>NC_050594.1:17308618-18508618 GCF_013368585.1 Megalops cyprinoides | reverse complement strand
TGTAGACGCCTCCTCTCAGCCAGACATACTGCTCAAGCTCCTCACTGATTTACATTTACATTTCATTTGGGAGGCCTTCTTATCCATAATGACTTGGAAAGAAACAGCACAGAAGTTCATACAATAAGCCCAGAAGAACATTGCATGCAGAAGACATTAGACCACATCAGTACAAGTGTTAATACGTCACGCAGTGCTATAACTGGCACCATACTGACAAAACAGACTGAGTGCTACAATTATCAAAACCTCAGCAGCAAAAAAAAAATGTGTCAGTGTAGAAACCAGCACTAAACCACTCCTGAAGTGTTGCACAAAAAGGCAATGATTATATAGGGGAGCTAAAACGCAGTCTGAAGAAGTGGGTGTTCGGCCTTTGGTGGAAGATGGTCTGCAACTCTGTTGTTGGGGCAGCAGTATAGCACAGTGGGGCAGCAGTGTAGCATAGTGGTTAAGGAACGAGACTCGTGACCAAAAGGTTGCCGGTTTGATTCCCTGCTGGGGCACTGCTGTTGTACCCTTGGGCAAGGTGCTTATCCCCGAATTGCCTCAAATAAATATCCAGCTATATAAATGGATAACATTGTAACTGATGTAAGTCGCTCTGGGTAAGAGTGTGTGCTAAATGCCAATAATGTAAAAATGTCATGTCTTCACCACTGCAGGGGGTGGAACAGACAGATGATGTGACCAGGATATACAGAATAGCCTAGTTGGTATGTAAAGTCTGAACTTTGCTTGTAGATATAGAGGAATCATTCCCTTACTGCCTGGCAGGCTAGATCCAGCATCTAGACTAAAATGCAAGCTGTTATCAGTAGCCACTGGAAGAAGATCAGTGCAAACAAGACATGGGAATATTTTAGAAACATTCACATTGACATGCTCTCTGGATGCTGTGGGGAACTCTGCTGGTGCCATGGAACTGCAGTCTTTGTCTCTGAGAGACCAAGGGCCGTCTCTAAGGAAACTCATGTACTTATTCTGCTAAACTGGCTCCCAGAAAAATCTAGCAAAGTCACTCACAAAATCCAAATTATATTTGAAAGCTGTCATCACTGATTGCCTCAGTTCTGTTTGCATTTTTAATGTGTTATCAAAGCTATGCATTTGTTACTCAGCAAGCTTAGCCTCTCCAAACACATGCCCATGAACACATTGTACGGTTTGGCAGGTGAAAGGGGGTGACAGAGCTGTCCTCCTGAGCTCACTGGCTTGTCATCAGCTAACCTCTCTCTTTGTTGTGCTCCCCAGTAACCCTCTATCAAACCCTTTGTTGGGAAAAAATATGATCTGCATTGGGTGTGACACAGAGACTTGAGCCTTGATCTTATCCTCTTCATATCTCTCTAATTCTTCTGACAGTTGTGCTTTAGTCCATGCCCAGTGCCCATGCACAGTGATTACTGCACCAGCACATATTTACCGGCAGATGCTGTTTGTTCTTGCATTTGGTGAATTGGTTGGCTTCATAGTGTTTGGCAAGGAAGTCATACATGGGATTTAAGTCTCAATTTTTTTTTAAACTTTTACACTCAAGAGATGACAGACCAAGATGAGTTTGCTTCCAGTTATGTGGGTTTGGTTTAAAATTGAATAAAAAATGTATAAAACACAATTATTGATAGTTAGAAGTGCATTTAATCCTACACTACTGTTCGATCTCCTGCCATGTTACAGATGAAAAAAACTCTGAATAAATACAAGTCCTGAAGTAAAAAAAGAAATGTTCTCTGCAAATGCCAAGCGTGCCTCTGGGTACTATTCTCTGAGGCTATTTACTTGATAAGTGGGGAATGTTATTTTAGTATTGACATATCCTCCCAGAAGAAGATAATGCAATAAACCATGCTCCCTTTACTAAGAGTCTTTTCTATGTGCAGTTCAGCATGAGTATCGGTAAACTGCGGTGTGTGGCGCTGAAAGGATTCTTTGTGACTCAGAGGTACTGTGATAGGAAACCTTATTTGTGTAGTTTTTATTTGTTTGTTTGGTTTAAAAGTTAGTTTAAGCATTTGTAAATACATAAAGACATACACAGCATAGACAGAAAGACTGGTTGGTTATGATGATTCATTTTCATGCTGCTAGTTTGGTTCTCTCGTGTATACATGTGGTATTTCCAGGACCTCTGCACAGTGTCTTCATTAGCACCCCTGAAGGGTCTGAGCAGCATACAATAAGGGGCAAGGATTTCCTCAGACACAACTGATGCTTTCCAAGAGAGGTGTGGCACTGCCCACAACTGTGACAAATAGTAGGTCTTGACCTTTTTGGACTTGCACTGTTGTTCATGTGGCCATAATATGTTGTATGTGCAGTGGGACCTTACTTTGTATGTTGCTTTGGATTAGAGCCTCTGACAAATGAAGAAAAAATGTGAATGACCTGCAAATTACAATACTGGAGAGTTTTCATTAAATTGCCTTTGCCATCTTTTTATTTCATTTGAATTATGCTCCTCTTGTTCTAACATTAGAAAACGGAAAGCTTTCATTTTACATAATTTGCGTCATTTCTGAGTATTCTTGTTACGAGTGAAAATGTCAGCAGCAGAAAAGATAAGGGTAAAAAATGCAGTGCAGTGTTCATGTAAGTGCGCAAGTTCACCCTATGCTCCTCAATATGGGGTTGCAGTCCCCCTCTAATCACCCAACCTGTCATTTGCTGGAGAATTGTTCCTTTTCTCACTAAAGTATGACGTTGCCGTATAATTGAATTAGGGCATAATTCAAGTAAAAAGCACAAGCAGTTTTCATCACATCATTTTTTTTCCTTTCATCTTCATAATTTCATGGTAGTCTGTCTGAAGCAACTGCAGTTTCATTACAGAAAGGAGATGGGGGAATCTGAATGTATCTATCTTTCATGGTGTGCCATGTAAAGTAAATCAACAGGCTTGTTTAATATGGCTCTGCAATTTCACTTGGCACTGCGTGAATACAGCTAATGGAAAAATCTTTGTTCATCTTTCTGTACGTGAGTGTGTGTGTGTGTGTGTGTGTCTGAACGTGTGTTTGTGTGTGGGTGAATGTCTGTGTCTGTGTGTGTGCTTGGAGGCTATGGAAAGCACTCAGTGTGTAGATATGGGTGTTGGGTTAATTTGTGCTCACTAATTCTCAGCAGCCCACTCTGCTTCCGTTTCATTTTGGGCTTGAGGTGGATGCTGACACGTCTAATTTTTTTTTCATCATGATTACAGTGATCTTTCAATCAGTACAATCATTAGACATTAAATCTGTCAGATGGCAGAGATTCTCCTGAATTATTCAGGTAGCGGCATGAGGCAAAAATGATGCAAGATGAAACCCTGTCAAAGCAGAGAGGGCACAGGTGGAGGGAACACAGAGAAAACGAGAGAGCAGGGACAAAGAGATAGATGAACACTTGGTTCAGGTGCACCACACTGTCGTCTTTATTCAAGGAGACTCACAGGTTATTTAAAGCATTAGCATACTGCCTACTGCACACACAGCATCGCATCACATCACAATGTATACATCACCACTCAGCCCACTGCCATGCCAGCCGGCAGCAGCGAACAAAGTTTTAAACATTAAACAACTGGATGCTCGCCAACCATGCAGAGGGGTGTGCGCTTGCAGTCAGCCGTTCGATACCCCTCGCTGCAGTGGGTGGCTTCCATCTCTCTCTCCTGGCTGCAGCCAGTGTGCGTAATGAAGCCATGGCAGGTGCTGGCATTTCATTTTTTTTCTCTATTGTTGACATAACTGATGGGGATGAAGAGGGAGAAGGTGTGGCATGAGATATGGATGGGGTGGTGTGTGTGTGTGTGTGCGTGTGTGTCTGTGTGTATGTGTGTGTTTGTGTATGTGTGTGTGTACATCCAACGTGTTTTACGAACATTTGTGCATGTGCTCATATATGTTTGTGTCTGTGAATGTGTATGTGGGTGTAAGTGAGTGTACATACGTGCATCTGTGTGGTAATGTGTGCACAATCATGTATTTATATGTGTTTGTGTGTGAGAGAGAATGTGTGTATGTATGTGTGTGTGTGTGTAGTGTTGGGAGGGGTGTAAGGTGCCCTTGAGAGGCTTCTCCTTTATCAGCCCATCCACAGATACTTCTGCTGCTGAGCGGCAGAACCCACTGTCCTCACATCCCCGCGTGTCACAACATGAGCTACTGACTGCTCCATCATCTGAGAGACCTGCTCCATCATCACGTGCAAGGTGTGTGTGTGTGTGTGTGTGTGTGTGTGTGTGTGTGTCGGGGGGGGTAGTTGGAAAGGATGGTCATATAGAAAATTCTGGTGTTTGCATGGAAACAGTGCTGCCCTCTTCACAGTCTTGCCTATCTGGATGTACTTTATGTACCTATTGTGACATAATAACTGTTCTGTTGTTAATGAGAATACTTCATTCTTAAGTCATTAATAAGGAACTGGTAATACTATAAGATCATGAGCGAATCATGCATTTCAAGTTAAAACTAATGGTTTGTATATAATAGACAGGGATGCACTTGGGTGTGTGTCTGTTTGTTTGCGTGTGGTGCAGTTTAAGCACATGTTGGGTGGGCGTGTTGCCCTGGAAAAACAGGCCATGCTGTTCGGAGGCAAAGTCCTCTGCAGCTGCAGACACCTCTCAAACCAATTACAGGTATAATGTGATTAGCGCCGCCATTGTAACAGCGCTGAGATTATCCCCGTGTCACAGACACCCAAACCAGAGTGACGCATGCTGTCAGCTCCACTTCTTTAACATTCAACAGCTGGCCTCTCTGCTCGAACCGGGTCTGATTTATTTATTCACATCCCCCCAACCCCACACACACAAAACCCCCACCCCCCATACCCACCAAACTCCATCCCTCCTGTGTCCCTGGCCCCCACACCAAAACATGCCAGATGACAGTTTAATAATGTCAGCTGTGTTTCATTACACTTATCTCTCGTTCGCTCCCTCTGTCTTTTAATGCGCATAATATTTATTTATTTATCGGCAACTCTCTCTCTGCCTGAAGGCGGGTTACATTCATGAGGGGAAGGGGAGGGAGATGAGGAGGTGGGGCACGTTGATTTTACATGCTTTTCTTTCTGAACATGTCCCTTGACGGAGCTGAGGGTGGTGATTGCATGACTGGCTGAATGCAGAGGGGGACCTGCTTTGTACTGTGACGGTGTGCTGTGCACTCTGATCAGGTGAGGTGAGAGCTATGGCGCCCCCACCAGGCAGACTTCTCTCATTGCTGCTTGGTGGTTGTGAGGATAATGAATGTGTGATTGGGGTTGGGTGGGGATGGATTTAACAGTGTGCTACATATAGGTTTATTGCTTTTTTGGCTAGTTTGCTGTTTTTGGGCTCTCAGTCTGTGTAGTTACTGTTAGTGAGTGTCTTGGAAAAATTATGGATACTCAGAAAAAGATGAAAACAGGAACGTGAACTAGGTCTATATTTTTTTAAAAATTTCTTCAGCATAATTGTGTGGCCTTAACATTTGCTGAATAGCACACATTTATAATTATCCTTGTTAGAGCTTTTTTACCGTGTAATGCTGGTGTTTTTATATTCTGCAGTAGTGCTGCCTTCCATTATGTTACACAATAAAGGCTGCTTATAGCTGTGGGCTTATCATTAGCTCTTGTTCTTTACAGTTCTCTACTCCTCAGATCAAGAGGGCAGACTTTAAGCCTTTCTTTGAAGCTGACCCTTTGATAATCTTACACAGTTCAAAAGTATCAAATAGGTGTTAACCTCAGCTCAAGGTAGGGGTCATGTAGAATCATTGTGGCACGGTAGTGTGTACCTGTCATATTTAACATCGAATGCCATCGAAACTGTTACAGACAGTCTGACAAGTCATCATATGACAAACAAAATCCAATATTTTGTTTTTACCAAAACCCAGCTCTGCAATCAGTTGTGTTCAGAATAGAATATTTATAGTTATTCATTTGGGAGATGCTTTTAGGCAAACCAACCTGCAAGGCCATTATGGCAAGTAACATCAAGTGCAGAGAGCAGGTGGAGTGCTAATGACAAGGGGAGTGCAAACAATGATGAATAACATCTAAATGCAATGAAGTAACACTCATGTTTTATGAGAGATATTAAGTCCATTCCACAGTAATGGATTGTACTTAAAGCCATAGCTTGTCTGTGTGGTTTTACAAAGAACTGAGAGAAAAGGCAGACTCAGAAGACAGAATCAGTATTGCTGATGCATAAACATCTCTGAGCGCCACATGACCTCATTTCAGATCAGTTACCTCACTCCACAAAAACACCTCAGTGTGGCTTAGCCTCTCATGTCCTCTGATATACCTTGCATTCTGTTTTTTGTTTCTGCAGGTTGGGACAAAGTCTATTAACATGTTGCCAGTTTCCCCTTACCTCTTCCTCTCTGGAGCCATTGATGGATAGGTTAGCAGAGTGACTTTGTCACTTCCTTAGCAACTGCTTGACCACTGTTCTTCATGGTTCCACTTCCCCTTACTTTCTACATTCATTTCCTCAATACTGACAGTTTTAAAAAGGCAAAAGAAAATACAATTCTATTTGCTTTGCTAATGTACAACAATGTGTTTATACTATGTAACAATATTCAATGATGTAACCACAATCATGCAGAAATGTTTGTAATTACTCTGTACTGAACGCAGAGTTCAGAACATGCAAATGCCCTTCTCAAATTGCCAGGCTTGCATATCACTTTACTTCCTGATTAAGGCAATCAGTCTGTTTGATTGTGCTGCAGAAAAAAAAAAAAACGGGACAACCAAAGCCCAGAAAAATAGAGCGCATGACAAAGATTGTGATTTGTGCATGCTCTTTTCCGTGTGAGGGACACTGGAACTATAGAAGTACAGTCGTCAAGCAGTTGCTAAGGAGTTGCAGTAACAAATTACCAGTGTAATTTGAAACATATTAAAATGGCATGTTCGGCTCCTGAGTAGCTCAGTCAGCAAGGCAAGCATCTCTGACACAGGTTGAGCCCTGTATCCTGGGTTAGAAACTGGCTGTGTGAGCCGACATCGGTAGAACAAATTGGCTCACACAACCAGGGATAGAGATGGGTAGGTCGGCTGGGTTTTCCTGATCTCAGTTTGTCTCAGGCATCACGTGATTCGACAGGTGCCAGTTTTTGGAGTGACAGCAGTGGGGTAGCACATGTCATCCAATGGTGGCCCACTTGACTGTGGTACACTGTGGCAGTTGTGGAGCGAAAAAAGAAGTTGTCTTATGTTTGAGTATGGAGAATTGCAGTCCTCCTGTACAACTGCAGAGGTGGTTGTGGGTGAGACAAGCATAATGCACAGTTGGCAATTCAAAAAAGAGTTTTGTATAAAGGCAAGAAGAATAAAAATGTTAACACTAGCCCAGCTTCAGCTACACCTTAATGTGGTCATGTTTTTTTGTAATATTTATTTTACTTCCCATTTATTTATTGGCCTGGACCAGCAGCAGCCCCTGCTGCTCATCTTCTGATTTGTTCTTTATTCTAAAAGTGGCCAGAATGTTTTTTTTTTTTTTAGCCTAGGCTTTCTATAAATGAACAGTGTAGAAAAGAAATGCGTGTACAGTCATTTATTACCTCTCTGAAAAAAAGGAGCTACAAAATGGAGGAAAGGTCACAGAAAAAATGAGACACCTGCTTTTTTTTTTTTTTTGGAGTCATGTTTTAATGAATGAAGATTTTCCGACTGCTTGGGAATGCAAAGAGCTTCATCATAGCACTATTCAGTGGATGTCCTGATTAAGTAATTCAAGGGGTGTACTGTATGGTTTGCAAGCGGGGAATTTGGCTAAAGCCACATGGTGCCATTTAATTCAAACAGGGACAGTGTATGCTCTGACATTGAGAACGGTAATTCATTTAAGTATTGATTTACTGTAGCTAACAAATTACCTAGTAGTGAACCCCTGATTTCCTCAAAAGAGCATGTTTAAACCTATTTCATGGGTTCCTGTTGCTCTCCATATACTCCTAAATGCTAATTTCATGACTTTGCTGGCATCTTGAATTAGCTTGAATTTGAGTATGGCAGCACTGATCAATAAAGACAAAGGTAATAGCATAATTAGGTTTGCAGGGTCTCTGGTCACGTATACTTGCAGAAATTCCAGGGAGACGTCACGACATGGCAGGGTACGGGGTGTGCTGACTTTTAATGTGGTCAGCGAGAAGAGGGCATAAATGTACACTGTAGTCCAGTTTTAAACCATGTAGTGGGGGTGATGGAATAGTAATACTGGACTATTTCCTTCCACTGGAGTGTCACTCCAATATACTGATAAGCTGAAGTGTCTGGCACCCATTGATCAGGCTATATGTGCATAATAAACACTCTACATCCTGACCCTACTCCAGCCTTGCATGCAAATATTGATTTATAAATAAAGGGAGAATGGGTGATAATTTATAATTTTATTAAAGTGCACACTGTAGTTATTTACACACATTGGGAAAACATGCAGGTAGTATCTGCCATGCTGTTCACCTAGACATGAAAATACAAAATGAAATGATAAAATTTTTGGAGACTAAACTGCAAGGGGCTCACTTTAGTGTGATCTGACCAGAAAATCTGAAAGGCAGTTTTAAAATGTTCATTATTCACCTCCCCCGCCGGCCTACCCCCATAACATTGGATTATTAAAATCATTTCCATGCCACTGAATAATAGCTTCTGTTCCTTGTTTTTTGTTGCCAATCTCATTGCAATTTGGTTTGTCATTCACAATATTTTCATATAGCGGTTGATAAGACTGCAGTTGTGCAGGGACTTGTTTTTCCTCTTTCTGACTGTTAGTCTGTTAATAATGCAGACAGAGTGCACACAGTCCTTGGCGTGAGGGCAAAGCTTGTTTTCTGAACGCTGTCAGATTGCACACATTTGTGTAATCAAATGACGTAGATCCAGATAAAGAGAGAGCAAAGTAATTCCTTATGGTCTTGAGTCAGAGAATCACAGTGTTGAAATCAAGGCCAGCTTCTGAGACACGGTGGTGAGCCAGGGCAATGGGAAGGCTTGGCTCGGATGACAGGTACGGCACTGTGGCTGTCTGTGGAAGCCAACCCGGGCTGCTGAGAAAAGCTCGACATGGAGCCGAGCTGATATGAATCGCAAATGCTAAATCTCTGACAGACAGGCACACATACACACATGCACGCTGTGAGGAGAGCCAAACCCTGCGCACTGACAGGCCTATTGCCATGAACTGAATGCCTGATCGACCCCGAGTCAGACTTCTTCTTAAGAGAAGGCTGGAGGGAAACCGCGCCAAGAGCGGAGGATCTCCAGCTGCTGTGCTGATTGCTGAAGTGACGGGCTTGATCAGTACATAGCCGTGCAGAGTCACGGATACAACATGACTATTGTACCTGGCGGGCTATGTGAGAGAGAGAGAGTGAGCAAGAGAGAGGGGGGGATGAAAGAGAGACTAAGCAGGGATAAGAGGACAGAGAAACACAGAGAGGGGACAAGGTAGAGGAGGGGGAGTATTGGTGGGGGGTGGGTAAGAAGACAGGGAGAGGGAATGCTGTATCCAGTAGGACCAGTCAGAGCAAGAGAAAGCTCAGCCTCTTTGGCTTCTCAGTGTCTAGACTGGTCTGTTGTGTCCCTGACGATGATAAATTACACACCTGGGAAGTCTCTCGAAACCTGCCTTAACTCAATCAACCCCACTATTCCTGCTGCAGCTGTCATGTCTGACACTTCTACCTGGCATTTCAGTCTCTCTGAGAAAAAGGTGCAGCACTATAAAAGATTACTGTCAAAAAATATATACAATATATATTTTAAAAGTCCATGTATTTTAAAAAGTCCATAATCTACAGTGTGTGCCCAGTCATTTAAATATATGTCAAATCACTAGATTTAATTTGGAGATTTAATCAACTCTCAAATTTGTGTGTTAGGATTCAGGGTTTGACCAAAGTATATGTGACACCATGAGATATTAGGTGGTCTGTTCTGGTCTTTCAACTCTGGATATTTAGAGGGATTAAAATCTTTTTTTTTTTCTCCCAACTAATCGTACTCTGCTATTGCCTTATCTACCCCTTCAACATGTTGATCTTTCAATCCATAAATTACTCAATTATTTTAAATCATCCCACTGGCTTTACATTTAATTACAATATGCAAATATTCACTTTACCATATAGGCTGACATCATTCAGCTAATTTTAGCTGGATATGTGAATACTGTTTGGATGCTTTCCCCATTTTTTAAAATGGGGCTCCATTTCTAATGTTACAAACTATTGTCTGTTTGGGGGTAGTAACAGGTTTTTTCTTCTACAGCACTTTTTACACACTTTGTTCTGCTGATACATGTAGTTGTTTGTTGTATGTATGTTCATTCACAGGAAATTGCTTACTCAAAACCAACCACATAGAGTGGTATTAGCAATAATCCAAATGCTTTAATATAGAAATCAAATTGACTTCAGTACAAGTGAAATGCAATTTAACCTGTTTCTTTGCATGGCTATGTCTCTTTGTCCAGTTGCTCATGTCGAGAAGATTCATTGTGTCAGTGGTAAATACAAAACTTTACTCTTTTTCCAGTTTGCTAGCAACAGAGAGATGAAGTAGCTGAAATTGCATTCTGGCAGTTAGTCTACACAGTTTGGAAATATCATCTGAATTTTGCAGATGTAGGTAATTTCATTGGATTTATAAATCCACTGATTAAGCAAATGGCATGCAGCTTTTGCTAACTGACTTAATAGGGTGTGTTGATGCTTGGGCACGTGGAGTATCTACTAGTAATTCAATTATTCACATTATGAATCTGTTGTAAGACGTGATAACCACAGCATTCAGATTTGTGATTTAATTTTTAATGTGCTAATAACCACAAGTGGCCTCATGCGGGCAAGCATTGATAAACACAAATGCATAGGCACAAGTGGAGCAGCAGTGGCTGTGGTTGCATGCTGCTTACTGCCGACAGTTAAACAAAGACTTTTGCATGTCTGCATAGTGATTCTGTATGATACAGTTGGGTGAGCCTCACATGTTACACTGTACCAAATGTTCTGAAATAATGAAAAAAAAGACATCACACACAGGTGTTGAATGTGGCTGACATTTTTGTCATAACACTATATGTTTTGTATAACCAGGAAACTATAGCTCTAATCAGTTTAGCTTTGGTGTGAAGGTCATACATGTAACGCCTAAAGTGCAATTGGACTTAGTGGAATTAAATAATTTAAGTTAATAGGGAAACTGTAAACCAATTTGTAATTTGATTTTTGACCCGATGGAGAAGGAGTGATTGAAAAGACTGAGAACTCACAAACACTTGAAAGGAGACAGAAAAGGAGTACAAAGGCCTGGCTATTGGTCTTTTTACCTGATGTTATTAATTTCCATCACCTGACAAACCCATTCAAAGAAACACAACCACAGAATCCAGGGGTCTCTGTGGATAACCTTGGACACTACACAACTGAGGTTGTATAAAAACAAAATACTGTTCTGCTTACAAATTAACAGTGATTAATAAAACATGCATGAAAAATTGGCTGTAAATGTTAGCCTTGTCATCTGTTTTTATTTTGATGGAATAGGGTTATATTGCTTGGTAATAGGCAGGCTTGCATGAAATGCAGAGTACACAAATTAAAGGTCAGTGTTTTGCAAGCAGTGTGAGGTTGGAATTATTATGAGTTATGAGAATCTTAATGAAAAGTATCACTATTACTGTAATTAGCAATATTAATAACCCTTGCATAGGAACTTTTAGCTTGGCTGGCAGTCTTTTAAAAATTGAAAATGTATGTGAAGTACTATAATGATTCTAGACTTGATTTTATCGTTGTAGATGGAGAAGTCACATTATATGCTATCCATATATTTTTTTTTTTACCCTGGCGATGAACTCTTTATACCTTCCATTCCCATTTATATATTTTATTACATTTCTATTTTTAGTTTTACAATTTATAGAAAAGTGTGAAGATTTTGCAATGGATTTGTCATGTATGTAGAAGAATTAAGTGAGTATGCTAAGTAGATAGTGAGGTAAAAGCTAGTAATTTTTCATTTTCTTATCATAATGCAGAGTGGGATTTGACCTTTTAGAGGAACTGCTGAGAAAGTAATTTGGAAATGTGAACGTTTGGTGCTGAAATGTATCCCTGTTTCAGAGACCCGAGTTAGACTACAATAAGACTGAAGTTCTTTTTTCCAGAAAAGTATAATTTTCTAAACACAAAATAAAATGTAAAATAAGGTAAAGTAGGTCCTGTAGCCAGAAATGAGATGAAATGCCAAACACCTTCTCAGTCCTCCTGCGATGTCTCCAACTTTAATAACATTCTGATTCCCATTCATCCATGGAAAAACTCCATGTACAGCCACGCTGTGCCTGAAATATGTTCAACTCCCTTTACTGCATGTCGAAATAAGAATTGGTCTTATTTGTTGAGGGGGAGAGGTATAAACAAATGGACATATGGCCTGCTGATGCTGGTGTTCTGTTTATGATCCCCACGAAAGTATCACCTTAAGGCTGTCTGCCTTGTGCTGCTCTGCTACTTTCTGAGTTCACCTTCATATCCTTCTCATTATTTCAGAGACCAGCCTTCACTTCCACCATTTTCTCTACAATTCGCTATCCAGAGGGCAGGCCCCTCTGCAGGGCCAACTGTGCCTGATAATTCAGTTTCCACTGCAGGAGCAAGAAGCAGATGAAGAATAACTTGAGTGGCACTAACTAGACGATTCGCCACCTTTAGGAGTGGGCCCTACAGCCCCAAAATCCAATCCTTTCTTCCTCGTCTCATAGGCAATCATTTCACCAAGTTTCATCCAAATCCGTCCATAATATTTTTCAGTTATGTTCACAGACAGACAAACAGATTGACAGATGAACAGGGAGCGATCACGTAGCCTCTGCTCCTCCTAGTGGTGCAGGAGGTGAAATGTTCCCTTTGATGTGGAACAGTGATGCTATTCTACTTAAATTACTTTTTTGTATAGCCATCCCTCCTCATTTTGGTCCTCTTCCTATGGCGTAGTTTTGTTCCTTATATAATTAGTATGGACAGGCCTTTGCTACTTAAGGACACAGAAGCATGGTAGAGTCACAAAATTCACCCACAACTCTTACACAACTTACACTGAGCTCTCATCATTAGAAATAGAGTCCCTAATCCCAGGCCATTAAATGCAATATATGCATGTCACAGTTTGCTGGACAGTTCATTCAGAATCGTTCATGTGGCATAGCTATAATTCACAGGGCTTATAACCCAAATGTTGCTGGTTTGATTCCCTGATAGGACACATGTAAAGCACAAACTGGGCTCAGAAATAATGCAAGGGGAGGTGAACCAGGTGAACCCTGAGCCCTGCTCTCCTAATTGACAGTAGCATAGCCGGGATGTCTGTGCATTTATCTCAGCTTTAGATATGTAAAGGCTTTAAAATTCGATTCCCGTCTCTTCCTGTTTCCCCGGGTTAGGTAACTTCCGCCAGCAGTTGTTTTCCTGCTGTGAGGCAGGATCAAAAGGTGCCCCCACCTCACCATTTCAGATGAGGATCAGATGGTCCGGAACACTTGATCTCAATCAGGACATGACATTTACATACTGCGGGAGGACACAGACATATGCGCGTGCAGGCCCATGCGCACACACACACACACACACACACACACACGCACACACACACACACACACGCACACGCGCACACACACACACACACACACACACACACACACACACACACACACACACACAGGCAACACCTGCAAAGACTGTAGGACTTGTGAGCTCATTATTTAACAAAGGCAATTTAGATTTTCTTATTTAAGAAAAGTAGATGTAGGCAACTTATGAAGAATCTGTCTTTTTTTCTACAAAAACAGTTTGCTGCGTTTTGTAAAAGATGAGCTCATAGATTCACAGTTTGTTGTGTTGAAATACAACAAACTTTCAAGTGGTAAACATGGAACAATCGGCAGCTATTTTTTGTTCAGATATATAGAAGCAATTACAGGCAAACACAAGTCCAGAAAGCAACAAATCTTGTGAATGTTTACCAAAATGAAGAATATTAGTGTTAATGAATATGCATCACAGGTACTGCAAATAGGCATAAGCACTGCTATAATGAAAAGCATTGTACTTCTTGAGGTTAATTTAACGGAATAAAAAAAAAAGAATTCCGCTTGATTCTTTTATGCATTATGTAAATGCCAATCTGGCCTTTTAAAAGAATTACTCTCTCTGTCTGTCACATAAAAATGGCCTTAATGAAACATTTGAATTTAAGGTAAAGTGGCCTGTTGAACAGAATAGTGGAAATTGTTAACTCTAGAAAACCCATTCATTGAATCAGCATGGGTGAAAGTCTGAGTCCAAAAGGATTTAAATTATTATTTTAATATTTGCCATATCATTACATAGTATTCATTATGATAACAGTGGTACAACATATAAAGAAATAATTGGGTGCAAGCCATACATATGACCAACATTATATATTAGTTCCCTTGAAATTCATGCAGCCTTTCAGTTCAGTGGACATGGGCTAGCTAATGTTGAGCAGTCTGTGGAGAGAATTAATTATATTTTTTTGTTTAATCTTAATTCACTTCTCAATAGCTACCTTTTGTGTGTGGTGTTAGTAAGCAAATAAAAGAATCAATGTATCTATGCACAGTGCAGTATTTCTCTCTGGGGTGTTTGTGTGTGCTGTGAGTAATCAAATGAGAAGTTATTGATGTGTTTGTATGCATGTGCGTTTGTGAGTACATGTGTGCATTTGTGTTTGTGTTTGTATGTCTGCTTGTGGTTGAGTGCATTACTCTCAGCAAAATGGGTACCTGAATGTAGTGCCACTTCATAATAATCTGCTCATTTTCAGTGTTGGACAAAACAGACATCAGAGAAAGTGGTGCACAGAGGTGACGGTGCTTTTGATAACAGGGGAAATCCAAGATAGGAGTTGGGGTGGAGTGGCTGGAGAAAAGAGAGAGAGAGAGAGAGAGAGAGAGAGAGAGAGAGAGAGAGAGAGAGAGAGAGAGAGAGAGAGAGAGAGGCAGAGAGAGGCAGAGAGAGAGGGAGGGAGCCTGAGTCAGAGTAGGAGTAGGAGGGAGGAAAGGGTAAATCATTGGTCCATAGCACAGACAAAGTGCAATCTGCATTATTTGGTTAATAAAATTAGGAAGCATATTGCGGGCACAAAGGCAAGAGCTGGGTGGGAAGGGACACGTATCTGAGTAACTGAGTGACTCCACAGCTCCACTCGCAGAGTGAGACCACCACACACATTTATTACACACACACACACGCACGCACGCACACACACACACACACACACAAAAGAGGCATATATACACACTCACAAACACAGAGACGTAGTGAGGGCTCACACTGCTCTGTCTTCTGTATCTGAGACTGGGGGGGGGAATCCATCCACACCCAGGACAGCGCCAGAGTTCGGGTATGTCTGAGAGGGGCAGGGGTCTGCCAAATGCCTGAGAAGAGAGACTCCACGAACCAGCCCACCCCCTCCCCAGACAGCATGGAGCCCAAGGCACAGGGGACCCCCCCCCTCACACCCTCTGTCCCCCTCGGGGGTCCGTGCCGCCCTAAACACCTGGTCCTCACCCTGATCGTGCTGCTCTTCTCTCTCCTGGGCAGCTGGGCAGTGCTGCGCCTTATCCTGGGGTCCCAGCGAGCTCCATTCCGCATCTCATCCAGCTACAGCCAGCAGACCGATCAGGACACAGCCACCTTTGACCCCTACTTCACAACCAACTGCACCTTCGGTAAGACCCCAGTTTCCTCTTTCCTCATCTGTACGTGCCTTGTTATCCCTTGCTCCCATCAAGGGAGAGAGTTAATATTTACCTGTACTGACGAAGTTCAAGTGTTCATGTTTGTGGCATCTGTGTTGTTATATTGCAGCCTGTAGTTAACGACACACTTAATATTTCATGCCATTTGTTATAAAGTAATAGCCCTGTCCATTAAGTCAGCTTGGATGAGGGGCTTGCACAAAATTAACTTGTAATCATTGTTATGATTACGGCAGTTAGTCATGTTGCAGGTGTAAACAAGCAGTTACATGAATAATTGAAATGAACACAAACAGGTACATTTAGCAGTGTCTGGAGTGGTTTCAGTTACTACATTTGTAGTATTGTCAGATATGAAAAATGCACAGTATATAGGTATGAAAGTTTATATGAAATCATTGAAACCAGAGGCAGTATTAAACTTGTTTTACTCCTCAGCTTGAAAATACATTTCAGTTGTTTTAATTAATATCACAGTAAAGAGTCAAAGAGCTACGGCTGACCCATGCATTGCAAACAAAAAATGGATAGTGGCTGTTGTGCTTGTACAGTGGAGCATATTGTCATGGAATGACTATCGAAATGATGAAGATGCAGGATTCTTTCAGTGATTCTACTGGTGGTGTATCACAGTGGGTTTTGGACACAGCAGCGACTAACATCTGAGCAGACTGCAAACTTGCATATATGTTCAGGCCCATGCTTTGATCGATTTATTGATCACCATAAATGTCTGTGTTTATCTATTTATCGCTTTTTTGATTTAACTTTGTTTTATTGAGGTTGCAAGGGGACTGTAAGGACTGTGAATAATATTTTGCCATCACTTTGTAAACTATTTACAGTGTACATGTAACTGCATGTTACTGAAGGCCACCGCGAACGTGAGATGACAATTTTATATGAATGTGGAAGGATGACAAAAGCACAGTGAATGCGGGCGGGGAGTTTATGTACTAACTAACTGTGCTCCAGCCTCTTTCTTCTCATTTCATTTTTATGAGCTATAGAGCGACTTTTATTGGTCTCTGTATGTTTGCATTTCTTTGAAACATAAATCTCTTTTTTGTATCATAGTCCTCTATAGGTTTTCGTCTGAACAAAATGACAAATAACTATTCAAAAAAAAAAAAAAAATCTGTCACCTTTATGAAGGATAGAATGCATTGCACCATGCAGGATTCATTTCACCTAGAGAGAATACCATGTTAATAATGTATTTTTGTCTTATATTGTACAGAGTGTTTCCATGCAATGTTTGTTGATGGCGTTTTACTAATGCCACCAATTATATTCAGGCCAGTTCCATGTGGCTGACATGTGAATGATTTGGAGAATAGTTTAATTAAATTCAATATAGTTTTTGTCTTGATTTACTGTAGTATGGTAAAACCACAGCCTCAACATATGCCAACATACAGCTGTTTGCTGGAATCTGATGCTGACATGTATCGGCTAATGACCTAACAGCTATCTGCAAATGAGGTGATTGCACAAAGAGATTAAACTGTAACACAAAGCAAATGATAAAATGTGTTATCATACATCTTCGTTTTTCAAATGTTCAAACAACATGCATATCAGGGGTTTGTCTTCACAGCAGCTGGAGCTACTGTGATATGAATTTGAAACACAGGCACGCGCACACACACACACACACACACACACGCACACACACACACACACACACACACACACATACATACACAACACACACACACACACACACACACACACACACACACACACAAAAAAGTCTTCAGCAGTAAAGATTCCTGATTCATCTTTGTTCACAGTTTGTCATCAGTAATTTCTGCAGGCTATTTGATCTGTAGAGTTTGGCACAAGCTGGAATTGATGAAAGCGTGTCTCTTACATTTTTTTTTTTTTTGTATGTACGGTTTGGCTTCTTAGAATAGAGAGTAATTGTACATTTCAAACCCAAATGCTATTCATTATGCAAATGATTAACTGGGCAGTTGCTAATTGTTTGGATATTCTGAGCCTCACGCTGTTCCCCTAGGGTAACAGAGACAAACACAGTGTACCTTTCCAACATACAGTCTTTTCAGGAGCACATCGTGTACTGCTGTAACATGCAGCTGTACAGTGTTCATGGCACTTAAGTGACTGTGGGCTGCCTGATCTACTGCTCTCTTTATTACTGCTATTATGCATATTAGCAAACTCGAATTAGTAACCATTCACGGCGTTTCATAAAGCCCTCACACCTGTCACTGTCTTCCGATTTGCCTGCGGAAGCAATGAGTCATGTCTGTGTTGTGTTTTGTAGCCCGGCATTACTGAAATCGTGTATGTTATAGCCTACAAATGTCATTGTGTGATGTTCAGATTGGAGTCTCTGTTTGCGTGTTATAGGGGCACCCTTGCCGCTTTGAAAGCCATTCTCATCATTTGATCTGCAATTGGGTCTTCAGCTTGAGTGTGTCTGTTATGTCTCCCTGAACGTTTTAAAAGTTGCGTCCTGATGTTTTCTGTGATTTTGTGTCTCACTTGCAATAAATTTGATCTAGACTCATTTTAATCACAATCTCTTCAGTGCATTTCACTGTCAATATCTCAAATTAGTTTTGTCAAATCCCAAACCAGTGCTTCCTCTATCTCACTGTATTTCTGTCCTCAGGAACGATGTCAATTTAGCTAATGATATTAAAACAGGAACTTTCCGTGGCTAATGACTCTGTAAGCTAAATGCATCGAGCTCCTGTCCTTAAGTTTTATATGGTGTCATACTAATTAACTCATCTGTCAAGAGGCCGTTGAGCTCTTAGATTAATTACAAGCAGCTTGTGCTGTGATGCATCTCTCACAAGCTCATCTCCACAGTGACAAGTTAGCATGTCTTCTGTGTGATGGTTCAGGGTGCTTGTTGTTCCTCAGGATTGAGATGACTGCAAGTAGGTGACAGAACTCAAGATTATTGAGCCTCACTTCACTGGCAATATCCAGCCTGTCATCATTGTCCTATAAAAAAAACAGCCCTGCAGTCAGGCTGTAGGGACTAGATTACATCCTCATAGTTAAGTGCCTCATTCTTAAATACAGCACTCAGGCCCGGATCTAGGGTATGATTTCATGGTTAATACGATGCTTGGGCTCTACACGATGGTTAGGTGCATGGTTGTGCGCTGATTCTCCTGTCTCATCCATCACGTCTGCCCTTGAAATCCATAGAGGGAAATGAAGTGTGCCGTGAGGGCTGGGGGGTGGAACCGCCTCGCTCTATCTCCGCACAGTGCGTCCAGGCTTGGCATGAGAGGTGCTGCTCCCAGGCACCCCTGCAGCGTCTAAAATGATAGCTTACCCAAGAGCTATCTGTCACAACCACCCTCTGATTACTGGTGCATCAAACAGTGCTACATCTGTAACTGTATATTGTATTATCATACAGCCTTATGATACACACAAATGTGTTTCAACCCATACTATCTGATTAAATCTTTAAGGCCACATAATGTATATAGCTAGAATTTTAAAGCCATTGAAGTTAAAGGTTACAACATGAGTGACACCTATCTGGTCCTGAGCACAATGATACTCTCCCCTGTGGAAATTTTAAGGCATTTTCAATGAAGGGTCCTGAAAATATAATTGTATAACACTGTAATAGTGACAGCAGGAATATATAGATTCCTTGGTGTCACAAATGGGAGAGCTGCTGTTTTATGGTATATGTTCTTCCTGGATTCACTGTAATTCAGCACTTACACTGAATGAGACAGGTCTAGGAAGAGGGAGCATTATTTACATGAAAATAATATAAAAATAACAACCCTGTTTTCCTAACTGCCAGCACTGTGCTTGTAGCCTGCAAGATGGATGAATGTTAACTTTGTGAAGCAAGCTTCCTGCTGTTTTCCAGGATCTGAATCTTTTTATCCTCAAACTTTGTCTTTGCGTGTCTACTTTTGTCCTTTTTTTTCCTCTGGTGAGCATGCCTCACTCACAAGTGGAAAAAAAGCTCTGAAAATCATGAAGTCATTTAGCGGTGGAAAGGAGCAAAATGTGCGCACGCAGGTCTCACAAAGGCTCTGGATCCTCCTACCTCACAGAACGCGGAGCCTCTGCTCCTTATCTCCCATTGATCTCTGCCTGAGGGGTGTTCAACAAACAGCTTGTAAAATGTGTGTCTCCTTACGACTCCAGCCCCTTTCTGTTGAGCTCATTCCCCTGCATCTTCGCTTTAGGTTTTATTTAATAATATTGAGAAAAACTCACTTTGCCCTTGGCAGTATGCCGAATGTTAATGCTGTAGCTAAATTGAACCGGAGTCTGGATCAGTCTCCAGGCACAGATGTCTCCAGCAAAGGATCCTGTGCTCTTTTGAAGCGCAACGATATATAAATTAATACATTAATATGACAGAATAAACACCTCATTTGTAAAACACATCTCTGAGTTATTTAGCATAAATAAGACACTCCAGATAACCCCGGGGAGAGCTAAGGGTAATTTTGTTTTTCATCAGATGGGAATATTAACTCATATCACTCAGTAATCAATCTTAGGAGATGAGAAGGAGCTGCTGCTCGATCAATCAAAGAGAGGCGATGTAATGTCTATGCCACTCCGACACCCCTGCCACTGAGATCACAGGCTCTTAGTCTTACCCTGTCACCTGAGGTGGCAGTACCTGCCCTGTCTGTGCTCTTTAAAACTTCTTCACACCAATCCGCTGACCCCAGACCTGCCAAGAGTGATGATGCTCTGTGACTAATTATCATTCTGCGCTGTGCAAAATGTTGCCAGGGCAGGCAGGACCAGTGTGTGCTTTCCTTAATCCTCTCTGAGTCTGAGCGAGGAGAACAGAATAAACACTCTGAGAGGCAGTGAAGCAGTTTTTCACAATCCATCTTGACAATCCAAAATTCTGCCTTACTTCACATCCTGTAAACAACAGATGTAATGGCCGGTGCAGTGGAGGTAAAGTGATGCTAGAGGCCTTTTTGAATTTAGCCTCCGTAGAAGTCTGTTCAACATTTTAATTGAAGATAAGCCTATTCATGTGTCTAAATATCTTATGTTTGTGTTTTAGCATTTCCTTCAATTCATTGGCATAACAGCTTACTCTTGCTTACTTTTATTTTTGGATGGTGAATGGTAAGAAGTACAGCCAGTACCAAGTGAAGTACACTGTAGCCAATACAGAACACTTCAGATGGAGGCTCAAATGGTCCTCGGGTCAAATCAACCTGCTCTCTGACTGGCAGTTCTAAAAGACTGTTTGCTAACGACAATCATGATTCTACATTTATAATATTGGGTTAGAGCTCTGAACTAATAGCCAAAACACATAGTAGACCAGACATATTTTTCTAGGCAGACTGTCTGTTTGCTCATGGTCAGCCCTGTGTACACTGATCTTTACTGATGATATGAGGTCAAATGTGAAGTAACTGGCCCATAGAAACTCATTGGAGGTCTGGTGTCTGGCAGTCAGGGTATAAGGCCAGATTTGTCTGATTGTACAATTAGACATAAATGAATTTTAGTGGGTATTGAATGAGAAATGTGACTACAGGAATAAATCGCAGAGAATATCCTATATTCTTTTACTGGATACAGAATAGTCCCTGTTAGATTTCTGAATTAACGGAACAGATCATTACTGTTAATTTTAAGGGGTCACTTATTCAGTGTGAGGATCTCATTGTTGGCAGTAAGTGTGATGTATGAAGTGTAGGCTCCCAAGTGGCTCAATCAGCAAGGTGCTTATCTTAAGTGCAGCCTGATCCCTATGGTCTGGGTTCACAAAACCAACCACAATAGAAGTGGGTAGGTTGACCAAGATTCCCTTGTCATACCATTCTCTCAGCACCCTGCAAGTTGGTTGGATGGAGTAGCACATATCTGCCAATGAGTGGCCACTTCACTGTAGTATACTCTGGGGACTAGAGTATCATGAGAAATACCTGTCTTTGGTGTGTATGTTTCAAAAGACTGTATGTGCCTCATTGTGTGTTTCCACAAAAGTGTAAAGGTTGACACAGTGAGATGAGCTTAAGTGGCACTATTATCTATTTCTTATTGTGTTGGTTGAAAAATAAGTAGAAAACAGGGCAGTTCAGATAAGCATAGGAGGAACAGAGACCCCCACATCCACTCTCTCTGGTCTGTGGCATCTCTCCGCAGATTCTACCACTTTTGCCAGGACTCTGCTTTGCCGCACCTTAGTGTAAGCGTTGCTTCTCCGCCTCAGTGACCCCCAGTTTCCCACAAAAACACTCAGCGAGTGGAACATGTCGTGGAACAAACTGATGCATCACGTCGACAAGGTCCACCCTGTGAGGGGTAACGCAACAATGCGGTGTATGAGACAGACGAAACGAAATGACAGGGCTATGGGTGACCTGCTGTACAGCCACTGTTGAAGGCGTTGACTTTCCTGACTGCTCTTTCTTGGCTTTTTTTTTTTATTCTGCTCCTCCTCTGGTGCTCCCTGACAGAGATGGATGATGAACAGGATCTTCTCTGTCCAATCAAACGGGCCCTCAGTGCAGTTAATTGAATTCTTAAACGAGAGCCTCCTTGCCCTGGCACAGGATCTGAGGAGGGTGAGGATTCATAGCCAGGAATGTCCACTCCCCAGTCTCTTTGACTTTGGGAGATAAAACTGTGAATCAATGAAATGGCAGGGGGTGGTGGGCTGCCAAATCGTACACGTGCCCAAATTTACTAAATCAATCACAGAGGAAGCCGACATCCTCCCCCTCTCTAGTTTACACCACACCTCCTACAAAGACAATGAAATTCAGGGACGTGACTGCATTTTTAATTAGCCCCTGTAATCGTTAATGGTATTCATATGGTGGTCCGTAACCCCTGTCACAGTGATCTGTTAGCTTGTTAAAGGTGAAACTTGACATCTTCAGAGTTGGAGGTGATGCACTTTCCTGTTTTAAATATTCGTGAAAGATGCCATTAAGGAAGGCTGCCTTTTTCTGTTGCACCCGAGAAATGCTTACAGTCCTGCCTGACTCTCCCACACAAAGTGGAGGCTTCAGTGTCAAATATGGAAAACAAAATATGAAAGCTGAAATACACCAACGATTCATTTTCACAACCACAGAATTCATGGAACATACTGTTCTAGTTGGTATGGGTCTGCACCAACAAAGAAAACTGTGTCTTCATTCAAATAACAGTGTAATTATATATCCACAATCCATGGAATCTTGTATTCAAATCATTCTGACTAACTTCCCAATTTTTGCTGGGTACCTGCATGTTGCCCAGACATCCATACCTCCATCTAACAGACATATATCTGAATGTGACAGGTCAGTTTTTTTCATTTGTTTTGAATATCCTGCAGAAAACACTGAAAATATGCTTTAATTTCTTGTCATGCTATAAGCAAGTTTAGATTCAGGAGTTCTTTGGTTAGAATGTAAAGATCCTTGAGAAACATCTAAACATAAATTGGTTAAACAAACAATACTGGTGAATTAAAAATGCTTCTAAAAGGCATTTATTATGGTGTACAGCTGTAATTAAATTAGTATGATATCATGATACTATTTTGGTGAGTATTAATTAAACATGTGTTTTATAGGAAAATTGATTTTGCCAATCATTTAGTGTTTCATAAACCAAACAATAAATGTCATTGAGTGGCATAATAGTGCTCTATCTTAATCTCACTGTTCCAGACATTATCTCTGACAGCATGGCGATAATGATAAAGATCTACAGCGGCACAAACGTTCAATTCATCACTCATCACCCAACCAGTCGAATTCACTGTACACAGGCCAACAATGCAGCATAGAGGAACACTCCCTTGAAACGGTCATGAACGCGTGCCTGAACCTCCAGCAGTTCCCCTTTAACATGATGAAACCTGACCTGAATTTACCTTGGAACATCAGTCATTTTATCATTTAAAGCAACCAATGTCAAATCAAGTCTGCCTTTTTTAGAAAGTTCTTTTTCATCACTATTGGATGGATGGAATGCTGCCCAATCTCTCTAATCTACTTTCTGCTGCCCCCTGCTGGCCACTGAAGGCAGCGCTATAAATCCGTTTGTAAAGGATCACGTAACATGTGGAGGCTGTGGGCAGGTGTGACTGATATGGCCTCGTCCATTTTGCCATTTATCAGGAGCAGTGGTCCCCCTTCCTGACACCTCCTTGCCTTTCCTCCACCCATACATCATTCCCCAGAGCCGATCTGAATGCAGGCGCTCGAATAACAAAATCCCAGATGCCCTCACACAATTTATTCTCCCCACATGCCCCATTTCTCAGTTTCCGTCAAGCAGGATTGAAGCACTTTGGCCAGCTTGGGCATGCAGGCCAGTGTCCCCTGCTGCAATTTGCCCAGTCTGCACTGAAGGGATGGCAGCCCCATACGGGGGTGATATAAGAAGGGGCTTTCAGATTCTCAGTGTGATTCTCAAATGATGTTGCACACTCAGATCACTTTCAGTAGATCCAAAAATTATGTGCAACGGTACCATCTATTTTCTCATAACAATATACAGTAAAATACAGTGTTATCAAGTTAAAAATCATAGTAGTACTAACAGTAAACCCCAACAAACACAAACACACCCACATACATACATACATAGATACAATTAGTATATACCCACACAATCCACAAAATCAATCACCAGGTTCAGAAAATATTTAAACAAAGAATAAAAAACAATAATTAAATAAATAAATAAAAATCATGAACATACAGGTATATTCATTCATTTTTCTCACTGCTTGTGACTTTCTGTGCCATGTGTTGTGCGGCTAATGATTAAAATCGTCATTAAGTACAAGGCTGTAGCCGATGCCTCACTGGTGTAACATGCTGGGTTGTAAAACAGGGACATTAATTACAGTGGCCATTACACGTGCCAATGTGTCTTGTTCACTGCATATAAATGCGGCTACAATCATCCACTGGGCGGGAGTTAAGACCTCACACATTAAACAAAAAAAGATCTTGTTTTTCACCACTCCACCCACCATTTCTAAAATGTTAACATTTATAAATCTGCGTGATAGATACACTGATAAATCCATCATAGTCTGGTACAATTGAATCAACCACACTAACACGCTGTTTGACTGCCCAGTGCTGCACTGTTACAGCCTTTTAAGAAACTCTGCTCTTACTCTTTGATGAATGTGGTGTCATTTTCTTTGCCAGAACCTATTTACCTTAAGTCATTTTCCTGCACATCAAATTGTCCATTAAAGCCTTTAGGTAAGATGCAGGGATATTATTACCTTTGCAGCTGGGCAGCCTGGTATTATTATTGATTATGTTCATAAAGATGCACCATTTTATAAACCTTTAATTTGGTTTCAAGCACCCCTAATACTTACCCCAAGCACTTATTTTTGAAGGAACACTGTGCCATTTTAATGCTTATACTGTACTGAATCACCTACTGATCCCTGCACATCAAACTGTTCTTAAAAGGACTGTGGCAAATTATGTGAGTATGGCACCTCTGCTAAGCCTCTTTGCTTGGAGGAGACACAAATACTGCATGAGTCTGAATCTTCTGTTTGACAAATATGGTCTTTGGAGAGTAACCTGAAGTCAGTCAGAGACAGATCTTACAGCTGTCAGCCACAGCTATGAAGAAATCAGTTCAGCTCTTAAAACCCAACCTTTAGTTAGAGTGAATCACATAATCACATCAGTTTTTTTATCTTATTTTTCTTTGTTATCAACAGCTGAGGACAACGAACTCACAGCAGGCAGACTGTTTTTTATGAGTCCGCTGGAGACAGGACTATGCAAATAGCATAGATATGCAAATCCTGTGCTACATCTTAATGCGCAGACTGATGGTATCTTTGCACAGCGTTCATTTATCAGACAGCAAGTCCATTGGTGCCTTCTATCCTAGTCTTTGTTTTGTCTGTCAGTTCTGTTGGTTCCTGTGTCACAGTAACATGCAGTATGCAAAAAGGGACAAGTACATCATCTCTCAGAGGTATTTTATGACATGCAAGGGTTCAAGGTTGGACATCACATCAAAGACAGTTTTGGATGCCATATTAGATATTAGGCCTTCTTTTGGGGTGTTTTGTTTGTTTGAGGGAGAAGAACCAGCCTTTAGGTGGCCTTTCATATTAGCTGTTTTCAAAGTTCCATAATATACAGGTGTAATTTAAAGACAATTTTCAGAAAAGGATTTCACCTGTCTCAAAGCTGTCAGCTCTAACCCCATGAGGAGTGACTCATCTCTTTTCCTTTCCAAAGCTGCAGGAATGGGTGTCCACTGTGAATTATTGTTTTTACTGAGTCAGGCACAACTGTGTACTCTAGCATGCAAATGTGTTGACTACCTCTGTCTATCATATATATATATATATGTGTGAAAATGACAAATGAATAACACACTGGTGCTTCTCTGCCTTTTCTCATGTACAGGGTCATCCCCTACCCCCCATGTCACCCTACAGGGGCACTACCAGTGCCACCAGGGGCCACAGATCGCCATGGGACAGAAATGTGACTTCAAGGTGGACTGTCCACTCGGAGATGATGAGGAAGACATGTGCCGTGAGTTTCCCACTCGGTGCAAATAGGCATTATCACTATGGCTGATCGATATAGCCGTCACGATATATTGCATAGCTATTTTTAGCGCAATAGCAGCTATCTCCGGTATGTGGCGTTAGGCTTTGTGGTACATTGAGTAATATATGGTACTTATGTTATGTGTCGGGGTCATAATAACAGACGTCAGTAGAGGGCGCTGTGAATATTTTCCATGCACAGCTATGTACTGATGTAAGCTACCAGTATTTGGGAAGTGGTGGCAGAGTACCTTTTCCCTCATGCTGTGTTTGTACACGGTCCTTAACTAAGTTGAGCACAGTAAATAAAAGCCATTCAAAGTTCATCCGGCCTGATGCTTCCACCTCAAGTTAACACAGGTTTCTTCCGGTATTTTTTTCCCTTTAGTCATACCTGATGCGGGAGCACACCTCCAAAGTTCAGTGAAATGCTTCTGGGGCAGAAAAATATCACTTGTATCTATATGTTGGTTAACTTACCTATTAGCTTTGAAAAACACATAGCATATGTGTTTTCACTCTTTATCTTTGTAGCCATGTGTTTCTATCTACCACACCGAAGCAGCATAGTGCTGTTGCTGTGATATCAACATTGAATAGATACGAGTGGTGTTTTTTCCCCCAGAAGCATTTCACGTGGCCTTGGAAAGCTGGAGGTGTGCTCCCGCATCGGGTATGACTAAAGGGAAAAAAATATGAGAAGAAACCTATCGCCACACACCGGGGATAGCTGTTATTGCGATAAAAATAGCTATGTGATATATTGCGATGGCTATATTGCCCAGCCCTATCACAAAGTGTGGAAATAAGTTCACAGAGAGGTCACAGAGAGTAGCTCTGTGAAGGAAGATCCCCTGTTTGTGACCCATTTCACATTAGACCATTGTGGGTTGGCACATGAGAGAGGTGTTCTTCTGTATTGTTGTCTGCTGGCATATCCCACAGTACACTGCTCCCTTTGCATACCTGACATTGGCCAATGAGAATGCTTATTTGCTTGAAATCAGCAGGAATGCTGTCACTCTGCAAATTATTGGCAGAGGGAGTGTTCCTAACATTTTGCTTCTTTGGGCTTGTGTGCATGTGTGTTTGGGGAGTTTGTGTGTGCGTGTGTGCGTGTGTGCGTGTGTGTGTGTGTGTGTGTATGCGTGTGTCTGAGTCTGTGTCTGCATGTGTATATGTTTGTGCCGTGTATGTTTTTGTGTGTGAGTGAGTGTGTGCATGCGTACATGCTTGCGTATGTGGGAGAAACAGGTGACGCCACTCACCTGTCCTCACCAGCATAAGGAAGGGGAATTAATAATGCCATTAATATCAGGGTTACTATGGAGACAATATTTGTGCTATTATTTTGTTTATGTTTGTTCATTACCCAATATCATCATGAATAGTAGTAGCATCATTATTGTTATTATACTGTTATTTCAAGATATGACTCAGTTGATTTCTTTATCTGCATTTTGAGTGATTGCTGTTTGTGCTTTGGCAGTATGCACTAATTGCCTGTCATGCCTAGAAAGCTTTTTGAATTGATATGAATTGAACTGAGAGAGGGAGAGAGGGGGGAGAGGGATTGGGAGAGAGAGAGAAAGAGAGAGAGGGAGAGGGGGAGAGTTTAAATGCAGGTGTCATGATTGGTAAATGTATGGTAGAAATAGTGTTTATTGAAAGTCTGTGTTCTTCTGCCCAGATTTGTTGACAGCGGAGCCAGACTGATAAACATGCCATCGACAAGCCATAAATCCCAGTGTAATTGCTTTTTTAATTGAAGTGAGACTTTCGGTGGTAATTGGTCGGTCATGTTAACCCAGGGGATAACTATCACATCTGAACACTCCTCGGGGTGCTTTGGAAAGCAGACAGTCCACCTCCCCATTAGAATGTAAATATCACAGCTTACCGTGCAGTGCTCCTCTTCTGCCTTTCATGCTCAGCGCTGCACTTCCTCTTCGTACATTTGATTCATGGACATAGTTAATGAACCAGAGAGCTGCAGCCCATTTAAACTTTGGGAGGAAATTCGAGCTATGAGAGAAGTAATGAGCTCGTATGTTTTACACCTGCCATTAAGTCAGTGCATTTCTGCTTTTGCCTTTCATTGATTCTGAGACATGTAGTGTACATTACCAGCAATAACAAAAAATCTCAGAGGGAAAGCATCTCAGAATTCAAATACGGCATTATCTTACCTAAATGAAGTCAGTTAAAATAGTTATAGATAGATATTTGCATATCCTTTGGAATGCAAGTAAATTTAACACATACATGTAACATTGAGGTGTAACACTGCTGAAACACACATGTTGTCTAGAGTAGAGTACAGTCTAGTCCCCTCATTCTCTGACAGGTAGTAGCACTAAGCAGCTAGGCTGAGCATAATCTCCTCACCAAGCAGTTCGTCAATATCAGCCAGGTCTGAGATTCATTTCTGTAGGTATTTTTTATTATTTCGGGTGAAGCGGGTTAGCTGTATATTGTTTTTCATTTATAATTGACTTTGCTGCCCTGTTTTGATTGCTCACAGAATGTGAGATGACAGCAGCAGCTGTGGATTCAGTACAGACACCCAGCCCAGCCACAATAAGTCTCTCTCTCCTCTCTCTCTTTCTCTCTCACATTCCCTTCCTCAATACTCAGTTCAATTCAATATGCTTTATTTGAATGAAATACAATATATCAAAAGCCTAATATAATTGGAACAAAAAGACAGATGTATGGATTTAATCCAATGAGCATCTATACTGTGTAAACACTGTAATTAGACCAAGTATTGCTCTTTCCCTCTCTCGTTCTCCCCCTCTCCTGACCTACTGTGCTGAATGCTTCTATCTCTCCACCAGCTTCTTTCTGAAGCTATGTTGTTTACCCCATAACCTATTCTGTATGATCCAGTGCTAATTTATCTATCTCTTTCATTTAATTTAGCTGCTCAAGGATCTGGCCTAAATTCATTATTAAGTGAAAATGAGTTCAGCTCTTGTCAATCAACTAATTTCTGACATAAACATAGGACATAGTGCCTACTTCCTTCCTTCATTTCTTATTTTTTGTTTCCTTGGTCTACTACATCACATTTGTATAAATAATCTGGACACTAAGAAAATTCAATTTCATTTGTGGTGGCCAATGCAAAATAAGATCCCAGCACCAAAGTGACTCAGAAACCATTAGACTGGACCCCAGTGGCATGCCTCCTGGACCTTTTTGTAATGCCTCTTGCCATTAAGTATTTGCTCATGATATTAACTCTTTGAACCCTATGCCCCCCAATTATTTTTTCCAACTATTATTACCTTTTTACAAACTGTTATCATATATCATATTATATCTCATA
The DNA here is from genome assembly GCF_013368585.1 of Megalops cyprinoides. Lineage (NCBI taxonomy): Eukaryota > Metazoa > Chordata > Actinopteri > Elopiformes > Megalopidae > Megalops > Megalops cyprinoides. The sequence goes on along the minus strand of NC_050594.1, from coordinate 18,478,929 downwards.
ATAATAATAAATAATAATCGATTCTCATAAACGAGAGCATACATCTCAGCACAGTTACGAGAAATGAAAGACAACTATTTGAGTTCTCTCAAGGAAAAAAATGTAAGGCATTTTCTAATATTGATTTTCAAAAGAGCTATAAATTATGTATATGCATGTGTATTGTCACCATGTCAGTAGGGGTTACCTTTGTTGTATAATTTCGGGTTACACACGAAAACTGCTTGTTAGAAATTCAAGGAATAATATATATATATATATATATATATATATTAAAGTACAATACAATGAATACAATGTAATACAATGGTTAGGCGTCCGAATACTTTTGTCCATATAGTGTATGTGTGTGTGTGTGTGTGTGTGTGTGTGTGTGTGTGTGTGGTGTGTGTGTGTACTATAAAGGTATAAAAGTATATGTGGTTTAGCAATCATTGTTTTTTTTTCTTAGGAAAAATTATAAACATAAAACATGTGAAATATCCTCTTAAGTGGGATCCATTCCGAAGAAAGTGTCCGGACAGGGTGCTTTCCTTTTCTCAACACTTGAAGTAAAAATATAATCTACTGCTTCCTTTGAACTGAGTCTTTTCTGTGGAGGCATGTCTCTCATTTATCATTTTATCAAATCTCTGTTTTGCAACAGTCTCTATCTGGCTTGCCGCTGCTCGGTGATAGTTCTTCAGAGGAGGCAAACTTGCATCGTTCTGAGTCGGGTTTGTCAAAACTCATTTTAATTACATCAGCTTTTGCCCAGACTCACGTCACTCAGAAAATGAATTCCCTGTTTCAAAGAGAAGAGGGATGGTCTTTGTATTCTAAAAGCAGCAGAGAAAATCTACACTGAATGCAAGAATAAGTAAATCATACATAGATGCAGTGCTCAGGCTCAGAGGGTTAATGGCTGATGGTTTACATTAATACTGAGCATAATGCCTGGAAAATGATTTTTGTTGGGAAGGATCACAAAGACAAAGGAGAAGTGCTAATAGATTATGACCACCCCCTCCAATCATTTAGAGAGAGACAGAAATGCCTCATGTGCCCCCAGTTTTGATAGGGCTCTCACATCTTTAACCCCCTGCATTCTGTACCTGGGGAGCCCTACTATGCTGGAAAGTGGCTTTCTTTCACAGTGTGCTGTGGCCAACAAAGACTTCTCATCCGCCTCCCACATGCTTTATCTTTTCTTTTAGATCCTCACCGTTTCACATCTCTGTCAAAACCCTCACTGTCCATCCTCTAGCTTCTCTATTTCTGGTTTCCACCATCCTCAGAGACCGTCAGATCAATCCAATAGGCCCTATTATTTTCTCCCTCTTTCTCCCTGTCTTCCCCCATCCCATTCTTTCTCTTCACCTACCATTCTGCTGAGACCCTTCTGTCCCTCCCTCATTCTCTCTATCTCTCTCTCTTTTAACTCTTTCTTTCTTTGCTTTTTTTCTCTTGCAGGTCAATTTCTCAATGGAAGCTACTGCTCTTTTGAAGATGGAAATTGTGGATGGCAGTCAGTTTCAACAAAAGGACCCAAATGGAGTGTCCTGAATTCACAGCCAGGGGGTCCTTCATCCAGCTGTTCATCCTCAGGTGTTATCCACTGAGCTGTTTAAGGAAACATTACTTCTAAGAATATATTTGTACCAGGTCCATGTGCTGGTCACCTTTTGAAACATTATGTTACATGTACAGATAATGTCTAATCTGATAAGGAGATGTGTCACCAGTGGAAACCATGCTGAAGTGTTGAAAATTTGTATAGCTTTTCCAACTATCCTACTTTTCCAACTGTTCCTGTGTGTGTTGACTTCCAGGAGCCGTAATGGCTGTGGATGGAAGTCAGTCGAAAGGACAGCAAGGAGCTGCATTGTTGAGGAGCCCACTATTCCCACCCCCGCTCAGGAACGCCCCCTGCGTGGTGAGTGCAGAACTGCAGCATGCAGAACTGAATGTCTGAAATGGTCCACTTCATAAAGCAAATGCAGGAATCTGCAGCTTTGTGAACTGGATGCAAGATGTAAATGCAAACTTTCATGTTGAAAATGCCTCACTAATGAAGTACAGGCCCTAAGCTGAATGTATTAAACATGAGTTCATCTATTATTAGGATCTGAATGAATGTAGTTATATTTGTATTTTTGTACCATTACCCCAATCCCTCAGATAGTCAAACAGGATGCACGCATTGTGCTTTCAGTTGTCTTGCTCTCATTAAATCAGGGAACTGAACACCATAACATATTAGTCTTCCTTTTCACTTATGTGCGATGAGTTGTAGCGCTATTGGAGCACATCTTTTGTTTTTTTTTCGCACACAAAGTTGTGTGTTTGCAATACTCTGAGACCTTTGACCCCAGAGGTCCTTCGTGGCTGATCGGAAGCTCATTGGAAATGACACAGTGGAGAGATCTTGGCATAGGGGTGAGGAGGGCAGGGCTGAGAACTCGCACTGGCAGGGAGGGAGAGGGAACGGGCCTGTCTGTGAAAGCGGCCTGACTGACAGCCAAGACAGATCCGAGGTCACAACCTTTTCGGCATGGACGACGCCCAGAGCACTCCGGGGGCAGCGAGCCACAGCGGCCTCTGGCATGCACCCGGAGATGAGTCATGATTTCAGATTAGCTCTTCAATATCTCCCTGTCCCAACCCTGAGCAGCCTATCACAGCATTTCGGCCTTCCTGCCTAGCAGTCAACTCTAGAGTATGTTACACTGTAGAGTTCTTGACAGCTGTGGAATGCATTCTGTTGAAGTTGTCCATTATTGGAGCATATGGAACAATTGAAGCCTAGATCTGAACTGGTAAATGATGCATTTAATTATACATAATGCATTAGTGATTATGTTTGTGTACACTAAGCAATTTATCGTGAAAATAGCATTTAAGGTTGGATCAACGTACTAAGTAAAGGTGCATACAGGCAGGTACATTCAAAGCCCTGAATAAATTATGTCCCACAGGTGCGGTTCTGGCTGTGCTCTGGAGGCCAGCACCGGGGGGCGCTGTCTCTGTGGGTGAAGGAGAACGGCACAGGGCCAGAAACACTGCGCAAACTGTGGCACTCGGGCAGTGAAGCCAGGAGTGGACCGAGCTGGAAACTCATCACCCTCCCTTTATACAGCCTGGCAGACTGGTACGACCAATCAAAATAAAGAAAAAATAATGTAAAGCAGTAAAGGTTTACAGGAGAATTTGATCCAATAAGTAAAGTTTTATTATTATATGTGCAAATAACAGTAAATAATTAACACAAGAAGTGGGAAATGAAAAGAGAGATGATGACACAATGCAACTCAATGCTAAGGCATAGTTTTTGGAAAAATAACAGTGATACTGTATTTAATATCTCTAGATTAATAAATGCAATAATTTATTGCCACCTCCTTATCAAGTGCAAATTTGCAAGTAATATTACATTTTGAGATAACCCTTACTTTCTCAGTGAAACTTAATGAATCCCAGTGGATCAGGCTCATGCAGGGTCCTGTATTCCTTTCAAAGCGGCGTGTAGCACTTCCTTTAATGTAGGAGAAAAATCAATGTGACGAGCCTCCATTCATTGAGGTTTTTCCTCCAATTAGCCATGGCACTTGATTTTTTAGCATGAAGAGCGGCAAAAATGTCTGTTTCATCTCCAAGCGCCTGATTGGGGTCTCTCTTTATTGTCGAAGCCTGGTAATCCCAGCTCTGAGAGGGTGATTAAAGTGCTATCCTGGGCCTCTGAGTGGGTCATCGTGTTCAGAGCTTTCTCTTGATAAGTGCGTGTGTCCTTCATCCTGCTGATGACTGCTGGTTTGACTTGAGTTCCTGCCGTTTGACAAACATTGAGAAAAGTGTTGTGTGATTTGCTTTAGGTTGGGGGGTTGAATACCAGCAAACCCCTTTCATTATCTTCTTAACTGTAGCTGAATTCCTCATTGCTCAGCCAGGTGGTAAAATATGAAGCCACTAGTAATGCAGTGTGAGCAAGCACAGGGCATGTGTAACAGAGGCTATTTATATGTGCATTACAGGAGATGGTGTGCATTACCACAGGTAGCAGTGTGTGTCATTGCAGGACTATTTAATGACAGGACCTGTGGTGGAGGTGTTGAATTCTGTCTGTCTTTGACAGGTTCTATCTGCAGTTCAGCGCTGATGGAGTGTTTGGTTGGGGTTCAGGCTTCACACTGGACAATGTCTCTCTCAGCCTGGACTGTTTTCTGGCATGTGAGTATCATACTAATTGCCTCACTTCAATTATAATCCACTAACATGACTATATGCTACCCTGTGTTTGGTGTGGTGGATGCAGTGATTTCCAATTTGTAGAGTATATGCTTTGTGGTGATCATTTGTCATGTGTAGAATACGAGATGTACAAATGGATAGGTTCGTTAGACATTCAGATATGAGGACAATGTCTTTCCAGTATTTTTTCACACCAGTATGTATCAGTGGCCATCAACACTAGTTCTGAAGGACCAGTATAGCTTTTGCCCAAGTCAACATGAGGAGTATAGGCCTAGTCCTCCTGACTTTAATCTGATACTAACTGAAAGGGTCAATCAAAGAGGGTGGTATTAACCCACATTACTGGATGCGAGAATAGACATGGGGATACTTCTCTGTCTGTGAAGTGTGGGAATATACTGCTGAAGAGTGAACAGAGTGGGAAGGAACTAGAATGGCTAATCCTTGCACTGAAATCAGCTCCGCATCAGAGATGGACAGAAGTCGAGATCATTAACACAAACGCGTAGGATTAAATCAGTTAAACCCGTTTACTTAAGAAGCTGGAATGAGCTTCAGGGGACTCTATAAATCCAAATCTCCTCTTTAAGTACATCTGATTTTCCTTCCTCATTTGGCTGATTTGATTTCTGGCTTGACAGAATTGGTAGAGGCTGAATTATAAATCTACTGCTTGCACACGATAATGGCGAAGAAGGAGGATATTCAGTCGAAATATTTCTCAGAAGAGCAACCAAATTTGGCACAATATTTCAAGTTTTTTTTTTTTAAATCGTTTTACATTCAGTTTAAATATTAATTGTCCTGTTTAATTCCACTGTTATGACAACATGATGCTGTTCCAACAGTTGTCTCCCAGGCACTTTTCCTGTTGCTCGTATTCAAACCATATCTCATTATTAAACACGTCCTGTTAAACTCACAATTTTAACTGCCAATTGTTTATTATTACATTTAAGTACCTCTGTATTAAAATCCTGCTGTTAGCACAAGTATTGCAAGGACTTAAAACAGTGCTTGTGACAGTATTTATGTGTGTAAGAACAATGACAACATCAAAACTAATTTTAGCTGTTTTATTCTTTTTCATTTTTATGTAGTTTTTACATCTATTGTGCATGTTGAGATAACAATCTCATGATATTCATCTAAAAATGATACAGTGAAACCATCTTACAGTGAATAGTCTCATGTTTAATATAATTTATAAGGGACTTTATTCCTTTTCTCCTGTGCTGTAAATATCAATACATATCACCAACAGCTATCTTAAGCACACCTCTAAATGGCAACCCTTAATTTTAGCATAGTGATGGGCTAGCATTCATCATTCAGAAAGTGGAATCATCATTATGATAAACACTAAGTGTCGTTTGCAGAAGTGATTAGCCCTTATAACCTCGATAATGGATCCACTCACGATCTGTGTTTTAATAAGTTTTATCTTATAGCATCCTGCATGCATGCTGTGCTGAATGCTATTTGTGCTCCAGCTTGTGCCTGGATAGTGGGATGTAGCATGTGCTCCTCTGTGACCGTGTCTTCAATGTACCCTTTGTTTTTTTTCTGAAGCGAGCAGATGGCCGTGGATTCTGAGAGTTATTGTTTTCCTTTTTCCCTGGTTATTTTTATGTAAGGATTCTGGATGACATCGGGACTGGGTGGAATACGGGTTATAGTTTTTAGTTTTTACCCCAAACGTTCAAGTTCTTTCAGTGCTGCCAAAACCCTTAAATACGCCCGTGGCAGCTTTACAGGGACGGCAGCTGCTCTGTGCCACTGTCTCTCTAATGAGCAGCCAGCCTCACAACTCCTCTGTAACTTCCAGGGTAACGTATTTGGAATGTTGCAGCAATGTCACTCTAAGGAATCACATGTGCCAAGACGGCATTTGGTCTGAATAAATTAAAACGTCTGGCTGATGATAATAAACAGACAATAGCACTGCCCATTCTGCTGTTTCACAAGGTATAGGTACAACTTGGTGCATGGTGGAACTAAACAGTCGACCTTAAGTGTCTGCTATACCAGTCTAGATTCTGAAACGTATCGCTTTCCTGTTGTGAGAAATGCTAGGTATATGTGCTAAATATAGTTTTCATTTTTTTCAGTGACTGTTATGATTATTATTGTACAGTAGTTTCTCAGTTGTTTAGACATATAGCTCACGTTCTCAGAACATTACATTAAATTACAGAAGAGTTAACAAGTCTAAAAATGATTGACTAATGTCTAAAAGCATGATGATCCCTTTTCAAAAAGCAGTAGGCTCATTATCAAATTATATTTCCTCAAAATGAAGTAGTTGTATTAAAACAATACACAGGGTTGTCAAACAAACAGCTCACTCTACCCACCAATTTCACAGTGGTGCAATCAATGAAAAACCATATAATATAAAAAAAGTAAATGAAAATAAATGAAAAACCCTTTTTTTCCCTCACAAGCTGAAAGTACTCACATATCAGTAAGAATTGTGTGCACAAATACAAGTTTTTGTATCATTGGAATGTTTTGTCTAAACATAATTTGCTATACAAAACTCAAATTGTCAGCCATATACACTGTACAACCACGACCATGAAGTTAGGGAAAGGAAAAAAGTCTCTCACAAAAATAATTAGACAACATCTTGGCTCACACTCCTTGTGACATCACAAGCAAGAAAAGAAACATCTTGCATGGTACATTCATCTCTGCCATAAGTCAGCAGAGACATCCATACATGCCTCCTCCATGGCTTCCAGGAGGGTCATTCGCTCATTAGGATTGTGGTCATGTATTTTCCAGTGCCACTTGAAAAAAAGGTAGCTTAAAAATGGTGAGTCGAGTGGCAGAAAGACAACCACAACACAATCTAATGTTATCCCAAATGCTTCAAAACTTTGTTAACTCTGGCTGCTCAAGGTGTCTTGAGACCAGTAGCTCATACACAGAATCTAGAAAGAAAAGGAAGAGCTGTTTGAGCCCCATGTAGCATCATGACAGAGGACCCCATGTTGACTGATGGCCACACACATTATTATATTTTCAGCCCTGGCACATTTCCCAATCATGGTCCTGCCCTTTCTCCTCCCCGCGGTCAAATTGAAACCAGCTTCATCTACAAAAATAAGCTGCATCTTCATCACATTCTCAAGGAGTGGCATTAGCATCAAGCTCCATCATTCTTCATAAAATATAACACAACAATATTTGAATTATTGAGCATGGTAATGATATTCAGAATGGCTAATGTGCTGTTTCAGGACAGTGAAGGAAAGAATGCAGTCAATCATTTACTTGCACATACTGAAAGTGCATCTCTCTCACCCGGTCAGTGTTCCTTTCAAATTAAATACCATATATTTGTTTCATTCTCAGTCTTCACTTCTTGAGGACATGGCCAATCATTGGTGAACTAGTGAACAGAATTCACAGTCTGGAACATTTCATTCTTCTGTGATGTGGGATTGAATGTCTTGTTTCTGAATGAACATATCAACTATTGCCACCTCTTGTCGCACTGTAAAGTGTCTGCGCCTGCCTTCTTTCAATTCTGTGAGAAAATATAATTTTACACTAACAAATGAAAATATAGTTTTGTTTAAATTTGATATGTAGATGTAAATATAGGAAGATAAAGACATTTCAGTTTGGTGCAATACTGTCCTGAGCATCCCATGTATTCACATGGAAAACCAAATATTTAAAAATGTGATTGCCAATTGAACTCAGTCACACTTCCCTTGTACAAACACAATTTCTTAACTTTTCAATTATTTGTCAGAGATTTACTGTGAATGAAAGCAGCAGTAGCTGAATTCTGCTGCAGAGGGGGGGGGGGGAAGAGCAAGATTCCGCAAAAGACACCAAAATATTTCTACAGAAGTTTGGGCAACATTTGTTGATCATGTAATCAGCCGTGGATTGCGCCTGAGGGAGGCTGGGCAGCAGGTGCAGCCCAATTTGAGATGCTTCACTGTGGCCTCTATCATTTGAACAATTAGAAATGAGAATGTGCAAGTAACCTTATTCAGTAAAGCGCTCTTCTCTGCTCTCTAAGAAAATTGTTCTGAATGTATGAGATGCGTGTGTAGTGTTTTTGCAAAAGCGTGAACTGGAATCGCAATTTGAGTGATTACAAAGCAAAATGTGCTTGGAGTTTTGCCGAAATAGTCAAGGTTGAGCCTCACCTTTTCATCATTGTATCCGAAGTATCAGTTCCAGTGTATAAATGATCCAGAAAAACTGTAATTAAATTCATGGTTTACACCTTCTGAGGTCTGGAAAAGAACCAACCAACCACAGCCATTGTGTGTACCCTTAATGCATATCATTGCAATTATTAATGAATATGTGCACCTGAATTATTAAAATGCAGCTATGTAGCCAGTTCAACCACTTGCTTTGTGTTTTAGCATTCATTATGTAGCACAGTGAGAATACTTGGAATTTGTATGTGTTTTTACAGTTCGGTTGTGTTCCTCTTACTACAAATCAAATTGCCTTGAGTATCTCCTTGAAAATGTGAAATGTATACTTCCTTGAATATACTTCCTAGAGGACTTCAGAGGACTTCAGACTTCACATCACAAATCATCTATGAGTTCTAATTGTTTAGCTTTGTTTAGCTAAAGAAAGAGCAAAACTGCATTATTTTGTCTGTTTCACTACTGGACCATGTATCAAACTGGGTACTTGTCAAAGGAGCTTTATGATGAACAAAATATTACTTATGTTCGCACTCATTATTTGGTTGCCAACATTTTTGATTTCAAAACAAACCACCCTCCTCCTTCGTTGGAAAAGACGGGTCAATGCCAAGGGAAGTGGTGAGAAGCCCTCTTACAAAAGTAGAGTGCAGGGTGAGGTCTATTGGTTTACAGTGGGAGTAAATGCTGAGGTCTTTGAATGGTGGTTAGTGGCAATGGCTGCGAATATGGGGCATGGATTCTAGGTTCTGATGGTTTGTAATGGCGTGTTAGTGCTAATAACTGTGGGGAATAAGTTCTAAAGTTTTGTCACGGGGAAGGGAGGGCATTGTTGCTAATGGCTGAAAGCACAGGGGGCTGAAGGCTGAGGGTTGAGTGTTGATTGCATGTCTGAACTCCTCGATCCCCTGTGGTGGAGCTCTGCCTGGCAGATCTGTAAACTGACTTTGACAGCAGAGCTGCCTGCTGTACTGACCCCCAGAAAGTTACTGAAACCCAGAATGCACTCAAGTGAGATCAGTGGGTCCCACACAAGCACCAGTGGAATACCAAATCCCTGGCCGGGCCAGCTCCACCCAGAGAAACCCTTCTCTTTAATGTATTTTCTCTTCATGTGCGCTTAGGCCTTGAGCACTTCTAAAGAACAAAGCCTAGCTATGACAGAGGCATAGTATGGTTGTTTTCAAGAGTTTCACTTTATTTAGTTATCATATACATGTGGAAACTCCAGATTAGATTAAACAGGAATTCTCACCTCTGCTACAGGCAAGATGAACACATCACAGGGGTATGAGTGGTGGGGTAGTGTGGGGGTTCGGTGCTGTACCGATGATTGGATTTTACTTTCCGAATGAAACTCTGAGGGTTTTGAGTCTGTCCACCTGCCAGAATGACTCCAATCATTTCTGTCGTATTAAAGCTCAATGACACCAATCTGACAAAGCGCTTCACCAACAAGGAGATAAAATGAATTGGCAACAAAAGGATTGCCTCCCCCCAAAAAATGAAAAGGCAGAGGCAATAAAAGAACAAACTGAAAGTAAAGAGCTTCCTCTGCTATAACTGTCACAGTTGGTTTGCTACCTCTGGCTCTGGAATGGATGCCTCCACCAGTTCTGTAATTGAAGTAAGGCGAAGGATGAATGCTATGCTGCTGAAATACACACACAACAGGGACCACTGTAGTATCATCTGTGCTGTACCCTATTATAAGGCCTTTCCAGGTTGTGATGAATGACGTCTTCAGACAAGAGTGGTGGCAAAGACAATATGGGGAAGCAGGCTTTTTGAAGATGATTAAATAGAAGGTGATAAAAGGTTGCATTTTTCACAATCTTCAGTAATGTCTCGGCATGATGATGGAGAGAAAGTATGATTTGTCTTTTTGGGATGGTAACAGGGACGCCATAGAGGCCCTCATGTAATCTGTCACTGTGATTAAGCAATATTAACTCAGCTCCAGACTTCCAATACTCATGTGTCATACGGAAAAACAGAAACATAGAGAGGCACATTAATTATAACAAAGAGAAAAAAGCAAAAAAAAATTAAGAAATTTCATTATGTTGACAGTATTTTCATTTTTTTTATCACAAACCTTCATGAAATATTCATATTCATATTCATTCAAAATGTTTGTTTTTTCCCCCCAAGGAGCTATTTGGGTTTGTACTAAACTTACATTTTTGTCTCAATAAGCCTTGTGCAGCCAAGGGTCACCTAATGAAATTTATCAGATGGAACCAATTTACTGTGGGACACAAACAAGGAGATGCTAATTTCAGTGCATTTCTGCAATGTCACTGTGTTGTTGAATTTTTTTTGTCCCCACAGCATTTCAGAAAGCTGACATCATCCATGAATTTCAGTTTTCTGATGTATACTGTAGAGGTGCAGCAGTAGGGAGAGTTTTCCCAGTTAGCGGTAAAGAGGCAAAGGCTGCTGTAGGTAACAGGCATTTACACAGACCCAGGTATAGCTACACTTCTATGCCTACATTCACTTTCAGTATACCTCACTGCTGTCAGAGTCTGGCCATACTCAATGTTTTTTTTCTTTTTTTAAGCCGAGAGTTATAAATGCATGAATTACTTTCATGGCACAGCATGAAGCAGAGATTCAGAGTTCGAGTCTGGGCTTGAGACGGTGATACATACAATCCAGGGAATATGCACAATGGGAAGCCTAGCTAGGTTGGCTTACTTTTTTACTTCATTACACTTCTTAAGTACTTATGCACTTGCTTTGCAATATGGTTCTGAACATAGTCATCCAGAAGTTGGCATGTTTATTGTGGTGTTGTGAAACAACTTGACAGAATGGTAACTAAACAGTGCTGTAAGTAAAGGTCTGTGCTTTCTGCTTTGCTTTGCTACTGTGGAAACTGTTGTGAAAATGGGCTAGTTTTGCTTATTGAGGAACAGAAGAGGCTGCTGCCTTTTGTTGGTATCTGGTGGATAGCTGAGTCGGTGAAGCCATATGAAATATTTGGGAAGACACCTGTAAATACTATACATGTGTAAAAGAAACTTCCAAGCGCTCCTCTGTCAGTCTTTATTAACAGCTGGCATCTATGGACATTGATAGAAATTGATCTGGAGTCAGGTACAGTATAAAGTACATGTGGAAATGTGTTGAAAAAGCAAACAGCCTTCTTGAATACCCAGGGCAATGTATGTGCTGCATGAATCTGGCTAGTCAGAATGATTCATTAAGCGCAAGAGATACTGTTAGGATCACCTGAATTTGACAGGCCTTGCTGTTGGGATTAAATCATTATCAGGGTCAGCTCAGAGGTGTTTCTTGTAGGGCTCTGAAACACCGGACCTCTGGGATCTTTGTCCTTGCTGGATTTAAAGCACACCTCAATGAACAATTTATTCACAGGTATCTAGGATCACTGACTAAAAAGTTGGACAGACCATGAATTACCAACTAGCAGTTTGTTTGGTGTGTGCTTGGTTTGTCCAGCCATACACTCCCTCATCTCATCTCAACTATTTGATGAATTGATTTTTTTTCCAAAGAACCTAATTCTATAAACTCAAAGTAAATAGATATGATTTATGATGATTGTAAGAAAAAGTTTTCATTAAAAAATTCTTATGATGAATGATATAAGAAATGAGTACCCTTGGAGCCAAAAAATAACAGGTCGATTTAGCTTGTTATCTAAATATGGATTCCATTTTAATGATTTAGACCAAGTGGAACACAATGCAGGCCCCTGAAGGCAAGAGTGTGGGTAGTGGTTAAGGTTTCAGACTTTTCTGGCAATGACTTGGAATCCAAGATGAGGTTTGGCTGCCGGACTAATACGCGAAGAACTTCACCCCGGTCGCCGCGGAAAAAAAAAAAATCCATCCGTAGAAATTGCCAGCACATATGAAAAGCCTTGACCTGAGGCGCATATCACGTCTCAGCTCTGAAATGTTAAGTTCCAGCACATCCTCACTCACAGCCCCCCGGTAGACAGCCCTTGGCCGCAGGTGCCCTTTCTGAGTCAGCGCTAGTGTTCCTCCGGATCTCTGAAATTCCCCAGCCTGATGCAAGGGCCACAGTGAGGGCCGCAGTAACAGCTTGGACAGCGTCCACCTGGCCAGAAACGTGCTCCACCCAGTCTCCTCAGATGAGAGAGACAGAGTACAGAAACGCACCGAGCGGAATAGTAATTTGCGATTTGTAATTGGTTGTAAAATAAGGGGAAGGAGGAGTGGCGTCCACATTAAATGGACCTCTGGCTTTGGCTGTGAAATTCACTTCTTTTTTGCGAAATTAAATAAAAAAACCAAGGTTAAAAGAGAACAGGACCGGACAGAATGGGCGGAATGTGAGAATGTGTTCTGGAATTTATATTCAAAAGATTAAAAAGAGAGAGGCAGAGGGTTGGGGCTCAGTCATAAATATTTAAATGAACATCAAATTACTTTTACCCATCAAAGTTTTTTTTTTTTTTTTTTTTTTGCAGATACATCCTATTATGTGTATCTGTGGCATAATATATTGTGTCCTGCCCATCTAAAATTACAAGGACTCAGTAAAAACATTGACAATTTCTCAAGGTAAACATCCTTTCACTATAATTGAATCGCTGCTTATCTTTCATTTATTTGCGTATGTGTCGATGGTATTCGACACAGGAAACACAGATGAGTAATAACAGTTGTTTCAATCAGAGTTTATTGCATTGCCTTTGGATTGTTTGTTTTTGCCAGGGTCAGTTACTAGAATGTGGTTCGTCAGCAGAGTGTTGTGTGCCTTAACCCTTGTTCCGGGCCAACATGCGCCTAGCCAGTTTGTAACATCCTGACTAATGTTGATTAATGGAGGCTCTGTAATCAATCCACATGCCCCCCACCCGCCTTGCTTTATTGGTGTTTATCAGGAGCCCTGCAGCTTTCCTGTCCTCTTATCGCTCTCCTGTAGGGCTGCTCTCTGATCCAAAAACAGCCCTGGAAACCCACGGCTCCACATTCAGGCCCCCTCAGTTCAGTGAGAACATTTAAACACTTTGACCTGGCTTGTGAGGTCCATTTTGGAGGTCTTAAGAAGTTTGAAATGATTTGCACACACTTTCTTGGCATCTTCAATTGGGGGTAGGGCTCATCATGAATTTCCAATGAGGATTCCGCCCCAGGTCTAATGGGCTTCTTCCCTGACGGATTTCAAACACATCTCAGACCTAACCAAAGCATGCACCTTATACCTCAGACACATCCCAAATCTTACCACCGCCTTACTCACACTGAGTGTTTTCTTCCCAATATCGATCACCCCCTGATCTAAATTTGGCTGAAAGAGGAGGAGGAGGAGGAGGATGAGGAGAGGGAGGAGGAGGAGCGAGCAAAGAAGTTTTTAGTTTTTAGAGTTTTTAGAGTTTTCTGTGCAAGGCCTCTGCCCAGCTCAGCTTTGATCTCCAGAAGCCAATCATCCAGAGAAATTGATCTTTTCAATCCCCCTGCTTCTCCTTCCCTATTCCCAAGTTCAGCTGCTGTCACCTGGGAGAGGAGAGGCCTAGACCAGCTGACAGCCTGGCTGCTCACCTGCTGACGCACAGTTACAGGTGTCTTGGAGCGAAACCAGAGTGCACTGGGCACATCAGGACTAGAGCCATTACAGTCCTGAGAGCAAGACAGGCTTGACTGTGTTGCAGTTTTTTTTTTAGTCATGGACAATTTGTGGGATGTTGTATTTATTGTGTTTTTTTTTTGGCGTCCTCATCAGTGTTTCTTCTTTTTGCCTTTTTTTTCCTCTTTGTTTTCTTACACTGAGGCTGGGACACATTCCAGCTTTTGATTATTCCAACACACTTCAAAAAGAGCGTAATGTATCCCAGCCACAGTGCTATAAGGATGAATGCCAGCCTAGCAGAGTGTGACCACTTGGTCATTTAGGAATGCAGGCGCATACACTGCCTACATTATGTGGCGGTTCAGAATACGAGAGGGGATTGGAGATTCACATGGATTCCCCACACAGAGCCATGGAGAATGCACCTTTCTGGATACACACATCTACATGCATAATGGACTATGCACACAGTACTACATACAGCACCTGTGATACCAGATAGGTGCAGTTATGCAGACACAGCACTGCAAACATTATAACACTGTGCAGTTCAGTGCACACATAGTACATCTCCATACAAACCTGACGATGAAGCAGGGCGGCATGTGCTGTCAGTGCTCATGCCATGGTATCACCTGATGCCCATTGAATGTGTTATATAGATAGTGCACATATATCAAAATGCATCATTAGCAATGGTATCTGTGGGGCTATGTTAGAACACAAGGGAATGCATACATATCCATGCAGTACACAGTCATTGTTCCAACCTGTTGATGTGTTGCAAGTTGAAATGAAGATAGAGGAATAACACATCTCTGCCTTTCTCCTACTTTCTCCAAAGCCAATGGGGAGTTCCCACCTGTGGTTACCACCAAGAGCAGCACTGATCTGACAACCCGGAACATCAGCATAACCACTTCAGCCCAGAATCATCTGATTGACATGACCCCGGAGCCACCAGATTATTGTAAGTTGCTTACCTCTTGTTTATATTTTGCAATAGTGGGCAAATGTACAATAAATTTCTGTCAATTGGAAGGAAGCGCTTTCATGTACACAAGCAAATGTTAAACAGCTGAGGAGGACTGACCACTAATGTTCAGTAATCAGTCAAAAGAATTATGCAGCAGTAATTACACTTTACATTCTACTCTGCCTTCTCAAGGCCATATTTAATATTTAATAAGGAATTTTGATTTAGTGTAATGCAGCTCTTTCACATATTTCTTATTCACTATGAGTATGGTAGTGAGATGAAACTTAACATTTCTCATGGAAAAAGGTTCAAAATCACATAAACTCTATGGTTTCAAGCGCTTTCACATACGGGGCTAAGAATATGACCGCTGGGGCTGAGGTGGAAGCAGAGTGAATCATGGGCATTGAAAATGTATGCCTCTCCCAGAGAGGCAGATTGGGATATTATTTCTGTAGCAGGCGCCTTATTGGCAGGAGGTACTGCAGCCCACAGTGCTTATGGCTGATGCTGAGATACATTCAAGATGTCCAAGGCTAAAAAAATATGCAGCTGCAGAACATACAGTAATAATGTGTTACTGTGTTAAAACAAAGTTTTGTGTCTGAAAAAAAAAATGCTAGAATCTTTGCCAGCATAATGTGCTTTTCTACAGTATTCATTAAAAGATACATGGATATTTGTAATTGAAAAGTAATTAACTAGTTTACAATCCCGGACTGTGCTGGCTGCGAGGTGTATAACATTACTTTGTAGCATGGCACTGGCTCACATGAATGAAAAAGAGCACAATCTGTGTACTCTTTTGGTAGTGAATGATGCGGCAGAAGGCAATAGATTACAATTCAGGCTTTACATTTAATGTAGCATGATGTTACATGTATTTGTAAGTTTTATGATGTTAAGTAAATACTATGACTATCATCACTACTACTATTAATAATAAATACATGTACATATGTGTATGTGAGGAGGAGAGCCTTATAATCCAAAATAGTGTTTAACTTTTTCATACTACAAATGAGGTAATAACCTACTTACATTAATAATAAGGCGAGGGAAATAATTCAGTGAGTACAATACAGGTCAGTTTTCTATATTCAGCAGACATTCTTACCTTCTAACCTCATTTAACACAGATTCCAGAAGGCATCCCTAACATGCTCCAGATCCTCCTATTCCCAAATAAGCATTTAGCAGCTAAAGAAATAAAAACAGTTACTCAAGGCTTCATACTTTCACTTGCATCCCTTGGTAAACATATCAAAAACTTCTAGCCGGTAATGTGTACTGTATGGTCTGAAAAGTATGAATATATTTAACTAAAATACTTGGGTGGCCTGCTAGTCAATTGTGTGTAATATGAGGCTGCTTCATAATGGGATTGTGGATATGCTTTTTAGATCCATTTATATATAATTTTACATTACAATTTGTACTGAAATGACGACCATGACAATTTCTGAGTTCAAGTTAATTGATCAAATCAAATTGCAATCAAATTTTACACATGAGAAATCAGGCTGCTGTTTGAATAATTACTTTTTTGTATTTGCCAATCTAAAATGTCAGTCTTTTCCTTTTCATCAATGTGTATATGTGGAAAGCAGAACCTATCTACTTCAAAGTTGGTGGATGGATTTGGGAAGGCAATTGTATGTGAGGTACTGGAAGAAATATTCCAGTAATCCCCACTACCACCAGTGTGTAAGGATCTAACGGCAGGTGTCGTCACCTGTCTGTCCTACAAACATGAGCACACACGCACACACACACACACACACACGCACACACACACACACACACACACACACACACACAAATTATTTGTCTTTGGTAGTAATCTGTTGCATCTTCCTTACTAGTTTGATGTGATTTTGCTTTTCACACAGTGGAATAAACTAAAGACTGCATCGTTTTGATTTTTCAAAAATATTTCAGCCACATCTGACTGGAACACCTGACTCTCTCAAGTCAATCGTCGTAGCACTCTGGTCTGCATCTGATGAACAGACAGAAGACCAAACTGACCAAAATTAAACTGGAAGCTTCTAATTGTGCAGAATAAAAAGCTGTATATCTTTGATACTCATTTTGTCCACTCATACACTGTGTGTTTCAAACAGAAACCCTTTATAGTCAAGCCAACAAAGAAAGTGTGCCACCTACTGGAAGCTCTGCTTCACTGCTCTGCTGAGTCAGATTGTGTTTGGGATTCATCGGAACAGAGCCTCCAGTCATGACACAAGCTGGAATAAGTAGAGAGCCACTTTAAATGATAATGGAGAATATAAACAAATGCTCGATTTTGTAGTCTGCTGAGAAACTTCAATCTGAACTTCACAGCGACTTATAAAATGTAGCTTTTCAAATGGCTTGTTTGTGATTTAATGTGATCAAATGCTTAATGTTTTGCACCAAAGCGAAAAAACAAAACAAAAACAAAAAAAACCCGTCCATACATACAATATGGTATGCTAATGACCACTGACGTTTCCTAAAACCAATTCCTCAGCAAGTCCCACAAACATTGTTCGCCGCACATAGTTTTTAAAAATGATGTCGATAATCATTTGTACCACAGTAGAAATGAATGGCTGTCAGACCATGTCCCTACTTTACTTCATTTCTGCATGATTACATTAATCAATATCTCGTTTGCTAATACTCATGCAACACTCAGCTGATGTTTGTGACATTTCGCCCACACACTCAAAGCCCTCATCAATTTGAATTAATGGCTAATGCGCCGTTTATTGTAACTTGTTAGTGGTGAATACGGAGAGGCCCACCTACGCCGATACAGCCTCCTGCTGTTGTTTTCTTATTTTGGCGTGCTGATTGAATATGCATTGCTCCTGCTGTTTAGCAGTCTGATCCTGACTGCGAGTGGCAGTTTATTAGCTGTCTCAGTGAAGGCGACAAGAGACTGATTGCTATGCGGCCAACAGTGGAGGTCTCTCTTATAATTCAATTACAGCACCCCCCCCCCCCCCTCCCAGAAAAGCAGACCTTCACCACAGGACAACATTCACGCATTCACGTCATTTTTGGCAGGGCTCACACTTGCGTTGTTAGTCTGGTTGTGGATTTGGGAGTCATGAGGATGATAATGCTGAGAAAGCAACTCAGGAGATAATATGCCGCAACAGTTCTTCCATGACCATCCAAAGGTGGTGTCGTGGGGCCATTGTCCAGCACTTTGGGGGACTTGATGCCTGATCAGGGACTTGGTTTGCAAGTGACCTGTAACACAGCCAAGCGTTAAGACATACGTGGCATTTTTTTGTTGTGTTTTGAACTACGCAAAGATCTCAGCAGATCACACCCACCTACCTCCATCTGCGCCCTGCCTCCTGGATGAGTAAGGATGAACCACGTGGCTCGTAGATTAGAATGGAGGCAGTTCATAGGCTGGGGGGAGAGAGGGGGAGAGTTGCTTTCCACTTCTACTGAGTTTGGAACTTTTGTTTTCACTCCCTCCCTTCAACGCTGTAATTGGCATTAATGACCCATGTCCAATTTTTAATTAAAAGATATGTGACATATGCAGAGTGAACTTCTCTTGTATATAGAAAAGTGATTACTCCACTAATGCTATCCCTGATTTTTTTTTTAATAATTCAGAAAGAACAGTTTATGTCATTAATCTGGAAAGTAGTTCAATTGCATATGGAAAAATAATGCCCAGTTTTTTTTTTTTTTGGATGATTCTCTGTCAAAGTTATAATTTTCATTAAAATCGGTTGAGCTGAACTGTAAAATTTTGAATGAGGCGCTACTCATCTGACTCTTCTGACATGCCTTTCCCTGTAAACAGTTTCATTGATCTTCTGCATGTTCCTCTGCATGCAACGCCTGTAAGAGGGAGTCAAGTGTAATTATTTTAAAGGCCAATCACCTAACTCCTGCCTGGTTTCCCAGCAGCCTTCAAGCATCCCCATTCTCACGGGGGCACAATCTGTATCCTTTTTCCTCCCTCATTACACCTCTGTTCAAGTGGCCTCGCCGTTGAGTAGATATGAGTCCCAGATATTTCCCTTTGCGAGGTAGAAAAGCATCACAAAGCGTTATGTTAATGGAAGTGAAATGGATGGAATTGGGGCAGATTGAGAGGAATGCAGGCGGCTCAGAGAACAGCCCTGGGAGTCCTAGAGTCTCCCGTGCGGAGAGCAGGGAGGGGGGAGCAGGGCCGTGATTTGTGTCCCTCGCCGCTCCATGTTATTAGACCCGCTCCGTCCCCCCGGGCGCACATCTTAATAAAAAATAGAGCCAGATTTATTGGGCCTCTCAGGACATATATATTGTTTAGTCTGTTAAGTGCCGGGTGCAGAAAGGCTCATTTAGCGGGCACAGGAGGCGAGGAAATGGAGTCTAGTCAATCGTCGCAGTCAGGCAAATGAGATCAGCCACATGAAGAGGGATGCAGGCTGTGGGTGTCAAGGGAGAATATACGGACGTCTGGATGAGGGAATGGCTGCGAGAGGGGATTGGAGGCGGAGGGAGAGGAGGTGAACAGATTCTTTTGGCAGTTTTGCGTTGATTAATCCTTCCTATCCTCACCCAACCCTGGTGTGACGCACAGCAGTCCCATCTTCACAGACAGCACCCCACTTGCAACGAAGAAAGTCCAAGATGCGTCAGTCTCTCCTCTGTCATCCTTCCACCCATCTCAGGGTCAGGGTCTTGCTTGGGGGTTATCGATGGCTCAGTATATGACATCATAAAGCAGCTGGATTTATTCAAGGGACCTGTCAGGGTATCCGGTGTTTGTCTACCCCTGCACGATGAATGTGGTCTGAAAGCTTTACGGCCACTTTATCATAAAGGTGCAAATATTCAGACTTAAAAATCAATTGCTCCATTTGCGTCGCAGTCCCTGGGCTGCCTTCATTGCCCCTGTGGCTCAATTTAGGGCTGATTTACATACAGGTTTGGGGACAGGCGGTCCCTGGTGCCAGCCAGGCCTTTCCGTCACCACTGGGTGCTACAGGTGGCAGGGGTAAAAGCATTGCCCGTTGGGAGAGGGTGTGATGATTCATAGTTAAATCACAGATGAAAAGAGCTGCCACAGAGAGTCCGCGCCGCCAAGCCGAGTGTGTGCGCTTCTGCCTGCTAAAGCCAGCGGAGTGTGCAGCGAGCTCTCAGCGTTCCGGCGTGGGGAGCGCCTGGAAAAGAGATGCTCACAGCTTTGTTTTTGCATTCAGATTGATTCTGAAATTGGGATTTAACACCCACATCATCCCTCTGTATTTAGCACAGCCATGTCCATCTGACAACTAATCTTTTTATAATTGAGCCAAAGAAAACGTACATTAGCAGCACAGCTTGGGATTACCATGCTTATGAGGAATTGTGTTTGCGATAAATGCATTCCTTGAAGCCACGCTGCAGTTTGTTTGCTGTAGTGGCTGTCACTGAAAGGTGAAATCAGGTCACACCGAGATGTGCAGCATTGCACCGTAATGACATGGTGGCCACTGCAGATTGCAGTTGAATTGCTTCAGAATTTAAAAACAGGGGAGGCAAACTTTTAAGCAAGAGAGGCCCTTTCTGGTCTTAGAGGTGACATTAGGCCAAAAAAATTGTGTGGAACATCTCCCTCGAAAATGTCTGGTACACGCATTGCCTTGTTTTTTAATCTACTGCAGCGCAGTAACCATGACTGTTGGCAAAATATTCAAACATAAATTAATATATTAAAGAGCTTTGCTGTAGATCATAAAGTGAATGCTCTGAATCAGTCTAAAGTTATATCAAGGAAATTGTACTTCCTTAAAGAAGTGAACTAAGATGTTTCATTGGCCTGATTTGCACTTAAGGAGGTCATACTTAGTGAATGTTTATATGTTGATATGTCTTAGAGATTACTGCTGTATTAAGAGGTTGGACTCTGATGACCTGTGTGTGTGTGTGTGTGTGTGTGTGTGTGTGTGTGTGTGTGTGTGTGTGTGTCACTGCAGCCATAAAATGGACATTTGACACCTGTGGGGCTGCTGGTCCCATTGGTCCCTATCCCACACAGTGCAGCAACTCCTACCTCAACAGTAACGTCAATGTCACCGTGGGAACCAAGGGGGCATTGAAGGGAATACAGATGTGGAGGGTCCCTGAGACAGGGACCTACAGGTAAATATCAATCCCACATACACAGTCACACACACACACACACACACACACACACACACACACACACACACACACAGGAAACAATGGACTCACAGAGGAAGAAATGGACTCACAGAGAAAATAAACAGGCATACACACATGCTCAATGTCTACACTGGTATACCCGATCACTAGCACAAAATGAGTCTGGAATACTGGGTCTAGCAATTGATTGCATTGCCTAAATGAGCCTAAGATGACCACCAATCAGGGTATGTGTGAGCTCCGGTGTAATTGCTTATAGTGATAGATAAGAGGATTGATACATTAATACTGATTAATCATGTTCTGTCAAACAGTGCTTCAGTCAAGGGGCTCAAAATGCAAAAAGCAAAGTGCAATTACCAACCTGCCAGCCGATTCTAAACACATTTCCAAAGACCTCATTCTTTCAAGTCACAACCTCAAATAGCATTAAAGTCAGACTGCTCAATTAGGTAATTGATGCATATGGAACAATGAGGAAATGGAAATGTGCCTCCATTTTCAAGTCATTGAGTAAACAGCTGAGGTTGCTTTTCGGTTGCAAATGTGATGCCTTAACCATGCAGTTCATCTTTAAAGATTGACACAATGAAAAATGATTCGCTCATCTGAATAGCCATCGACATGTATATATTACGGATGTGCACATGGGTACACAAGGAGTCCTGGCACTGTTTCTTTCTTTTCCTCTTTCTGTTGACCGGGTTCCCATGCAGAGAGGAAGCAGTAGGGGCAGCTCATGTTGAGAATCATAGCAATTGCGCCTCTGCTTATGACAGTTTTGTGTGTGTGTGTGTATGTGCGTGTGTGCGTGTGTGCATGTGCATGTGCACATGTGTGTTTGTGTGTGTGTGCGTGCGTGTGTGTGTGCATGTGTGTGTGCATGTACATGCATATGCAAACAGGATCACAGGTTATGGAGCAGCCGGGGGTCGCAGTGTGGTGACTACTACCAGATCACATGGTGTCTACGTGATGGGAGATTTCCCACTCCAGAAGGACGAGCTGCTCTACATCCTGGTGGGACAGCAAGGAGAGGATGCCTGCCCCAATGTGAGTGTGCACTCCCCTGTCCTTTCAGCTACACACACACAGTCCATGCCCACACGCACATGTGCTGCATGTATGCACACATCCACACGTACAGGGGCACAGACACATTCCTGTGCACAGGTACACGCATGCACCCGAATATGCCCACACACTCTCATTTCACATGGCATACCAATTCCATTGACCTGTTTGTAGGATAAAAGGTATTTGAGTTCTTGCGTTATCTTTCATGGGTAAATTAGACTTGTTGTATAATTCACGAGAGGGGAACACATCAAACAAACTGGGCTGGCGCTTGAGTCTTGTGGGTGTCCTCACTGGAACGAGCTCTGAGGCCCAAAGCACGCCCCCTCCCACCCCCCCTCTGCCCCCTGAAGAGCGGCTCCGGCGGGGTGGATAACTTTGTGTGAAATTGTCCTCTGCAAGCCTGGCTTCCCTGAGAGCAGCTGCGACCCGCTTCATCAGCCACCCTGCTCATTAGCTTTCAGCAGCAGCAAGTTGGGAGGGATTGAGCCTTAGTGTTTGTATCTGTGTCTCTCTGAGCCTGACCTGGGGCTACCTGAGCCGGCTTGTCCTCTCATTCCCCTAATTCGCGAAGGGGAAGGCGTCTCATACCTTCTGTGGACAGTCTGACAGACTTGAAGCTGTACCAAAACGTTTGAACAGTTCTGATATTTTTAAAAGTCAAGAATTATAAAGAGACGAAGTTAAACAGAAAAGTCAAGGGTTATGTTGAAGATCATGTAAAAAAATGTTATCTTTCATGCTTCTCTGTCCAAGCACCAGTGTTTACATTTCTTCCAAGTGGAAAAAGAAGTTTTCATAGAAAGAAACATAGAAAACATAATGTACAACATCTTCATTTTGTAATATGAAAAAATAAGATCTATCAAAACGACAAGCAAATAAGTGATAGGTAAAACAGCTCACAATACACATCCTTTTTAAATAAGTAGATGTAATGAAATGTTTCACAATTTTTTGTCATCGGCTAACACCACTCTCAACAAAATCTGCATGAAACAAACTGAAATGTTTACGTATCTTCCAAATGGAAAAAGATGTCTTTTACAGAAAAAAGTGAATATAAAATAATATGTATAAACATCATTGTTATTATGAAAAAGTAAGATCAATCAAAATGGCAAGGCAAATGACTAATATGTAAAACAGCTCACAATAAAATCCATTGTTAATCAGTAGATGAAATGATATGTTTCACAATTCTTTGTCACAGTCTGACCCCATTCTCAACAAAATCTGCGTGGAACAGACTGCACTGCCCGATAACAAAACTCAGATGAAGGCCGGCGGAGGTGGTGGAGGGGGCGGGGCAACCTACGTCTTCAAGGTTAGGCTTTTACTGCGTGGGTTATGTTTATGCTAATGATTATCAGCCTGATTGGGATGCTTGACACAGAGGTTGCTGTGGTTACAGATGGAGAAAGGAGTCTATGTGCCTCTGCTCATTGCGGCCGGTGGTGGGGGACGCGGCTACAGCAGCCAATCGGAGAGCCAGATTGAGATTTTGGACAGAAACCCCCTTGTGCCAGGGCGGAACGGGAAGTCGGGGGCTGCAGGTAGCCAGACGTTCAAAAAAAGGATTGAAAGTGACCAGGGAGTAACCATGTTCTCCCAATACTTCCTTTTGATTGAATATTTTATTGTTATATGTGTGTGCATGTATGTATGCATGTATGTATGTATTTATTATTGTCTTTTTTCTGTTTGATTGTTGAAATAACATGGTATGAAATGAAAAGTTGATAACTGGTAGGACGTGTTTGGAACCTTAGTCTGAAATTCCATTACATGTGGGCCACCCCCCTGGATGAATCTCACAGTGCAGTCTGTAGTTAAAGAACATTATAGCATCAGCTTACAATGATCAGATCCCAGCTATGTGCCATTCATTGACACTTTACCTCCCTCTCTGGCTGACACTGCCATTCAAGGTTCACCCGACCATCCATTCCAATATTTCCTGCCTATCACCTTCTCCTACTCTCCTCTCTCACTCATCAAATAGCCTTTTGTGTGTCTGTTGGGCACAATCTACCGGTCAGTGCTCACCCAACTCTTTTTCCTGGTTTCAGCCTCACCCCTGTGGAGAAGCATGTGCTTTTCCCCTGTTGCTGTATTTACTATTCACTCATTCGATGTCTTCAGGATGGACTGCAGCACAGTGTATCGATCTGAATGTTTTTCGATGGAGTACAGCGTGCCTCAAGCTCTCAATGGGAGATGTGTGAGGACCAAAGAGTCTCTCATCCAGGCACTTTCTGATACGTTTGGAATGGATTTATAAAGTAGATCCTTGTTCTTATTTGTCTTACTTTTGCAACACAAAAGACCATTTGGAAAGACATTTAGGCCAAAATAGGAACAATTTAAGGGATCAGTTGAGCATTTGCATGAAACTGTGGTGCTGGCCTGCTTTACAGGAAAGAGAGCTGGCAGCTGGCTCACCAAGTGTCTTATACCGTATCAGTGATGCACTCAATCAGAACCTGATGGCACTTGATAGCAAGAGAGAGGTTCTGTGCACTTACAATATATTTGCTGATGCCTGTGTGTGTGTGTGTGTGTGTGTGTGTGTGTTTCAGTTTAAGATGTGCTGATAGCTGTAGGTGTGTTTTGCAGGTGGAGGTGGCGGATGGAATGACAGTGTACCAGTGGCTCAAGGAGGCAGACCTCTGTTGCTGGGCGGCCAGGGGGGGCAGCCCTGTCCTTTCGGCTGGCCAACTAGAGGGGGTTTTGGTGGTGGGGGAGGAGCCTGCTCCTCAGGTGGAGGAGGGGGGGGATACAGAGGTAAGTCACAACCATAACATTAATTACCTACATCTAAAATTTATCTCATCTGTCTCATTTGCCACCTGTAATTCCCTCTATTGGCCCTAGGCGGCAGCACCCCTGTGGAAAATGACCCCAGGCAAGATGGGGAGGATGGGTCTTCCTTCATCAGTCCAGTTGGTGAGACCTTCATTGAGCCCCTGAAAGGTAACTCTCACAGCTAGGCAGAACCCACCTGACAAGTACATTTCAATGCTGCTAATACTGAGAGAAGCTCACTTTTGGGAAATATAAAATTATGGCATAAATTCACAGACACCTTTGGATGGAAAAAAAAACTGAACAAAAAGTACAGGAATGTTTTATGTATTGAAACAAGTGGACTGGAAAGTTGTTACAGGAACTGAATACCTGCCTTATCTCATATGCACTGTAGTTATACAGCGTCTCATTGTAATTTTGCCCTACTCTTTCTTTCCATGCCTACCCCCCCCCCTCCCCCCCATGCCATACCTGCTTCCTCAGGCATGGAGAGTCATGGTGAGGTCATCATCGCCCCTGTGCAGAACTGCAGTCATTGTGAGTCGGGGGAGTGCCGTGAGACCTACGAGGGGGCCGTCTGCTTCTGCGAGGAGGACCTCGTCCTGGATCAGGATGGCGTGTCTTGCATCAACATCACGGGTAAGCAGCTCTGCTCATGAGCCCCTTACAGTGTATTTCCACAACAGAATTTCAGGAGTGGCAATCTGTGCTTAACTTTGTAACAACATGTGATGTGCAGAGATCCCAATAGATGTAATGCAAGTAGTTTGATCATGGTTCATTTTGGGTAAAAACATGAAAAAAATTGCTCATGAACACCTAGGGGCATAACACATGTTTTTCACTCTGAACATGAAGCATAAGATTTAGTTCTTGCACTATTTGTTTTAGGTAATGCAAGGAAACACTTTTTTATAAGCACATACCATACACTGCTCTTCAGCAAGCTCATAGGCTTAGCTTGCATTAGGTGTACTGCCCAATGGGCTATTGGTCTGAATACCAGGTGCGAGACTGCATTTTTGCTCTTTAGTCCTAGAGACAGTGAGTTAACTCTTTCTTATATAAAGGTGGTCAAAGGGTGACCTCATTATTGGGCAGAAATCAAGACAGACTGAGTATCAGGCCTGGCCCATTGACAAGGTACATGTGCTGGTAGGATATTAATGTATGGCATATTTAATAAATTGTCTACTTACCCAAGATGTGAAACACCTGATAGTGAACTAATCTCCATATCTAGGTATTACAAAAATGCATATCACATTTTTTTAATATAGTTATAGTGTATAAGATTATTTATAAAATGTATACATTTATATTTAAAGGAAAAGTTGTCCCAAGTTTTCTTGGAATGGAGTGGAATGGAAAACAACAGTAACATTTATCAACATTCATTCCTAAATCAGTCACTCAGTCACATATTAAATATTTCATGTCCCAGTGTGTAAATTGTTCAGCGGCAATAAAATCCCACAGATACACAAATTGTAATTGTAATAGCCTGAGGCGCCTGTTCAGTGTAACTGCGGATCCACAGAATTGTGTTCCTGGCTTCCCATGAATGATGGTAATATATTACAGCTGAGTGGAGAGGGCTTCTTCTATGGGATAGTGTGAGTGCCACTGATTTCCCTCTTATCTCCCTGCAGAGGGGCTCCAAATGCTCCCCCACCCCCCCCAGCCTCCCCTCTCCAAGCTGGCCCTGGGACTGTCCGTGGGCACGTCAGCTCTCATCGCTGCCCTACTACTGGCTGTGTCAGGGGTCATGATCAGTGAGTAACATGTATACCGAACACAAATATACACACACATGCATGCACACGTACGTTTGCACACACACATGCATGCGCACACACACGCATACTCACGCACGCTTCAACACATATGCATACTCACACACACACACACACACACGTGAACAGATACAGACATACACATGACAAATCTACAAACACTCACTCATACGCATGCTCACCCATGCTGGGTTTGCTGTACTCCCTGTTTCCAGGTTACAGTGTATCATGCTCTTTTACATTCATTTTACATTTTATGCATATTTGTTACATCATTATGGAGAGCAATTGTGTGTTTATGCCATTATTGTACTGTTTTTGTAGTGAAAATATATTTGTTTTAAATTATAACTTGTCCCCTTTGTAATAAGTCATTAATTTCAGTGCAGTCTAGTCTTCACTGATTTATTCATGCTCAGAGATGTTTGGAATGTATCATCTGCGAATGGCAAGGGTCACTGTTAAAATATAAATACACACATACTGAAGGACAGGGAGATGTTTCACTGATAGACATTCACACAGAAACAGTATTTCACACACACAGTAGGATATATACAAACAGATATGCAGGCAATGGCATCTGACATATTTCTGGACAAGTGTTATCACACCTACGCACATGTTCATAGAGTCATCACTCAGACACACACACACACACACACCGCATGAATTACGGCCAGGGAAGTGTAGTTATGTTTCAGTGATAAATGAAATGCTGTAATGATGGATTTCAAGCTAACCAGAACCTGACAGCAGTCATACATTACCACTCTATAAATAAAGAACTAAATCATTTACAACTAATGTGTTTACAGCCTAGGTCAGGGCAACTCCGCTGTCTGTGGACCTGTTTTTTAATCTCATTGTGCATCTGTATGTGTGTGTCTACGTCTGTCTGTGTTTGTTTCCTTCCTTGTGTACACATGCATATGTTTATCTGCATGTGTATAAACCTGCATTTGTGTGTGTGGTGTTTGTGTGGTGTGTGCTGCATGTGCTGTATGTGTGTCTCATTGTGTGCTGTGTCATCTGCACATGTGTGAATGTGTGTATGTGTGTGTGTGTGGATGTGCGTGCGTGTGTGTGTGTGTGTGTGTGTGTGTATGAGCAGTGTACAGACGCAAGCACACAGAGCTGCAGTCTATCCAGTTGGAGCTTCAGAGTCCGGACTGCAAGCTGAGCAAGCTGAGGGCCTCCACCATCATGACCGACTACAACCCCAACTACTGCTTCGCTGGCAAGACAGCCTCTGTCAACGACCTGAAGGAGGTGCCCCGGCGGAACATTTCCCTCATCAGGTCAGCCAGGCCGCTTCGCTTCTCATTCCCTGCAACATTCCTCCAGATAGCAGGAGCACATCATTACCACTAAAAACAACAGGATGCAGTAGCCTCACAGGACCTGCAGTATAGTCAGAGGTGTTGGCATCCTTCAAGACCACACTGGACACAGTCATGGTTTCATGAAGCAAAAACTGTGCAGTAACTGTAAACAGTAAACTGACTAGGTTACCACAGCAACATATTGCTAAGTCTAAACTTGAAACTAAGGAAGTGAGTTAGAAAACTAAGGAGTTGAACTAAGCCTAACTTGCACAAAAAAGCTACAATGTCTGACCAATTAATTCCCATGACTCCTCTTCCACACATGGCATCACCAGTTTTGAAAGAACAGATTGAAATAAGTTTGCAAACAGTGAATTGAGGACAGGAGTTTTTTTTTAAGATTGACTGGATCCATTACATTTCTCCAATCATTACCTTAACGAGCCATATTGCTTCACGCATTAGGGTATAATGTAGCTTAGCAATTTGCTAAATCCGCTCTTTTCCTGCATCCCTTGTCACAGCGCACCACTGGCAGGGACAGAAACTGTCTGTGTCGGACTGCGCTTTTTTGCAAGTGCCAGATTTTTGCATTCATTTGTGGATACTATGCAACTCAACAAAACAAAAGTGTGCCATGGGATACTCAACATATGTCTGCCATTAAAGACATTACTGCCTTCGTTTATCAAATTCCCTGGGCAAATGTGCACATTAAAACATGTGTTTTTTTTTTTTATCTCAGATAATCCATACATTCTCTTCTGCATTAGTCAATTAATTCTTTCAGGGATGTTAAATAATTAATATAAATGTAGGAGGGAACATCTGCTTTAGAAAAAAATTGCCAAGTTGCTCCAATTGGCATGAACTTTGTTTATGAATGTAATAATTTAAGTTCGTGAACCAATGTTTCTTTATGACTGTTTGTAGTGATGTACAAGCAAGAAGCTTAATAGCCTACATAAAATGAAAATACATTTGAATGCTGCATGTCAGCATGTTGTAAACCCATTTCATGTCAGTGACACATATGTGTTGATGTGTTTATTGTAAATTAGGTAGATTAGTTTGAAGTAGATTTGTTTAGTGTAGACAGTTATTATAGCCTTTCATTGCGGTTGCTTACATAATTAAACACAGCTAACTCATTTAGTCTGTCACCCATTTTTTCCCATGCCTCCACTTTGGTTCTAGCAGTGGCTGCATTAGTACTTTTTGGTATTCACTGAGGATGTATACCCCATGAATACAAAAGAGCTATATTAACATTTTCTGTTCAGCTGCACCACAATGTGAGGTGCTGTTACATGACATTACAATATTGTCATTTAGCAGACTTTCTAATCTTGTGCAATTTACATAGGTTTACAAGGTGTAATCTGTTTATACAGCTGGATATTTACTGAGGCAATTCTGGGATAAATACCTTACCCAAGGGTACAACAGCAGTGCTGCAATGGGCAATTTAACCAGCAACCGTTCAGTTATGAGCCTTGCTCCTTAACACTACAACACACTACATGAAATGACAAGACAGAATGGATTGAGATGTCTGTTTTAGTTATTATGACCTTCTTATATTGTTGTGGGAACTCCTGCATTTTGAGGTCAAAGCAGCATATGCAATTAGCCAGATCCTACAAGTCTGACATAACTTGATCATTTTAGCCAGAATTTTGCCCGTAATGTGTAATGAAAATAAATTAGAGGGTTAATTTAATCCTGCTAATTTAGGAAAATCTTAATTTAGTTAAACCTTGTTGTTTTTTTTCAATTCTGGTGTTGCTCCTAATTTAAGAGTTTTAATGCAAGAAACACCATAAACAGTTATTGTTAATACTGTAGGTATGGGCAAAATGACAAGACAAAATGGATTGAAAGGCCTATTCAAATATATTCCAGCGTTCTTATATTCTTATTTTCTGGGGCTGTACAGTGTAACCTGGGAAGTGTATGTGTATATGATGATTCTGGCAGCAACAAAGTTTAATAGTTCTGTCTCTTTATGGCTCAATATTCCTAGGCTGTTTCTATCAGCTCTATCACTGTGTGTGTGTGTGTGGCGTTTGTGTGTGCGTGTATGCGTGTGTGCTTGTGTATGTGTGCGCTCACCAGGGGCTTGGGTCATGGTGCATTTGGAGAAGTGTATGAGGGCCTTGCTGTTGGGATACCAGGAGAACCCAGCCCCATGCAGGTAGCAGTCAAGGTAAGAGTACAAGATTTTACAGCTAAGCATGACCAATGAGAGGGAAGTAATGTTTACAATTCCAGCGGTCAGTGTTTCTGCCAGAAATTGCTAGTAAACCCAAATCTGCTTGCGCTACATCATTCCTAGCAAAAAGGACAGCAGACCAAAGAACTCTTATTGGGAGGCAAAAAGCCCTAACTACCACACCATTGATCAATCTGTTCCAAAGAACAATGAGAGTCACCTCACTCTATAATCTCTCTGTGTGTTTTCACCAGACTCTACCAGAAGTGTGCTCTGAGCAGGATGAGCTGGACTTCCTAATGGAAGCTCTTATCATCAGGTGAGGCGTATGAGTGTACGTGCATGCACGCACACACACGCACATGCCCGCATGCAGAGGCGTGTGTCCACAAGTGTGCAAGCATGCATACTAAACCATACCTTGTCCAAACCTGTTGCTGTTCTTGTTTAGGCATCACAGAATTGTTCAGAGCTCAACACCTGTTCCACCTTTTCAGTTCAATTCAATTTTATCAGCATGACAAAGAAACATTTGTTTTGCCAAAGCAGAATTGCTTGTACAACCAAGCAAAGCTGATTTAAAAGCGAATATCTCATGCTCTTTCATTTTCTCTCTCTCTCTCTCTCTCCCCTGCCCCCTCTCAGTAAGTTTAGCCACCAGAACATTGTACGCTGTATAGGAGTAAGCCTTCAGGCCTTGCCACGTTTCATTCTGCTGGAACTGATGGCAGGAGGGGATCTCAAGAGCTTCTTGAGGGAGATGCGACCCAGACTGGTGAGTCCTGGCCTCTGACCAGAACCCAGCCAGATGAGGTGGGAACCCAGATCTGGGGCTCCAGATGCAGGTGGTTTTTATCCCTCCAGAAGCCTTATATTGGAATTTGGTCAAAGTGAATGCAGGTCATCATGTACTCGCAGTGCTCAGTATTTTTTTGAATGGAGCAAGCTGCAGCAGAAAATGGGATTCTGGGAAATTTGTCGCACTCAGTGATTGGGTTGACCTGCCCTTTGTACCTCCTTCCTCTCTGGACTCCTGC
Source organism: Megalops cyprinoides (assembly GCF_013368585.1). NCBI lineage: Eukaryota > Metazoa > Chordata > Actinopteri > Elopiformes > Megalopidae > Megalops > Megalops cyprinoides. The sequence goes on along the minus strand of NC_050594.1, from coordinate 18,447,539 downwards.
TTGTTATACTATATACCTAGTCCCTGTAGTTCAGTGAACTAGCCTGTGCTTAATCCCTTGAATGGACAAGTCTTACAACAATTTGTCACTGTCTACTGTCTGTCTCTCTACCTGTCTGTCCATGACCCGTCTGCCTGTGTGATTGTCTGTCCAGGAGCAGCCGTCCAGTCTCTCCATGGTGGATCTGTTGAATGTGGCGCGGGACATTGCGCGTGGCTGCCAGTATTTGGAGGAAAACCAGTTCATTCACAGGTCAGAGTCAGGCCGGATTGCTCTGAGCACTGCTTCCACACTCTGTTGTGGTTTATGAGCAGGAACTGAGAAAGTGCTTATCATCAGTGAGGGTAGGTGGAGTGTGTGATATGCGCTGCTCTCTCTTTCTGCCTGGGATGGGCCCAGCGTGAGCTTCACTCCCCTACCTGCAGCAAACTTCCACTCCCGTGGCAAGACGGATGAGGACAATTAAACCTCATTTATGGAACATGTGCAATAAAATCATCAATCCACCTAATGATTCTGGTCAAAGAGGAGCGACAAGTATTTTTTTTCTGTTCTTATTTCATTCTGCTCATGTCCTTGAGCCAGTTGTTTAATGCAGAATACTTATTGGTGTTGGCTTTAGGATGGCATCCTCCACAGGTTGGTCACGCTTTGGGCAACTCACAGTCATCTCATTTTTTTAGACAACACTCACAGGAAGCCTCTTGAATTGACTTTAGATAGGATTTTTTCAGTTCAACATATGATCTCATTGCCTGTGCTGATGGTTGGTGGTTTTCCTTTGCAGAGATATCGCTGCCAGGAATTGTCTGCTGACCTGCAAAGGACCAGGCAGAGTGGCCAAAATCGGAGACTTTGGAATGGCCAGAGACATATACAGGTATGGGAGATATAGAGGCCCAAAAGCTGTCAGGCACTAAGCCAGATTGAACAGTAGACCCATCTGTTCCTGCTTCATATAAAACTTGTCCTGTAGTTATATACATCAAAACCTCTCAGAGAGCCCGGGTAACTTCTGGAAAGCCTACGCACCTGCAGTTATAAGCAGTAAAGGCTGGCAATAAAACTAGCAGCTTTTCCCAATATTGACATGTGGGTGAACTGGGAATGGCTCCATGGGGGAGCAGTGGGGGTGGGAACAGATTTTCATCAGGCAGTGGAAATCAGAGGACCAGTGTTGGAGTTATGCATTTCTTCTGGGAAGAGTGTTATGAAAGCTCTCCCCAACTGCTGACGCTGATCTCCCAGGCCCCCTCTGGGATCTTTCAAAGCTTGGAATAGTAAGAAGGGGAAAAACCAACACATCACCCTCCAGCGTGCGATTCAGATTGAGCTTCCTGAGGTTCCAGCTCCGCGTTCAGCAGATTTCTGTACTGTTTCTGAGGAGCGGTGGCGCCCCCTGCGCCCGATCGCTATCACAGTTGACTGCAGGCTACGGTTGGACGCTGAGGCTGGCTTTCAGGAATGGGGAACGCTGGCCATGTGTGGAGCTGGCGGTGCAGCGTTGCGCTGATTGCAGCTCCAGAGTGTGCCAGCTCCCCACGCTTATCCCTGCTGTCCCGCGGCCCGCTGGCTGCTCCAGCACATCCCTGCTTCAGTTACAGGGATTAACAGGAGTCAAACCCCTCCCCCCTGCTGGTGGTGTCACTTCCCTCTCCCCGGCAAAACCCTAGTGGTCTTTCTCAAGATGTCGCCAGAGATATGGGAAGGTACAGTCATTTTGCAGCCTGGTCAATTTCAGTCTTCAAAGAGCAGTATATGCATCTCTGTACTTATATCTTTTAATAAGCAGATGCCTTTGACTGCTGCACAGTGACATCCACAATCTTCTTTACACTCATACATCTAAAAAAATATATGTAAAACTATCACTGAAATTCAGTTAGGGAAAACTTTAATCTTTGAAAGGCCCAAGATGACATTGGCAAATGTTTTTTTTTTATATATAAAAACATAACAAAGCAAAAATGTGTATATATTTTTGAAGATTTATATAAATTGGGATGATAAAATATTAGACAATGTAGCATTGAAGTGTATTAGACAGACTGCTTACCTTACAATGTATTGACACGTCTTCTTGAGGTCCTTCTAGAAGGGTTTGCTTAGTCTTCTTTGTGCAAGTTTCCTGATGCATACACCAGCCGGTCAGTAATCAGATAAGATGACAGAATAAGAAACTCCACTGAATGAGGTTAGTGCAATACAGACGAGCAGCAAGCAGACCGGCAAAGTGCCCATTACAGGTATGAAATAGCGTTAAGCTGTTTTTATTTGACTGCAGCACATCTCGACAGTGCAGAGTCAATGATGTGCATGATGGAATTCCTCACCAGTGGGCATGGGTAGTCGGGGTGGTTTGTGCAGCATGTAAAACAGCCGTAAAAAACTGGGCTGGTGCATGGAGCTCGCAATTCCACACCTGGTCTGCTGCGTTGCCACGGTAACAATGGTGCCAGCCTCTGTGTGATCGGCAGATTTAGTTCACCAGCCTCTGCTCAGCCTCACCTCTCACTGCGATGGGCGTTGCTGAAGTACTGATTGGGTAGACTGATATCTCTGTGTGTGTGTATTGGGGGTACATAGCTCACATTTGCCTCGGTAAACATCCAGCTGTATAAATGGATAACCTAAAACATGTAATGTATATAAGTCTCTCTGGATACAAGCGTCTGCTAAATGACAATAATGTAATGTAATGTCTGTGTTGTTGCAGGGCCAGTTACTACAGAAAGGGTGGCCGTGCTATGCTGCCAGTGAAATGGATGCCCCCAGAAGCCTTCATGGAGGGAATCTTCACCTCCAAAACTGACACCTGGTAACCGCACACAACTGTAGTCCTGTCTCCTCAACTGACAACAGTACTTCTGTAGCTGTATAGGTCACATGAACACTTATGGAACTGGATTTGCATCTTGCAGGGCATTGACATAGTGTACTCTGCCTGTGCATCCTTCTGGATAATGTTGACATGAATCATATGTATTAATTGTTATTGGTTATTTACGCGTCAGCCCTTTTCCCTTTCAGTTGGATTTACAGGTTCCATGTTATGCGTCTAAAATGAAATATTCAACTGCATTTCAAAATGCAAATCTTATAGATGCAAAGGCAGATGCCATGATAGCTCAACAAGATGGATGGCATTATATTTGAAAGTGTGCGAGTATGCATTTATGATGCCTGGAGACAGAGCTGTCCACATGTATTGTGTCATAATATAAACAGAGATGACACGCTGTCAGTTGCAGACCTGAGTAAATCTAGCAGCTTCAGAGATAAGCATCTACATGGAGACTGCCTGGTGCAAATAGTCTTATCCAGGGCAACATACAATGCTTACAAGATTTATATATTACTTATTTTATAGTCTAATTATACACTTGACATTTTACTGGAGATATAAGGATAACGCACCTTGGAGAAGGGTACAGCAGGAGAGCCCTGCTGTGAAACGAAAGCTTGAGATTGGGGAGAGCTTAAGGTCCTAGTCAGTTGGTGTAACACTAAGTACACTAAAAGCTGCATATCTGATTGAGTCGGTGGATCTCACACCTGGAGAGTGTGTACATTGTACTTCCGCCACTGAGGCTGTAGAGATGTTCCTTACTTCCTCATTCTCTCTATCTGTGTGGATGCTTTCAACAAGCCATGTGGAATGAGGAGCATATTTGTGGGGTGACTGAGAGTGGGGAGGTTAATTTTTGTGTCGTCCTGGAGGGTTGTGGTTTTTATTTTTTTTATTTTTTTTTGTTGCTTTGTATTGTTCCCATCCTGGTTTTTTTTTTTTTTTTTTTTCATTTTTTAAAATATTTAGTTTTGTCTCCTTTTAAAACTGATTGATGAATGACAATGTTTGTTGAGCTTTGTGGTTTTCAAAGTCAGGTCTCCATTTGTGTGTCCAGGTCATTTGGGGTGCTGCTCTGGGAAATCTTCTCTCTGGGTTACATGCCCTATCCCAGTCGCAGCAACCAGGAAGTTCTGGAGTTTGTGACCAATGGAGGCAGGATGGACCCTCCCAAAAACTGCCCAGGACCAGTGTGAGCAGAACCTCCTACTCCCTATCGCTTAAATCATACAACAGAGAAACACACACACACACACACACACACACACACACACACACACAGCCTACTTCAATAAAGCCTGCCTTCTGAGAGATGTTGAAACTTACTCTGGATTGTTCTCTTACTCATCACATAAACCCTGCAGCTATAATTTGTAGTTTCTCTTCGAATGCCCTAAGGCCTAGAAACAGTTTGAGAATTAGTCAAATCAGGTTTTTATATAAGGCAGTAAAACAGCAAGGAATAACAACAGAAAGCTTTGCTTTTTTCCCAGTCTAGCCCAATTTTAGGAGGTGTAACAGCCTTTGTGATTCATAGCCACAGAATGTGTTCTTGTATTGAGGAGTATGTATATTCTGACAGGTATCGGATAATGACACAGAGCTGGCAGCACCAGCCAGAGGACAGACCCAATTTCTCTACAATTCTTGAGAGGATTGACTACTGCTTACAGGTACATGGGCTGGAGATTTTAGGAGTGTAAACATAATATAAATAAAAATATCTAATGGCAATTGTATATCCCCACAGGCACTGTAATGCATGGTCGCTCTCATTCATACAGGGGTATAAAACACACTCTGATAAACTCCAGTAGATCACAAATTACAAATGCAGCAGACTATATAATATATTGAGTAACCTGATAAATAGGCAAGAAGAGAGAAAACAGGAGTACATTATTGCACTGTATATTTTTTTGCAAAATGTTTTGTCACATTTCTTGGCTATTCCGTAGAACTTGTAGTTCTGCTGCTAACCTTAATTTAAATGTAAATTTGCATGCCTGTTGATGAGTGGGATGTGTGAAAATAGCCTGGGGTCATAGGATGCGACTGTCCTTCTGTTTCATTCTCCACCCTCTTCCCCATCTGTCTCCAGGACCCTGATGTGGTGACGGTACCCCTCCCGGTAGAGTATGGACCTGTCCCGGAGGAGGAGGAGCGGGTGCCCATGCGTCCCGAAGACCCCACTGCCCCCTCCTTGCTGGTGTCTTCCCAAGGGCAAGAGGAAGCCGCCCAGCCTCAGGAGGGCAAGAAGGAAGGGGAGGCTCCTCTTCAGATCAGCCACGGCTCTCAGCCTCAGTCCGTGTCCCTGCCTGTGGTGCAGCCACACCCACCGTCTCAGCCACACCCGCATCCTCCACAACCCCTGGCTCCCACCAAGGCCCCTTCCGCCCAGCCCGCCGCAGAGGGAGGCCACGTCAACCTGGCCTTCACCCAGAGCCAGCCGCTTGAGAAGGAGAGCCGCAACGGGAAGCCCACAAACCTGTGGAACCCCACCTACGGCTCCTGGTTCCTGCAGCAGAAGAGGCAGCAGCAGCAGCAGCAGCAGAGGCAGGCTGCGGGCCGGGTCCCGGGCGAGGGGCAGGAGAATGTAGGCCGGACTGTGGGGGAGGCGGCCGGGGCTGTCAGCCTGCAGCACCAGCACAAGCAGTTCCAGCAGCAGCAGCAGCAGCTGCTCCACCAACAGCAGCAGCAAGGCCTGTGTCGACCCCTCCTTCCCCCTCCACCTCCACCCGGACCCGCCGCCCCGCTCCTGCTGGATTCCGCCGCCCTCCCCCCTGTCCCCCTCTTCAGACTGCGCCGCTTCCCTTGCGGAAACATTGGCTACGGATACCAGGAACAGGGCCTGCCCCTGGAGTCGCCCGCCACACCGCCTCCGCCCCCGCCCCCGCCTCCTCCCGCCCCCCAGCGGCCCCTCTCGCTCGGCCGGGCAGGCCTCTCTGAGGACAGCCGCCCGCTGCTCGTCACTATGGGAACAGCCTCTCTGCAGGAAAGCAGGCTGCCGAAGATGGAGGGGCACAACGCCACTGTGCTTTAACCTCCCTCTTCCTACTGCACCTACATGAACACTGTGCTGCACCCTCGCCACACCCACTCCACTGTGCCCCCAAAACACCTGGAACACCTGTAGAAAAAAACAAATCAGCTGTCTTTTTATTAATCCAACAAGGAGCTCACTGGCCTGTCAGTAAAAAAAAGCCAGCCGGTGTAAATCAAATGGTCTTTGAAGACTTTTTTTTGAACTAAATTCAAAGGTCATGGAGATAGCTGACACAGGTTTTGTGATAAGGCAGTGGCCATCCTGCACTGCATATTTCCCAGACTGTGGGCACTGATGCTGTGTTGAATTTTGAGGCTTTCAGAAAAGGTCATATCCCTGTTGTTGATGGTTCAAGTGGCAGCCAGTCTCAGCAGACCTGTTTCCCCAGACACAAACGTGTCATTTCTGTCTCAACAAGGTGTGTGTTGAATTTTTGATCGAAAAATAACAATCACCTCACACTTCCTTGCTCTGTGAGGGGGGGGGGGGGGGGGTGAAAAAAAGACCTTATACTGTATAACAGATAGCATTCTCCTTGGAACAGTGTCACAGGAACAACACGCGCACACACACACACACACACACACACACACACACAAACACATACACTAGTCAGTACGGACTTCCAGACCAATTATGTGTCCAAAGGGTAGCAGTGGACTATCACGAGTGGCAGGGGGTGCAATGGGACAGCCGTGTGTCCGTTTGTCTTTGTTGTCCATCTGTCCCAGTCATAAACCCTTACTGCCGGTGTCCTGGCTTTTATTTTCCATGGAGAATCCTGAATGAGTGACCAATAGCAGACAGCTAACGGTAACTCAGAGGGATTATCAGGGAGTGGACACTGGAATCTGGCTTCATTTTCAAAAGATGTGTTTGTTGATGCTTGCTTGCCTGCCTGTTTATTTATTCATTGGTTAATTTATTATTTGGGAGATCTGTAAATTATTTATGGATGTGCTTTTCCCCCCATTATTTATAATTTTGTTAGCTCTTGGACTCTGCCGGCTTTTTAACTGCGGGAGTTTAAATCCAACATCGACTTTAATGAAGTAAATAAATCCCTAATGGCTGAACTGACTGGTGTTGCAGATCACTGGAATCATTCACAGTGTTGTGTAACCTGAAGGGAACGGTAATGGAAGGGAGAGCGTCTGTAGCTTTGGAAACTGTGATTGACTCCGAGCTATAGATGGGCCTTGTGCTGAAAGGATTTCTCTTTCTGCACTTGTGTATAATGACTTCTTCTTAATGCCTAACCTTGACCAGCATTACGTAATGCTATTCCTTGGGGCCTTCAGTTACAGACTCCAGCTTCCATTCCAGGCTGCCAAAAAGCGCAGATAAAACCACAGCTCATTTTGAAAAGTAAATTAATTGTTGTCCATGGTCTCTCACTTAGTGTGGATTTTTTATGTGTAAAAAAGGTTTTAAATTGAGATACTGACAAGCATATCAAGCATATTGATTAGAGGTATGTTTTTCACGCTTCCTCCATTATTACTTGTAAAAAATCCAGTTTCCAAATTTCAGCCATGTTGGACCTTGGTGAATAGGTCTTTATTAATAGAATGCAAAATGCTTCTTTACCATTTCCAGAATTCCAGCTTTATTTACATAAATTATTTATTTGAGAAGCACTGCAAAGGACAGATTAGAAATTATTTGCAGCAACAGTAAGACGTATTGGTAAGGAGAAGGGCTCGACACCCAAAGGTTCCTGGTTTGAGTCCCAAATGGGCCACTACTGTCGTACCCTTGGGCACAGTACATAACACAAACTGCCTCAGTAAATATCCAGCTGTATAAATGGATAACATGTAAAAACTGTAAGCTATGTAAGTTGCTCTGGGGGAAAAAAGTATCTGTTAAGCAAAATGTAATGTACTGAGTTGAACTGAGCATTGCTTATGGATCATTTTGAAGGTTGTTATTTCAACTATGTTATGCTATAAAGCCTACATAATGACTACATATTTTGTACTGCATGGCAGGCTGTAACCATTTAGAAAATCGAGCATAACTGAGTGGTCTCTGCCAGTTGTCAGAAGCTGATTTGAAAGCTTATTAATGTTTGTAGCATTATGTTGGAATTATAACATGCACTTCAAATAAACACTTACCAAAATATTTTTTGCAGGTCTGTAACGGTACATACTTAGATGAATATGGTCATAAGCCTAAACTGATCCAAGGTCAGCTAGGGAAGGTAGATCTCTTCTGTTGTATTTTTAAATTATCCCTGCCCTGCTTGGCATGGACTGAAAACTGAATTCTCACACTTGTGTTTCATTTGCCCTGCATCTACATTGCTCTTTGTTAAATAAAAGTCACTGCACTTGTAAAATGTTGTAATTAAAAAGTATTGTACTATGATTCTGGTAAACCCTGTGTTGCCCTTGGATTAAAACTTGGATAATCTGCCAAATGAGTAAATTGCTATCGTAAAACTGGCTTGGCAACCAGACAGAATCTGATAAATAAAGACATTTTCAAAATACTTCATGTAAATCTGTTTTGCCAATTAGTCATCAAGGGCACATACATACAGTAGAGAATGCATTCAAAGTTGTACTGCATGTCCAGAATGTCTCAGCTGAGTTTTTTCAAGGGGGTGTTTTGCTCATGCAAGACTAACATTTTATAATGTAGTTCATCATAATTATAGCTGTCTTATATAGGTCAGAAATCACAGGAGTCTTAAGACGCATTTTTTTCTTGAATGTCAAAATGGTGATAAACAAAAAAAATCCAGTGAAAATAAAAATGTGTTATTGAGTTTGTCTAGGGCATCTCCCACTTCTCCCTTGGAAAAGCGCCAATGCATTTTTATAGATAAACATCTTTCTGCAAAACGCTGGGGTTATCAGCTGAGTGGTAAGATGTCTTCTTGGCACCACTTTGCTAATACAGTCATTCCAGCAATATTTCCATATTCTGCCCTTCATTCCTCAACCCCCCCCACTACAGTTCAAGGCAAAATAGAAGTAAGCATACAGAAGCAAAACATACACTCACACACTGCATAGAGCAGAGACAAGAGACAATGAAAAATATGTAGTGAAATTAGAATAGAAATCTTTATTAATCTTATATTTTACAAATACCTCTTAGATTGTGAAGATCATTCACACTGACAAATTCCATTGCTAATGTACAACACAACTGAAGTAAATGACCAAATATACACACCATTCTTCACCGCAGGAAAAAAAGAAATCTCTTGCAAAATACACAATACACTCTTACATATCTTATATACATATTAACTAATGTTAGCAGACAAGCTCCAGTGTGGTACCCTATAGAAACACGCCCAAACGCAGGGGTCAGTCTTCTCATAGTGACAGCTTTATGAGGGTAGCAACATATTCCTCCATAACTTCAGTTCCCCTGATCTTAAAACCAATTATAGCCATCCTGGACAGAAGAAAAGAAAGAAAAAACAGGCATCTTAAACTGAATGATCAACCAGGAAAAGCATTAAGAATTCCAAGATTGTGCCTCCCATTTTGTCCTTATTAACCCGACCTACACAATGGGTAATTGTGGAATATCAGTGTCGGCTTTCAACGGGATTTCTGTTTTTTCAAGTTCTTAAATGACCTCCTCTGTATTATACATATTCCATTTCAAGACTAGCATACTAATATGCCTGCTAACTTTGAACCACTGTAAATAAACCCCCACACATTTAGCCACAGGGAACTCAGGACCAGGGCCCTTCAATTCCACAATCATCTGGGGTCCACTCTGCCAGAGTCTTCCTCAGTATAGGTTCTGGAGAGTGCACTGGCAGTAGGTTCACTGCCCTCACACCCACATCTCTGAGAATCCACGGATTAATGAGGACACTGCAGTCATTGCTACGAAGAGGCGCATCCTCCTGGGACTTTAATCCAACACAAAAACAAAACCAAAATAACACAAAACCTCAAGCAACATCATGGTCTTTTAGTACACTCTGCATATTAGAAGCCTAACTAAAATGATTGAAGGGAAAAAAGAAAAAGAAAAAAAAATTAGAAAACAAATTTGTATGTTCAACCAAAAGTAAGGATTAGCACTGATGTCTGCATATACATCCCGGGCTACAGTAAGTTCAAGTGATGGGTAGGTCCAACAATGCAGTAATCCTTAACTATGTATTTTTACAGGGCTTTCTGCAACAGTACTTGAATTTCAGATTTCAACCGATTTCATCATCAAAGGGATGTATGCAAATATATTGCTAATGAAATGTATCAATTTTATTCAAGGTATATTACACTGAAATCCAAAGTATGCTGAAAGATCAGAGGTATCAGAGCAGAGCCCTTCCCCTGACACCAGACCATCATAAAACCTTGGGCTGTTTGGGCAGAAACTTTAACTTTGTACAAACATCTTTAATAATAACAGCAGATGTGTTCCCTACCGAAAAAGTGCACATTGTTTTTCCCATTTGGAACATCAGTAGTTAAACACTGATATTTAGGAAGTATTTCAACAGGCCACAGGTTCCTTGCCCTTGGGCGAGTTTTAAAGTGCCATAATCAGGGATAAGGAGTATCACGGCTTGGAGAATGCGGGAAGGTGCCTGGGCCATGCTCTCACATCAAGGTCCTGTGCTGCATTTTGCAAAGGGGCAGCTCGGCAGCATGTTTCAGCTCTGTGCCACACGTTCCTAGGGCAGCAAAGTAATACACAAGGACTAAAAATGGCGGGAAGCTTTTCACACCAGCTTCGTTACACACACTCTGCCCTACTGTAAGTCTGAGGGGGACAGAGTGCTGGTGGGTATCTGCTCAATGGCAGCACAGCATGGCACACATTTCAAACGCCTGTTAATACCTCAGGGTTACCCTCATGTCCAAACTACTGTTTCACACAGCTACGTTTTTGTCTAAGTGCTTTGAGATCGGTACAGGTTAATTAATACAAAAGCTCTCCCCACAGTTAAGCCTGTCACTACACTTGCAGTAAAATCTGACATCTGGATTCTTATTCATTGAATGTCACCAAAGGAAACTAATGAGGAAAATTAATTGAATGTTAAATTACTAGTAAGGATTTTTTTCTCTGAATAATTAATTGCAGTTGGGCGGGTGATATTATCAGAAACTGACAAACAGTGGAAGTTTTGGAATCCCCCCCCACCCCCTCAGCTGGGTTCATCCACCAGCCGCGCCCCATTGATACCCCTGTAGGTGACCCTGCTGGGCCGCACCAGGACCCCGTGCCCTGGCCGGCAGCTGAAGTACCGCCGCCCCCCCCACTGAACCGTCGTTCTTGCCCTTGGTGCCGCGCAGTTCCAGCCCCAGCCACAGCCCCGGGGCGAAGTCGGCCACGCCCAAGTAACGGATCATGCCCATCTCGTTGGCGCTGGTCAGCAGGACCTGCATGCCCAGGTGAAGCTTGACCGCTCCGTCCAAGCCCGTCGAGGCTGTCCCGGCACCGCCCGCTCCCGCCGGGGCGCTGTTCGCACTGGCCGTGCTCCATCTACGATGCAACGCAGTTGGCCGAGTCCTGAGAGAGAGAGAGAGAGAGAGAGAGAGCGAGCGAGAGAGAGAGAGAGACAGAGAGAGAGGGAGTGGAACAGTGTGTGTGCATGTGTGTGTGTGTGTGTGTGTGTGTGTGTGTGTGTGTGTGAGAGAGAGAGGGGGGGGGGGTGGAACAGTGTGTGTGTATGTGTGTGTGTGTGTGTGTGAGTGTGTGAGAGAGAGAGAGAGGGGGGGGGGGGGGGGAGTGGAACAGTGTGTGTATGTGTGTGTGTGTGTGTGTGTGAGTGAGAGAGAGAGAGAGAGAGAGAGAGAGAGAGAGCCGAAAGGACATCTTAAAACAATACACCACAGAGTTTGTTGCTGCGACACATATCCTCCACTGGAGATCACCAATGCGTTTTGGGAGTGGATTTTTATATATCAAAGACCATTACAGGAGGATCTCAGTGTTTACACCCAGAAAAGCCCTCTATCTTTTTTTGGGCTTCTGTGTTTGCTCCCAAAAAAAAAAGACTTAACAGAGCACATACTATTGCCTTCTACTAGCAGTTTCAAAAGGTACACCCCTCAGTCCCCTCCATTTTAAAAGACTCTGCTTCTGTGTTCCCTTCAGTTCCCCATGGATTTATGGTAAGGTGTGGGGAAAAATCTCTGACCCTCTGGAAATTCCCCAGATTCAGAACACCCCCTTAGAAATTTGGAACTTAGAGTTGAAAGAGAGGAGGAAAGAAGGACACAGAGAGAATGAAGTAGTGAAAAAGAAAGTGAGAAAAGAGACACAACGGAAAAGAGACAAAAGATGGTTACAGAGAGAAAAACTGACCTGCCAAGAGAGAGGCAGAGCAGAGGACAGAACAGAGGTAGACAGAGGGAAGTGAGTGACACAGAGACAGACGAGAGAAAGAAAAAAAACAGAGAGAGAGAGAGAGAGAGAGAGACAGACTGAATGAGAGAGAGAGACAGAGAGAGCACTCACTACTGCAGTCATCATCTGTAATATCATTGACACCGATGCTCATTGTTTTAGTGACTCTAATGTATAGGGCATGTCACAAAATAGATGTGTCTTCCGCTTACTCGTACGCTTATCTGCATTGCTTCTGTTGTTCCTCCAATGCTTTTTTTATGTCAGGGTGATAAACCTTGTGTAAGCGAGCGAGATGCTCGGTTCATAATTCACTATTGATTAAAATCTTAAAACAAGCATTATTTTTCTCCCAGAGGGGAAAAAATGGGCTTTTTCAGTTAACTGCTGTTCTCAGTGTCACTGAAATTTGCATTCATGTACAGAGATGACACGAGACAAATCAAAAAAGCACCAGCTGAAATGAGAGATGGATCTGGTCCAGGGCAAAAGGCCAGAGCAGCAAACACAGCGCTGTATGGTTAGAGCGTGGTCAGAGTACGGTCAGGCACCTGCTAACCGGACTCCTGCGGTTCTGCTCCCTGGGCGCGGAGATGGCGGACGAGGAGCTGAAACTACGTCTGATTCCTGAGAGAGACAAAACAAACAGAAAACAAGAGAAAGAAAAAGCTCCTTAAATCCCTTCACTATGAATGAATGCAACGGCAGTCTAAAGGACAGGCTGTGTGTTGTGCGGGATGAGGCACTGTTTGTGGGTAAATAACAAAGGGTTATGAAAGTAACCCAGGTTCTGTTTCATCAAAGAATAGGCTGCTAACCATGGCAGCTGTACACTTTGACAGCATTTGTCCATAAATACCTCCCTGATAAAGCTGAAAAAATGCAAAAGAGAGCAGGGAAGAGAGGATGTGTGGGTTAAAAAAAACTCACCAGAGAAAGAGCGGTTCAGTCGAGAGGAGGAGAGCTCTGCCAGGCAGTCCAGAGATCCATGGATCCTGAGGTCACAACAAAGAGATACCCTGAAGAACCTAAAACTGCCATGTTTCAAAGACACGCACACACATCTCCACTCATTCACACATGCAACCGCAAGTTCATACAAAATACCTGAACACAGATCACAGACACCGTCGTGTGGGTACACACATAAAGTATTGCTGTCTCCGTGCATTCAGTGCATTACGGTTTGATTTTACTGGGCCATTACAGAGGCAATCAAAGTAGAGAATTTAGTGAAACAGGCTTATCTTGTTCCCAATAATACAAAACGCCCTCCGTATGTTCTTAATAGTTTCTGATGGCATGGGGCGAGGGGTACAACAGTACGTGACTGGCACGGCGACTGCCAGATTCCCTTGTTCACATTGCACACTGAGATGAGGGGAATTTGTGAGATCCCCATTAGCTTAGTTGAGCTCAGCCTGGTGTTCCATCAACCTGACTGCCCTGCAGGTTAATTAAAAAAGTACAGTTCCTCCAGAAGAGTCCTCTTATCACACTGTCAAGGTGGAGACTGTTCATGAAAACAGAGAAGAGGGAGGCAGCCAGGGCATGGAGGCTGCAAGGACTGACAGGACGAAAGACAAGAATAATCGAGAGGAAGCGTAGAAGTGAAAAGAGAAAAAGAGAACCCGAGGAGATAAGATTTGTGTGGTGATGGAGCTGGTTGTGGAAAATAGATTTAACAGTATCATTTGTGCAGTATCCACAATCGAGGCCAGACAATAAAAAAAAAAACTACAGTTTAAAACGCTACATATCTTGTTTTTTCTCTTTTTTGTCTGGAATTGTGTGAACATGTCTAGAACCCTCTAGTGTTAAGCTCTCGGGAGATTTCTGGAAAGTTATTTCGAGTTATTGCCTTTATGCACGGTCAAACAGAAAGCCTGCACGCACTTTCATTCTAATTACAACCACTGGGCCAGTTTCACTTGATTTCTACATTCTATCCCACAGTTTACAAATTGTACAAATTTGTACAAATTGTTATCTATTTTCTAATAGTTATTTTATATAATTTAAATAATTTTGTTACCACCAGGAGCAGTGAGTTAATATCATGGGAAAATTTCTATTGTACCTTGTTCACATAAATGTACATGGAATGCAAGATTACTAGGGCTACTGTATAATTTAAAATGTATTTTAAAAATGGAGTATGGTTTCTCTCTGTATGCTAGCAATAGAATGCCTGGATCAATATTTTTCATTTCTAGAGGCTATGGCAACAGTACAGCATCCTCACCTAAGCTATGAACAAATGATCCTCTATTCAAGGGTTATTTTTTACTGTTTTTTTAACTGACTATAGTTTTAAATTGTATACAGCAGATATTACATTTCACACCACAAATCTGAACCAAAGTCAAAAAATAAAATGCAAACAAGGAACTGCTTTATTTAGAGTGAGCTTTTTCATAAACCCTTATCGTACTCTGTGCTGAGATGAGAAAGCATGCATAACTAAATTACATTTTAAGAGGTAGTAAAATAAAATTGTATTTAAAACATCAAACACACTTCAGAACACTTTTTTTCTATGAATGGAGGACACTACAGAAAACATGAATATTCAGTTTTCCCAATCGGAGCACGGCTGATTTTTCTTGCAGAGGTGTAGTGTGATTCATCACCTCTCTCTGTGAGCCAAAACCCACCTCTGCACTCGTGAGGGGGGTGCAAATACACCATGTTTGGGGGGACAGCTAAAATACTGCACACCACCCACTGAGCCATCATTCTTCCCACTGGGCTTGTCCAGCTCAATCCCCAACCAGAACCCTGTAGGACAGATACACAGACAGTCATGCATACAACTGACAGACAGACTTCAGTATCCAGAGGTCAAACATGGAGGCCTTGCATGGTAACACTTTAAAATATGGTAGTTATTAATGCTCAATGATGTATTTGTAACTGCAACACACATCATCAAAAATACATTGATAAATATTTGTTCAGCATTAATACATGTTTGCAAATGTACAGTAGATGTGGATATGACTGCCAGATGGAAAAAACACCTCACAAGTTAAACACTCTTTTTTATCTCAGAGGTTCACAGTATACCACTGTGTGGAATTTTCAAAATCTGGCAACCTTTAATAATACATTTACTAACAAAACTTTTTCAAGTTTGATTCAACATAGCAATGTTTTTTTTTTTAATAATGATACTGCTGTTATTAATGTTACAAAAGCATTTATAAGTTTGTAAGCGTGCTGTATTCAGAAGTGTTACCAAAGACATAGACCTAAACCACAGTATGGAGTGGTAATTAAGGTCCTGAAGTCTGGACCTGAGGGGTGTGTGTGTACCAGCTTGAGAACAGCCCCTTACCTCAACTGACCCTCTACAAAACAATTGCAATCACTGTACAGTTAGTTGCCATGAACAAGGGCACTTTTGCAATAAAAGACAGATCTTTCATTAAGAAAATTGCTTTCACTTTTCACCTTGAGAACAATAAAATGAAAAATGCCTGCCAACTGATTTTTTAAACCAGTATTCACAAGCTGTTGCACATGCTTTGATAGACAGAGCCTGAGGCGCAAAGAGCTTCAGTACAACAAGCCGCAATACAACTCAGTACTGCTGTGGATTATACACAAACTCTGAGCACGTCCTCATACAGTGCCGCTTAGATTTCATGCATTTTTCGCATAACCGCTGCAGTATCGATGCCAGCTGAACTTTCCTGTAAATGTAACTGCAGTTTAAAACTCCTGTGTCCACCCCAAAGCAGTTCTGTTGCAGCCGGAGCTCATTAAGGCCTTATCATCTGAGTGCTGAGCTTGAACAGTGCGGGTAAGCTGGAGAGGGGAGGAGCTCACCTGGGGCGAAGCTGGTCTTGCCGTAGAAACGCACCACTCCTGTGCGCTGACCCACCACCAGCACCCTCTCCCCCAGCCGCACCTCAGTGCCCTCACACACAGAGCTGCTCGCTGAGGGGGTCCTTGCCCTGGGGCCTATGGCATACCCAAAATAAATAATAATAATATCATTATTATTCTCCATAACATCAGGTGTTATGGCATTACTAAGTTACAAGCTACATGGCTAGAGAAGGATAAATTATGAAGGCTGTACTGCAGTTTATATATGAGAGAAACAAAGAAAGACCAAGAAAGAGAAAGAAAAAACAATTCATTAATGAAGTAATTGTGGTTTGAGATGTGTGTGTGTGTGTGTGTGTGTGTGATCCTCCAGACTGTACCAGTTGGAGTTCGAGCAGTTGGAGGCGCGGGCTTGGAGCTGGGTGGGGCTCGCTCTCTGCGCATTCGGGCAGGAGGCCGTTGCCGTGGAAGTGGGCGCGGTCGCGCAGAGGGCCTAGACTCCAGAGAGGAAGAGGAGGAAGAGCAGCTCCGCGAGAGAACACCTTAAGAGAGATGGAGAAAATAAGATGGGAAGGGCAGAGAAGCTGAGCTGAGTGTAAAAAGTGGAAAATGATAAAATGGCAGCTAATCCCAAAAAGCATGTGAGTCCACATCTGCAAGCTCTACTAAACTATCGCTCAACAATGCAACAGCTAAAATGGCCCACAATGCATGATTTCACTGAAATCTACAGGTGCCAGCACAGGACAAACTGTAGAAGACCTCACTGCACAACACTGGAGCCAACGTGAGACAATTTTGTGCAAGATCTCACTGCACACCACTGGAGACAGTATGGGGCACACTGCACACAGTCTGCGTTCAAGGCCTTATTGCTGATCCTCCACCCCTTTCGCTTGTCTTCCCTGAACTCAGGCTCCATTAAGGCCTCACATGTTTTAATGTCTACCCCGACTGTCTGCTGTCTATGCGCCCAATGCAGTAGCATTGTTACAGCTCAGCTTCAATCCTGTATAAAAATAATGGATTTCCTGTCCTGGAGAGCCCCAGTCGAGAAGACCTTTAAAAAATTGTAAAATTCAAATTTCTACCACTTCAAACGAAGGGAACGGAAGCCGGGTCTCCCATTTAGCCATTCAAAAATCATTTAGAACGCTGAACCCATTAAGCTTCAACTTTCACAGACCTTCACAGACTAGGAAGTACATTATTTAAACAAGTTGGAGGCCTAATGGATTGAGGCGTGCCAAGTGTTTAGGAATGGGTGGATTTTTACTGTGCGCCGGCTGGATCGGCGCCCCTCGTAATTTGCCACCTGTGCAGGAACGCCGCAGATGTCTTGGATTGCACTGGGTGGCTTCATCACGTGCCCCCCCACCCCCCCCCCCCCTCATTGAGCGATGTCAATCAAGTGCTTCACCTCGCAGCTGCAGGGCCCTGTGCAGTATATCGGCAGCCTTGGCTTCAACAGGATGCACCTTCAAAAGTGGGGCTTCTGCTACTGCATTAAAAGTGCAGGGGAGAAAAGGCTTCAGGCAGCAGAGCCAGGACGTTTGACATGTAAAACTCTGATGCCAGCCGTTGATTTACAGGACAAGGGATGGACAAGAGCGCTAAGCAGGCCCTGAGCGCTCAAGTGAAGACGCTGAGAGGCTACTCGAGCTTGTGTTGGGGATTTCTGAAGGGGTGGATCAGTAATAAGACCTTCTTACAGCAGGAAGCTCGCAGCACTTGCAGTACCTGTCTTGCCCTCTGGCAGATCATCGGTGCCCTCTACAGGGGCGGGAGACCCTTTTTGTTTTGCAGGTGTTTTTTTGACGGACGGAGCACCTTTACCCCGAGGGAAAAGAAAAAAACATAAACAAAGGAAAAAAAAAAACAAGTATGAGACATGGAGGAACGGAAAGAAATTGGAAGGAGAGAGAGAACAAAGAAAGGGCTGGTGGGAAAGAGGGAGAGTGGGAGAGAGGGTAGGCATGCCACTTATTTAATGTATGTAAAAGAACAGACTATAAAAGAGGAAAATCAATTCCATAATAAATCATCTTGGTTGTAGATTGTATCTCCCTCTGACTCACACACCCCACAGAGACCCACACTCCTGTTGAGATGCAACTCCATCAATAAGTCCCACACACATTATCACTGACTATGGGGTGACAAATAAACTTGGCACCAAAATACATCTGCTGTTTTTTTTCTCTTACCTAATTAAACAACTTGCTCTCACTGAATATTACTGTATTTCTCAAACACAAAATTGATTTCTTAGACTCTTGAGTGCTGGCCTTATTCTCACTGTGTGCCACAAGGGGACAGAGGAAAGAAGAGGAAGAGAATGAGGGGAGTCTGAGTACCTTTGAAGAGCACCGAGGAGTAATTCTTTAAAGTACAGACGTCCATGTAGAATTATATTAATATGAGATATGGTGGTCTACAGAATACTTCATTCAGTTTTCGGCCTTTGTGGATTTAGTCATTGATCCATTTCTTCACTTTCAATTATGAAGCAATACCACACCAACTACTCGGCACAGCAGGCAGGACTGGTAATTATACTGTGCAGTATACTGGTAATACCCTGGGTAGCAATTTCATTGTATCTTCAATAGTGCACCGTTTCAGCAAGTTATTATATCCATGGCATTACGGTTTGCCATCGTCACTGAATGTGCTCTTGCTTGTCCTTAAGTCAGTTTCGGGGACTACCTTCACCCCGAAAAATATCGATATTAATAATCACGCAGCATTGCTCAGTTCATTAAATCTGAAAAAACACAATAATATGGAATTATAGCACTTGAAGAAACTTTATAACTACAACAAATTGTAACATTCCTTTATGGCCCATTACTCAGTATAGTGCAATCGATGAATGATACTTTCATTGCAAAGAATGAAAGAATCATTCACACCTACTGGTTCAGCAAACACTACACACCCACTCCTGGTAATGACTTATGTGCAGCATTACAATTATTTACCACAAGAAAAAGATAATGACTATTACCAGGCTTTGCCATTATTGATCTGTTTGACTGAACTGTAGGTTGCATACAGTTACTCAATGGGGGACTAAGCTCAACAATAATCAACTACCAATCAATTTAGCTATCCGGCTTCAAAATGAGGTGGAAAGAAAACAGAACAATATAAAAAACAACAGAAGATGGAAATATCTTTAAAAGCTGACAATCCCTAGTCCTCAAACACCCTGTAACCTCTTTTACTCAGCACAGACTGACAGACAGCAGAAATGGCAGCTCCCCCTAAGCTCACAGATTCAAAGGTATCATTTGGCAAACATGAGGTTTCTCCATTTCGATGAGGCAGGAGTGGCCGTCTTGCCTGGATAGCCGATGCTACGACTCTTACTGCTCATGGACCCAAAGTCTGCAGTGACGATGACGATGGGACGAACCTTAAAGGGGACAGTCTGGTATGAATCACCGTGAGAGCCAGGTCATTAACGTCTGATGCTGTCTCTGAGAAGAGCCTCGGTATTAAATTACACCCCCCACCCACACACACAGACACACACATATTCCCTCACTCCCCCTTAACTGGTGATGAATTACTGGCTGGCCACTCAGAATGGCTATAGCTGGGTTATTAAAACGGCTTAATTGAGCTATCAATCAAGGAGAGATTCAGGGTATTCCTTGGGACTTCTGAGTGGTCTTCAAGGCCGGCATTCATGTCACGTCCAGCTCAGGGCACCAAGGGCACAAGACGGCTGTTTATCCTGGGTTGGAAGTGGCAGAGGTGCCATTGTCATTGGCAACTTATTTTTTCTGTTTCCCCCAACTGTCTGAAAAGTTTCTCTAACTGTGCCACAGAAGTGCAGTTATATCCAGATATTCCCATGCCACCACTTCACCGCGCACATGACCCCCAAGTCAAGCCGGCCGGTGCAGAGCAGGGCTACGTCATCGTAGCATCTGCGTCCCGGGGGGACCCTGAGTCACAGGTGCTGTTACGGCACACGCATTTTATTTCTCATTTCCAGCAAACGCGGAACAACTCAGCGTGCGCCCGGAGTCATGACTAACGCGTCCTGTGGCGTGGATACAGCGAGGGGGGCGTGCGCGCTGGCGTCAGCAGGTGAGTGCGGGCCCTCGGGGCGGAGGCCGCAATTACAGACGCACAGACAGAAAAACGCGCCTCCGAGGGCCTTAATCAAAATCCATTGCTTTTAATGCATCCGCGCGGCGCGGGGGAAAAACAACACCGCCCAAAACACACAATCAAATCAAGAGAACAGCTTGTGCTTAAGAGCTCCTGCGGTGGGATAAACAGGCTCGTTCCTGGGAAAGGAGCACATTAGAGACGTGCCTTTCCGGTGGGCATCGCACCGAAGCGGTGAGCGGAGAGCCCCGCGCTGCCCCGGCTATCACTTTACCTCAGACTTATCTGTCTGCCTCTGTATTGGTATTGGAGAGATGGGGGGGGCGGGGGGGAATGAGCATTTGGGCTCTCTTTTTTATTATTTCCATCACCGTTGTTATCATTCAAAGTGCCAGAGCTACACCCTCGTTTCCTGGGGGTGGTGAATTGCAGCAATGCAATTGCAATTACCTTCATTACTCCTCTGTGTGTTTGCGGGATGAAGACAGAGTGCATGTGTAAAAACTACGGGCGCAGGGGCGTGTAGCCTAAAAGAGCCTCAAAGGCAGAGATAATGAATTACGTGTGAGGTGAAAAGCCACCCTTCTCCAGAGAGTGAGAGAGCGGTCTCCTTGTGTCTCACTCCTTTCTCCAGAGACTAAAAGTAGCCTCCCTCTGTCTGACTCCTGAAGGCAGAGTGGTTATCTGCACTTTGGGAGGAGGAATTTCTTGTTTTTTTTCCCCCCATTTGTTATAATGAGCATTAGCTTACATGAGAGTTGCCATGTGGATAAGGGCTATTTGTCTGCATATTTGAGAGCATTTACATAAATGAGTGTAATGATCCCCGGCCTTTTTCCTGTGCATAATCTGAAAGCCAGTTGGGCCTATGCTTTCTAGGATCACTGTGCTACACAGTGATGGGGGACAATGGCACACTGCTTTCCAGGAGAGTGACACCTACCTGTGTTGACCTTGGAGGTGATGTGAGACAGGTCAAGCCGGGCAGAGCGAAGGGGGGTGGAGCTCCGCAGGGGTGCATTCCTGCGACGTTCCGAAGGCTTGGTGATTTTGGACAGGGGGGCAAAGATCCCTGACAGGAGGAGAGGGAGAGGAGTGGGGCATCAGGAAGGGGCCAGGAGCCCAAAAAGCAGATAATCAAAGCAAAATGGCAAAGTACACTGGAACGAAAACCACCCCATTCACTCATCACCCGCACAAGGAGAATGGTAATTACCCAGTCTGGCCAGGGGCCACCACTTCGTCTATACAGTGCCTTTAACGATCTCCGGGATGAGAGATTAAGCTCAATAAAAAAAGTTCCCAGGGGTACATCCGGGCTGTCAGTACCGTGTTTGGGGCGGCAGCTGAAGTACTGGACTCCTGCCACAGAGCCATCGTTCTTCCCCTCGGGGTCGTCCAGCTCCACTCCGGCCCACAGTCCGCCGGCGAATTCCGTGTTGCCACAGAAGCGCAGGATGCCGACCTACCCAGGGACGCACACACAGCAACAGGCAAAAACGCATGCCATTGACAGACAGCCACACATACGCAGACACATACACACACACACACACACACAGACACAGGAAAAAAAGGAATAGATCTGACAGTAGCACTTTCATTGCATGCTTTAAAAAACGGTGTGAACACTCAGTTTCCACCCCTTTACCATCTGACAGCTGAGAGATTTATAATGTCTTTATTCCTTTACGCAAGCACAGCCTTATCAAAATGAACTGTAAGTTAAATATGTATTGATGTAGTTAAATATATAAAATTCAAAAGGGAAAAAAGAAGTGCGCTATATACAAAAGTTGGCATCAGCCTGCAGCAAAGACAATAGGGCTTTGATTAACCAATCTTTGGTGGTGGTTCTTGCGATTTCCCTCCAAGAGCGTGGGCAGATTTCATTAATGGCTTTTTCTTTGTAAACCTGACAGACGTAGCTGGGGAGCGCACAGACAACAATAAAAGCATTATTAGGCAAGGACACAATGCAGATCCCACTGCACTCAATTACCCCTGTCCGTTTTCTTATTATTGCTCACTCGTTTCATTTTTGAGAGACTGCTACGAGTGCAGCTCTGTGTGTCCTATCGTTAAGAGACCGCGGCAGCCCTCAGAGTTTTGGGAAGGGCTTCAAATTACAGCCGGGGGGAGAGGGGCAGGGTTGTGTATCAGCAAGTTAATGTCTGTCTGACAGATATTCACGTCCGATTTTCATTTCCATTCAGTGTCCTTGATTATGAAATCATGCTGGTAATTATGTTACCCTATTTATTTTTTTAATCATTATGATTATTAGCATTGTTAATGATCTGATTCTTAACTCCTCTTGAAAAACTGCAGCTCTTGTAAAGGCCATCTGCTGAGCTAACATCAACTGCTCAGACTCAGGAATATCTGAATAAATATTTATATATGCTTTGCACCACTCGGTGTCTGGAGAAAAAAAAAAAAAAAAACAAAGAGCAAGCCAGAAAAACGCAACACACACACACACACACACACACAGACACACTCCTATCCTCCTCCTACCATTTCTCGCTTCTGCCCGCAAACACTTTAAGCTCCCCTCATCAGGAGGGAGCGGGACCACCCTCTAAATGGCATCACAATTAAACCGCATGAAAAAGACAGTGCTCTGATCCACCGTCTTTGTGCGAGCCGGCGGAGCCAAGGGAGTCTCGGGAAGGAGTCCTTGAAGGAGGAGAACTGCGGAGGAGCGGCCGATAAAAACAATCTTCTGCGGGCGCTCGCTCATGTCTGCGCCTCTCCGGCCTGCCTGCGCGCACGTGTAAACGCCGATAATCACCGGGAGCATTCTGGGGGCCTCCGCTCGGAGATCCTGCAGGGGTTAACGGGAGCACTCTCCCACCGCCTGCTTCGCTAATCGCCCGTCACACACATCGCAATCGTCCAGCGCAGTCACGCGGCCCCACTGGGGCTATTTGGAGCCAAAACTCCTCGTCCCTGAGAGAATGCGGAGGGCATTTTGCAACCAGCTGTTCCTCAGTCATGATAAACAGGAGATGGTAACCAAAAAGAGACAAAATGAGACAAAATCAACAAAAAAGCCAAATCTGTCCACTCTTTATCCCCCCAGCTCTGCGTGACCTTCTTACATTACCTTTATTGTAATAAGCACTGGCTTCACCTAAGGTGGATATCAGGGTGGATATCATAAAAAATATGTCCATCTCATGGATCCCTTTCTTAACTGGCTTCATTAGGCCTTCCCTCTTTATCTCAGCCGATGTGTGATGAGTAGTTTGGCCCATATGCCTGTATAATCCAGGTGGTTGCTACCCACCACAGAGTCACATCCCCTGCCCTTTCACAGCAGAGCACTGAGATTACAGAGACTTATTCAAACCTAGTGAAGCGGATAAACCAACTGGATAAAATTGAAGTTTTAGCTCCTGGTCCTCAGCACATTTCCGAGCAAATCCAGTTTAATCTGGGCTCTCTTATCCCTATTCCACTAAGAACAATGGTGTTATATTTGATCGGAATCTTAATTTGGACAGACAAAAAAGCTACTCTAGGCTTGTTTTACTTGTTCAGATGAAAAACACACCTAGAGTTAGGAAATCCCTGCCATTAACTGATATGGACAAAGGCAGTCACAACTTTGTTTCATCACTAGACTACTCCCATTTACAAAATTTATCAGTTATATGTCTGAGTAACAAGTAACAAGATTTCATATTACCCCCATCCTGGCCTCTCTGCACTGGCTTCCATTTGCCTTCAGAATTGATTTTAAGATTGTATTAACTACTTTTAAAGCAAGACACAGATTAGCTCCTGATTATATTACTGACCTTTCAACCCCATACATAACTGAACATCCACTTTGATCTTCAGATAAAAAACTTCAGGCTGTTCCTGAGTCCAAACTAAAAACTAATGGAGACCATACTTTTTTTCATTAAAAGCTACTAGACTCTGGATCCTGAAGGTATCAGACTAAATGAGTGTGTCCCTTGAAACCCTTTTGAAAAAATGCATTTTCACAAACTTCATTTGCTTATAATTGAGTGGTACCCTTTTAATTGTTGTAAAAACCCTTTATTTGCTTTGGATGTCTTTTATATATAGCAGTCTGTCTGTTCTTTTTTATCATCCACTCAACGTTTTGTTCGCATTACAACAGTTTCTTTTAATCTGTAAAGCACTTTGAGCTGCAAATGTATAACAGATACTATTCACACAATGTTATTGTTACTACCCTTGAAAGCGATGAAGAGAACCACACAAACCAAATTCATTCATGGCTTCATACACACCTTATGTACTGTGATCAGCTTCACTCCAGACTATGTCTCTGTGTCTATTTGTGTCGAGGGTAAACAGGCCTACCTTCTGCCCGGCAATGACGACACGGTCCCCCAGCTGGATGCCCATGGAGAAGAGCTGGGCCTTGGCCTTTTCAGAGAGAACGCCGGAAGGCCGCGCCAAAAGGATGGGGGTGCACGGCTGGGGCAGGGCGTCTCTCAGGAGGGCGCGCAGCTCCTTGGCCTGTGCGGCAGCATCTGCCATCTCCAGGGGCATGTCCAGGGGCTCAGGCACCACGTCGGCGGGACACTGACCCTTCTCGTTCTGGATAGGAAACAGGACAAAGCCCATGATCAGGACTACCTTAGATGAGCAGCGACAGTCACAACAAGACACAATACCACAGTCACATAGGAAGCAACAACTGTTGCTTCCGTGCTTATCACCTTCATTGGCGCGGCAAATACACCTCTTCCCCAGCAAACTGAAACACTCTATACACCACAAAGTTCCCCTCTTAGAAGAATCTTTTGTTCATTAGCAGCAGTTTGCCTTTTACATTTCAGCATTACAAGGAATAATCAGTGGTGTACATGGCATCACTACTAGTACTAGGAACAACAGCAGTAGTATTAGTAGTAGAAAATGGACCACAAATGCTAAATGTATATTAACATAAACACACTCTGTAGAAGGTTGTGTTATGGATTTGAGGCTGCTTGTCCTATTCAGTTTCAGTCTTCCCTCCCTCCCTCACAGCATGTCACAAGTGCCTCTTCCTCCTCTGTAACCCCCGGCCTCTTCAAAATCTATTCCAGCCACCGGTGACTGCTCCACTTCTTCACGTAAGAACAAAGGCGGTGTCATTTCTGCCTGTCTGGACAGCACTCTGCCATCTCGAGCTGTATTAACACAAAGGCGGCGTTAAATAAGGGCCAAAAGCCTCAACAATGCCTGTGTCACTCAACTCAAACCTTTACACAGCGTTCCCCCAAATCGAGGCCCCCGTATAGTGGATTAAAAGACGCAAGGAAAACAAACGGATCAGGAAGTCAGTGAAAACGCGTGACATGAAAATGACAGCGCCTGTTGCTGCATGGTTTCGTGGATGAGGGATGCATAAAGAGGTCAGCAGAGATACTCTTCGTGAGTGGCAGGGCATGCTGGGAGGTGAGCGGCATCCAAGGGGCGCTCCGGATCTTCAGAGCAGTGTTCCGAGGCTCAGCCCTCCAACGCTTCATTAAAAGTGTGACACATAAGGTCACCCCCGCGGACCCCTCTGTCGATCTCTGGGCCATTTTGTAGCTTGGTGTCTCAGGCGCATTCAATGTGAACATGGCAGGGTGCAAAAACACTGCGGCAGACAGCAAAAGGTGCAAAACCTGAAAAACGCAGGAGCTACAAATAGCTGTTTGGGGTTTAAAGCCGAGCGGGATATGTGGCATATGTGGATATGGAAAGCTACAGGAGGCAGAGAAAACCACAGCGGAGTAGAGAGTGGCATGTATCCACCTGAGGTGGAACTGTGGTAATTGGGGTACAAACCCTCCTGACCCTCACCCTCAACACAACTTTTCATCTTTTGTGGAAGTCTCCTCCAGATATTCAGAGCTAATGGACTGGACTGTGATTTGGAGAGATGAACAGTAAGAGGGGTTGCTGCGAGGGAGGAGGACTTGGTGTTAAAATGTCACTCAAGGGAATTATTCTCCCTCAGCCCAACTCGCTGAATCGCACATCCCTGCTGCTTGTTAATGACAGTTCCTGAGTGACAGGAGAGAGATCAGACATGGGGGAGAGTGAGAAACTCTCCAGCGCGGTCCTTAATGCAGCCCAGCGCTCCAGCCCGCCGGACTCATTTCAGCGCCAGGTGAGAACTTCGGGTACTTCTACCTTTCAACAGCAGACTGCTGTTAATAAAAGCTCCAATGGGGCAATTAGCACTGATGAACCATCCCGATATCACCTTTTATGGCTCATCTGGGGCACAGAAAAGCAGCTGCTTCAGCATAAGATCTAACCACGGTGACGCATGGAGCACAGAAACTAAAGATCTGACAGCACCAACACCGCAGAACAAGAGTACTAAGAAGTATCTGTGATGCGCAAGAAAAAATAGACACATTCCCCTTAGCATTAGCATTAGTTCCATTAGCAAACCAAAGTGTTGCTACTGACTTTAGAAACCACCCTAGTATGGCCAATGGTAATGTGCTGTCTCTTAATTGGGTGGCCGGATTGGGTTTCAAAGGCGAAGGGAAAAAAAGCAGCAGATGTGAGACTAATCTACAGTAACAGTCATTCTCTAACATTCATTAAATGTGAGAAGCACATGGAAGAGCAAGCAGGTCACCAATTATGCAGAGATGACTTCCATTCGCACCGGCTCCTCATTGCAAATGCTCCTTATTTCAACAACATCTTTCTCGGTTCCCCTCCGGTGCTTCCTCCGGCCCGTTCCAGCAGCTGGCTGTCTCACGCCTCGGACTGACCCTGCTTGCATCTCTCAGCCAAACGGAGAGACAGAATGTGCATATATTAATCTAGGGCCGAGGGAATTAGTCCATCATGGGGAGCTGCTAATGTTCTGTTCAGGGATGTGGTCCACAGGGTTATCACCAGGGCAACAAACAAACCTCACTTCTCATCTGTTGTGGAGAGCTGGTGGTGCAGGCTGTGCATTTCTGTGCATCTCAAAGAGGCTAAATAAAAAGAATGGCTGACATTTTCAGACGGAGTTTTTTTAGAAATGATGGGAGAATGCTTTATAGTGAAATCTTCATGCTGGAATCTCAGCAGGTGTACAAAAAGTCTTCCACTTCTCTTTATTCTGGCCTTCCAGGCTCAGGTCACTGCCTCCCTTCAGGATAAAACCATGCGCAGAGACAAGCTATCTTTTCTTCTGTCACAAGAAGTGAGGTTTTGTTTTTTCAGAAACACTGTCAAAGATTTGCATCACCCACTCAGTACGCACAAGACCAAGGTACAGAGGAGCTGTGGGAATGAGTACACACAGATATATACACATAAGCACACTCACCCCCCACACACATAAGCATACTCACAAAAACACAGACACCCTTACACATAGCAACAAACACACACACATACAGATAGTCTGCAGTACAGACTCATCATCTTGTCAACAGCCTCTACCATCTCACGTTGTCTTACTGGTTTGCTTAACAGTTTCTCTCATCCAATATGTCTTATGCATGTTACCTTTGATGTATTATGCATATGTGAAAACTCGCCAATTAAATATGGATTCAGGTACTGAACCTTCCTCGAGGAATGTACTACACAGGATTCTAACCTGAAACCGTCTAGTTACTACTTCTCTAACTAGTATGCTTCGCTACCATCAGACACAGCACATTTCACATCCTGGGAGCTTAACACAATTAAAATGTCTTAACTCTCAATCCCCTCAGAACAAGCGGACGTGAGCCAAGCAAGCAGCTCATACAAGAGAGAAAAACAACAACCACATATTCTCATTTGGAAAAAAAGGACTTCTTTGCGAACAAAGCGGAGAACGCAGCTGTGCGCTTTCACTGATGAAGAGAATCGATTCATAGTCTGAGCTGAGGCAGGCTGTGATCTAATTTTCAATATCACAAGTTTGTCTGCTTTCTTATTATTGTTCATTGATGCTAAATTAAAAAAAAAGTCACTGTCAAGTTATCAACAGGAACCCTTATGTTGCCTGACAGGTTAACTATGTTAACTAGGGGGTGTAGTCAAACATCAACACAGGCCCTGCTAGGAACTCAGTGCAGGCAGAGCCAAAGCAGCTGCAGAGACAGTGCCACACTGCCCTCTGCTGGAAAATTAATGTAGAAACACACACTGCCTCGAACACGCAGTGGAGCTCCACCTGTGCTGCCAGACCAGAGCTTTCAGAAGGCACGTACATAAGGACACTGCCGCAGCTTATTTAGTTAACAGTCAACAGCCTGGTGTAGACAACACAGACAGGGAGTTGTAAATAATTCCCTTGTGTTAACAGCTAAAAGCCTGAGAGCGCTTCGGTGAGACCACTGTTGACTGGGTCACCTTCAGGACTGACAAATGCAGCAGCACATGGGCCAGACAGTTGTTACTGACAGTTGAGACTAATGTTGCGGACAGGAAAGAACGAAAAGAGTGCACATCGCTTATTCCTCTGGGCCACTGCGTGGCATGGTGCTGCTCCGTGGCCACCGCTAGGTGCAAATGCTCTTATCACAGAGTTGTCTGCTCTATGTTATACTTTAATCCTAGCTAATCAGCCATGGGGTTTTAAGGAAAATGATGAAAGGGTTGCAATACACTTGGCTTTGCCACATCTGGCCAAAGACAGCCCATTTTCAAACTAGATTGCACTATACAGACCAGACTATACTGTCTGGAAAACTGGGCTGAGCCTGTACTCAGAGCAAGCACCTTTATGGGCCAAGCCCTGGCTAATTCTTTGTGACCGCTAGTGTATACCTTTCAGCGCTCCATCTTCCAGAGAGCAGCTGTTAGAAGTTCCCATACTCTTCGTCTGAACCCAACCAACAGCAATCTTTAAAACTTTCTTGAAGCTTAAACTAATCTCTTAAAACTAGGGGTAGAAGGTGGGCCAAAAAAAAAGCTTGACACACACACACACACACACACACAAAAAAAAAACACAAAACAAAAATGTGCCATTGATAAATATGCCATCACAACTGTAATTAAATTGAATGAATCCCTGACAAAAACAGCGTTTCGGGTGACGGATGTGAGCGCGCTCAACTGGGACCGGAAGCTGCCATGGACAGGTGGTGAGAGATGTTCCTGTCTGCGTCCTCCTCGATCCGAACTGACGACAGCGGCATGGCAGCAGTGACACTAATGACAACAAAAGCGCTCAACGCTCTGAAATGGAGCCACAAAGCAGCATTTCCCACCGGGCCTACGCGCTTTAACAAACGCTGTCATGCACTTTGTAGGGCTACATAATATCAATAATTAAATTCACGCTCCTGACTTCTGCTATTTACCGTGCGTGACCCCTGGCTGTTGCTTCTCTGCACACTACAGGACTGTAAAATTAGTTTAGGATATGAATTACCACAGCTAATTTCCAAAGTGCGCCCAAGGGAGGATGCAGAACAAGAGAATAAACGAGCTAGCATGAGCACATGAATCTGTGCCGTCTTCAGTGGTGAGTTGGGAGACTCACAGCACGGCGATGGGATGTGAAGATTACAGGATTTTGTGTGTGCGTGTGTGTTAACACAACCGTACAGCTTCAGACCACACACACACACACACACACACTTACTCACTCTCTCTCGCTCTCTCTCTCTCTCTCCATTTCACATCTATAAGATCACTCAACCCTTCTTTATCACTCTCCCAACTCTCTCAAACTTAGGAACAGTTGTCTTAAACCTTAAATATCAGTACTCACATATACTGCTGTATCTACTGAGCTAGCTTAGGGCCAAAATAGCTTTGACCAACATTCCTTTATGATGCTGCTATAAGCTTTTTACTACCTCACCTTTGAGACTTTTACCACACAATTTACCCATTAGTCTACAGCAGCGTTTCCCAACCCTCTCCTGGAGGACCCCTCCAGGAGAGGGTTGGGAAACGCTGGTCTACAGCATGCTGTATGTCAGCTTTGATTTTCAAGACACTATGGATGAGGTGTGGAATGTGTGGCTGTGGTGGGCGGTGGGCTTGTTACCCTGAAGGCAGGGTTGGCGCCGAGCTCCAGCAGACACTTAGCAGCAGAGACGCACAGGTTGGAGGCTGCAATGTGCAGGGCAGTGCCAAAGTCGAAATCACTGCAGGTGGCATCCACTTCTGTAACAGGCCACACAAAGAAGATGACATCAGGTGATAACAGGGCTGACAGGTCATCTGTATCCATGATTTGTGTGTGACCTCATGGAGCACATTTAATCCAGTAACCAAGGTGTACCTGTACTGTTTCTGACAGTCTGGAAGCCAACATGAAAGTGGTAGTAGTGGTTAATAAAAGAGTAGTGGTTTTAATCTTACTTTAATCTAACAATACAACATATCACACACCAATTATTATTTCCAGCTTCTATCCTGGGAAATTACCCTTCTTTTGTTTTGATTGCTAGAGCATCATATTTCACTGTGGTGAACGTGACATCTCAAGAATACATTTCAATTAAAGGTATTATATTCCCACAAATTACTAATTACAGGTGAAAGCTATTCAAAATTCAATATGTGAATCAGCACAGCTATAAAGAACAGTTGGGATTTCTCAACAATTATCATGTAGGCTTGATAAATTGCCATTCATGCATACAAAACCTGCATCTGTGTTAGAGGACCGATGCAGTATTGATTCGATACAATATTAATAAATGATCCCTCAGATACAAACCTGCTTTTTTACAGCGAGGTAGCTGATATTGGCTCCTGTGCTAATGTTATAAATACAGCCTTGTAGGGCATTAGCAGAATTCCTCTATGTGTTAAGAGTATAAGTGTTAAGAGTACATCAGTGTTTTTCTGCTTAACGTATGTGAGTCTATCATCATGTGTTTAGGGGTGTATCAGTGTTTCTCTCTCATTGTGATTAGCAGAGTATCAATGCTCCTCTCTCTCTGTGTTTAGGGGTGTTTCTATGCCCCTCTCTCTCTGTGATTAGGGGTGTTTCTATGCCCCTCTCTCTCTGTGATTAGGGGTGTTTCTACGCCCCTCTCTCTCTGTGATTAGGGGTGTTTCTATGCCCCTCTCTCTCTGTGATTAGGGGTGTTTCTACGCCCCTCTCTCTCTGTGATTAGGGGTGTTTCTACGCCCCTCTCTCTCTGTATAGGTATAGATCAGCATTTCTCTCTCACCCCCTGGCTGCGAGGCCTGCAGCACCACGCGGATAAGCTGCGGCACGTCAAAGTACGCAGCGTAGTGCAGGGCGTTCATGTTGGTCCAGCGGCTGCGCAGGCCCGGCGTCGCTCCCAGACACAGCAGTTGCCGTGCAAAGCTCGCTGCCGTCTCTGCGTCACCTGCAGCACACCGGACAGGCATTCAGCACACAAACACGCCATCACGCACGGTTAGGTTAGATAAGAGCATGACCACAAAGAAAGCATCATACACCGCAAAGAAGTGCATACCAAATCCCTGGTGGGTACACAGCCCCTACCTGTGTTTGATTGAGGTACTGCACCATACAATGGCAATCTCCTGCAAGTGGTTTCAGAGACTCTGCTTTGAAGTGGCACAGTGATGTGGCAAAGGTACATACACTGAGGAATGTAGCCACCTGCTACCATTAACTTCACCTCCATTCGCTCACCCACCCACTCACTAACACACCTATTCACTCTCTAACTCTTCCACCCACAGTCATATAGGCTCTCATTACTCACCAATGCCGGGCGCCCCAGCCTTGCAGCTGTACTGCAGCAGACTCATGTCCGTCAGGCCATCCCGGTCATTCACACCACAGCCTCGCTTTAGAATCTGCCACCCGCATTCAGAGACAGGAGAGACATGATTCATATTACTGCCCAGCCTGCATTCGGTCCACCCTTTATCTCTCTCTGTTTTAGCTTACAGCTGAGGTCAGACTTGAAATATAAATGCTATGGATTCAGAGTGAAGGAGATGAAGGAGAATCAAATCATGACAAATTACTTCTCTGAAGCAGCACTTTGATTTCTGCACATGAACTGAATCAAACTTTGTTTTTATCCTTTTCATTAGATAAAAGTAACATCTGAGATACCCTCCAGTATTTTTCTGCAAAACTGAACAGAAATACTTGATCTTACTAAACCATGATGTCCAATTAAAAGGGAAATCTAGGAATCATGCAGAAGAAATGAGAAAACAAGCCGAGAGTAAGTGTTTTGTTGCACATACAGTTTTTATGAACTAAGTCTTGTGAGCCCTGTACCATCTTGGCCCTAATACATCCAACCACACACTTTCTCTGAGTTTAATCCTTGAAAACATGAATGGCGCCTGATCACAAAGCCCTTAATCCCACTCAGTTAGCCTTGTATACCATCAAGGAAAACCCACAGCAGCCTAAACGGTCTCTGGCCCTCATCTACTACAAATAAATAAACACACTCACATTCCGAAGGTAATGAGTCAGCACACCACTCTATTGCTTTCAAGTAGTTTTGTTTGTACATAAAAAAAATAAAAATATGTGCAAAGTTTCACATAGGGCAGAGCAGAAAGCAAAGGGCAGGGCAGAAAGAGCAGAGTTTTCTGGAGGCCTGGATGACACACGGTGGCATGCGGACTGGTGACAAAAGTGACTACTGGAATCCCCCAGACAGACAGCGAGGCATTCCACATAAGCGATAAGTGTATGAAGTTATCAGGGAAGCGTCTGAACTGGGTGATTATATCTTGTCTTTGTGCACAACAACAAAGGATGGCCTTTCATGTGAAAATTAACTTTTTACTGATAAATCTCCTTTCATGTTACCGTTTGCTACTTGCTTCTGACTACTGATAACATTTTGTTGTCTCTTTAAAATTACGTTTAATACCATTTAAATTTGATGCAACAATTTAAATGTAATTTAGACTTAAATAGAGGCAATACATGGCAAGATACATTCTTCATGGTACCCAAGTACGGCAAATCTAACTAACAGTGGATATGGCTACCCACTGCACAAATTACAAGGAACAGTGAGAGAGAGGAAGAGGAGGAAGAATCTAATTGTTAATTAAATGAACTCCCTTTTTACTGAGTACTCTATTTAATGCCCAAGGAAAGAATGCATGCCATCACATTCTCTTTCGTGGAAATTGGAGAAATAGAGTGTGCATGTGGCAAAGGAAGCCACCATGCTTCAGTTGCCTTATTTTTCCAGGTATTTCAGTCCTTGATTGTTCTACAAGTTCTTAAATGCACCTGTCCTCCAATGGCTTTGGTACCACTTAACGCCTAAGAGCTCATTATCCCTTTTACACAGAATCACAGACACAGAGCAGAGTTATCCACTTAATGACGGAGGGAGAGGGAGATGCACAGAGACGGTCTGTAAACCCCTGACCTCATTGCCGATGAGGTTGATGTTCTTCTGGACCTGGGGGACCCACTGCCTCAGCACAGCAAACAGCTCTGATACAGTAGTCTGAGGGTCGAGCAGAACCTCTCGGCACTGGGGCTCGCTCGGGTCGAAGAAGGAGAACTCTGTTAGGACCAGAACGCAACCCGGTCAGCTGTAACACACACGCTCACGACATGTGTGTGACATGCATGCACAGGCGAACACACACACACACACACACACACACACACACACACACACATTAATTCATACACGAAAAGCATACTGAGGTCTCATACTAAGGTAATGGGAGGCCAATTTGCTTTACGCTCTCTACTGCAATGGATTACTTGCTGTAACTTCACTTCATCTGGATTTCTGCACCAAATTATGTAAAGTACTTGAATGCTTCTTGAATTTCACGAACCAAAAGGCTCATTTAATGTGTTCATCCATGAGAGACTGCTAAAAGCGTTATTTCTGGCAAAAACGCAAATGATGTAACTAAGTAGCTGAGTGGTCAGGCAGTAGCAGCAGCACCCCAATGAGCCCAGTCTGAGAAATGCAGCACTGTCTGCTCTGAGAAGCCGGACAGGGGAACAGCACTGGCTCCACAGTACACCCAAGTCTAAATCCGACAAGTGCCATCTTGTTCTTTTCTTAATCTTTAAACCTTCACTGTTGAGATGTCCACTGCTTGACACTGAAACGAGTAATAGAACTCAAACAGAGTTACAGAGTTCAAATGAAGCTGAATAATAGAACAAAAGCCTTTTGAAAGAAACAAAAAATTAAACCTATTAGGATATTACATAACAGTATGATCTTCCACGGTATCCATTTGAAAAATACAGTATTACCCACAAGAGTGGGTCACCTCCTAAATCTAGCTTCTCTAGAAGAATGGTACTATAGTTCAACAAAATCTGCTCTCACTACTGTGCCCTCGAAAAGTAAATTCAACAAGTAACACACAGCAATCAGTTTGCGTTTCTGCAAGCAGCTTCAGTTGCTCAGTCTGTGCTTTGTGAAGCTGATGTATAGTTAGCTCTTTCGTGAAAAGTCTGAAGCCCTGAACAGTGAACACACACTGCAAAAAAAAAAAGGAAAACAACTTGATTCTAGCTACTCATTGCACAGTCCAGACTGAAACATTGGTTTGGGTTAGGAGCTCTGCTTCAAAGGAAAAAATGTTCCACAGAACCTCATTATGAAGTCAGAAAGCAGACCACTGGACTGCTCAGAGACAGGCTGCCCGAGGTCATGTGCTTTTATTCGGGAGAATAACCTATTCTACTACAGAAATTCTGTCACCCTGAGAATACATATTCATGATACATTATGGCAAAAAAATAACCAACAATATAAAGTATTATAAGCATGTGTGATGGCAGAGAAACTAAATACTGGGGAGAAAAGCCTCTAAAAATAAAGTCAGTATCTGTATTTTTCACTAGCAGCCATGTAGGCATTTTCTCAATGCTCTAATACAAAAACAGAGAATAACAGATATTTTAAGCACTTGGGAAACATAGTGTGAACGAAAGCACTAGCTGTCCCACTGCTACCACATCTACCATTGGCAGTTTTTTAAAAGGACGCAGTCATATTTCTGCGGTGTATCCCAGCGAAGCTCATATCAAGGGCAGCAGTGTGGTGCAGTGGTAAGGAATATAGTTCGTAACTCAGAAGCTGCTGCTTCAATTCACTGGTGGGGCAGTATTGTACCCTTCGGCCAGGTACCTAACCCAAATTGTCTCAGCAAACATCCAACTGCATAAATGGATAACGGTCTGCTAAGCAAACGGAATGTAGTGTGATGTAACCTCTTGCAATGTCTTGCAGGTGAAATCTGGGTGTGGCACTAGCGTCACTGTATGGTTTCAGAGTGGCTGTGGCCTCACCGCAGTCAGACGGCATTGGGGCAGACGCCACTTGGTGGACAATGGGTCGGTCCGGGTCTGGAGAGAGGCTACAGTGTTGCCCCAGGACTGAGTCCCCCTCCGAAGAGTCTGGCACGTCCTCCTTGGTCATGTCCCCCTCGGGGCCTGGACAGAGAGAGGGGCATCATTAACTTAATTCTCTGATCAATTCAGCATTGCAGATCACAGCACTGAGAATGAAATGCTCTGCTGACACATTCCTCTGTGGTCGGGTCTTGGCCTTAAGATGGATGTTAAATGAAAGACACTCTTTTCCCAGCTTCAGGAAGCTGACAAAAATAAAAGGAAACGAACACCTTTGTACAATTTTTACATGCATTTGACCAGAGGTATAACCAGCTTAGCACAACGAGAATCTCTCTGGGCATCCAAACTGCTATAGAAATGCACCATCCTCAGTATTGACCTCATTTTTATTGCAGCTATTCCTGTGGGAAACCCCAAAAAGGGCCTAAATCTCAATGCATTATTGTTTGTTGTAATGAAAATGGACCCTATCATAAAACTGCCATGTACATCTGAGTTAGCAGAATGTATTTAAGAATAATATAGTAAAACTGGTGGAACGAAATAAAATCTCTCTCCACGGTAAATTGTCTGCCTTCTAATCACATGGATACCTACGTATATGTATCACATATGTACACACACAAATACACACAGACACAGACACACACACACACACGTCTAGACATTCCAAAAACAACAGAAGCCATATTTTCACAATCCAAAATTACCTGATGACAACACTAAAACAACCTGACAGCACATTTGCGGTCAGCATTACTACAGTTGTATCTTAAACGCGGCAAACTGATGCTATCAACACAAATCCTGTCACTATTCTTCATAAGTGTAGCTTGCTGAGAGAGCACAAACCCAACACGATAAATCAAAGCAAAGACACAAGCACCCGAAAAATAGGCGTCCATAAAATCTCTCTAAGTAATCCAACTCTCGACACAAAGTATTAGCGTAGTGTAGCGACACCACACTTCCGGAAGGCTATGGATTAATTCATTTACTTACATTTGTATTTATTTCTATTTGCTTGAAATTATACTGCATGACATAAATACATTTTAAAAAGTGCCACCAAGCCGCTGTAAGAGTTAAACTACAAACTGATCAATTTTTTTTATTTAATCAAGCAATTAAGAGAAGGAGGAATAAAACAATGAGCTCAGATTAACACCTCTGCCCCCAGGACTCGCCTATCCTATCACAGCATTGCTAGTTCATCATCAAAAACACTGATGTACGATTAATGTAATTACACAGGGAGTTTGGGAAATTGCAAGGCAGATCTTCAGTTCCCATAGATCTGACGTGATGTGCAGGGGTTCCCTAAGCTGGAGGCCCCACTCCCACCACCCATGCCTGTTAGTCCAAGGTGACCCCTGCACTTCAAGTGCACAGTGCTGACCTGAGCTAACCCACTTCAACTTTGATTCTGAAGGGCATGGGAAAGGCAATTAAAACATTAAATGTATTATTATTATTGTTGTTGTTATTGATTTTAATGCCTCAGTGTTCCAGAGTTTGAGTATCAACTAGCCAAGATACTAGCAACATCTGAATAACTGTGACTTGCAGTACATTCACTCAGCATTCAGCTGTTTCAGAGCAATTTGTACCACAATTACCACAATGAGCGCTGCATATAAGTAATTTACATACCTCTCGCTCAACTTTCCCCCTGCAATTTAAATCTTACAACCTGTAAATTGCTGAAATTATAGTCATTTAAAAAGGCACTAATTCCACATGTAATTATTTCATGAGAAAAAGCCGCAAGAAAAATGGAAAAGATGACAAAAAATGATGTTAAATTGCAGTTAAACGAAAATAACAAAAAATTACAGCAAAACAGAGTAAACCATTAGAAAAGAGTCCACTGACTGCGTGCTTTATGAAGAGCCAGGAGGGCTACATGAACACTTGGAGTGGCGAGGAGAGAGAATGTTCTAGAGAGAACTTGTGTAAGCGTATATGCACGTGTCTGTGTGTGTGTACGTGTGTGAAAGAGACAGAGAGAGGGTGCAAGGGCACAAGACAGGTGAACCCAGTCACACAGAAACAAAGCTGGCCTCCACACTCACTGTCATCATGGTTGAGAGTCTCGCCCTGAGTTTCCTCCTCCATGGAGCCCAAGCTGTCCAGTGAGAGGTACGAACGCCTGGTATTGGAGTGGAGAGGTCTCGCACTGAACAACAAAACAGCGTCATGCGCTGCCCAGCTTCTCCCTCTCAGCTCCAAGTCCAGTGCCAACCCCCTCCTCTCTCTCCCTCCCCGGTTCACTGATCTCCAGACACACCACCATGTGGCTATTTACAGCCCAGACACCCCTGCCATGCCATTCCTCACACTCTCGCTGACTCTATCACTCTCTCTTGTCAATCTCTCCTGCAATATCACCTTGCAGCCTCCAAGCCCTGCATTCATACAGTGCCTAATGAGAACGCAAACAAACCCTGTATGCACATACTCAATGCTACACGTCACTATACACATAAGCGCAACAACAAAGGCGCACACACACAAGCACGCGAGCACGCACCGCCTGTGTCCCTGCTCACCCAATTTTCCTTTCACCCATGCAAGCCATGCATTTTTAGGGTATGAGCCTCTCTGGGCCCATCAACCTGCTTTGGCCAGGATTAAAACTTGGCTGTGTTACCCTGTCCCATCGTTCCAACCCAATTACTCCAGCAGTATTCCAGAGCATGGGGCAAGCAAGAACCAAACGCATCACGTGCACTTCCCCTAAGAATTAAATGGACAAAGGGAGAAAAAAAAAAAAAAAAAAGCTGAGGTCCAGTGATTGATTCAGTATCCTTAACACAAGCTACTGCACAGGACCTGGAAAAAAACATTCCTACAGAGCATAAAAAGCTGATCAATTTTATAGGAGTGATGTAATTATAAAACAATGTACTTCCCAGACCGACCAGCTGTATCCCATCCTTCACCCTATTCTGCTCCAGGCGTCAATGAGTATTTAAGATAATTTGAGAATGATGAATGACACATGGACTTTGTGTTCCTTGCTCTGGGTACACTGGGATGAGCAGTAAACATCAGATGCTAAGTAACGGTAAAGCAAGTTGAAGGTGAGTTCAACGCAAAGCCCCAGAGACAGCTTCTGAAAATAGCGCTAGTAAAAACGTATAATGATAACTGGTTCAACAGAATGAGCCCACAGCCTGTTCTGTAAAAAGTAAAAGAGCAACCTAAACAGTAGCAGGTTTGCAACCACCGTCCTGTTTATGTGCTAGACAGATTTGCTAAAGTTACACAGGGTACATTTAAGTAACCTACATACGCCAACATGTTACATAGAAAGCCAAATCCTGCATCGGGAATATCTTATGTGCTAAGAATGGGCAAGAAGCTATTTGGTCTGAATGAAGGTACGCTTAACATGATTGCTTCACTTCAGTCATACTTATTTCAAAAAAGGCTTCTGCACAACAGCAAAACATTGGACTGCTACTTACTGTCCCCACAGAGGTACTTCATCAGAGCATGTGAGTCTGGGAAAGTCGAGCCTCACTGTGTTACTCTTATCCTGTCTGATAACACACTGTTCACACACTGTGAACCATCACCAGGCAAAAAGAGACAAGCACCCTGCCCCTCTTTCTCAGCCCTCATTTTGTGTCACAAAATTTGAATGACAACCTTTGTACAGGGAGCACCTGTGTAAAGTGCTCCTTTGTCTGATCTCTGATATACAAAGAAGCACTCAGGATAAAGGGTAGGTCTGAGCAAACAGTAAGTCACATAAATGTTTTGTATTCTTGACTTGAAACATTCCACTAAACACCTGAATGAGAGACAGAGGTAGTGTAGCTCCTGATGAGAGGTAGGCCTCCCCCCTGCAAAGAAATCTTACTGTCCCAGATGACTCAGTCATACGCATAGGCCTGTTCCTATAATGTTTGAAGTCTTCATCTCTTCCTCTTCATCTCATGCATGCAAATGCAAACAAATGTTGTAAGCTTTAAAAAAGCCAGGGAATTGTGAAGTAAAAGCAGTTTTTACATGCATGTCTGTGACAAAAGCTCAAACACAGTGCCAGAGGGATGCTGGTTCTGTTTCTAGCATCATGTATTCTTCATTAACAGCTGCTACATAGCTGGTTAAAATCAGTGACCTGAAATTTCCAGGCTCTGGTCTAGGCCCTCTAAAACTCATTCTTAAATGATTCCTGGCTAAGCATAAAAATGCTAAAATAATACAGCTTATTCAGTTAACCATGTCAAAAATGATCTGTCAGAAATAAGACTTTGTCTATGTTCAGATCTGTGCGTTTTGAAATGTGTCACCTTTCAATCAAATTTGGGATGGTAAATGCCAGTCACTCCGATTTCAAACTGTCCCCATTCCAAGGGCAAACATTGTTGTCGTTTTGATAAGCACTGAATATTGCTTCCTCTCAGTGTTGTATTTCATGATTTCATCAGGCTTTCCGTTCAACAAGATAAATAACCCCAACGGCGGCGCCTAATCACTTCAGGCTGCCGTGATGTACAGTAGTGCTAATGTAACAACACACTACAACGTCACGGTATGTTATAAAATGGACAAAATGAGTGCAAACCCCAATACCGAAAATTCGCTTAATGCATTTCTCTAAAAAGAAAAAAAAAAAAACATGGGCTAGTGCGCACGCCTAAATCTACGTACATCTATGATGCTCAGTATAACGTTTAGCTCAGCTAACGTTTGGGAACCACACCGCCTCCCAAGCGCGCTGCCTCCGTCGACCAATCAACTTTCTTCTTTAGCTCATAGTGCAGAGGAATCACACACTGCCCTGCCAATCGCTGCGGAGATGGTGGGGAAGAAGGGCGTGCGTTCGATTAAAACTGTTTTGCGCACAACGCTGGTGAGGTGCAGCAAATTGCGTCAACCCCGTCAGAAGCACAGAAACCTCAAATGTGACGCAGTACTGCTGACACGTTCGAAGATGACAAACCATATCGAACCTACCTGGTTTGCTAAGCACTAATCGCTAGCCTTATGATACGATAGACATATAGCTAACCTTGATAACTAGCAGCTTCAGCTAACAAACACTTCAGCTAACATTAGTAGGACCTAGTACTGATAACAAGGTACCTACTTGGGTATCAGTACCCGGGCTAACGTTGATATTATGCCTAACGTTCTAGCTCACATTAGCTAGTTAGCTTGGTTTGTTTATATCATCACAGTCAAATCTGATGGCTGGCAAGGGAGGTTAGGCAAGTAGTTAGGCAGCTACTGTAAAGACTTCCGGAACCGTGTTTTAGCTATTTAGCTAACAAGCTGTTGATCATCTGCAGAGATGTATGACTCGCATGCTGGCCACCTGCTAACTGTCATGTCTTCTAATATGCCGACAACTCAAATGCTTGCTAGCTAGCTAGCAAGAAAATAACCAACGAGGGACTTGCTAATTCTACTGAACTAGCTAACCTAGGAACATAGCTGGCATGTACATAGCTAGTTCTTTACTCTGTAGCAAATTTAATTAGACTACCTGGCTAACGTATCTTCAAAGTTTGCTTCCTAGATCGGTGGCAAATATATCGCGTGCACATTCAGTGACAAGGTATTGCCCGCTGGGTGCATTTATTAATAATTGTTTTTAATACGTAATAAAACAAAATAATTTCCCGTACCTGTCTCTTCAGAGTGAAATAAGTCGTTTCCAAATGGAAGGGACCATGATTTATGAGAGGCAGCTTGCTAGCTAGGTAGCTAGCTAGGCAGGTAGCTGCCGCTAGCTAGGACCACAACCACTTCCGAGATGGATTGCGTCGTCAGTGCGCGCCACTGCAGGGAGAAACTGAAACCATGGAGTAGTCCAGCCTAAATGGACTGGTGTTGGGGGAGGTTTAGTGTTAGATTCAGATATATTTTTGGTGTATTTTGTTCATAAGCATGTTCCTTTACGAATTGAGGTCATTCTTTGTGTGGATTGTGTGTAAAAGAGTGTGAATATCAAGTCAGCCAAAGACAAGGAGACGTAGCATATGTATTCTGAAGATCTTCATAAGCACTGCACAAGCTTGGAATGCACCTTAGATGGACAACTTGTGATGATGCAAGCATGCAAGATTATGGAAGTATGATGCAGTATTTGTAAGGGCTCATTATAATCACAAACAACACATATTAAGCAAGGCATTTGTAATTTAACTTCAATTGCTATGTACTTAGATGATTAATTTCCTTATTGTTTTAATGTAAACAACACCTTGTGATTTGTCATCTTTTTGTGATTCAGACACTTCATGACATTATACATTTGTCAATATCAGAAATAATAGGAACACAATAGAATTAATAAACACAACATAACAGACCACAACCCATCAAGCAATCACACAGTGCTGTGGTAACTAGTGCTATCATACACAGTTAACTAAAATCCTACAATAAATTTGCAAGTACAATGGGTGGGTCTGCAACCTTCAGTGGAGGATTACAAGCAATTCACCATTTTAATGGTCAGATCAGACGAAGGGGGTAAAAGTAAGACCATGAACCCCAGGTTTTCAGACTGGAATGATCTGGCCAGGTGTAAGGTTTTTTGATCGCTGATATGAAAAAAAAAAAACAAAAAACATTGCTCTCACTATCTGGTAAGCTAACACCAATGTTGTGAGACTGTGTACGTGCGAAAGTCAATGAAAAAAATAAAGCCAGCTTTGTAATTTTGATGTATGTGCCTATATTTCATCAGCAGCCATACCACCATGTTGCCTATGCCATGATTGGTCAATGTGGATGTGTTTGCTCACAGAATGATTGCTGATATCACAATGCTGTTCACGCTTAGCTCATGAATGCTACTGACATGACTATCTTGCTTCACTGTATCCTTAAAAGATTACTCCTCAGCATCGACTAACCTGAGCTCATTCACATTATTGCGTGACATGTAGGTAAGGGAAACTCCTCTTTTGGAAATGGGTTCTGTTTCTTTCCCACAGAACCTGTTTCTCTAGTTACTCTGTTGAGAAGTGCGGGGTTGGGTCTACGGGGAATTTCAGTTTGCACTCATCCCTTGGCTGCACTAGTCACCCTCCCATTTCCTTATCTGTGAATTCTGTGCTCACTATATAATGAAAGAGGTGTACTCAGACTATTGTCTACAAATGATGATGAATATTTCAGTCTGTCAATGCTCAGAAGCATAGTATAGCGGAATAGCGGTGACACTTCCCTCCTGTGCTTTTCCTTCTGCTCTCACTTCTAAACAAAGGTGGTGTTTGTACTCCACATGTTTTTCACATGTGAAGCACACTGCCCACCCCTTGTACATCATGCTGTTTCGTGCGTACCTGTGCGCCCTGGGAGCGAGCTTTCTCCTGGGTATAGGAAGCTGCTGTGATCATTCTGAGTCTATCTGTGGTGCCCAAGCACCTGGGGACATCCTAATAGGGGTGCTCAACCCATGCCACACCAAAGTAGAGACATTGCAAAATCGGACACGGCCAGGGAGTTTCAACTGCACAAGGTGAGTACTGTGGACACTCCTTGGGTATCAAGCTGTTTTATGGAGGATACAGATTTATGGAGGACATGCATCTGTTGTTAAAATATCTGCCAGGATACCTAGCTATCCTGATATGTTTTATTTTAATTACGGAGAGCGGAAAAAATACTCTGACAACACACACAGTGAATCAGCTCATGAACCTTACTTATCATTATTGTTATTATTATTAGTAGTACTAGTAGTAGTAGCAGATATATTTTGTTACCTTATCTAAAGACCTGCATTGCTTACCATGTTTTGTAGAAGAAATACTCAATATTCCCTTTGACATGTGGTCCATTTCATAGTCAGTTCAGGGCTAATCTGTAATTTTTCAGGGAGAGTACTAAGAGCACTAGTAGAAATATTCATAATCTGATGGTATTTGGAACAAACAGTACAGTATTCATATATGTTGGCTTCAGATTTCATTAGAACTCCCACGGCACCTGGCAGACTACGTGAAAGGCGTTCTTTAAATTTGAGGAAGTAAAAAAAAATATATTTTTAAATGCGCTGTCAGAGGACCATATGAAATCTTAATATGATTTCTTGGCAAAATGTAACAAATGTGAATTTATGTTACTGCATTTGAGCTTATGGCAAGTCCTCTCCCTCTTGCCCACACGTACGCCTGCCACATGTTAATTAAAGAAATGGCTGCTGATTCTCGTTAATCACCAGTATAATCACTTTATACACCAGTATAAAGAAAATATCAAGAAATCAAGTGCTCAATTGCTAGACAACTTTGACAGAAAAGATAACATATGGACATGAATGAAGTAAGGAACAAAATTAAGGTTAATCACTTAGTTTTCCAAAAATTTCAGATTCAAAGTGCATACTGAAATTCAAGAAGTGAAGAAATGACCCCTTTACGTGAATAAATATTGCAAAAAAAAAAAAAAAAATGCATTTGGTACGATCGCAGGGATTTACCATTTGGTTATATACCATCA
Source organism: Megalops cyprinoides (assembly GCF_013368585.1). Lineage (NCBI taxonomy): Eukaryota > Metazoa > Chordata > Actinopteri > Elopiformes > Megalopidae > Megalops > Megalops cyprinoides. The sequence continues at coordinate 18,403,601 of NC_050594.1, read as the reverse complement.
TTAAAAAGTTTATTTGGAAGAAAACTACTATTTTTTTCACACCATTTTAGAAATGACATCCTGTAACTACAGTAGATGCTTTTTTGTGTTCTCTAAAATACTGCACTGTTGTTTTGTTGTGACTGCAGCAAAAATCGTCACCAAAAGAGTTATCACACTGTTGTGTTGTGGTCATCTCTTGTTCAGTTTTCTCTTTTCACCTTTTTTAGTTTTGATTTGCTATCATTTACACGGGCACTGGCAGTCATCCACACCATTGACACAATCAACCATTCCGGATTCATACCAGGAGTGCGCCTTGGGTACGTCATCTGTGACACTTGCTCCTACGCCACCAAAGCCCTCCAGAACACTGAGTACCTGCTGTCCATCAATGGCACCCTGTCACCCCAGTGCAACCACATGGACCGCTTGCCGGTCAAGGCCATCATTGGAGAACGCTTTTCAGAGGTGTCCATCACTGTGGCCAGGCTCCTAGGACTCTACATGGTCCCCCAGGTCAGTCATGGCTGGTATAGTTTTCTTTTAAAGCATTAACAGCTTAATATCCACCAACTGAAGACATAAAGGCATACTTCAACCAAAAAAAGTTGTTTAAACTGTACTTACCAGAAATGAAAAGGTTTACCTCACCAAAATAAAAGACTGTAAATGTTAATAGATTTATCTACTGTCCAACCAGATTAGCACTACATCCTCTGCACCCATTCTGAGCGACAAGGTGCGCTTCCCATCCTTCCTCCGCACCATCCCTAGTGACACACACCAGACACGGGCCCTTGCCAGGCTCATGTCTCACTTCAGTTGGGAATGGGTTGGTGTGGTGTACGGGGATGACGATTACGGGAAGGAAGCCATGCAGAAGTTCCTGCGTCATGCCGAGGAGGAGCAGGTGTGCGTGGCCTACCAGGAGGTGCTGCCGCACTACCTTGATCACGTTGACAGTGAGCGCAGGATCAAGGAGGTGGCGAGACAGATCCGCTCCTCCAAGGCCGAGGTGGTGCTGCTCATCCTGAAGGAGCAGCTGGTGAAGAAGCTTTTTGAGGACATGTTGCGTGCCAACGTCTCCAAGATCTGGATCGCCAGCGATGCCTGGTCCATGGCACGACCCCTGGCCAGTATGGAGGGCATCAATGGAGTGGGGGACATCTTTGGCTTCAGCTTCATCACTGGACCGAACCCAGGGTTTGAGCAATTCCTGCAGAAGTTGGAGCCTGGCCCAGGTGCAACGAACCACTTCATAGAGGAGTACAAGGAGCTGAGGTTCGGCTGCACCCCTGAGCTGCTCCAGCACAAAGCCTGCATCGCTGCACACTCACAAGACCACTGTCCACTTAGTGAATCACTCCAGTTTAAATCTGAACTGGCCTGTAGCCTGCCTGACCCCCAGAAAGCTGATGATGACTTTTTGATAAATGTTGTTGACCTCACCTTAACTTACAATGACAGAGTAGCCACATGGGCTATAGCTCATGCCATTAGGGAACTCCTGAAGTGTAATGACACTTTCTGCTCAGGAGAGACAACATTTCCTCCCTGGAAGGTGAGAAGGGTACTATTAAAACTGTATTATGTCTCCTATAAATATAGATTTAAAAAGTATAGCAATGAATATATACTCAAATTACATTCATGCTTTGTTTTGACTGTGTGAATGTGTTACTATATTTAGTTGTGTAGGACTTTAAGTGTTTTGATAACCTAACAAACATACCTGCCTTTCATTAAACTGTGTGTTTACTGTTTTCAGCTTCTGCAAGAACTCAAAAAGATCAATTTCACTGTAGACAACCACCAGTTTTACTTTAATGAAGACGGAGACTTTGTGAATGGCTATGATTTGATCAACTGGGTTAAAGCTGGCAACGAAAGACGTTTCGAAGTGGTTGGAGGTTATAATTTGGTCGAAAAGGAAATAAAGATCAGAAAGACAGTCATCAACTGGGGAACTCCTAACAACACCGTGAGTGTAACCTTAACACACTGTCAGAGTCATTAGATCTGTTTTAAGTTATGTTTTGAAGGTTTTACTTTAGGTTTAGACTGTGAAGGTAACGTCTGTGAGGCACAGTTCTCCGGAACTGGCTTGGTATAGTCTTCAGAAGTTTGACTTTGCAATAACAAATGTGCAAGAATGCAGATTTGTCAGATGATTTACAGTAGCATTAAGATCTTTGACAGGCTAGATGATCAATTGAGATATATGGCACAGTTGTCATTTCCATATCCCTTACAATAATAAGCCCCTGATTCCAGGTCCCCGAATCCATTTGCTCCAAACCATGTCCCCCTGGTACAGTGAAGAAAGTGTCAAACATCTCCTGCTGCTACAACTGTACACAGTGTGAAGAGGGGACCTATTCAGATGCCCACAGTGAGTATGACCTGACATTGGCATTTCTAAGATTTAAAAAGGCATCCTTTAGTAGATAGTTACAGCAGAAAAGGAGCAGATTCAAAGAAAAACTCCATTTGGCACATAGACACAATTTGGAAGGGAAGAAGGTAAAGCCTTATTTCTCATGTCTAGTACCTCTTCACAGTATCACTGTGATGTCTGCTTTTCATATCAAATATAGAATGAACATGAAATATGAAATGAACAATAAATTGTTATTCAGTGTGCTGGTAACATATAATATGAACAGAGTGAAAATGGAAAAGATGTTTTCATTACAAAATATTTGCCCCTATAGTCACTTATGGACTTCAGTTGTTCAGATCTCATTTGCTACATTATCTCAAAACCATCTGATTGATTTCTTACATAGTGCATTAGTGAGTGCATTTATTTTCTTGTCTGGACCATTGTAATCAACTAAATACCTTTACATTTAGATAATAAACCGAGTGTCTGTCCCTGTAGCTGTTACAATGAGACTTTGCTGTGATCATTCTGCAGACTTAGACAACTGCCTACCATGCCCCAATGGGACATGGTCAAGAAAAGGGGCAACCCAGTGCCAACCAAGAACAGAGGAATTCTTTAGGTGGGGTGATCCTTACGCCGTTTTCCTGCTGACTGCGGCGGGGCTGGGGGTGCTGCTGCTTCTTGTGGTTCTCATCATCTTTGCTGTGGGCCGGAACAGCCCTGTTGTAAAGGTGGCAGGTGGGAATCTCTGTTATGTCATGCAAGCTGGGCTGGCTGTCAGCTTTGGTAGCATTGTACTTTTCATGGGCAAGCCCAACGACCACATCTGCCGGGCCCGTCAGACTATGTATGGTCTGGGGTTCACCCTCTGCATCTCCTGCATACTTGTCAAGGCCTTCCGCACCTTTCTCGCCTTCCTCTTTGACTTGAACAGGCAGCACAAGCTGAAAAAGCTGTACAAACCCCCTGCTATAATTGTAGTTACCACCGCCCTACAAGGGATCATCTGTCTCTTCTGGCTCATCTTTGCCTCCCCATATATGGAGAAGATCCTTGTCAACCAAAACATGACTATCCTTCTTCGGTGCAACGAGGGTTCCAATGCCGGTTTCGGAGCCATGCTCGCCTACATCTCCCTGGTAGCCTTCGTTTGCTTTGTGCTGGCTCTCAAAGGCAGGAAAGTCCCGCAACGGTTCAACGAGACTGGCTACATTATCTTCAGCGTCCTCATCTACCTGTTTGTCTGGGTGTGCTTCATCCCCATCTACATCACCAAGAATGAACAGAGTTCGGCAATACAAGCCTCGGCCATCCTGGTGTCCAACTATGGTATCATCTTCTGTCACTTTCTGCCTAAGTGCTACATGATCCTCTGCAAGAAGAAGGTTGACATCTCTTCCAAAGCATACCTGGACAGAGTGCGAATCTTCTCCATCACTTCCACACACTCTGCGTTTGCTGACTCCTCTTCTGTCGACTCTGGGGCTGGCTCCATGGTGTCAGTAACCACCCCCGGGCCCTTATACCCAGAAGAGAGTGGCACTTCCACAAACTCAGTGGCCACAGCTTGGATCACAGAGGAGCCACAGGCTAAAGATCTTTCTCCTCATCTCAGGAAGAGGCAAAGGAGATGCTCCATTTGAGGATGACCAGAACTTTAATACTGGTAACCGAAGGCTTGGTCACTAAGTGTCTATTGAGCAATGCAAACAGTATGCAAAAAAATTCCTTCAAAGTGAAGTTGTGTCTTCCAAGCACAGAAATATGAGTACTAAAACACTTATTTTCAGAAATTATTTTAGAAAAAAGTTGTATGTTATGTATAATAGGTTATATGGACTATATAACAACTTTTTGAAGCTGTTAAATATTGAAAATGATGTTTATGCTGGGCATAGCTTTACTGTTCTTTTTCACACATGTACATAATTACTGTTTAGAGAGTTGCAGATTATACTGTTTTGATATTACTACCTGATGTCTTTTCTTGTTCTACGAAAAAGTTATTATCTATAAATTAAGCTAAAGTTACACTCAGATTGTTATGTGTTATAGTGGCCATAAAATGGTAAAACCTTTGCACTTTGCATTGATGACAGTTCTGTAATTTGCCTTTGTATATGATCTATTTTCACACTTTATTCATGTGTTTTAAACATGATAGACCTATTTTTATGGATTATGGCCATGGTGTATATTGTATGTATGGTATTACATGTATAAAATGTCCACCCAATATAACTTACATACAAGTTTATTTTTATCTTTGATGTTGTGAGCTGTTCAGAGAATAAGCTTTGTTTAATGTTATAAGGCCATAATCGTTTGGGCCTTAAATTAATTAATAAATCTGAGTATTTTCAATGTTGCTTTGGTCATGGTATTTTAATCTGGTAGAGATAGTTTTAACACACACACACACACACACACACACACACACACACACAAACATTCACATTCCATCTCTATTCTTTTTTAAACTTTTATATATTTTTTAGGCTCTGCTATTTTAATACTCTGCATCTCCCTTTGTAGCCTCCCTCCATATTTAATTTCCTTTGGTTGTTATGTTGGCCTTATGCTGTTCTGTTGGCGATATTCCCAGGAGGTCACAGAGACCAGCACCATTTCAGTCCTGTGGTGGCTGAAAATAGCAACTGAATGGAAAAGGGATTGTAGTGCTACCATTTTTGGCCTTAATTACCTTACCTTACCCAGTATAACCCCATAAACATGGTGAAGCTTACATGTAACACATGTTGATTATTCTGAGCAGCTTTTAGTAAAGGTAAAGCTACTAACAAACTGGAGTATTGACTGTTCATGATGGCGAAATTACATATTAGATGCACTACCTACATGTACAAGTACACCACCGTCAAAGATAACCATTCTTATAATTTCTCCATTGTTATTCATTCAGATTTTTATCTAAACCTTTAAATAATTTGCATATATTCAGCACTTTTGTTTTTATTTTTTTATTTGTGTATTATTTTCCTATGAAACATTTTATCAGATGTTTTAAAGTGTTTTATCACTTTCACAAAAGTAACTGCATCAGGTTTTGGGTAGGTGCACATCTTGTGCATGAGCATTGCCACCACTGTGTAACTGAATGAATTCCCTACTGTTTTATGTACCTGTCACCAAACAAGACTCACCTTGCTGTAAAAATGAACTAATTATAATTTAAGTTAATGATAATTGTTTTAACGAAACACCCTCTCAAGGATATATATTCATTTTCACATTTGAACGTTCCATGCCTGCAGTGATAAAACGTGTGGAAAACAAACTTAATTCTGATGTATACACGATTTATATGTCAAAATCTTCCAGTTAGATATATCAGTGTGTATTAGCTGCCTGTTGTGAAACCAAGTGGCCTGCCTGCTGGCAATCAATCACAACATACAGCAAACACTTCCCCCACATTCTAATTCCACTTCAATTCTATTAGCCGTGGCCCAAGCTCATTGGTTATCTTGACGTCAGTATTCTGGGAAAACAGGATTCACTGTGTCAGTGTCCATGTACATGTTTGTGTCACTGTGTCAGTGAATAAACAGAATGCACACACACCTCAGCATGTAGCTCTAAGTAGAAATTGTATACATACATAGTATTTATTGATTTTCTTTTGGAGTTGCCAATTGATGATTAGCACTTGCAATTATGCTTTTTGTGTTTATAACATTTATAATATAGCATGTTTAAAATATGGTATCTAACAAGGCATGCTTGTAATATAGTGGGTATGGTATTACATGTTTATAATATGCATTTGATGTTTACAATAAGTGGTTGTCTGCTAAATCAGTATACATAAAAATAAATAAGCAAATCATAATATACATGTACACTTATTGGAAGACATCAATGAAATGCACAGTTTATTTTTGCTGAAAACTGAGGGCCATGAAAAATAAACTGCATTGTTCACCTCTCAAGTGAATCTGTTTTTTAGCGTGTGACTACCGCCTCTTGTTCTTTTCTGCTGCTCAGCTTGATCCTCTGTAGTTCTGGTCTTGAATGATTCTAATTCAACCTCAGTATGTGGCAGCTGGTAGAAATACAGCTCTTTTCTGTGCTTTTTTTCAACATCTGAAGTCTGCAAATGAATCTAAGAGCCCCGTATGCCGATGCCGTACAGTAGTACAGGCTATAAAAAAACCACCTGACAAGAGCTCTGATTACCTTGAGGAGATTAAGGTCTTACATGTGTACGAGTTATATTTTCTTTAACGTGACATCTGTGCACAGTGAGGAGTGCATCCAAATCCTCTTTAATCCTTTCAGCTGCTCCTACTCGGCAAGGTAGGATACTTCAGTGCTGCTACAGTGCTGCTGTGTGCTCGTGATATATTCCTCAGAAAGGGAAAAAAATACAACACCATGAAAATGGACTGGATTTATTGATTTTCTCAAGGCAAAAAGGAGTATGGAAAATTAAATCGGATTTGTTGCTTTTCCAACTTGTGGCTTTCTTTTCGGCAGGAACAAAAACCCTGCCAAACGCAAGCCCTTGATTGCCGGACCCATCTGAAAATGACAGGTGCAACTGGTGGATAAGCACTTGCCTTTCTGTTTCTGGTCACTCCTGTCTCTCCACCCTGGTGAGACCTTGCCGGTGAGCTCCCTGAAGTGCAGCTTTCTCTCTTTTTGTTTGACTAAAAAGGAGAACTGAGGATTACGCGCGGAGCAAGGTGGAGATGGGCTGCTCGCCATCCAAGGGTCACAATTTGGCTGGAGCACAGAGCCCCTTCCAGAGGGGCCGAGCACTGCTGCTGGGATCCAGGGAAAACGGTGGGGATTCGCTGTCTGATGATGGGGGAAGCACGGGCTCTTCTGGTCTGGGAGAGACTGAGAGAGAAGGAGCAGGAGGAGGAGAAAGAAGATCAGCCGCTCAGCCTGTCCTCTCTCAGAAAGAGACCCCTGCGACCCCACAGAGAAAGAAACCCTTCCAAGTCGAGGGGACCCCAAGGGGTGTGTCCTTGGAAAAGTTAGGCACCCAAGAAATAGAAATTGACATGGTGTCTCAGGAGAGGGACACACTAGAAGATGCTTCAGAGGAGAAACAAGGGAAAAAGGCAGGACGCAAGCCTAAGAAAAGTAAAGGAACCAAACAGACAAGGAAGAACAAGGAGAGAAAAGCCTCACTCATTGAGGCAAAAGTGGACTTCCCAGACCCCCTGGTGAAAGCACACCAGGCTGCCTATGCCTTCCTAAACCCCAGCATTGCCAAATACGAGGTTCTGCTGGGCCTGCTGGACCAGGCGGCCCAGACCCAGCTTTCTCTGCAGCCCATGGTGACCTTCTTGACGCTGCGCTATGAGGAGATTAACCGGGGGCTGAAGGAAATGGCTGAGGAGGGGGAGAAACTTCTGAAGGAAAATGGGCAGCACTTGGCCTGGCCTTGCCCCTTGAAAAACCTGTCTTCCACCCCTTCTAAGGCCAGCAGCACTGCAGAGCCCCCACCAGACCTTCTTCAGCAGTTGCTTCAGTACACCACACAACGGATGCGGCTTGTGGGTCACTCTGTGGGTGGGATCGGGGACTCCGCGCTGGAAGAAGCATCTGAGTATTTCACCTCACTCTCCGAGCTGCTGGACGAGAAGCTGAAGACCAAGCGTGCGTTGGAGGCTCGGCTGGGGCAGGTTCTGGCCCGCATTGAGTCGGCAGCGCTTCGGAAGCCGGGCCCAGAGGACTCAGCCCTGTACAGTGAGGACAGTGGCATCGGGGCAGAAAGCGAATCCCTGGCTGGGTCTGAGCGGCTTCGGCGTGAAAGCTGCGGGTCCACCGGCACTATTCGGACCATACCCAGCACCCCCCCAGGTAATGGCACCACTCCCATCAGGCAGGGGTCATTCAGGCGTAGGCTGACAGGAAAAATTAGCCCAAGTGTTTCTCTCACCTCCATAGACTCCACCTGTACCCTCACTGCCAGAGAGCAGAGAGACACAGAGTCCCTGCTGGGCTCAGCATCTCTGGATGATGGTGAGGGGGAGGAGGAGGAGGAAGAGGAGGATGATGACGAGGAAGTGAGTGAGGGGACTGGCAGGAAGCGTTCAAACTCTTCCCCTCCCGATGCGTGCCAGACTCCACGTCGCTTACCTGCTAAGCGCATTGAAAACCCTCAAAATGTGGAGATGACACTCAAGATGAGGGAAGCCATCAGTGGGCGTATCCATTTTCTCCCCTCACAGCATTCCAGTGCAAAGGTCAAGCAAGCAAACAGCTATGGAAACAGTGCACCCCATTGGATGGAGGAAGAAGACCATCAACCGAAACGGCCCCAGACTTTAGCGGCCTCCAGAGGAACAAAAAAGAAAACCTCTGTGGCTAAGCAGCGCCGCTCATGTTCTGCAGAGTCCCTGAGGAGCAAAGCAGAGGACCCGACCCTGCTAGAGCTGGAGAGGACACAGAAGGACCTGAGTCAGCGAATGGAAAGGATGAGCGTGGGCGGGGCAGACGGAGATGCCAGGAAGGCAGGACCCAAACGAGGAGGAGACGGGCAGCTCCAGGGCACTCAGGTGCCAGGCTCCGGTCGCCTGAGCTCCTCTCTGGACAGAAATGTCAGTGCCCGGCCCAGCCAGAGCAAAGCAGCACTGAGGAGACACTCCTCTGGAGAAAACAGGATGGCAACAGAGGAGGATGAGAGAAAGAAGAAAGAAAAGAAAGCAGGGAAGGGGCCCCTGAGGGCCACACCTCCACCCAGCACCCCTCCGATGTCATCACATCAGCCTTCGTCCTTGCACAGGGGCAGAAATTCTGTCAAAAAGCTGATCGACACCTTCAGCCAGGGGGTGGGTGACAAGCAAAGCCAAGGATCTCCCAGAGTGCTTGGACCTCTCAAAGGGGTAAGGAAATGTGGAGTTCCAGTTATACCAGGGTTAGAAAGAGGAGAAGGGGCTCTCATCAATGGAAACAATAACAGCTGCCAAGCAGAATCCCGAGCCTCCAACAGAATGGAGGACCTAGATTTGGATGACCTGCCACCCCCTCCACCTGAGGTCCTGATGGATACCTCTTTTGAGTCTGCACAGGAGCCCCCTGTTGGTAATGGTGGGGAAGACGTCATGAAAAGAGGCCGCTCTCTGCTACTTCAGAGAACGACGGTGACTCAGAGACTGCGTGCCTCTATGCAGTCTGTGACGGTGCTGCCCAGCCGCAGTAATGTGCGCCGGGGCTCCGTCAGCGTGTCGCCGGCCCGCCCCATCCGGCAGGATGCAGTCCAGTCAGAGGCGGACCCTGAAAGTGAGGAGGCAGCCTCTCTCTACAAGCAGGCCCGCAAAATCATCCACCTGCGTCACTCCGCCGAGTCCCCCACGGATAAACCCCAGTCAGACTCAGGGCCTAGGAAACCGTCGCCCACAAGAGCTGGACTGGGGTTGAGGAGGGGGGGCAACGGGCCTTCTGACACAGTGCCTTCTGCTCCTTATGTTAACAGCCAACCGCCAGCTACGCCACCGTCTTCCAGAGCGCGCATGTTGCCCTCCACCCCCTCCAACTCTGCCTCCCAGCATCGACGACTCCCCAGCCCTACCGCTTTTAAACAACAGGCCACTCCCCCCTTGACAACCAGTCCCCCAACCACTCGCAAACTGCCCACCCCACCGCCAGGTCAGAGGAGACTACCGAGCCCCCTTCAGCTCCGCAAGTCTGTCAGTCCCCCTAGCTCTCAGTGGAAATCACCGAGCCCCCCAACTTCCAAACGAGAGGCGACCCCTAACTCCATCACAAGCTCATATCCCTTCAAGGCCCCCTCACCTCCAGCATCTCCCAGGGTGCAGAGATGGACACGGGATAACAGCAGCGAGGAATCACCCCCCCAGGCTTCCTCTGCCTCCCGAGTCTTCAGCAATGCTCGGTCTGTTTTCTGTCCGGCATCGGCCTCTCTGTTTGAGGCTCAGCCTTGCCCACTGCCACAGCCTCCCCAGGCTTGGATGCCCACCGGTGGTTGTGTGCTGCCACGGCCCTGGGGGGAGCAGACACGAGGCAGATTGCCCATGGCCATGCATGGGCCACGTCCTTTTGTTAGACGCAGTCACTCTGACCGCCGACCCAGCGTAACTGTACAGCACCGGACACCCAATGTCTCTGTGGCCCAGATCTGTGGGAGTGAGCCAGCCATCAGCACTCAGGGGTAAGAGTGACAGTTTCTTTCATTCTGTTCTGGGTTTATATTGAGCCGTATAGCCCATAAACTGGTTCACTTTCAGCCTCCTGCATCACATACTTGTCAGACACCTATAGGTTGCTCAGATGAAATCAGCAGGATGTGCCTATCTTTTATTCACCTTCTGCTTTCCTGGAATTGTGTGAAAAATAATTGCGGTTTGTCATGCAAGTGTGTTTGTCATGCAATCCTACCTCCTGTACAATTGCAGAGTACTTGTGAGGCAAGACTGATGTACAATTTGCAGCTCAAAAGATAGGGTGATAAAGGTTGTAAAGTGAAAAAAGAATGCTAAATAACACATATAAAGAAATTAATTGAATACAATGGACGATTATGTTTAGTCTGTGTCTCTCAATCAAGCGCTTTTCGCTGAATTTCAGTTCTGGTCCTGACAGGAATATATAAATATGTAAAGGAGACAAGCTCTCAGTCATGACTAGTAGCAGAGATTAAAGGAATTATTGCTTTCAAACTGAGCAAGAAGGTGCTTCTTTCAAATTCTGCTCCTCATTTTATTTTTATTTCTCCTTTGTGCAGTTTGCATTCTGCCTGTCTCTTCTTGGCATATGAGGCTATGGACATGTGTTTTCATAGCACACCCGTGTTACCATGTGTGTCTACGTTTGCATAGTTAGTCTGCTTCCCTTGTAAAACACCTACCATTGTGCCGATGGAGCTGCTTGCAAACAACAACCTTGAAGGGCATGACATAGCAAGGGCACCAAACCATCTATGAGGAAGTTATAGTATGTAGCTGTTCACACTCACTCACACTCATGGTCAGATTTGCAGTTCTGCCATTCTCCCCAATCCATCTGCTCCTAGAATAGCAGGCTTTGTTTTAATGGATCTACTTTTGGATGACAGTGTTTTATCTTCGTTGTTTCCATGAACTTTCAAAGGTGCACTTTTTCGTAGATGTACACATATGGCATGACCTCTTACATAAAATTCACATCTGTTTTCTGTAGTCTGTTCTGTTACTTTACAAGCAGGGTGGTCATCTTCATAACCACCATCTTGGCAGCAATTTCTTGGTGAAATGACAGTAGAGGATATAATATGTTCATGTTTCACTTACCAAGCAGGTCATTTCTGGTATACGAGGCTGGCTTCCTGGGAAAGACTAACACTAGAATCATGAAAACCATGTGTGGAAGAAAACTCAAAATTAGGAAATAATAGAACAAAAAAACTATGCATGACTCATGCTTGCAAGTTTTGGACTGTTGCAGATTCATCTCTCATCCCTAGTTTTTGTTTTTTGCTTGGTATGCAATGAAAACATTCCCACTCATGCTTGAAACTGTATCATCATGCTTGAAATTGCACCTTCATCCCCCACTTCATTACTAAACTGTGTTAAAAATTGTGGGAGTAAAGTTTTCTATATTTCTTCTACATACTTCTAGATTTTTGATGGTATTGCAGGGTGCAGCCTCGGTGGTTTTTTCCAAAACCCAGTTGTCAGTCCAATGAGTAAATGTAAATGTGCAGACAGCCACTGCTCAGAGTAAAACAAAATCACATAGATTACATGAATAAATAGCCATCATAATTCAGGGTTCTTTAGAGCATGTAGTGCCACTGCTTTAAAAGGGCTTCACTTAACTGTAGTTACTTTAATCTGCACAGTTAAATGCACACTAAAATCATCACTGTCATACTGAAACAAGACTAAACAAACTTGTCATTTCACTCCTCAGAATATTGCTCAATGTTTCAGCCAGAACAGAGGAGCAGAATTTAATTATCCACTGGCACAGCTCATTCAATGAACATTGTATTGTATAATGTCCTTTTGCTGCAGTGCCCAACAAACCATTGTGGATTGTGTACTCATGAAAAACAATTAAACAGGTCATTACCATTATGCAAGAGTCCATAACTACAGTATTATACATACCAACTGCAAGCAAGATTTCTGTGACACTGAAATGCTGAAATGTCGAGCATTCTTAAAATAACTGTGTTTAGGCACTTGCTATAGATCTTGTTTAGGCACTTGCTATTGCATCACTAACTGTAAATAAGAATGAGACCAGTCTGTTTGCATTTTCTGAATTCATGTAAATTCATATCGGCACTAAATCTCATTTAAAGAGAAGCAGAGAGGACAGGCTTGTTTTTCATGTTTTTAGAGGTTCCAGTCACTTGCCAGTAGAAGAGGAAACCTAAGACATACTAAGAGTATTTGAACACACCACTGAATATATTTCCGCTAATAACTTCCATATTTACTTTTTTAGTTTTAGGTTGTTTTTTTCCAAATTATTTTAGCCACTATGGAGGTACATAGTTTCATAACAAAATGAAGGGTCTACATAGGTGAATCAGTCACTCAGAAAATAATATTTAAAAAAATTATTATCAGTTTTCAATACCAAATGCCTCACAATCAACATATCAGTAAGGCAGCCCCATGTATGTTTTTCAGTGTGCACAATATTATTTCCCATGTCAGGGTAGAGCACCTCACCTGGGCCAACAGGTTTGGATAATCCCAGTGTGACTCACTGCAGATGACTTTGTCCATCGTAAACAAGTGCTGACCAGCCTGAAATCATTTCCCTAATCTAATTTCTCATGCGCTCTGGTTCTTCCCTGTCTTCTCACCTATAGGCTAGAGGATGGACCAACCAGAGAGGAAGACCCGTGGGACAGCCAATCAGATCTCAGAGCAGGCAATCGTTCTGCCTCACACCCAGACCTTTGCATTGTGGGCCAGGCCTTACAGCGCGAATGAGAGGGTGGCTCAGGTCCAAACTGGATTATAGATTACCTGGACATTGGGATTAAAATTTTTTTTCCGCTTGGGGGAAGAGAAATGCTAATTCGACTAAATCCTCTTTAGACGTGGTTCCACGTCCCTCTCAAAGACACTTGCTCAATGGAATTCTCTCTCTCAATATTCAGAAGAGAACAGAAAGAGCCGGGTTTTTGTTTATTGGACTTTCCTTTTGTAAATGAATCTCTCCGTGTATGTTTGTATATGAGTGTGTTTACTTTCTTTTTCAAGTTTTTTTTAACAATCTATAATGAATTCACCCAAAAATAAAAAAATGTATTGTACACTGAAATTTTACATTACATTTTTTGTATACTATTTACACTAATAACAAATTTCAGTCATATAAACCACACTAAGGGTTATTGCATCTTATACACGTTTAAGGACAAATGCCATTGGCAGACAAAAACACACCTGCTTTATCATGTAAATATTAAAACATGCTGCATTAAAAGGTCAAAATTGGTCTGGGTTCAAGTCTCATATAGCAAGATTTAAGCATACATTTCTTAAAATTAAATTAAATTTCTTAAATTTTAAAACAATATAATTCAGATTTCTAAAACCTTTACCACTCCTTACTCCTTTACTACATCCTACAGTCTGACATTGTAGACCAGAAAAGTATTGATATTTTGTTGAAATTCTCAGTGGTATTTTCCTTGCAGCTCATATAGTACAACTGATAATTATGACTGATCAATTTAAAAACAAGAAAAAAAGGGAAAACTGATTATTGACTCCATAAATGTTAATAGTAACAACTGGTTTGTTTCACTTCTCTTTATTAAATTTTCAAATAAAAACATGATTTATTTGTTTAGATTCTGTAGATACAATATGCCATTTCACAGAACTGTACCTCACTTCCTTCCCCTAATCTTGTTTGTTTATAGGTGTTATTGTTCCTGTCAGTTCTGTGCTTCACATGGATTTCATTGATTGTGACATGCCAACACAGTCTCAGAAGAATGAAAAGTATTGCAAGATTTTGAGGTCCTCTTTGAGACCTATTTGCTATTTTTTAAAAAGCTTCCGCTTCACCTTGTTTTCTGTGATCTTATCAAAATGCCAAACATACTCCCTTCAAACAACAGGTGTGTCATAATTGTAGTACGAACAGTCACAGGATAAAAATCTCCACGTTCTACTGTGACAAAATAACAATAGTATTTATTCTGTTCTTATTCTGTCTTTTATTCTAAATCACACAGAAATACACACTTTTCTGCTGCAGATCAGTAGCCTTATTGAAATTTTGTGACAGGAACCCCTGCAGCAAATTTCACAATGTCACACAGGGTGCCTGTTGGTTAAATTCTTATGATTTTTTTTTTCTCTATACAATGACCACATACAGTACAGTCAAAGTACACCTACTCATAGAAGGGTTTTTCTTTATTTTTAAAATTTTCCACATTTTAGAACAATAGTAAAGACATCAAAACTATGAAATAACACAGATGGAATTATGCGGTGACCAAAAAAGTGTGAAACAAATCAGAACTGTCTTATATTTCAGATTCTTCCTTTGGAATGAAATTCATACATAAGTATCAACGTCACTATTTATACTTCTTTAAGAAACAAATTTCAAGTATTTAAGCATAAGTCTTTAGATCAAAATGTCTTTGGATGCGTGTTTCCCATTATCTTAATTAGGTGTGTCAAAACCTTCAACCGTATATATGATATAACTTGATCCTTTTGAAGGAACTGGATCTCAGTCACTTCTCAACTGATCACAGAGACTCAACACTTTACTTGAAAGAGAAGAATGTTCTGATGACATTCTGAATCTCCTGATTAGGTAAACAGGGGCCAGACATCTCTTTATTCAATTGTCCTGTTGTCATATTGCATCAACCACTCTGGAAGAGATCCCACTGCAGGCGTTTCATATGGAAACTGTTACTCATTTTTATTATTTTTTAAATAAACATGCAAGTGTGCTGAATTTAATGCAATACAGTTTGTATTGTGTGATTACCTCAAATGAAGCCAGAGATTGCATCGTTAATAAGGTAAATACCTCCCTCAAATCAGAAGGAGGGATCAGAATCAATTGCATTTTTGAAACAATAACACAATGCGTTCATATCAATGCTACCATGAATTTTGATCATTTCAGAATTTGAATAATGGCACTTAAGCATTTTTATCTGTCTCTCTTTCTCTGTCATATCCCCAGTATTACTGACCACTCCCCCTTCTCTCCTTTTTTTCAGTGCTCTACTGTGAGGGGTCACTGTGCTTCCTCTAAGTTTCTGTCATTTTCTCAACTCTTTCCTCTGTGCTCACCTATACCTTTTTTCTTCTTTGTACCTTTCTACTCCCCTCCTCCTTTTTCCTCTTTGTACCTTTCTACTCGCATCCTCTTTGTTCCTCTCTGTACCTTTTTCATCTCTCCCTCTCTTCTCATCTCTATGTCTCTCCCTTTTCCACCTCTCCATTTTTCACTGGCATGGTGTTGCTATCCAAGGTGGTACTCTGAGTTTCAGCAGCACCCCCAGTGTTCACAGTGTCCAGAATTTCCTGCAGTAACCTTTGCTCCGCAGGACTCCTGGTTTTAGCACTGTCCTGGAGTTTGGCTGGCAAGTTCGTCTGTAAACTGAGTGCCAGATGACCTGTTGCCTGTGCCAGTCCCTGTTCGGTCCTGTTGCCCACAAGCTGGCCAATGAGATACCAGAGAGCTGGAAGAGCGTGGTTTCCCACTGCACCAGGATTGGCTGGAGCCACAGAGATAACCAGAGCTGTAAGGGAAGATTCCGTAGAGGAGGAATACTAAATACTATGATTGTGCACTGTTAGCATCAGTCAGTTGAGCATACAGCTTAATTTCTCAATTCTTTATATTTGAAAAAAAAAAAAACAATTAACACAAACATATGATGTTTGATATGCTTGGGTACCATCAGATACTCAGGGAAGGTATGAAATCCAGGAAGGAATAAGTGCTCTGGTGACTTTATGTATAAACAGAGCTATATTCCTTTATTTCAACTTTGGCTGACTTTGTCTTATTAAGATCAAAAAGGTCAAAAGGCAATGCCCCACCTGTTAGTCTCTCAGTAACCTCTTGCACTGCTCTACCACTGGTACATTGCACCCTAGTAGCCATTGGCTGTAGAAGCAATGTGTTATCTGTAAGATCACAGACAGATGATCAGGTTTGCATCCTACAGAGAAACTTGACATGCACTATATTCATATTGTCAGTTGGATGACAGAGGGAGTGATGGACAGACCACAGTGAGCGATCAGACAGTCCAGCAGTGTTACTGCAAAATGAGTGATGCCAGGCTGTTCAGCGCTGAGGATGTCAGTGGCCTCCGTGACCAGGGATGACAGGATGGGACTGAGGCTGTTGCCCAGCAATGAAGCTATGAGGGTGGCTGTGCTGTGGGCCAGTAGACAAAGCTTCCTGTCTGGGTCCTGGAGACAGGGGCGAAACCACTCCCAAACCTGCACATAAACAGATAGCTGAGCCAACTGTTACAGCCCTACGCCCACATATGCATGCAAAGCACAGCCAGCAGGCTCACTATTATACCTGTAATTGTACAGAATGGCCAATCCATTAACAAGCCAAGAAATATGATACAGCATACAGCCAAGCAGGTTAGTTGTGTACAGGCACTTTCATTGTTGTTAACCACAGCCTCAATGAGCATGGTCCTAATCCGGGGGTTTGTGTATGGCAGAGGTATTCTAAAAGGTAGGGTAGCTGTGCCTTGTTATATTTTCTCACATCTCTCCCCTTTCCCCTGCTCCCCTGCCTCTTTTACTGCTCTCCCCTGATTTACCCCCCTGACATACCCCTCTGCCCCGCGGCTCACCATACTGATGTTGCCTGCGATAAGGGGAGTGTGCTGCACACTGAGCTCTAGCAGTAGTGTCACCCCCCTGCTGCGCTCCGCGTGTTCAGTGGCACTCAGCAGGGTCCGCAGTTCCTCCAACCTCGCCTCCTTCTGCAACGGCTGTGCCGCTGCCTTGTGGAGACAGCCCCGCCCTATTCCCTGTCTCCCCCTTAGCTCTTGCTCTGTCCCATCCACAGACATCCTGCCATAGCTTGGGTGTGCCTGCATAGCCCCAGTGGCTCCCAGAACCTTCCTGGAACAGCAAATATGAAGAAAGGAAGGTTTTGCACATACAGTACAAAGAATCAATCATCCAAAAATGCTCCTTTCATTAAATGTGGTCCTTATTATGACACCTCACAAATGGTGGTGTAATATTCCCTGCAGTTTTTCACAAATGGACTGATTTCCATTTGGGTCTTACAAGCGCTGCCATTCATCCGTGGCGACATTATTAACATACAGCGTAAGCATAATGGATGAGCTGTAACTGACAACCTCCCATGGGAGCAGCAGAAAAAGACAGTAGATAATGCACTGAAGACACTGTGCCCTAACAGGTCTCATCACATCCCTCCTTCCATGTCAGTGACTCTCACCCTCTGTTGGTCTGCCCTCTGGCCACAGTCCTTACTGATGAACTGACCCTCGATGCTCTTCGACCCTGGGGCTGAGGAAACTCCATCCTTACGTCCCCCCCTGCCTGAAACATTTCCATCTCACACCACCAGAACACATTGTTACATCCAGGTCTACAGTATTCTACATTTATTCAGGTATGATTACTGACACACCTGTAATCTTACATTAGAATGTGATATCAGTCCAAATGCTCTTAGTGGAAAGCGTGTGAGGTATGGCACTGAATGCTCTCACTGGAGAATGTGTGCAGTTTTGTGCCTTTGATCTGCATCCCAGTCAAGCTGGAAAATGTCGATTACTGGGTTAAACTTACTTTTTGCTGAGCAGATGACAGGAAATGAAGGTCGTGGGAAGTCAGACATTGCTGTTTCAGGTCGTCACACTTGGGGTGGGACATCAGTATTGACAACATGCGCCGGCCGTAAAATCTATACTCAAACAGACAAAAAGACACAACTACAAAACACCTGAAAAAGTTTAGGCATGTTGTCGGGACACATACCTGGCTGCTGTGTTTACAGGGCTTTTGCCCTTCTCGAAAATACCTCAAGCCTCGTGCTAAATCAATGAAGTGCATTATCATTTGGCATAGTGTAAAGGCCTGGGGCAAACTCTTCACCTTGCATTTCCTGATCTCTGTCGTAACATTTCACACTGTCCACAGTGTTTTGCCCCAGGTGATGGTGCCATGTTGTCAATAACACAACGTTGTGGCTATATCAAGTCCATTATTTCTCTCAAAACCTCAAAAGATAATGAGGTTACTTCCACTGTAGCTACAGTGTTTATAATTTGACTTATAGATGGATTTTGGAAAATATTTGAATAATTTTAACAGCATCTAAAAGGGGAATGTACAAAGAAAATCCACAAAGAGGTTTCCTCTTCTTCATTTATGAACGATTGTTAAAGAGTAGGCTTAGGACAAGCATGAAACAGAAAACCCAATCTGTAGTTATTTTATTCTTTTTTATTGAGATTTATTTCAGGGGAAAAACCAACATAAGGTGTGCATTTGTTATTTTTAGATTTTGTTTCTTTGTTGAAAATGAGGGGGAATGGGATTAGACGCTGTATGCTACAAAGAACAAAAAAGTCTCGGGACCATTTTGCTGGTTGTTGGTGTGACAAAGTAACTGTTTTTTGCTCAGAAGAAAGTCTGCCCACCTAGTGTCCTGCTGGGAGTCCTGGGCCAGTGTCACCACAGTCTGGATCAACTGCTCCTGCTCCGCTCGTGTCCCACCAAGGACCCTCTCCGCCCCCTCCCGCTCCAGTATGGACAACATCATCTCGGCGGCGCTGCACCGTGACGCTGGGTTCCGATGGCTGGGTTGCACAGAGGAAGACAGCTCAGGGGCGAAAGGTCATCAACCATAAGCATTGAGGAATGTTTGTCATCATGCCATGGAACTGGATGTATCATTTCAAGAATTTTATGTATATTCAGAGACAATTGACACAGTAACTTACCATTGCTATTTTATAAACTTCATATGTGTAGCTGAACAACAACAGGTCAGGGAACACTAGGCCCTGTGTCCATTGCTGATCAATCCAGCACCCTAATCGCTGAATATAATGAACCACAGAGGTAAGAGAGATGTAACTATCCATCCATAGACTGTCCTTTCTGCTCTACTCACGCGGCTCCTGTAGCAATGAGAGTGGCCAGTACCCGGGTGGGTGTGGCCGTCTCTACGGCAGCCGTTAGGGCCTCCTGTGCCTCTTCCCTGAGGAACTCATTGATGTCCCCCACCTTGAGGAGCAACACCCTGATCACACTCTCCAGCTCCCAATCTACAATACCCTTCAGTCCCCTGCACATCACGCCCAACGTTCGCATTGCTGCCCTGGACACCCCTGAACGGAGACTAAGCACCTGTATAAAAGGGAAGGAGAGAGAGACAGAAAGAGGGAGGGAAATTTGCTGATGGTAGTAAAGAGACCTCAGGAGAGGAGAACAAAAAACTCTAGTTACCTCTGTAAAAAGATAAAGAGAGAAATCGTAATGTTACAGTGATAACTGATTAAGCAGTACAAGTAGATAACAAAGGCCCTCTTACATGAAGATAGAAGAACATACAATACACAGGTTTGTATATATGCATTTAGCAAATTATGACTAGCAAAATATTTAGCAAAACCTTTGACTTTTTGTATTGTTTTGTCACTCTTTGGGCATCTTGTGTTTTTCCTTGTTTGTCCTTTGAATGCAAGTTTTTAGTGTTCTTTACCAGGGCTGATACTTGCTCATGGAGTTCATTATCCTAATCATCTGCACTTTCTTCCCCCCAACAACCTCATCATACCATGGGGGGGGGTTCATCGACATTTGGAGTTTCACCCTAAGCGAATGCTCACCTCTTGTGTCACCATCTCACTGGCTTGGTGTAGCTGTGCCTGGAGGGTGTCAGGATGACAGATGGCTAGTGTATACAGAATGGACAGACCTTCCCCCCTGACCTTCCTGAAGATAGAGAGGGAGGGAGGGGTTGCCTCCTTTTACTCTGCTTGTGTGACTGAATCTTTCATTTAATGAAGTGGAAACTTCAAACTGCTAATAATGATAAACGATGCAAAAAGACATCTCAGTTCAGGTTCAGGTCTCTCTGAGTTTCAAAACCTTGAAGAGTACAGCACTCTTGCCCTATTTGTTCAACTTTAAAGTTGCACATTGTGGCACTGCTTCAGCCTTCCAGGCTGGACTGAAAGCATTAAATTCAAAGGGATGAAAATCAAAGGGAGTAGGCAAAGATTTTGGGGCTGTGTTCACCAGTCCTGGCTCCTCAGGTCCCTCAGGGCCTGTGAAAGGCGAAGCTCTGGCTGGGAGAAGGGGCGTGGCTTCTCTTCTGCAGAGTCCCCACCCCATTCCTCCTCCTGGAGATCAGGTTGCAAAGTGAAACCTGGAAGAACTAACACACACAGACACACACACACACAGGCATACACACACATACACACACACCCACACACACACACGCACATGCACGCACACACACATACACACACACACGCACACACACACAGGCATACACACACATACACACACACACACACACACACACACACACACACACACACACACACACACACACACACACACACACACACACACACACACACACACACACACACACACACACACACACACACACACACACACACACACACACACACACACACACACACATACATACACACACACAGGGGCGACAGTGGCTCAGGAGATAGAGCAGTCGACTGGGGATTAGAAGGTCCCTGGTTCGAATCTGGCTCATCCTAGCAGAGTGTCGAAGTGTCCTTGAGCAAGACACTGAACCCCCAACAGCTCCCAGTGGCCAGATGGTAAGCCTGTATAGCAGCCTCTGCCACTGGTAGGTAGATGTGAGGCATATAACTGTAAAGCGCTTTGAGTACTCAAATGAGTAGAAAAGCGCTATATAAATGCAGTCCATTTATAAATGCAGTCCATTTACACAGTGACACAAATAAACAAATAGGCACACAAATACAGAGATGCTCATATACAACCACAAATATAGTTAGCATGTATGCTGAATATACCTATTCCTAATTATAAGTTCCTAATAATGGTATTTTTATTGTTCTTTGAAAATTTTGTATTTGATTATTTTATATAGGATATATGTACTTATACCACAGGAATGCCGTCTCCTCTGGTTGGCGGTCCTGATGCTGGGCAGTGAGGAATGACGGATACCACAATGTGAGAAACTCATTCGACATCGCAGGGCCAGCTCTACAAGAGAAGGCAACATGCAATTCTGATTGAACCTCAGTGAGGTGGCACAGGGCAAAGGATTTTAGATGGATTTTATTGATGTGAGACTTAGTGGCATCCAGACATATCCTGCTGTACAGAGTTGCATTACAGTAGTATCTCAGACAAGACATACAGTTAAAGATATGCGCTTATGGTTGTTAAAAACAAAGGCAGCATGTGAGACAATGTCAGTGAAAGACTCCTACCTCTGCTGTTCCTGTTGTTTTCTTCGGGAACAGAGAGCACTGATGCACTCTGTCTTGGGTCGGACCCTTTCTCTCCCCTCTCTCCAAATTCATTCCTCCTTTCCTTCTCTCTTTTCACCCTCTCTATTTCCATGCTCCATCTTTCCCTCGCTTTCTCCAGTGTGGAACGAGAGAGCACAGGGGATTCCTAAGGGGATGGAGAGGGCCAGTCAGCTTTACTTAACTGCACTGCTCTACCCTGGAGACCAAAGTATTGCATCTATTTGCTTATGTATTTAATAATCATAGCCTGTAAAGGTTTTTTTTTACTTCACTTTTTTCACTCCTTAAATCACTCCATTCCTTATTTTATAACAGTTTAAATGTCACCACAAAAGCACAGTTGACTACAGGGGTGCTGAGGTGAGGAGACACACAGCACCAGCTGAGATAAAACTTCAAAGCACATTGGAGTCGTCAGTATGAAAACGTTACCTCAGGCACAGGGACTATTGAAGCCAGACATGGAGATGGTTTCTGAGCAGCTGCTGTGAGAAACTGTACAAGAGTCCCATCTTGTGGTATAATAGTAGTACTGCAGGCTGTGAGCAGACAGCTGGACTCTGTATCTCCTCTGGGCTCTTCAAGATCCTCTGTGGTAGAATCCTCTGTGACTCTGAGCTTGGTGTCCTTGGTTTCTGCAGAAACCTCTGTCAACTTGACTCCCCCTTCCCCCTTTGTGATTGGTCCAGACCGTGCATTCTCCTCTCTCAATGAAACAACAGGTGGTAAAGTGATTCTGTCTTTGGCACTCTCTGTGTGGAAAGCAATAACCTTGCCCTTGGATTGCAAGGAACCCACTGCTGGTATGTCACATTCCACAGGGCCACATTTTGCATGCTGGGCTGGGCTGGACAGTGAACAGGCACTCTCTAGTGTATGGTGTTCAGCTTCAAAAGCAGAATCCCCACCAACATCAGAGGTAACTGGGGTTATTAGAAGCACAGGTTTAAATGACAACAGAACAATCTGCATTGCTTTAGACTGACATAAGATACAAAGATGAAAACGAATGAGGGTAGAATGATCCATGTATGACAACTTTATGGTTATGTAGACTATAACCCCGATTCATAAAGCAATGTTTTTACAAATGATAACCTTTGGAGTTATGGAAATTTCAAATCATATTTGAATGTTCACAGCAGTGTGACAAAATTGACGGTGTGTGTGTGTGTGTGTGTGTGTGTGTGCGCGCTACACTGTACCATCATTTGGCTGAGCCTCAGTCCCACCTGGAGTTGGAAGACAGGATAACTGGAGAGGAGTGCGTCCACCTTCTGGTGACAGTCTGGAATGACAGTATGGCATGAGTAATGCAGCTATGATGGACAGGCAGAATCAAAGAAGGAGGGAAATTCCAAAAGAACAAGTGAATAATTTAAATTCCTCTGAGTACTGTCACCATAGAAGAGCCTTCCCAGTGACAGTCACATATATAGAGACACACATGTTGGCTGGAAAAGTAACTTATATACATTCTGGGACATGCATAATTTGTCACAACAAAATAAAATGACTTCATTTGCAACTATTATCCTACCTCTGGTTCATGCCGAGTCCTGATTGATTGTCAGAACTGGGGGAGGAGCTGGGATAGATTGCTTTGTTCATTACAGATGTTCGTTGGACTAATGTCCCACAGAGTGAGAGGCGCTTCCTTAGAGCACTGGAATGCACAGACCTAAGAGCAGCCAAAATCTGCACCCCGGAAACAAATAGGCAGAGCTGTGAACTTGGCTCAAGCTGTGGACAAGGGTTTTTTTTGGGTCACAGGTCAAACATGTTCAGTGTAGCTTTGATACATAGGGCCTTACCTAATCTACTACAACAAACACCAGATTGTTTTAGCAGTTCTGTAACTGCATCAATCACTAGGGCTCAGCTCTGCATAACTGAAAGGCAGTTTATAACAGGAATAGATGCTGCAGACTCTCCTGACAAGCCTCACCTCCTCGGGGCTGTCTTCCTGATCACTCACAAGGTCAAGCTGGTCCTCATTGCCCCTTGCCCCCTGGTCTACCCTGGAAGGTCCCACTGAAGGAATAGGCTGAGAACATAGCTGAGGTCTTGGGGTGGCAGACTGAGTGGGCACCTGCTTTGGAGGTGAACACCCCACACCTGAGACAAAGAGATTAACACTGATGCCTGGATAAGAGAATGGATAGCAAGTCAAATGAGACGTTAGAGTATGTGATTTTTAGGTCACCCAACCTGTACTCGTACCTTTAGAGAGGTCAGGATAAGCCCTCTCTTGACTCCTTTCCTTAGCCAAAAAGCTTGCCGATGTTTGTTGCTTTGCTTGTCTGCTGCCTGTCTGTGTAAGAGGTGGGGGGCAGGCTCGGTTCCCAATGGGAATGGGCACCAGGGAGTGACATCTGCACTTTGTCTTCTTGTCCACCTGGGGAAGCTCTTTGTCAGGGCTGATTTCTCTGCCTTGAGTCTCTAACTGCAGCAGTCCTATTTCCAAAACACAGAACTAAACTATTTAGGACAAATATCAGCAATTTATGACACTGATACCTTTTATTGAAGAAAAGCTGAACGTGGTGTTTTTATTATTTATCCTCAACAATTTTTGAAGGACTAGGTTCCCTGCGTCAAGAACATGATTCGCTCTCATGTTTCTATTGACCAGTGTTATTCAATCAGCCTAGCCATACAGTGGTCTGGGATCCTCATTGCAGTGTTTCATAAGCAGATCTCACCATGAATCTCCACCGGGTTGACCACCTGAACCTTCATGGTGGAGAAATGTGATAACTGTTTCCCTGCAGTTTACCTGCACTAGTCCCCGCTTCCAGCTGGACTGGGCTATGCTGTACAATTTCATAGCTGCGACTCTTCCCCCTCTTCTCCTTTGGGGGTCCCAGTCTGATAGGGGGGAGGAATTTAGAGTGCACCAGTGACTTCAGAGGGGCAGACTGATTCAGGGGATGCTTGATTTGAGAATTCCCCTCACCTGACAGACAGATATAACTGGTTAGCTGAATTAGACGTAGCTAAATGAATTGACACATGGGCAAGATAACATAAACTTAGGATCCTACTTGTACCTGTACACTCACTCAGATTTGTGTATGTCCCTTCTCCTTTCTCAGTGTTAACTGGGCTAACTGTCACTGCCGATGTCCTTGCTGGTCTGTGGTTGGTCAGTGGGAAAGAGGGCTGGTGGTGTCGGTTGGCTATAGGTACCGGCAACATGGAGTGACGCCTACGCCTCTTGTCCACACGGGGGAGCTCTTTCTCAGGATTTTTTTCTTTTTCAGGGATCTGAAAGATCTGTGGCAGCCCTGTTTTAACAAATAAGCATCAGTAAGGTCTTCCTGAGGCAAGTCCTGGTATCAGAACGACCTCTAGCAATATTGCATGCTGTTGTTTATCATGCCTCCTTTGGAGTGTTTAAAAAAAGATACTGCCAATGCTTCTTTTCTCTTGGCATCAAGATGGAACTTGGCAATAAAGCTATTTGTCTTATCTGTTTGTTCACTGATGAGTCATCCAGTAAGAGTGACATCGAATTCATCACTTAAATACACCATTGTCTGATTGAACAGAGCTGACATAATGTAATACCATGTTCTGTGAGGTGCAGGAGGATGTCATCACTGTGTCTACGCCTTGATTGGTGGTCAGGTCTCTTATGGGGTACAGATCCACAATACAATGCAACCGGTACTCTGACAGGAGCTGAGGACATATGTATATAAGGCATCCTTTACTGTACTGACTCCAAACATACAATTACACACACACACACACACACACACACACACACTCAAACACATTCTCCTGCACACATGTGCACATATGTGCATACACACAAAATGATCCTACATTATAGTATTCACTGGCACAGCTAAAGAGCAGGATTAACTTGTTGGCAAACATATTAAAAGAAAGATATCAACTACAATTTCTGACAGAAAGAAAAAAAGGTTTCTTACCAGGAAACATTTGAGATTTATCCATGACTGGCACCTTGCTTTTTTTTCTCTTTTTTTCTTCAACAGGGAGCGGTTCTCATCCCTTTAAAATGGTGAAAGATAAGGTCAAACTATCTGACAGCCTCTCTCTGCCATTGTCCTCTCTCACCCACAGGTCTCTTGAGTGGGGAAGGTGAATTCTTAGCAAAGCAGCAGTTGGAGGCTTCTACACCCATAACTACCTCTTGCACCTGTTATCAGAGCTTTTGTGTACTAACAGCATGTCCAGACATGGCCACAGACATAGACCACACCCAGATATGCAGAGCAGAGTGTCCCTCTGATAGATACAGCATTTTCAAGAACACTATCTGCTTTTAACTTTTGAAATTGGTTTTGTGTCTACATTTGTCAAAATCAATATTATAATATAGTGTTACATGTTAACACAGTGATACTTGGCAAAGTCATACCAAAAATGTAACTCATAGGAACTGCACTGTGCTATGTAAATATTTCAGCATTACAGAAGTTCAAAGGAAAACAAGTTCAAATCTGAAAGCAAAAAATATCTTGCTCAACAGCAAATTACCATATTTTTTTTTCAAACTTGGTTCACAATATAAAATCAGTGAATACATATTGAGTCTCACAAGCTGCCCACGATAAACCATCAAAGGTTGATCTCCAAGAACCCAGAGAACAGAGGTCTTTGTGTCGCTGATGTTCCAGATTTAGTGCAGCAGCAACCTTGTTTAGTGCATGAGAAATGATGGCCAGCCTTCTACCCATCTGTGCTGACTGACAGAGGCAAACCCTCGTGAGTGTTTCCCTGCGGACTCAAAGCTCACAAACATGCCCAGTAAATCTTGTCTGATGAAAGTATCAGTAAACTGGCCAAGTCAACAGCACATCCAATATTGACACATGTTGTTTGTTATAGAGAGCCTCGTGCAGCAGTAAACCTGAATATGTGAAGGACTGGAAAATCACATGATCATACATAAAAAACACAAACATACACATGCAAGTGCATATTTGAACGTGCCACTCCAGTAACTGTTGGATTCGATCTGGTAGTCGACCTGTTAAATTACTATGAGTGGTCACTTTAACATGAAATATGGGAATCAGTAAAGGATTGGAAAATACCATAACTGCCCAGAGATGGGAAGATAAAGTATAGGGAGTATTTGAAAAACATGATGGAACCTTGCAATAAAAATGAAAATTCCCCCAAAACATATTTCAAGATTCATAAAACCTAGTCTTAGATGTGTTACTGTGGCAGCTTGAGTGATTGAAATTTGTAAGAACAAGGATTTTCAGAATGTCAAGCCTAATTACTCCGAAATAACTTTACAGTGATTTGCCTCACTTAAATCCAATTTTGTGCAATGGAAATTCAGGGACCTATCACCAAACTTATTAACCAACCTTACATTACATCATTTACATTATTGGCATTTAGCAGATGCTGTTATCCAGAGCAACTTACATCAGTTACAGTTTTCACAAAAAAAAAAAAAAAAAAAAAACTGTAAAAAAAGATCAGCACTAAACAAAACACACAACAATATATCTTATTTAAATATAGAGGAAAATCCATTCAAACACAAATGTACAAAATATTCATTCTGAAGCATTGTAATGCAGGAATTACTCTTACAAAAGCTGGCGCTTATCACTGATGCTAATAAATAAATATCAAATGGGCCTCTTATGATAATTAAGTTTTTAGGCATTAAAGCTATGGTATTCCTGTGATCATTTACCATGGATTACTTCATTCCATTATTTTTTAACTTTTATACCTCTGGCCACTATTAACGTTAGCTAGCTAACAGAAGAGTCACTATTCTCACTAATTATACTTTCACTGATTTTATACCTTTGAGCATGGTACTTAACCCAAATCGCTCTGCATAAGGGTGCCTGTTAATAAAATGCTAATTAGTCTGTGATGATAAAATAATAAAAATAACAGTCATCCTGTGTCAGTGGAACAATGCCACTGCTCAGAACTCTGCCCTGGAATACCATGCATGCATGAACCAACATGACCCTGAAAGAATATTCAGGGAACTTAGCTGCAACTACTTATTTGTGGAATTTGCGCAACTACCACTTTAGTAGTTTTTGGTGTCCTTTTTTCTGTGGTCAATAACCACTGATGGAATAAGCAGATCTTCATATCAATCCCAATGTGAAAATGTGGAGCAAAGTGTATCTAGCGTTTCACATTTGTTTTTGTCAAACCTAAGATGTGAGGATGAACATTGTTATGGAAGATTACAGTTGTTTGTGGCTTGTTACTTACTTTGCCATGTGTCAGTTCAGACACTACCATTTAAAGTAAAACCAAGTTTGAAACATTAAAAAAATATTTCTGCTACTGAGGAAAAACAAGTGAAAAAAAAAATTATTTTGATGGCAATTGTAAAAACATCAAGAAGATTTAGGGGGAAAATATCTTATGTTTGAGACATATTCAGTATATTTTCATGATCTCTGAAAACATTGTTTATTTTGTTAATAAATGTATTCTCTCCCTTTAGTTTAATTGTAAGTCGTTTTGGTATAAAAGCAAGATGCCAAATTGTAAATTGTAATTATTCGATTCAAATGCTTTTTTGGTATGACACATAAAGTATATGTTGCCAAAGCAACAACCAAGAAAACACAATGAGTCAACCAGTCAAATGTCCAAACCGAAATAATAGTGAAACAATTATGTAATGAATAATAATAACTATAATAATGCTAATAACAACACCACTACTAATGTGACTACAAATTCTAACAACATTTTCATATAATTCTGATGTCATCCACTGCCTCCTGGGCTGTGAAAAGCAGAGATATATTGTTCTGCCAGGCTCCTCTCCTAGGAGAAGAGGGAGCTTCTCCCCTTCAGGGAAGTGTTGAAACTTGGGACAAATCTTTCACAATTTTGCTGAAGGATTTTTTTCTGACATTTTTTGCCATTCAAAATAAAATGTTGCTCTGTTGCAGCCTCTTTACTTTGGCTTTGTGAGCACAGCTTTTTTGCCCTGCATGCTCGGTTAATGAAGGGCTTTGTAGATCTGCATGCAGGATTTGTATTGAGTATTGTCCCATTTTCAAAATCCTGGCATGTATGTAGACCCCACAGTTCTCTGTCGTATCATGCAACTGGCTCAATTCCTGATTTGAGTCATTTGAGCCAAATTCTAATCTGTAAATCTATTTGAAAATTTCTCTTAATGACATAAAACAATGTGTACTATCTCTTTCAGTTAATTTATAGCCAAACTGGAGCTCTCTGCTGAGCTGATCTTTCACCTTAAGTGTGTAATTTCTGGTGTATTCTAAATTTCTTGTCCAAAAGGTAAAGCTGTGTCAGTTTTCACATCTGGGTCTTTTCTGAAAAATAATTATTTTACTGTCAATAAATGTAGAGTCAGGGCCAGATCTGGCAGTTTTGCTCTGACAAGGCCAAATTCTGCTGTAGTCCCTGTTTAGTGGACAACATCAAAACCAAATTTGTATAAAGCAAAAAAATTTCAGTATCTGAAAATCAATTTCAGTATTGTTAAATGAAACTGAAGCAGTAGATTGGTCCAGTTTTATTGACAATTCATTAATGCAAATGGTGAATAGTGTTGAACTCAAGCTGCAGCCATGTCTTTTCCTGTTTTTGGTTTGATTTCTTTCCAATCCAAATTGCACATTTTTTCTGTCCATATATGAATATAATAACATAATGTATTCTACCTGGCAAACCTACTCACCCTCATCCATGGCAGAATAAAGCCAATATGTTCCACTGCTGTGGTCTCCCAGTCATTGTTGGCAAACGACTTGGTTGGTATCTGCCACAGAGCTCAGCTTATGTTCAAAGTAAATGCCTTAACCAATCAGCAACTTGGGAGCACATATCATCAGACTTTAATTGTGGATATTGTCTTTTTGAATTAAGTCTATACATCTGTTTTTTAATGCTACACAGAATCTTCCCTACTTTACTGTCCACACTAATGCTTTAGTAGTTAGGGCCAAATTAGTCTCCACTCCTTTTCTCTCTCTTTCTCTCTCTCTCTCTTCTCCACTATACCCACTAATGGGATTAACTTCAAAATGTTTTAAAATACAACTACAAAAGAGATTTTCATTAGATCATCTGTAGAGTATATTAATTCTAATATTCTAACATTACAATATTATTGCATTCATTACAATTACAGTACTTTCATCCTTCTTAATTAGTTATGTGGACTGCATAGCGCTCAGACGAGGAGGCCTTCATGGTTACCTTGATCACCGTGGCCCTCTTAGCAGCCAGTGACTCTACAGACTCCCCTTTATAGACTCCTTTAGCATGCTTCTAAAGACAGAGGTTGTTCAGGACAATCAAATGCAAATTACTATGGCACGGCTGCTGCACTTCCTCAGTCAGACATTTCCACTATACCGCACCAACCCACAGTGCGTTTGAAGAGGAACATCAAGTAACTGCTGCCTAGCTTCTCTTATTTAGGTGAGGAATCGTTTGCCTTGGAGAGGATGATGATATGCAGAGAGAATACCCGATTAGCTCCATCAGAAATCAGTGTTCATCTCATGCAATGCACCTCAAACACACAGGGTGGCAGTGTTGGCACATTAATCCTGGCCAAGGTGACACTCCCTTACAAAAGGAGCTTTGATTTAATTTAAGATAGATTGAGATTCATGCCTCTGCATTTTTCTCTGGGGTAAGCTACTGTACAAATATCTGTGCTTCCTTTCATTTTTATGTGCATATGCAAACAGCACATTTCAGCCCACAATAAGTTGCTGAACAGCAGGAAGGTGAATCAAGATGCTGAAATGTAAATGGAAAGTGCTTGATTGCTTACAGTTATTTATTAATATAATGAAATATGCATGAAAATTAGATTAGATTAGATAGTGCAAGCTCCCCTGAAATGCACTGAACTTTCATTGAACATTTACTGTGTGTGCATAAATAACAAAATAGAGACCTGGAGAATACTTGGAAAGAGAGCATAAATCAATGAGTAGGACCAGAACAGTTTGTACAAATGGTCTAAAATGTACCATACCTGAAAAAAAAAATCAAATAAAAAATAAACGTCTTCAGAGACCTTCACAAATGAATATAGAACTTTGTATAGCAATTGTGCAAATCTGAGACCTGTGGTATGTAACAATGGCATGTAATCAGGCCATTTTGAATTGGGAGTGGGTTGCTTCTGGTATTTAACTCCTTGTTTCATGGGGAGGACTAGATTGTTTACACATTGAATACCCGCTGCATTGGTAATGACATGTTGCGATAGCCCTTGTAAAAGGTCAGTCTCCACACATAAACAACAGAGACACTTTTCCTAAATGTCACTGTGTCCTGTGGGTCAGTCGGAAAGATGTGGAGCCTTATCTAGTGGATTACAACACTGGCCGCAGTAGAGGCGCGGTCCGCCCCCTGTCTCCTGCAGCACGCATTGCTGTTGTCTCCCCAGTGTTCCCACGGATACCTGGATGGATTTCTCTTTTCCCCTGGTACTCGTCGAGTGGAACGGCTGTGCTGATGCGCTGTGACATCCCGACCAGCCAATGAGACAATGAAGGCGCCAGCAGGTGCATCTCATCCCTTTCTGTTTCACACATTGTTCCTCCACTCACCCTCACCGTCCCGCCTCTCTTTCACTTTCGTACAGTGAAGAAGCAGGCTTTTTGAGAACAGATGCAAATTGACGAGTGGAAATATCATGAATTTCTATTAAGTGGCATCAAAGGTCACCCTTTGAAAGAAGAAAATACTTGATGTTTCTCTTACCATACTTTTTTATATATGTTTGGTATATATGACAACATGGGTTTCCGTGAGTCGATAAGTTCATCGGAGGAGCACTTCAACAACCTTTTAATGCTTAATGCAGAAATGAACTCTGAAAGACTGGCTTTCCTTCCTAAAAGACTACCTTTTCCTTTGCTGG
The DNA here is from genome assembly GCF_013368585.1 of Megalops cyprinoides. Lineage (NCBI taxonomy): Eukaryota > Metazoa > Chordata > Actinopteri > Elopiformes > Megalopidae > Megalops > Megalops cyprinoides. Next base: position 18,371,816 of record NC_050594.1, on the reverse strand, counting down.
AAGCAGTACACATGAATGCATCACCTTATTTTGCTCCAGAATGTACCATCACCAGCTCTGTTCAAACACAGTGCATCCCCCCTTCTCGTCATTTCTCTGCCTCTAATCAACAGATTTGTGGCAGCATAAATGGAGTGTTGCCCATGTCATATGCAAATACGTCATGCTAATTTGAAGAAATTATTCCAGCTGTAAAGTAAATTATTTAATCCTCCAGGGCATATAATCAAGCCACAGCTGTAGAAGCAAATACTCAGTTTTCTTTTACCCTCACCCTCTGTTTCACTCTCTCTCTCTCTCTGTCTCTCTCTGTATCTTGCCAAAAAAAAGAAAATTTGGAGGGAATGCAAAGGGGTCTAATATGTTTGTACCAGATGGGAGGTGATGTCACGCCTGATGTCAGAGCCAGTTTAATGTCCACTGCCTGCCTTATGTTGTGCTGGCATGATTATTGCTGCTATGAGAGTGAATGGGCGGCAGCCTCATATGGATGCGCTGCATGATGATGTAAACAAACATGCCTGCTAACCTCAGAATCTGCAACATGCACCTGGATGGAATAATCTCACACCATTAACAGATCTGACATCTGAATGTGTGCTGGACCCTTTCTATTTCTGCCTGATTCAGACTCATCCAGGCAAAAATTCTTTCACTCAAACATAAATTGAGGCGACTGGCATTATTAAAAATATCATTAAATAAGACACTGCAACTCAAGACATATTTTATGAAAGACGTACAGTGCAATTATTGAGAGTTCTAGTTGTATGAGATAGCCACCATAAACAGGAAACCTCTTCTGTGACCTAGAGTATAGATTTTACATCTGCATGCAACACTTCACCAAACACTGGGCTAGGTTCACGAGCCCTTGGATTTGCAAGTCACCACTGATGCATCTCATCCTATACAAAGAAGAATGTGTCCTCCTTGGTTGAATTGGTTGCATAGGTGTGTTTGAACCATTCAGGGCAACCCAATGGCTTACTTTCAAATCAAATGACTGACAGACAGGATAAATACAAGTGCAACCATGGACTCTACCTGCAGTAAAGGTCACAGTCACCGAATGAATAAGGTGTGGGATTATATTGGAATTACAGATGGATGTTAGGCAGGCTATGGGCATCTGCTAAGCAAGTAGGTAATATGATAGAAAAGAAAGCAAGCATTGAAAAACACCTAAAATGTTGCATGGGTATGCATTTTTTCTTCTCTAAAATGGCTCACGGTCTAATATCTGTGCATATGTCTGTGATCAATACAAGCTCTGAAGTGACACACATTGGGTCAGATTCACTTTTTTGTGTGCATACCGTGCATATGATCAAAATGATAAACATTTTGAAATTCATTAATTTGTTCTTAGCTGGAATTTGTTCCAATGTGCTTCAATGACTACATTCCCAAATACACAAATTTGAGTAAGGCAACTTTTTTTTTTTTGCGAAGTGAAGAAAATGACCTTTTGCAATTACACAAATATGCAATTCAATTTGCAACAAACAAAAAATGTACTAACTAATCTAATTAGCAAGTTTATGCTTTAATTAACGTACTTGCCAAATTAGAATTGCAAAGCTTTCTTTACTGTAGGTGACAGGCTGTGTGCTGAAAAGTATTTTGTTTCTTGAACGTCGCACTCATTTCTGGTTTGGGAAACAAACCAAAATACAAAAGAAAACTCACACACCATTATTCCTGGGACTAAACAAATCCCACAAAAAGAAATAAGGTAATAACAGGGTGAAGTGCCCAAGTGCAGCAGGTGAGGGGCAAACTAGCAAATGTTTCAGCTAAGGAACCTTCATCAGAGCTATTCTCTGTTGTATATAGTTACATGCTGAAAACCTGACTGATGACACTACTGGCAGATGCCACAGGAGGTTGCATTCAACCACATAGATGCACTAGAGGACACTATCAGTGTGATAAAAGCCTGGTGGATGTGTTTGCACACAGCAGGCGGCACACTTCTGTACACAGCAGAGAGGGTGTGCAAGACAGCTTCAGTCCACTGTGTCCTCCACAATATAGGCATGAAATATAGCATTTGTTTGCCACCAGATGAATAGCAATGGGAGGCCCCTATGCCAGAATCACTCCTGACAACAGGGCTATGATCCAGACTCATAGAACTGATAGGCATATTTGAGTCACAGTATAAATTGCATGCATCCATGCACTTTTTACTCTTGGCTTCCATCTGAAAAGTCTTCTCCCATATAGTTTCGATGTGTTGAATACAAATTTCACTGTTAGACAAGGCAACACAAGGACAACATTTTTGATCTGAAAATCAATTTGGATAGTGGAGTCCTTTCAATGTCATTCTTATTTTGACTAGTGATTTACCAATATTCCAGTGTACTATATAAATATATGTATACACATATATGTGTATTTAACTTTCTGTTGTGTGGAAGTCAGAATGGCTAGGCATGGAAGTCAAAATGACCTTACATGGGATTCTCAGGGCGTTTATTTAGGCCAATTAGGCCAATTAATGACTTTTTTTGCAAACATTTTGACGAATGAGCGCCGTTTGACCTCACTGCCATCTGAATTTCTTTGGAAATGGCAAGTCGTCAGAGAAACATATTTTAGCAATGCCTAAAATGGTATATTGAAGAAGGCTTTCCACTTTGAGGAACATCAGTTACCGTAAATAAATAACTGTGATCATGTGCTCCTTTTTATTGCCAAATTGGGTGTATTTTGCTCTACCATATGATACCAATATGTCCCCAGAAAGCGCATCAAGCAGCAGTGCTGCTGAAAATGTCTTCTGCTGCTGGCAGGGGAGAGCCTCACCGAGAATACGACAAGAAGAGAGAAGAGAAGAAAAGAAGAGAGAATAAAAAGAAGAAAAAAGAACAGGTGCTTTGAAACAGAGGAGAGTAGATGAGAGGAGAGGAGGGGAAGAGGTAGTAAAGTTTAAAGCAAGAGGCTGAGTTGGGGAGAGAAAAATAAGGGAGGAGAGGAAAACAGAAAGGGCAGAATCAGTATAGTCAACAGAGGAAGATTTTGCTCCAGCACTAGAAAATCTTTTGTTCTCCAAGAGCACAGTTACCTCGCTGCTTAACAGCAAAGTCATTATCCTGAGTGCTAATTATTGTTGTCCAAATGTACCTGATATGTGTGTGTGTGTGTGTGTGTGTGTGTGTGCGTGTGTGTGCGTGTGTGTGTACTGTACTACTCCCATTAGAGCTGGTCTAGTTTGATGTTAGTGTTAATGAGCAACGCAAGCTGGCACAAGCAAGGCTTTATCATTGTGATGAAAGTGAGCTTTCTGCTAAGGGTGGGCGTGTCTGTGCAACTCAGAACCCCTCGTGAGAGCTGCTTAAAATGACCTCGACATGAAAGTCAGTTGTTGCCCATCTGTGCTCAGCGGCTTCTCTCCGGTGCTTTGAGTCACCGGTTGTAAGTTTGAGAGACCATGTCCGATGCTCCCTGAATGACAAATGCTACACATCGTTTCCTCAGGCATCCTGGTATTTACCCAGTGCAGTGTCATTCAAACAGAGAGTGAGCTGGCAAATACTGAGACGTTGTAAACTGGTGGTTCTTAGGAGCTACTGTGTAACTGCAGTGCTCAGTAAAATCACGGAGCCACCTCTGAATGGTAGTGTTATATTTTTTCTCCTATCAATGAGTTGCCTGTAGGTGTATTGTTATGTCTATCCACTCATGGAATCAGCAGCATCAATTGCTTTTGTTATATTCTAACAGAAATGGCTTATGTAACATGTAAAGTATATGAAAAATGCAATATAATTACTTTTACTTTTTTTCATTTAGCAGATGCTCTTTTCTAGGGTGATGTACAAGATGTGAAAACATTTAACATTACATTTACATTTTCTACATTCAATAGACACTTTTCCCAGAGCAACTCCAAAAGTCAAGCGCAAAGTGCATCCAACAAAATGACATGAAATCTTACACAAACAACGACACCATTACCCACACATGAACAAGCACCAGACCCAGGACTGAGACCATGCACCCAGCTCAACACACAACTGCAACACAGCACAATAGAAGGGAAACACAATAGAATGACTGTACCATTCTGGCACAATGAACACATACTCTGAAGTAAAACTTCCATACATGATTGATGGGGTTAGATGCACATCGTTAATAAATATCACAATATGGGATAGTGATGCGACACGGCCGCCCACAGTGGCCTCCCCTGATGCACCCCTGTAGACAGACTCCATTGTCTTTGTACAACTAAGTCTTTGCACAATGAGGATGACAGATGAGTGTGTAAGCAGCCAGATAAGAGGGAGATGCCTGTGGTCATGTAGTGGTAAAGAGCAGGGGTCACAACCCAGAGGTTTCTGGTTCAATTCCCGTCTGGGGCACTGCTGTCGTACCCTTGGGCATGGTATTTAATCCATAATGGCCTCAGCAAATAACCAGCTGTATAAATTGTTAATATATAAGAACTGTAATCTATGTAGGTTGCTCTGGATAAAAGCATCTGCTAAGCAACTGAATATCTGTGTTATGAAGCCTAAACTAACAATTAATTAGATTAGCAGTTAAAATGCATTTATAAAACTAACAAAGGTAAAAAACAACAACAATCATGTAATTGCTATACAATGCTACATGGATCAATGCAGTACTACACAGTGCAGTGCTTATAGTGCTAAGCCACACACTGTTAAATGCAACAAAGTTTGATACAATAACAAGTTATAAGTTAATAATAAGTTAAGGCTTCTACTTTTATAATAAGTTATGAAAGTGGAAGCCTAAAGTACTGACTAATAGACTAGCACAGTTAAAATTCATGCAAAAAACTAACTTGAGGTCAAAAAATGCAGCTAAAAAGACTATGATGTGATCAGTCTTCTCCCCTACTCCCCTTCTCCCGCTACTTTAGTGCAGTTCCAGTCCAATCACTGTCTGAATGTTTTTACAAAGGAGACACCACAGTAGGAATCTCATCAACTGTTACTGACATAATTTAGAAATACTTAAAGGGCACAAAGCCCCACGCAATGACCACATCATGAGTCACACAACGTAAGCAGTTTTTTTGGATAGAACAAATAGAAAAAAATAATATCTTTGCCAAAGGTGCTATTTTCCACCTTGTATTTTTAGCACTGAATAGTTATGACAGGGGTCAGACTATAATTTTTAGGGTGTGGATTATTGAAAAATGCTTGCTGCAGTGATATTTTAAACAGTTCTATGATGAATTATATTCTATTAATGAATTATTTTTTCTTTCTTTTTTGAATACAAATATGTCTGTGCCTTGTACATTTGCATCAGTAGTGTTTTGTTTCAGTTTTGTCAACTCTTGACTTATTTATTTATTTGGATTATTTTCACAAATCATTTAAATTATTTCACACATCCCTGCTCTAACACACAACATTGGGTGGTCTTGTACCTTACTTCTCCCAGAGAGATGTGTGAAAATAAAGTTGTACCCTAGTGCTGGTAGAATGGCTCTTTTAAAGGTAAGGGTTGCCAGTGTCCTGATTGGCCAGTGCATAGACACAGCTTTGTCACACCCTCTGTCAATCAAAAAGACAATCCATACTGATCTGTGCTTTGCGGCACGTATTTCTACAGTTTAAATAAGATTTTAAATCAGATTTCAGATATGCCCTTTTGATAACAGTGCAAGGTATTTTGATAATTTGATAATTGCATTACTTCTGGTTAAATAAGGTCCAATGTATCAAAAATGTCATTAAAGATTTGGATCGCTCATATACCATTTGCCAAGTGACAGGTTAGCAAGGCAAACCCCCATTATTAATACAGAATGGTGTGTTTATAAGTGCACATACGTGTGTGTTGTTTTGTATTGAGTGTCTTGTGCAAACATTTGTTGCATTTACTGGGTGCAACAGAAAGGAGGACAGTGTGGAGGAGGAAACAAATGGAGGTGTAGTCATGTCATTGCGTCGGTGTTGATTCACCCACTCATCTCATTTCAGAATGGGGGAGGGGGGGAGGTGTAATTCAGCCATAATTTGACTCCCTTAAAAAGTAAATGGCCAGCATTAGAATTTGCAGGCCAATAACGGCTCATTGTTAGGAAGATGGGAAATGGGTTGTGTTCAAGTCATGACAGCTTAAAGTATGTGAGCTTGTTCTTCTGGTGACTCGTGGTATACTGGCAGATGCACACCAATTGCTGGTCCTGTTTACACCCTGTGTGCAATCAAGTGACAGTATGAAATCTTTCCCCAGAATTTCTACAAAATGTTCTCTTAGCAATCCTTGTGCCATCTGGTGCACCCTGCCAAGAGAGACCCAAATCCTTCAGTCTACACTCATCCATGGCTTGAGGAACCTCAGTGAACACCCTAAAGGACTGTTTAACTTCCTCAATCCAATTTAAACTCCATCAATTACAGGCATCAAACTACTTGTTCATTCTCTTTTTAAGTGGCATATTTTTTCAAGTATGAGAATTGAAGATAATCCTTGTACTTTGCCTGTGGATGTTAGAGCCAGAAAGGACTATGTATTTATGTGGTGGGGAATGGAGGGATGACACTGTGCTTGACTCTGGAACACTGATTGACCATCTGCAGTGACAGCATTCTAGCCACATTCATAACAGTTTGAATAACTGCAGGGGTTTGGATGTGGGAAAACTGTATTTCAGAGCCATCAGCTGTATGAATGAATGTTAAAACCAATGTAGAGTTTCAAGTGTTGGTGAAGAGATTCTAATCAGAAACCAAGACCAAGGTTCATGTCTTTTTTTAAGGGCTGCAACTTTAGAAACTGTTTCTAGCTCACTAACTGACTCTGTCAAGTTTCCAAACAAAAGAAACATAAGAGAAATGTGTCCTGTTGCGAATGGTACAATACTAAAATATTTTGCTCATTATCTCAATTTTGATGCATATTATAAAGGGATATTTCAAAGACGTAAATCTTTTCAATGTCGCTTCTGAATTATTTAATACATTCACACAGGAAACAAAATTCTCAGTCTGTAGTTTCCTCATGCATATAACGGGAAAGGAAACAATATTAAACAAGTATTATGTTTTCGTATTGAAAAGGTTGTTTACAGATGTGGGCAACTTTTGCAAGTAAAATTAATTAGAATAGAGAGTTCTGTTGGAGCAATAGTTCCATTACCATATTATCAAACATGGTAATATGGTAATGTTGGAACTAAGTGAATAGGGTAGAGTATTTTTGTATTAATAAGCAGTACATTAATAAGCTTAGTTTTGGAACTCAGGACAACAAACATGCACAATTTATAAACTGCTGCTTTTGTGTAGGTTTTGTGGTCTCCATAAAGTATTCTGTTGAATTTACTACGACTATGTCGATTATATCATTTATATTTGGATAGAAGTTTTAGAACGCACTTTGAAAAGACACTTCATGAGCCTTATCGATTGCTGTATGAATCACAAAGAATCTCAATAAATACTCCAACATTGCTGTTACTATTGCACAGTACCTAATTTTAACATTGGATACATACTATAAATGCATTTTTATTACACATGCTGTATATACAAAAAAATAAACTTTGATTCTTAGTATGCAAAACAACCACATCTACTCTGGATGACCCATCAAACATGCAATAGAAACAGCTTTATCATCAGGCGCTCAGCGATCACATTACTATTTCAGCAAGACACCTATTGCTGGTTTATTTTCTGTGCTGAGCACAGTATGTAGCTGTCACAATTTGTGCTTTATCAATTGTTTAAAAAATTAACAACAACAAAAAAAATGCATGATTCATATTGCTATTTTGAACATCTCCAGATAAGTCTGATTGAGAAGTGTTTTATCATTATGACTGAAAAGAGTATTGCATAAAATCCAGATATTGTTTTTAGGTGAGACATAATCTTTTACACTGGTAGGTTTTCAAATCACATTGTCATTGGTTGTTGAAGATGGAAAAACAGCCATATTGCTGATTTAGCTGTCATCAAAGTCATGCATAAAAGTGCACTGTCATGGCATGGCATGACCATTAAAATATGATCATCCCTAATCTGAAGCAATTGGAGAGTGAGTAAAAATAGATTGTCTGGCACAAATTAGTATACTTTCTCAGTTATGGATTGCAGATTTAAAAAAAAAAAGTTTTAAATAACACCACATGCAAACAATTATAAATAAAGCTGACAATAACCATACTGCTGTGTACAGGTAAAGGACAGTTTGCTGCTGTAATGGACCACGTGGGAGATGGACAGACATTTCTTTGTTGTGTTTCAGCATTCAAGAATTGACTTCAGCTTTATGAGCTGCATGGTGTTACTGCTTTGACTTTGATATTGACCTTTACGTGATCAGTATCATTGAATGATACACCCAACTCTTCTTTCTGCTTTACTTGCCATTCTCAATAAGGTTGGCTGGACGGCAGTGGTGGAATTGTATGGATATGCCTCACAGAGTCATAGTAAATTCTCATTTTCTAAGGAGAGCCGTGTTCACATGGAAGGTCCCTCATCTGCAGACTCCTGGTCGTAAAAGTTAGGTAATCTGCACATTAAAATATAACGTTCATTTGACCATGAGCACTCTTATTTTTGTAAAGTGCATCAATTTGCATATAATGAATATGCATGGTTTAGGGATATATGTAAATAGCATGCAAATATACCACTGATTAGAATCATGATATGCAGACAGTATTCACATCTCAAGATGAGTTAAGCAAAAGAGCACCTTAAAATGAACCTTTTATAGGCTGCATGCTAATACAGGTCACTCTGTCCCATACAGGGAGGTTGTCCTTGTGTATATTTCTGCTTTTTCCCCAATACCAGAATCACTATTATTAGTCCAGTTTTCCATTGCATTATTTGTCATGCCATAGGAAACCAGCTGTTAAACCCCGCAAGCTATCTGGAGCTGGCCTGTTCACAAGTGCTTGCAGATGTGACGCTATGTAAGTTAGTTCAAAAGTTCTTAGAAAGGAGGCAATGTTACAGATTTTGTATGCTACAGAATTATACAAACAAAAATGCAATAAAATGTTATTATCAAACATTCATTCTTATTAAAACTCTTAATTTTTCTTTGAGTATATTGATTGCAAATGTGTGTGGAAAACACACCAGTTGCAGACAAATATATCTAGTTTTCTTAAATATACTTTCTGTTTCAGTTTCTGGACTGAATCCTAATCAGTTCACTGTACTTACAGCAATCCCTGAGAAGAATCCCGTAAGAATGCCTTGCAAAGTTTAAAACAAATAAAACCAACAACAACAACAAAAGGGTAATAGGAGGCTCATGGACAATCACTGCGTATCGATTGGTAAGGTATTTATTTCAAAAGAGCCTTCTCGTTCTTATAACAAATAACACCTGGGTGGACCTTTGTTTGGTTGCCTATTTCTTTTTGTGAGGTCACCTGGTGGTGATACTGCATGCAATTAGTTTTTCCACAAGTATTTTGCACACAAACATCCAGGTTTCCAGCTTTTTAACGCTCTCAGTTGACATGTGTTTGCAATACAGCTGAGTAGTCTCGGCTCTTCACTCTCCTCCAGTCTCTGTGTCCTGAGTGGGCTGCTCCTTGCTCCAGGATGCTGCAATTCACAGTGGACAGTATAAAATCAGTCTGGTCTTAGGTCCCAGGGGGCATGCTGACAAACTGCTTCAGCTGAACTCTGACCTTTTTCCTGTGTATCCCAGACCTGCACTCTGCTTTCTGCTGTCACACAGTTCTGTGCTTTGGAAAATGGATTAGCTGCTGAATTGCATGATAGTAAATATGGCCTCCGCATTAGTAACATGGGGGGGCTAAATATGAACTCATGAGTCCCTTAACAGTACTGTAAGGTACTGTTTGTACCAGGACAGCTGACTGATGGAATGTTGTCAGTACACATGATGGAATTCAGTAATGAACTGTTGCGCATCAGATGGGGTTATGCACAGAATGGATGACTGCAGTGCCAAATGACAGAGGAAGCTTCTCATGGATCTGCAAATGCACTCCATTCTGGGCACCTGCTGACAGCATGGTTCCAAATAATAAGCTATAAAAGAAGAGATTTACAGAAATACCACCTTACAGTAACATAAGTAGAAAATAACACCACTGAAGGAATATGTTCCTTATATATAGACCAGACAGTGAGCTTGGTGAGTTCTTGAAGGTGTGTAGTCTAAAATAGAACATCCATAGTAAGTACAGGAATGCAGAAAGCACTGGAAACTCATGTTGCCAGCTAGAACGTCCAGGGAACAGAAGGAATGTTAAATATCTTTTCATAAAAGAATGCCAGTGGTACTACAATAGCAGATCAGTAATATTCCGTTTCTATCCAGATCTTGAACTGTCACAACAGGCACTTCACTGACACCACAGTCCTGCTATTTTACTGCTACTATTGCGCTGAACACTCACAGGAGGGACTCATGTTCCCTGGTCTGTGTATTTACACGGGAAACACTGTGTAGATGTGTGCCTGTGTGTGTGTGTGTGTGTGTGTGTGTATGTTGTGAGTGTGAGGAATGCATACCTTTCTGTCCTTAAAAAGCTCCTGCTGAGAGTATTTACAGATAAATGGGAATGCAGAATGTCAGTTATCCATTCTTTTAATTGAAAAGTGGCAGTATGTGCTGCCAGTTAGACTTACGTTACTCAGAAAACACAAGGCCTCAAAAAAGACGATGCTCTTACAACAGAAAGCTTCTCCAGAAATTAATTTTTGGAATAAAACTGAGACGTGACAATCAATTTGAGCAGTGCTAACATTGAGAATAACAATTATGGCGTTATCAGCGTCTTGCCTTCTTTCTCTTCTGCTTATGAATTTCAGGTAGTGCTGGGTGGTTGTACAAAGTGTGCCTTTGGATAAATGCCAGATTTCTTTTTCATGAAAAATGTAACTTTCCCCATCGCTGACGCGTATTGCGCATCTCTCCCCGCGTTCATTGCAAAAGCAAACGCATCCATCTCACGCCGAGCACAGGTTTGCATTCACTCCTCCAGGACATTGGCACCAAAGTGTGAGCGTACTCTATCACTCTTTATTATCTCCCAGTGCAATGTCTGCTCCTGATGCCCGCCCTGCTGCATCAAAGACACTGTTTTAAAATAGACTCTCATTCATATTTCACGAGTTACAGATAAATGACGCACCCGCGTGTGTCTTACTGAGAAGTCATTCCTGTCCCATTTTTTATGTCGACAAGATGTTTTCTTTCTTTATTGTCGTCAGAGTGCATTAGTTGATAATGACCTACTTTCTGTGTAATAGCGGTATCTGTTGAGACTCCAGCCTTGCGTGGCATTTGGAACATTGTTTCTGAGTAACTCTTTGGGGAGGTGGAGATAAGAGTGTTGAAGGCCCACAGCAAAAGAGCACATGCCATTAGGTGCTCCATTTCTCTGATCCCACCGGATCTTAGGACACCTGAATACAGACATGAGTCCCACACACCATGTGCAGTATAGAGGATGTGTTTTTCACATGCACAATGTGTATGTATGAGACCTCACATGTGCGACCTGTGTGCTTGCATGTGTGTATATACTGCATATGCACTTGTGTGTTAAGGTAACATGTATATATGTAGAGTTTAAATATGTGAGAGCATATTGCTCTATGTGCAACTGTGTACGTGTGCGCTTGTGTGTATCCTCTGTATGTGCATGTATATTTGAGGTGTTGGCGTTGGCATGTGCTGAATATACTGTATATGTATGTATGGATATTTGTGCTTATGTAATAATCAGCTTTTACAGACTGGATGTAACATGGTCATTAGAGCTGTCAGGAAGGTTCAGATTCAGGTTTCACTTTTCTTCACTGTATGAAGATGAAAGGTACACAAATCTGTGTATGTGGAGCAGTTCTGATTGCACCCCCAGTTTCCCTGTAAACCTGCACAGCAGCTCCACTGTATGAGCACCATGGTTTGAGTGTTGGCGCCACTTCTTTCAGTTAATACGACTCTGGGATGGCTGCCAAGCTTTCCACCAAATTGCAGAAGTTGAAATGTAATATTTCACTTTTACTGCAAAGCTGTGGGCTGAGTCTGCAGCAAGCAGGTGCTCCCTCTTTATAAATTGGAGTACATTAATTAAGTTTTTAGGATGTAACAGTCACATAATAGGTAATAGCTGGCATATTCTAATGACTAATTGCTGGGTATTAAAACAGCCTTTTTTCCTCAGAACAAAATTATATTTTGGTTTATTCCATTACAATCATGATTGTCTACAGACCATTCATTAGATCTTTCAGATGTCCTCCAGTGATGCCAATGGAGCCAAGGCAAGCATTCTGCAAAGATAGATTTACAAGTTAGGTTTCTCTCTTTTAAACAATTTTGCCTAATCTCTGAAATGCTAGACCTGTCATCTCACTGACCCGCGCATTTGCACCAGTGTGAACAGTATTCTCATTGTCTCACCTGACATTAATTATCAAGTATCTTTCCATTTGTGTCTTTGAAGTTCTGTACCACCGAAATATGAGTTATAACATTCATGGTTGAATGGTCAAGCTCAACAGGGCTGGAGTATGGTCTATGCCTCTGGGATTCTCTTCTCCACCAGATTTTGATCAATATAATTAGGTCTCTAGCTCGGAGATACACAGGTCCCTGGAAGGAGGTCAAGCTTGAGCAAGCCCAGAGTTTTCACATGCAGCTTATTAAAGGAACTGAAAAGAAAGAGAAGAGCACTACTATCTGATACTGTAGTGTTCCTCCTCATGTTATTTATCATTTAATAACATGAACATAGTATACAATGGAAATACTGATGTAAACACTAATTACCGGTATGTTTCTGCTGTGAAAGCTGTTTTGAAATTAATACTTTAATGTGTGGGTTTCTAAAGCAACATAAGAGATCTAACAGATTTTTAAAGATGTCAAATAATTGGCACCTGAATTGCAAGTGCGTCAGTCACAGAAATAGCAAAATTATTTAATGTTTCAAGGGGCACAATATCGAAAATCATGACTGCATATGGCAGACAAGGAAAAGATGCATTAGGAAAGAGGAACAGTGATCACAAGTTGAGTAAGTACTGAATGTACACCTCTGTGACTCTGTCTCAACAAAAAACTACATTGTGAGCTTCATAAATCTGGTATTTATAGTAGGGTTGCCATTTGTAAACCGCTTGTAACCAAGGCTAATGCACAACAAAGCATAACCTGGTACAATGAGCAAAAAGCATGGACTTCTGAGCAGTGAAAGAAAGTAAAAGGATCGCATGAGTCATCTTTTACTCTTTCCCCACACCTTGATAGGTTTTGTTTGGAAGAAAGCTTTCAACCCATACCTCTTCACAACTGGTGAATACAATGGTGGGCCTATTATAGTACGGGCAGCCTTCTCGTATGAGTCACTAGGTATGATTATTTCTCTACATTGTATAATTATTGCTATATAGCCATTTCCGGTGACCAGTTGCTGCACCCTATGGTTCAAAAAATTGCTTCCTCAAAATATTCGCATTTGACTAGATGATAGTGCCCCCAGACATGCTTCTAAATGGATTCAAGAGTGGTTTGATGAATACCAGGATGAAGTCAAGCATCATTCATGACCTCCCAAATCACCAGATCCAAACATCATCGAACTTTAATGGGAAGGTCTGGAATGTAGGGTGCAGAGTAGATTCACACCTCCCTCCTTTATCAAAGAATTGGAGACCTTCTTGAAGACCGGGCTAATATCCCACTACAAACACTTCAAAACTTGCATAATTGCATATTTGTATATGTACATACACTTACACCCAAAAATTACAATAAAACTATTCAGCCTTGATACACATGTTATGGTTTTGCAATAATTGGATGCAGAGAACAGCAAGTTACAAATCTTACTCTGTCGATGTCATACACACTTTCAGGATAAATGAAATAAATCTTTTGCTCCCTTTCACAGGTTCATTGAATGTCAACAAAAACAAAACCAAAGAAAGTCCTCTAATGGGGAAAAATATGCTGTCTGGGTAAGTCTATCTCTCTCTCTCTCTCGTTTATTCTTTTTTTCATTATTTAAGTTTCATTTATTTAGCAGGGACAGTACACATTCATAAACATTTCAGTTCACATGTCAATGTAAATATGCTGGAGGTAGCCAAAAGGCAAAGACAAGATAGAATACACAAATATCAATAAATACTCAGCTTTACACATATATAAAAAACATCTGTGAATTACTGAGATGAGTATTGCTCATGATTACAGTTTTGGTTATTTTTTAGTGATGATCTAAGGTAATGTTTAAAGGAGTTAGAAGTTGTGAATTCCCTTATCTCCAGGGGCAAAGTGTCCCAGAAGTGAACAGCTTGGAAAGAAAAAGCTGAATGTTCAAATTTGGATTGTCTGAATGGGATCTCACAGTCCCCTCAGGCTGTTGCCCATGTCATTCTGTTTCCTTTTGTTTACGGAACTGGAACTTGTTTAAGGAACAGTGGTGTGTGCAAGACCATTCAAGATAAAAAAAAGACATCTATTGGCATACTGTTTAGAACTTTCTAGGCTGAATAAATTGCATATATGGACAATGTGACAGTGATTGTGTGTGTTGGTCAGTTTATTTAATGATAGTTGATCCTGTTTGCAACCAGCTTGTGAAACAGAAACTGATATGTGATAAAGTCATGGAAGACATGTGGAGCTTGTCTCCTCTGACAGACAGGTAAGGTGTTATAAACCTGAAGTTACTAGATTGAACTTGACTGGTACTAATGACTTTTTTATTTTTTTTTTTGAATGACAAACTGAAATCAAGGATGATATTCAAGATTCTTGAAATCTGACACTACCTTTAGTTTTTCCTCATTGACAAACACATCTGGTCTGTGTGCTTTGATTAATTCTTGGAGAAGAACATACATACTGTGTTGCACATTCAGCTGTAGACATGATTGGTTCTGCTAATTAGAGACATGGTGACATCAATGGTGATATTTTTTCATATGTGTCATAAATGATTTGTATATGTATACATGTACACATACAGTACACACACACACACACAAATACGCACAGCCTGTACATTTTTTGTGTGTAAGTCTGTGTGTGTTTGTGTGTAATGGGTTTAATATACAATGACTCCAGGTTGATAACTGTATCCCATTGGGGGGGGGGAGGAGAGAACCATGGCTGTGTCCTGTTGAAGTCATAAACCAAGATTAACACCCCTGTACAGAGCAAGCCCTCCCACAAGGACTGCATAGTTATGCCATCTTCTAATGACAGAGACCTTTAGTGAGCACAACGCTGACCACTGAATTCATTTGTTTGGCTGCATGACCCTAATTGGATGTGAACCCCAATCTTGAGGGATTAAAAACGTCTTGCCAGGCAAACTAATTAGCCTTTCATATTGCTGGTACCCCCAAGGGAACTTAAATTAATTAGACAGCTTATTCTACAGACACATTACTGGTTTAACTGGGAATGCTTGCATACACTAACATGGTGAATTTTAGTTAGACTTCACTGGACAGCATGACGTTTCACAACTGGATGAGCCTTGTAGTTTAATCATTTGGTAGTGCTGAAATAATCAAATCCAACAAACCATAAAGTCCACTTATAGTTATTACTGATATACAATTCCAGGAAATCTTACGTAGCACTTGCCTGATTGCCTGGTAATTGGTCCCATTTACGTGTGAAATTAAATTCTTTTTACATCTTGTAACTCAATTAATTGACAATTTAAAGCTGAAGATATGGGTCTCAGTAATTTTACATACAATGCTGCCATAACAACAAAGACACATTTATAGTGTTTTTTTACTTTTCATGGTATGAGCAATGAAAAAAGGGCATAGCAAGGCAGCACCAGGAGGCTGCTGAAATTCGTTAGACAATGATAGCTAGCTAAATAACAGGGCTTCGAAAGACATAGTGTTTTAATTAAACAAAAGGCCATTGCAAATCATGCAACAAACACTGTGTGCCCAATTTTGATGTCATAAGTGCAAGTCTTTAACACATGGGCAATAGTAAAATGCAGGTTGAAAGAAGTGAGACCAGTGCAACTGTGGTGTTTTGACATTTAGAAAACACATCGTAGGTGGCAGTATAGGCAGAAAGGCTGAGGAACACTGTTTTAATGAACTGGAGATGTGGTTGGTTCTGTATTTTCTGTATGATCTTTTAAAATGTATATGCCCTTTTATTAGGCCCATAGGGTATAGAATGATCATATTTGGAAAGAGGTAGTCATCCAACCACAAGTGATTGTTTTGATTTGTGTTTTTCTGCTGATCGTATGTGAAACCTGTTGTTAGTACCATGCTAAGCTAACTTGATTGTTGAAACTTCCCCAGAAGGACTCTTAGTTAACCCAAAGAGAATCCTGTAGATTTTGTTTCATTCGCTCAATAATGCTTTGGTAGAACTGTTGACACTTTTGGAAAAAAGAGGAATGCTGTGTGTTGGCAATAATTTTGTCATTCAGTGAGTCAGAGTGCTTTAAATGCGTGACCTTCAATGTATGTAGTTACCACTTACTGCTGAAATCCCAAAGTCACTGTCCGCCAGGGTTAAACTGGTATCATAGAGTACGGTGAATGCTACAGCAGCACTGGAGATACACAGCTTAGCAGTCTTCACAGCAACTAGCCCAATTAAACCTTAACCATATTCCATTTCAAGCAATACTCCCTCAGGGGACGATGAGTGTAAGAAAGGCCTGGCGGAAGTAGAGGTGAAAATGAGTCATTTGGCATTGCAGGAATTTTTCTCCCCTGTGCAGTGGAGGGAAGAGAGAACAGGAGAACAGCTGAGCTGTAGGGGCAGGTGCAGGGGGAGAGCCGTATGGCAAGCTGTATGACAAAGTGTTTCTGACTCGCTTGGATGTTAGCTCCACCCGAGAGGCTGAGCCTGCAGGTAGTGGGAATCGTATGCTGTGTTCCTTGAGTAGTTGGGTGGGGGGTGGGGGTGGGGTTTACGCTGTGGGAAGGTGAAATGGACTGAAATAGAGCTGAAAATATGAGGAGAGAGTGACGGATGCACACTGACATGCTGCACGTACACACACACTGTGCCCCCAGCACGCACATGAACACACACATAACACTAAAGTGTGTGTGGTGGCCAACTAATGGATAGGCCCTGATAGTCCCCCATCCCACAATCCCCATATTTTGAGAATTAATTAATTTGTTGCCAGGCTGTTGTCAGGTAGACCTGAGACCCAAAAAGGGCAATTTACCCACCTTCTTTTGAAGGGTTCATGAGCACAGCTGTAAAAGGCAGCAACAAACCAACAAAGTATCGCCACATTGTATTTCCTTCTGGACATTGCTGTACCTCTTGAAACGACTCGTGTTGATTCTGTTTCACAGACCAGAGCAGAGAGGGGGTTGATGTGGAGATGGATACATAGGTGTATTGAATATATGATGTTCCCTGGGTCTTTCTCATTTTTCATTTAGAATGTCCCACTGCAAGCCAGGGGATATTTACAAAAATAAATCCCCTCTGGATGTAAAGAAGATCTATATGAAAAGTATTCACCCTTTATTAGTGGAATAGGTCTATCTGTACATCATATTGTAGGTATTGTGTTTATGTATTCATTTGTGTTTTTTTTTCAGATTAAGCAAAAGAAAAAAAAACAGAAGACAGTTTTGCTAAATGTAAAGTTATTTCTGTTTGTGATACGATGACATTAACAAGTCCATCCCTTATTCTTGCTTTAGCTCATCATGGTAGACATAGCTGAGGTCAGGCTAATGACCGAAGAAACAACCTCAACCTTTTCAGAGGCCTACAGAGTAGGTCTTTTGGTGAGGTTACTATAAGGATCATCTGCATTATTTACTAGAGAGAAATGCAACAATTCCCTCCCAGAGTGGGGGCTGGGAAGATGAGAACCAGAGGGTCCCACTGCAGTGCAAGCAGAGTGAATGAGAGAGATGCCAAACAGTCACTCAGAAAATTCCAGAAACATTTGTCTATCAGGGTTTCCTCCACAAGAAATCAGTCCGAAATATTGTGCCCTGGCTGCCGTAATGGCAAAATGATAGAATAACAGAGGTTTTTTGTTGCCATGGCAACAACACTCAACAATTGAAAGCAGTGGGGTTCCACAGATGACAGTCTAAAATAATGGGGAGGCAGGGGAGTGCTGATGAAGGGTTCAGTGGTCCAACTTGTTCAACGGCCCACCTTTCAAGTAACCTGTTGTCAGACTTACAAGCGTGCTTCAAATGACTTAATTGGCCCATTACATGAAAAAAAAACAATGGTGCTGCTGTGGTCACCTTTGTTTTTTTTCCCCCTGCTAACTGGTAAATCTTTACAAAACATAAAAACAGGTATACTGGAAATACAATGCATAATGAGAAATGAAAGAAAGAAGTAAGGTGAGAAAGGATCATGCTGTCAATGTTCAAAGACTAGGAAAAAAATTGCCTTCACATATAATGCATGCATTTTACATGCTATATAAAATGGAACAGTAGTCTAATAATCCATTGGCCATTTTGTATTGGTCTTCGAAGAGGAGTGAGATGGCATGAGAACTTTATTGGAAAATCATACACCTGTTGTCTGTGTATGGGTTTTGGAGACCGCAGTGAGTGTGTTTGTGTGTGTGTGTACGGTGTGTATGTGTGTGTAGAATTCCCATAACATTTTTGGCAGACCTAACACAGCTGCTATGCTACCAGCAGTACTCAGAACAGCTGGGTGGTGAGAGGCTGAATTGTACCTAGAGATGGATTGAGTCCGATGTTTACTCCTGGTTGGGTCTGCCTCGAATAAAGAAAACCCACTTCTTTCGTCAATTGCAACACATCTGAGGGGAGCACAGGGTGTTTACTATTCAGCCATTGTGCAAGCATTTTTTTAGAGTGAGCTTAGACTGTATAAAACTATATCAATAAAGCATGTTGGTGAATTTAATGCTGCAGTGCTTAATAACTATATGCCCCAAATGAAAGGGTTTTGAACATAGATTAAAATATACAGACACCGAACTGCACCTCCTGTTTTATAATGAATTCTCCTGGTGAGAAATTTCTTGTTGGCAAAATGAACAAATGTGTTTGCAATGTATTGATTTGTCCCTAAGCTTCCTTCCTAAAAAAAAAAAAAACACTAACAGCTTATGCACACATGGCACTGAGAGAAACTTTTCCTCTGCACCAGACAAGACCTGAAACGACCCTCATTACATTTCCATCCACAGTGTCAAGGTGTGAAATAATGTGTGCTGATAATTAGTATGTATTCCTTCTGCTGGGCTTAGCTAGAATTAAAATAAAACAGCTCACCTTGGGGGTGGACACAATGGGTCTCAGCTGGTAGGGAAATGGTAAAACTATTTTTTTCCTCAGTCAATAATAAAAAAAGAACAAATGGCTCCGCTCGACCAATAATGGAATCCTCACCTTTCTGGTACGATAAATCAGCTGCCCAACATGCAAGCAATAAGGTAATACACTATTGTGGACAGGCCCATCATGGGCCCTGCAAAGGGAGAGACAGCATCAATAACCCTGCCCAGATCCCATTATCATTGTAATGGAATGGGTCGCAGGGACACGCGGAAGGGTGGGGGCAGCTGCGCTGAATCGCAGCGACCGCCTTCATCCGGACATCCTTCCTGGGCCCTGCCTGTCACACTGGAAGAGAATGCAGGGCACAACGCTATTTCCAAGGAGCCCCTCTCCAGAATGGAACACTATGGGAAGATGAGCAGTGGGATATGCGTTTGTGTGCAAGTGTGGCATTGCATAGAGAGGGCACAGGCGAAGATGAAACCAGTGAAAGCTGAAATACAGAAACAAAATAATTACATATTAGTATACATATAGTATAGAGTATATAGAACACACATTGGTGGCTTCTTACTCAAATGTCACATTTTATATAAAAAAGACCAGCTAGTTGGATTTCCATAAAAGGCATATTGTGATATTAGGATCTGCAATGGAGTTATTGGTCCATAGCCTGACACTTCAATTCATGAGTTTAAAAAAATGCAAATCTTCCTGAAAGCCAATAAATCTATCTTTCAGTGACTCTGACATCACCAGCCAGAAATACCAGACATCCTGGTCAAAAATGTATATGGCTCTGAATTATTTACCACACTTAACAATGGTTATATTTGGCAGAAATCTGCACTCAAGTCACATCACCTGGATTCAAGTGCAACTCAAGTAACCTATTAGATGTCTTCAGATCAGCATTGCTTCAAAAAAAAAAGACTCTTTAGATTTGGAGGCTTGTAACTTTGCTTGGATTTGGAGCTTAATGTCTTGCCTTGCTTAAAATGAGTTTAGTAGTCTCCTTCATCCCTCTACTCAATTTCTTCATTTTTCACCCTGTGTGATGTTCACTGCTGCCAGCACAGCAAATTCTTTGGATGCATGGGGAACTGTAACACAGACAGTTGTGGTCAGTGTGTCACTGACCAAAAAGGGTTGTTCTTGGAGGAGTTTGGTTCTATCTAGAACCATTTTCATCTGTAGAACCCTTTTTGAAGAAAGTGTCCCACAAGGGTTTTTAGTAAGACCAGATGGTACATCAAGAACACTTTTCATTCAGAGACACTTTTTGGAGAAAGAGTTCTTCAAAGATTCTCTGGAGAGTGAAATGATTCTACACAGAAGACAAAAGCATTCTACATCTAACCCTCTTCATCCTAATATACCTTTTCTATTGTAAATTGTTTGTTGACATTGCTTTAAATAGGGATTTGTTTTAAAACAGAGAACAACTTCAACATGGCTTGTGCGCTGTCAGTCATGTTGCTGATTCTGCCGCTCATACATGCACTTATGACCTATTCCTCCTGTGAGGTATTTCCGCTGGATCTATATAGCCTCTCCTGACCTCTTCACAGGATCTTCCCTCCATTGCTTCCAGATTTCTGAATGAAACTATTTCCTCAATAAAAGAGCATCATTTCAACAATATTAATCTTAACTGTGAAGGAATATGTTCAAATGATGTTGAAAGACCAAAACAATTATCATGCACAATGTATTAGTTTCAAAATGATTCTGTCTAACCCTTACAATGTTAGATAGTTCTCAGTAAAACTCTGGGAGGGTTCCATGTGGGCCATATTGAAAATAAAAGGATTCTTGGTAGAACCCTTTTGAAGGCTTCTAAACTGAATCTTTAAAAAGAAAAAGGGTCCTCAGTATAACCCTCTGGGAGAACCCTTAAAAAATAATGGTTCTTGGTAGCATCCTCTGGGAGGGTTCTAGGCATAACCCTTAAAAAGAAAAGGGTTCTCAATATAACCCTCTGGGAGAACCCTTAAAAAATAGTTCTTGGTAGAACACATCATAGAGGGTTCTAGATAGATCCCCTTACAGAGACTTCTAGGTATAACCCTTTATATATGGTTATAGGTAGAACCACTTGAGTTCAAAGTTGAACTTTTAGAAAGAGTTCTAACTAACCATAAAAGTTTCTCCTACTGGGACAAGTCAAAGAAACCTATGTAATGATACCCTACACTACAGTGTCAGCTTGGGACTTGGGGTTTGACCATTGTGACTCAGGACTTCACTTGCAACTAAAACTTGAGTCTCACTTGGGACTTTAATAAGAGTGACATGCTATAATTTTCAGTACAGAAAACCTTTACAATCCCTGAAATATCTGAGGGTTTCAATACCCAAGATACCCAGCAAGGGATTTTCAAAACGCAAGTTAAGGAAGAATGGATGAAAGAACTCGGATAGTGTCAAGGAGCACCATCACTTTTACTCAGCAGTGATTTACTGAGCTATGGTCTGTTTCTCTGGCCGTCTCTCTGGGATTACCTTTCTCACCGCTGCTTTATTAAACAGGCACGTTGGGAAGACACACTTGGGTCAAAACCGGCCCCCTATGTGCTGTCAACAAGCATGGATGATCAATTACAACAGCATCTGTCATCTCCGCCTTGTTTATGCAGTACACTCCAGACCATTACAATTCCTAATCGTATTGTGCCAAAGTTGGGACCTTTAGAATAACAGCTTTCTTTGAATTACCTGTCTGATACTATGCGAGAGCTGATTTTGGGATGGAGTAAACATATACTTCACACTGTATTCAGAAAGGAGTGGAGGGCCTATGGAGCAACCATATTTTTGAGAACTATGCAACCATTTGCCAATATTGCAACAATACTTTTTACCTCCCAAACAAAACTCTGTGTGATTAAATATATGACTTATTACTGCAGATTAGTGTATGGATTATTTTCTTTGTTTTCATTTTTTATATATTATCTTTCATTTTGACCGATTTATTACATATGTGCACTGTACTCAATGACATAAAAATCACATTTTTCATTGGATTTTTACATTAATCAGGAAGTGCACTGCAAACAGTGTTTCACCAGTTTTTTGAATCCACAGGCCCCAGGTATAGTGTATTGTACCAACTGCTGCAATGCTGTATTGCTGCCAAATTTTACTACATTACTAAACAAACAAACAAAAGCAATGTTTACCTTTGATTTTCCATTAGCACCTCTCAAAAAGAACACCATGGATCTGTGAAGTTGGAGGTCTGTTTGTAGCTTCCTGAATTAATCTTTTGATGACATAGATTGGTGGGAACAGAGTGGCTGTGTTCAGAGGCTGCAACACATCAGGTAAGAGCTCCTTGTTTATCGCTACATTAATCTGACAGCTGGAGAAATGTCTGAAATAAAACAGCATGCTAAATGTGAGAAATCTTCAATTGCTTTCTCAGGGAATTTGTTATTGGATAAGAGAGACATCCATAAAACACTTAATAGTATGGGCAGGATATGTGGTGTGAAATCACACAATGCCTAAATACAGAATTGCCATGTAGGATGGAGCCTGTGTTTCTGGGGAGGTGATGGAGAGAATGTAACTGAATTGCTGACTG
The DNA here is from genome assembly GCF_013368585.1 of Megalops cyprinoides. Lineage (NCBI taxonomy): Eukaryota > Metazoa > Chordata > Actinopteri > Elopiformes > Megalopidae > Megalops > Megalops cyprinoides. Next base: position 18,348,947 of record NC_050594.1, on the reverse strand, counting down.
ATCTGAGGGCTATTTTCCTTTGAGGAGAAAAATAAAGCTGGCTCTGTGTCTCCCCTAACAGGCACTGGACCATAAATTACACGTATCTAGAGCAGTAGCATTAAAATTATTCACCATTAGTGTCTCTTGGCTCTCCTGAGATGATTATGGACATAGAAAAAAGAAACAGAAGCATATAAGCATACTATTAAACATGAATGCATGCTGTAAAATGAGATTGCAGTGGAACACACATGGGTTATCTTTTTAGCTCATGGTGCGATTTCAGTAAGTGGTCTATCAAAAGCAAATATATGAATAGAGCAAATATATAAATATTTATAGATATGAGACTTTGAAAGCAGCAAATTAAACTTAGCATGGTCCCAGTTTTGACTGAAAGAATAAAGGAAACACAGGGGCTTTTTTCTAACCCTATAGCTGTATTTCAACAAGAGGTCTACAATTATTTGAACAAACAAGTTACAAAAAAATTAACTTGTCAAGCATAAATGCTTTAGTACCAACCTGGTTTGCTTGACAAGTAAATTTGTGATGAGTAGATACTGTAGATACCATGTTGTTTGTGTAAAAGCAATATATTCATAGAGTGCTTTCTTTTCATACGCACAGAACTGGTATCCTGAACAGTTACCTTGGAAACAGAATGACATACTTGCTTAGGTGCCAAAAGATTGTTTCTGGATGTATAGGCTAAGCAATGTATGTGAAGAAATCTCTCTTTCTTTATAGACAGATCTTGTTCAACATATTATGTGCTGTTTTTTTTTTCAATATGCTAAATGAGTTGTTTGAATGATATGAATGCTGGAATAATCTACCTTTGTCACAGACAGACCTGATCACCCTCCATCAGAGATGCTGCTAAGTAAATTAATAAACAACCTTCACATTTCAACTTTTGCTTTTCTCAGAAAGATAGACATCCAATTGAGCAATTTCATCTGTAAATAACTGAAAGACTAGAACTCCTGTACCCAGCTGTTGTAACCAAACATTTTCTCCCAGCACTCATGGGTTATCTCACTCTAGCCATTGATATGTAGGAATTTCAATTTCAGTGTCCTTGCTTTTGGTTTGGAAATTAGGGCATTTGATTAAAAATAAGGATGAACTACAAGAGATGGAGGGAGGCCATCTGTTGAAAACATCACCCTTTAATTAATTATGTCAGTGACAGCACTAGTTATTTTTAAACTGGCATTTAAAAAACAAAAAAAATCTACACTAAAGGCAACCGCCACCTAGACATGCTGAGGGAGAAACACTCTCTGGAACGACCCCATGGCCAAGCACTAGAGTGCACAGGTTATTTTCACTATAACTAATGTTGCAGTGAGCTACTTTATGCGGCTTTCTGGGTCTTTGGCATGAATCATAAATTGTTGCCTTGTCCAGCTTTAAGCGCTAGACACCCTCTGTCTGTTAACCCAATGGCATTTAACTCACTCAGTGCCGTTGTTGACTAAAGGCGCCTAAACAATGAATGTTCTAGAGTGCCAACGGCGACAGAAATGCATCCGCAAAGAAAGATGCCATTTTATCCAATCAAAATACAGTTACACTGTGTCATGGAATGAACTGATAAGTCAATAATTTTTGCCAATAATTATATCATAGTGTGTATTAGTTATCAACATAAAATAGGTAATTATAAATAAAAATTAGGAGTGTAGCATAGTTTCTTATGTAGATACCGTTAAGGTGGGTTTTAACCGAACGTAAAGTGAAAGCAAAGCGAACCGAATGCAAAACAGCTACCTAGCTAGCTATACAAGTTTATGAAATGTCTTACCTCACACTCTTTGATATACGCAGACATTACTGTATATGGGGCTGACCGATTGACATGGCTTAAAAAACTGGTTGTCATTTACCTGTACAAAAGTGAATAAGTTAGCTAGCTACCTTACATTATGCTGTCAACTATACATAAGTGACACAGGTATGTAGGAATAGGATATCACTACAAGGAACCGAGCCAGCAAAGTCAGCAAAGATGATCTGTGTAGTTGTTGATGTTTACCTAATTTGCATATCTGGTCCTACAAAAGCCATTTTCACGGTCATTATTATTGTAGCGTGTTATCGGCGATCACAGAGCGGGAGAATGGCGAGTGTTGTACAAAGTGAGTTTTTTAGCTGGGACAGTGACAGTGAGGAGGAGTTTTTTGGGTTTGAAGAAGAGGAGCTGGAGGGGGTGTTGGAGAGTTTTGGGAGTGAGGAGGTGGCTTATTTTCTGTCCATGTTTTCACCTGACATGATCGATTTGATGGTGACCGAAACCAACAGGTATGTTGAGGCTGTGCGAGCTCTCGAGCTAGCACCGGAAGCTCGCCTGAGGGAATGGAGGCCCACAGATGCAGCAGAGATGCAAGTTTTTCTTGCTATACAGATTAGTTTAGGACTTCTGAAAAAGCTGAAAATTGCCGATTATTGGAGTTCAGTCAGTCACCGAATTTTGGTGGATACCGAATTTTCCTGTCATGTCCCGAAATCGATTCCATCAGTAGCACCTGTTTATATATTAACAACAACGCTTTGGGAGTTGAGAGAGATCACCCAAACTGCAATCCCCCCTCTAGATAACTAGCCAGCCAGCCAAAAATGACAAAAAGAAAAGTGGACAGTGAAGACTGGGGTTTTCACGACAGGTGGGAGATTGAGTACCTATTTACTTACAGTAGGGACAAACCTGTCTGTCATTTAGGAAAAATATAATAAATGAATTATTAATATTGTAATTACTAGAGGAAACTCTTGCTAATTTATGTTTTCATCAGTGTTATTAAGCTTCTAATAGTTTTCAGTTAGCATTTGCTGTATTTTTTAACGTTAAATCGCTGTTTCCTCAAAGCTAAAATTAGCTAGAATTTTTCCAATCTAGTGTTCTAATTGCACCGGTTTTAGCATACGTGCTAAACAGCAAATCACACCGGTGTGACCATACGCGCAAAAGGGTAAAAAAAACAACTTGTCTCTTTAACAGTGGATTTTCTTGAACTTTAAACATAATTTAACTAATTTAAATATAAATAAATATAAATTAAACACCCCCCCCCCCCCCCCCCCCCCCCATGTCATCGTCCATCGCAATGTTTCACTGTAGACATCGCCCAACCCTACTTATAACTATGTGGATATATACATCGAGAGTTTCGGCAGCTCAGACCTTACTTAACCCCAGAGATTAATGAACTTGTAACAAAGAAAAGATGTCAGGTGTCTAGCTCAAGAAAATAGGTAGATTCCATAGACCTACAAACCTCCTGAGGGACATTTAAATAGGTTGGACAATTATTTGTATGCATTGTGATAATTGTTTTTTTCTTTTGAATATTACAAGTACAGCCTGTCTATATTTTGTTGTTGTTGGAGTTCTGAAATACTTATTATATTTTGATATAATGGTATATTTTGATCAAACAATGGGTCAACCAGTTTGGGTCATAGCAGAATGATATTTAAAAAAATAAAATAAAACTATATGTCTGGCCCGTGAATACGTGGTGATTTTTTAATCTGGCCCCTTCAGTGATTGAGTTTGACACCCCTGCCGTAGAGGAATGCCTCCCCAGCTGAAGATCCTGAAGCTAAAGCCAACAGACCTGCCTGTTTTCTTTGAGAGTGGCCCACTGCTAGCAGTGTCATTTTGTGACACAGGAACACACACTCTCTCATTCTCAATCTCTCTCTCGCTCTCGCTATATGTTTATTGTTGTTCACTTTTACAAGTTTACAAATGGCCAAAAGCTGTATCTATTGTTTGTTTCTATACAAATAATCATAGATCATATTTATTTTTACAATCTATGAACCACTCCTAATTTCTCCTATTTCCCAGTCCACTTACTCTGTGAGTATTAATTCCAGTTATTGTTCATTTTTCACAAATTTATACCAACTACAAATTATTCAAACTGTAGATGAGTACAGCTGGTGGTATCCTGGATAAATAACAGAAATCTTAAGATGTGAAGATCCACTCCACTTGTCACTTCTCTATTACTATTGCCATTCTGTTGCTATTTGTAGCTCATTGTTCTGCCAAACTGATTAACGGTGTCATTTTCTGCAACTAGCAAATCTATTCAATCAACGTCTAAGCTGCAAACACATATGTATGCAAGCTATCTTCAATCAGGTCATACCTTTATGCTTAATTTTGTTGTTTTGATTACTGTTTTATAAGAGCCTTTGTGTTCATTATTAACACACAAATACAGGTTGATCCAACTCATAACACAAGAATCAATTTATGGGTCAAATCTGGCTATCTCTAAAACTGACATTTTGTGTATTTGTCCGTTCTCCATAGATGTATAAATTTGTTTCTGTTCATGCTTTCAGGATTTATGTGACGGAGTGTTTGAAGATCCTGATAGCAGGATTCATCCAAGCCTTTGAACATCTGCCAGTGAATCAATCATGAAGTCAGTAACAATGCGATGCCCTCTAAAGGTCAGACTGCAGCCACGTCTCCCATTTGAACTTCCATTTGCACATGGATTCCAATTGCCAAAAAGGCACTGATTTATGTTGTTATATTTGCTAACTCACATACACATGAACACACATTATACTTTATATCTTTATGGGAAGACATCAGTTTATGATATATATCTTTGATATATATCTTTATGGGAAGACATCAGTGTAATTAATGGGCTGTGTCCGAGGACGCTAGTAGTATATGTTAGAATTGGTTTTGAAAATATGTCTGGAAATTGCAGTGAGGATTGCTACAGCTAATTGATTATGAAACAAGTATCAGAAATTATTTTTCTTCCATGAACCCTCATGTGGAATGATTAATTTGATATGAATCCACAATGAATTTTAAATAAATAAGACCTTCATATAGTATTAGTGGTATTGTTTTAACAGTGCTAATGGAACTGATTCAACATGCATATTACCTATAGTCTCTGTTCATAATTGTGATTCCCTTGTGATTGCACAATGTTTGAGCACAGAACAGAGAGACATCCGATGTGAACACTGCTTCAGTTTCACAGATACATTATAACTTTAACAGAAGCAATAGATATACCCTACAGGCATTTTTAATTTCAGAATTGTATAATGTGTGTTCATGTGTATGTGAGTTAGCAAACATTACACTCATTTGAATTTGAAATAAATAAATAAATAAATAACTATATCAATGTGTAAAATTTGTCCAGAGTACGGAGCCCCGGAAAGGGACATGAAAAAAACAAAGATGTACTTTCGCGAGATCTGGCAAAAGTTATGCAAGATCTCTCAAAGTTTCATTTAGGTCAGTGTACTTCCAGGTCAGTTTGGCAACATGGAAACCACAACAATGGAGCGCAAACACCCGTGGAAGAGGTTCATAGAATTTTATTTTCAGATTGGCCTCAAATATAAAGACATTGAATCAGTGCTTGGCAGTAGGCACGGTTTTCACATAAGTGAGAGACATCTCGAGACACACTTGTTGCAAAGCATAAATCTTTTTTTTTCAACCATCAATATTTTTTTCCCCTCCATGTCCCTTCCGGGGCTCCATACCATAGTGCATTATAATAAATACAAATTTCTTTTTTTTCCAATAAAGTGGATTGCATTTTATAATCCCTGTGCCTAACATACAGAATCATACAGAATTATTTTTCTTTCATTCATGTATAATTTGTCTCTTTTCAATGACTGAACTTCTGACCCTGGGTCTTGTTTATTTATTTATTTATCCTGGCAGGAGTGTGCCTGGTCTCAGATGTCTTGTCACAGCACTTTACCAGCAATATGAACTGAAAGGCAACATCTATTGGATTCAAAATGAGAGGGCATGGGTTCAACTGCATGGATCAGCTCCTACCATATATAAAGCCCCACTGAGATTGCCAGGAGTAAAACAGTTTTTATATGACATTTCAGTGGCTCTGGGTTAGTTTCCAGACTTAAAGCCTCTCAGTAAATTAATGCAGTACTTGTTTTAATATTCTTGATCAAAACTGATACGGGCAACATAAATCTGATGTCACACCTGGTCAACTTGTAAAGTATTTCTTTGCGTGAATGTATTTTTTTTTTCATTTTTAATGTTATCACCAGAGGTAAAGAAGTATGAGGTAATCATGGCAATTTTAATTTGTCTGGCCAATCTCCAGTCTCCGGCTGTCTCTGTCAAGTAGTTATTTATTGATTACAGTTCCTGTTTTAATGTGTGAGAGCTTCAATGTAGATGTAATCAGCTCTGATTTAATAGGTCTATGCACATCAATAGGCTTTCCTCATGCTGCGTTGAACATCATTGATCGATGGCTCTTCTCTAAACCCCTTATCAACACAGGGATCTCCCATTTTATTTCATCCCATTCCAATCAGGTTTTTTTTTTTATGACAGGGCTGTCACTTCCAAAATGTCAGCACTCTAGCCTTAGTTGCTTGTTTCTCCCGTCTGGCAGTGTGGGTGTGTCTTTTGTTTGTTTATTCTGTGCATGTGTTTTTGTTTTGTTTTCAACCATCGCCCCACCTCCTGTCCCGCCTATCGGCCCTGCTGCCACGCCCACCACCTGAAGCCCATCCTGCACACCTGGTCCCTGTTCTCTCATCACCAGCCGTGTATATATACCCAGCTGCTTCCTTTTTTCTTTGCTCAATCGTCTCAGTTTTGTTCCTGTGTTGGCCTCGCCTTTTGTTAATTACTTGTTCTGATCCATTTGGTTTTTGACTCTGCCTGTCCCAGATTTACTCTTTTGCCTGATGTTTTTGATGCTGTTTTTTCCTCTGGGTTTTTTTGGTTATCAATTTGGACTGCTCTTTTGACTACGATTTTTGCCTGTGTATTTGGACCCATAATTAAATGATATCTTGTCAAACTGCCTGTTTTGTCTGCGCCTGGGTCCTTTCCCTGCAGACTCTGAGACAAAATCTTTGACCAGCAGGAGAGATTTTCATGCAAAGGTTTCCAATCACAAATGCTCCGTGTTCTCTGTGTAAATGTTCACCTGGTTGTGCATTAGATGTGATGCATAATCACTGTGTTGCAGACAATAAGGGCAAGTGCAGCAGAACTTGGTTGCTGGCAGTCCTGTATTGTGGAATGATTTTTGCAGATATAGATATCGACAGAACACTTCTCATTTCTGTACTTAATGGAATAGAAGATATCTCACTCAGAAAAATCTCCCCTTTTCCTCTTTCAGTCAATACTGTACAGACAGCATTCTGAAAGTCATTTATGCAGAAAATGATTGTTGGTAACATTTTTTAATGATGTCACATTAATGAACCCTTGGTAAAATCTTAACACGTTTTAAAGATTATTTCTGTTTTGCTATTACAAGACAATTCTCTCCCCTTACAAATAATATATGAATGATCATTGAACATAAACACTCAAGTATATATTTGCCTTTTGTAGCAGTACCTGCGTTAATGCCATTTCTAGAGTGAGAGATGTGTACTTGGTTATGAACTGCAATAGATACCAAATAAAAAAGAAAAACTCATTAATTGATTTTTAAGTAATGTGCTTTAGTACAAAGTATTTTAAAATAGCTGGTAAACGGTTGACTACAAGTTTCTTACACTCCACCAAGGATAGACGGACGCTAGTGTCTGTGACACAGGTCTAGAGCCCTAACTGGTGTTCCATTACACACTGCATTTCTCATATTTTCTTCCTGTGCTGTGAATGACAGGATAGTAGACCCTTCACTGCCCTCAGGAGCTCTCATTATGTTACAGAGTGGCAGCGTGAAGTTGTACCATGTGCCATGTGAACAGCACATGTGCAGCCCAGTGGCACAGTGGCCTTGCTAAGCCCTCTGAGGTGACTGTAAAACTCTTGTGGCCCTGACAACACCCTATTGGGTTGGCAGGAGGAATGAAAAGCAATTCCGCTGCACAGCATGATGGGAATCTTAGCACATGATACTTTAAGAAGTGCACGATGGAGTTCAAAGTGTGCAGAGGATGAAATCTCAGATTTGAGAGCTATATTTTTCTGTGGATTTGTCCCAGTTCCTTACTAGATAACCTGACTAGTATATCTTGCGCCCCCATTTTATAGAGTTAGAAATTCTTATCCTCTTTCACTTCACCCCTCACCTCTTAAATTCCTTAAGCGCAGGCACAGGTAGCAGAAATAGAGAGCTTGACACAAAAGAACATAAAAGCTCAAGTTAAAAAAATGCTGTAAAAATGCCATAAAGAGATACCATCTTAAATTATTACAGATGTTATTGTTTCAAGAGGAATGCAAGCCAGTAGAAAGTAAGGCCAGCTACAGTGCAGGTATCTCCAGCACTCAATATATCTTTGCTATGACAATAAACTTCCCCCCAGGTGAATTAATAGGGTCCCAAGAGCACTCAAATCACACAACAATTAATTTCTGCTGGAGATTAAATTAGAAGATGTATTTTTAATTACAGGTAATTTTGACAAACATGGATTGTGGCCATAGGTAAAATGTAGAGAATCCATGAAGATATCCTTTAACAAATATGCTCAATGCTGACACTTTGGCAGCTCAGCGGAGGACTGTGATGATTTGAAATCCTTCAGTCACCACCTGGCATGACAGGAAATATATTATTATCGATTGATGGTCTTGAAAGAATCCATAATGCCGCTGATTGTGTGGAGAAGTCCACCTTGGGCTGACATACTGAGGTGTCTACAGATGTTTCAATCCGAATGGCTCACATACTGGCATTGAGAGTGTCTGTTTCTGTCCAGTCTGTTTTTTTTTTTTTTTTTTACATTATTTTCCTTTCTATTGTGTTACTTTTTACCATCTTCTAATGGACTATCCTATGTGATTTATAAAGCATTAATAATTGCTGTGTGAAATATTGTATCACCATTATGTTATTATAAAACAAGGCTGCCAGACTGATAAAATTTGACAACAGATTACAACATGCAGTGTTGCTCTGTTTTATATGCATATACATGTTTGTCCCTCCCAGAATGTCTTGTGCTTGTTATATTTTATCAATCTGCCACCTTCCATAATAAGTATATTATCTAATAAGTATAACATCTGTTAATGTTGGGTTCATCAATATGTACAGTGATGTTGTTAATGCTTTATAAAGCATTTATAACTATATGAATATATAGCTGGATATTTACTGAGGCAATTGTGGGTTATGTACCTTGCCCAAGGGTACAGCAGCAGTGCCCCTGTGTTGAATTGAACCTATCCTACACTGCCGCCCCACTGTACACTATATGATACAGTGTACAGCGTACCTTGTTTTTTTGCAAAGTTCAACAGTGCTTAGACTTTATTTTGTGCTTTTTGATGAGAATATTTCAGGTAAATTACCATCATTAGGGAAGGGGAATAGGAGGGGCTAGCTCTTTTGTTTTACAGGTCCTTATCAGGTTGAACCAGCCACAGAAACATAAACACGGCTAGAGCCATAATGTGTGTTTTTATGACTTTTGTCTCTGATCTGTCTCCTCTGCCACATCTGCTCCATCATAAAATAAGAAAATCAATAACTTCAATAAATCAAGAAAAATTGCGGTGTCTGGTGATGATTTCTTCCCAGGCTGCAGGCCCAATGCCGGGTCAGCTGTATCCATGCTCCCTTGGATGGGGGGAGGTGCGTGAATGTGTGTGTGTGTGTGTGTGTGTGTGTGTGTGTGTGTGTGCTTAAGGGGCTTCTTTTCAGCTACTCCTGTCTATTAATGTGAACTCTATTGGACCATACAGCGGATAAATCCAGGCCGCTTTGCTCCTGCAGTGCCTTATTAATTGTGTTCTCATTTACCTGCATTTCAATCAATATTCCCACTTACTGTTAAGCCTGCTTGGCTTTATCTTCTGGTGCTCTCTCTATCAGTTGTGCACAAAATTAGCAGCTCTAAACATGCCAACTTTTCAGTGATCTTGCATTTACTTAATGGAGTGGGGTGCAAGAATGTAGTTAACCAGTCCAGGCATACTTGCTACTTGCCTGTTTCCAACAAATTAATTTTGGAACCGTAAATGCTATGGCAATACATACATGTGGCTTTTACATTGATTTGCTATTGCTCTAGAGTGTCCATTTAATGTAGGGGGACTTCATCAAACAGAGAAATGTGAATAGTTCTGTAAAAGGTGTCCCCTTTAGGCTAAGTTCATAGTACGTAGTATAAGTATGTGTATATGGCGTATCTTAACAATATGTGGTATGGTGTGGGAAATGCACCTTATACAATGACAGAAATATCGATCACACACACAAATCACACACTAGCATGCTGCATCCTGCATACTACTGTGCTATGCAGTGATACTCTCTACTAAATCTTTTAGTGCGTAGCGATAAGTATGGAGGAACACAGTCTGCACCAATTGTAACAGCCCCTTAATGTCATAATTCTTTTTTAACAAATGGTAACCTTAGCTACATTAGCCAGGCTAGCTAGCTATGGTATTTTGTTCTTGTCATAAAGACTACAACTGGCAATTTAAGTTGTTTAACAGCACATGAATGGCCTATATTTGCGTAAGACTGACTGAAAACAAATGTGATATTGGTCAATACTAATGGATGTTCACTCCTTAGCTGCTTTTATGCTGACTTTATAATTATTCATTTCAAATGCCTCGTTTGTTTTGCAATGAATTCTGGAAAAGGAAACATGAAACATAACATTATTGTCATTTATCTCTTGTCCAGAGAAACTTACAGAGGTTACAATTTTATTAATTTATACAGCCAAATAATTGCTGAGGTAATTGTGGGTTAAGTACCTTATCCAAAGGTTCAAGGTGCTCCAGTGGGAAATCAAAGCAGCAACCTTCCAGTTACAAGCCCTGCTCCTTACCACTTTGCTACATAGTGTTCTACATAGTCGTTGATGACTTGTCTCACCACTAGTCAAGTTATTACTGATTGGCAGTCTGTCATCACTAGCTAACTGGACAACTGGATGTAGCCAGCTATTTAACATGTAAGATTTCACAGATAACTGTAAGCTATCCAGGTTTATCACTGACTTTATGTAAAAAAATAATGTCATTATAACTGACTAATTAGTTCTGACAAATTAAAGCTGCTATTAGTTTACTAAGGCATCTGCCAAACTTAGCTAGCAGGTAGACAGACAGATAGAAAGACAGATGTACACCCCCATACAAATCTTACATTTGAGTCTCCATCCCTGAAATAAGTAAGTGGGCTGCTACATCATTATCAGATAATAGTCAGCAAAGCCAGCAAGACAAAAAGTTAAATCTGAATGACATCTTTAGGTTCAAATTAGCAGTGTAGGAGGGACAGATGAGACCAAAGTTTACATTACAAACAGTGGAGTTTTTCAATACAGGAATAGTATAACTAGCCTGAAATATCTTTTAAGTGTAAAGCATCCTTTTGCCACTAGAAGCACCCTGCGGGAAAAAGAAGGGGAGGCTTCCATGAAAGGAAAAACCACTGTTTGGCACATAAGTAAACAACTCTGTCCCTGCGCCTACGTTCCACATTGAACGCCTTGAGCGTTTCAGACGAAGAACACTTATTACCTCACTTGCTTCATGGATTACATCAAACAGTCACCTAATTATTGTTGAAGACTGTGTTGGAAATGGTTTTACATTTACAATTCCTCCAAACAAATAGTGTTTGGAATGACCAAATGCACAAGAACACGGGGCAGTTTAACTAAGTAAAAAAGGAAATGAATAAGTCTGATCTGCTGATCAACTAATTAATCAACTAATAAAGAGACAATTAAAATGTTAGGGATGTGCCTCCTAATGCTGAAGATGTCACCTCCATATTTTTTGCCTGCTTTTTTAGTGAATTCTTAGGAAGGTTGACAACACACCAATTACAGTATAGCTGCATCTCCACAGCTCTGCTGTCTGACCTTTAGAGGTCTCCCATAATTGAGATGAGTGACTCTGAATCTCATGCAAGCAGAAGGGCATTTCGAGGGCCATGCTGAGCAATTATGTGACCGCTGCAATATCCTTGCCACAAGAATCTGATGATTAATAGAGATGCTTAATAAACCCAAAGCTGAAAAATGTCAAGACAACCATCTTTAAGATTTTTTTTTCAGGCTTTACTTAATTATATTAATTATCTTGATTGGTTTTGGTGTAATCTAACTTGTTGACTCATGCATTTATCTGAAGGGGAAATTTTATCTTATCATGGTCACTAGAAAGGTATCTATCCATTTATCATATTTATTTATCATATTTGTTTATGGAGCTGGAATGATGACAGTAATCTTTCTTTGCTGTAAAATATACTTGCCACCCTTCTTCAGTTATGCAAATTTAATTGTGTTTACAATAAAGACACCATGTGCACACATAAACAAGGGCACAAATACACACTAGTTCTGTATCAGCAGCATGCTTATGAGCAAGCATGCTCTTAGCACTGACAGTGATGAAAAACAAGTCCATAATCACTTAGTTGTTTGCAAATACAGCTGGAACTTATGTCACTACACCAGATTAATTTCCATAAACATACAAGTAACTGCCAAAATAAAGGAAGTGCCAACATAAATTGTCTTAATAAGGTATTAGGCCACCAAGAGCCACTAGACCAGCTTCAATGCATCTTGGCAAAGATTCTGGATATCTGTTGGAGGGATATGACACCATTCTTCCATGAGAAACTCCATCATTTGGTGTTCTGTGGATTGGTTGAAAATTCTGTCTCAGTTGCTCCCATACGTATTCAACTGGATTGAGATCTGGTGACTGGGATGGACATGGCATATGGTTTTCATTATATTTATGCTCATCAAACCATTCAGAAACTCTATGGACAGGGGCGTTGCCAATCTGGAAGAGACCACTCCCATCAGGATAGATATTCTTCATCATAGGATAAAGGTTATTGCTCAGAGTGGCTTTGCATATATTAGCATTTGCCTTGGGGTTGGACCTAAACCATGCCAGGAGAAAGAACCCCACACTATAACAGAGCTGCTAGAAGGTTTCTTTTGGCATGCACCACACACACACTCGACTGCTTATTGAGAACATGGTGAAAGATGACTCTTCTGTTCATATGACTTTTTTTACATGACTCAGTAGGCCACTGCTTGTGTTCTTTGCACAACTTTACTCGCAACCATGCATCGTTAGGTTTAATGGGATTTATGCACTATATCCAAATCATAAGTATCCTTCTCAGTGAAATTCTCAGAAGACTGTTCTTGATAAAACTGCTTACTCATGCCCTAGATTGGTATATGCAGTCAACTGATTTAGTTGCTTGTCTGTTTTGCCTTGCACCTCAAACTAATGCACAGACATCAAAGTCAAGGAGTATGCACTTTCGACCACAGTTGCCATAGTTGAAGTATTTCCCTCAGACATCCATGCCGACATCACCTTAGTCACTGTTCCTTGTTCTGCCCAACATTTTTTACATGAAACTAAGCATGATGGGATGTTAATTATTTAATTAACTCAGGACTCACACCTGTGTGGAAGTACCTACTTTCAGTACATTTTTTATCCCTCATTTACTCAGGTGTTTCTTTTATTTTGGCAGTAACAGAAGATATATATTGTCTGCCTCCACTGACAGCTTCAAATCAAATATAATTGGTTGTACTAGGGCAATGAATACATTTTTTTTTTCTCATGACTGAATATGGTACCAAAATATAGATGGTATTGCTATTGTAAATATCCAGTGAGGTGAATATGTAAATATTTTGTTACAGTTACATACGTTTATAATGTATATATTTACAATGTAAAATATTTAGAGATGTCATTACAGTTGTAATGTACACATTTAATGTAATGGGTGATGTGTGTAATTAACTGATTGTGGCATGTCAGCACTCCAATAATAACAATAATATATTTGGATCCAACACTATGACAAATAGAACATTTGTGGGAAAAAAAAAAAAACAAATGGTAGCTCAACATAAAAAAAAGCAAAACATTGATTTTTTACATTATACTGTTGTTTAAAAGGATACATACTCATTAGTGTAATAACTGGATGCTGAAATCCATTTGAAAGTTACTTGACTTTTGACATTATTTCAAAGTGCATACGGATAATTATTTTTAAGAGCATGATTTAATTTATCTACTTTAATAGATTTTTTTTCACACTTCAGACAAAGTGTTAAATGCTTTGAATAGCTTCAGATAGCAAGATTCCTTTGAGCTCAGTCAAAAAGGCAGGCCTTGTCTTCAAGGGCAAAATGTGAAGAGGTGAGCCGATGACATTACGGTCATCGCAGGGCACTGGTTGCTGTACAATTAAAGAAATCAACTGCAAAGTCCTCAAAGGGTGACAGTAAGTGAAGCGGCACAAGTGAAACGCTGTCTCTATGAACAGTACTCAGTATCCTTAAAATAGAAAGGAATCAGAGAAAAGATGTAATTATAGAGCTGCAGGACCCCGTTGAATTGAGGAGCTTCACTTGTTGCATAATCACAAAAAAACACACTGACATTGAGAGGAGAGCCCTTGAAAATGTTTCCAGCATTTATGAATCATAGCATACATGGTGTTTCTCTTGATTAAATTAAAGATAAAATGTCCATCCCCACTCTTTCTGAAACACAGGGCACAAGATTAGGAGGTTAAAGATGGGCAGTTTGCTATGAGGAAGACAATGTGATCCTCTCTCCACCCACCCTCCAAAAAAAACAACAGATTCTTACAACTAAGGACAAAGCACCATAGTGCTTACCATGCCTGCACCCCTAACCTAGTCCAATGGTAAATAAGCTAGCGCACAGCCAAATGATGAGAGAGAAGTCCTGCCAATGACAATCAGGGAAGGTCAAGAAAGTCAAAGGAAAATCAACATATTTTTTAACTGATGCAGCATTTGTGTGCATTTCAAGATTTGATTACAAGGTATTTATGCTGCATTTACTTAAGCTTAAAAATTATGTATACATACTACTTATGCTACCACCTCTAATTTCTACAACTAGTAAGTGTAGTACTTGTAATACAGGCACAAACACATGCACACACACACATGCACACGCACACGCACACACACACACACACACACACACACACACACACACACAAGTGTATGTGAAGCTGGGACGCCTCTCTGATAACCGGTAAATACTCTAATAAAAAAGTAATCTTGTCACCCACCTTCTCACCCAACAAATATTGCAATCAAATCACTTAGAAGACCATAGAATATCAGACCAAGATGGTCTGATAGAATACCTCTCGCCACCAGAAAAAAAAAAAAAAACAGTACAGTGATCTTCTTTGGGGGATTTATTTGTGACACAAGTATATAATATTGGCAAAAATGCAGGATTTCACAAAGTGAGAGCTAGGCAGAAAGGCAGGATTATTACTAATGCAACTCATGTATTTAATATTGATCTAACATCTTAATATGTAAGAATGTATTGACCTAATGCTGAAATAATATGCAGGTAAATTTTATTGAATCAAAAAGTTAATCAAAATCCATATCAAATTCCAAAGCATCCGAAGATTCGAAGAACCTTCTTTGAACCAGTTATGTAAGTTGAAAAATGGGGGCCCTCGAGTCCATTCATTCTGCCTTGAAGTTGGATTTGATTGCTGCTTGTTTCTTGGCCGCTGTATCGTCTGAGTGCAGAAGTCATGCCAGGTAGGATTCTCCCTTTTCATGCATGCTGTGCAAACTGAAGGAATGATGAGTTTAGGCCAGTGGACGCCATTCATGCCATGCATGGCCATTAGCATATCATGCAAGGAATTGTGTGCCTTTCCATTGTAAAGCTGCACTTAAGTCATTCAAGATCATTCAAGACAGCTCAACACAATCAACAAAGGGCTGTTACATGATTACAGAGACAATTAGTCTTCTGTAGAAAATTCTGCTGAAATAAGTTTATATTTTTCTTATTAGATTTGACATTGAAAATGAAAGTCACAAAGTCAAAGAGGGAAATTTATTTTTAGCATATGTCTTAGGCACCTGGCCAACCCATATTTTCACTGAAGTGCTAAAACGGCAGTTGTTGGTTCACTGTGGTGAAGGGGTGCATGTTTTCTGCTCTAATTTGTTTCATTACAATGGAGAAAAGATTCACCTAGTGTAACATAAATGCACACTTTTGTCACAACTGTCAGATTTTGAACCCAGATAAGTTTCTAATAGGGTGGTGCATTGTAAATTCTGCTTGTGTTTCAAAATTTTACAAACAGCCTATTTTTAATGTTCTGCTCTAAAATTCTGCATACTTCATATTACTTGTACTTGTACATACTTCATATTACTTGTTCATATTGTGCATATAACTATATTTGTAAAACTACGTAACCTAGCCAGAGGTTATCTAAGCTAAGCGCACTGCATGAACCATGAAGTGTTCACCTCTATGCCCCTCATTTCACTTCTACATCCATTATGTCCTTTTGGTAAATATTATCACTGCCTCCTAAGCGGATTTGTCTGGACAGTTAAGTTGTCATTATGATACTTTGATAATTAAATGAGATGGCTCATGCCCGTGACTGTGCTAACTGCATCTGAATGAAAATCTTCAGGCAGTCATGTGTGCACATTAACATTTCCAAAAATAAAGTGTGCAAGGTTTGGAAGGCAACAGGCCATTAGATGACTCCACAAATCAGTTGCAGGGGATGTGATTGGTTAATTGGCTGTGTTTGATGTGGATTTTGTATATGCATAAACAGCTTGTGCTATAAGCTAAAAGGTTTAAAAAGCAAGCAATAAAAAAGCAAAGGTACGTGTAGCGTGGCATATTTATGATTTCTACACTGCTCTTGTGTCATATCTTGGAGCAGTGGAGTAGCAATGACAGTTTATAATTTGTTTTTAATATTTTCAAAGCATAATAATGTAATGTAACTTATACTGAATGTTTTTAATTAATTCCTGGGGCTTATAGGTTGAAATTGTGGATTTTATGACCAATTAATATGATTAAACATACGATGCCACATTTTAGTTAGTCCTAGAGATTCTAGAGTACGAGTTGAAAAAAAAAAAAAATCTCTGACAGCTTGATTCTAAGGGGGAAAAAGAACAAAGCATGTAATGTGAGGAGAGAAATGATGAGACAGAAAGGGGGGGGGGGGGGCAGTTGACAAATTGTGAACACATCTGGGATCTTTGATCACAACTGCTGTAATTTAAACACTATCATGTTCCTCCCCTAGACCCCAGAGGCTGGCTGTTTGTATCCTCCGGGTTCTCTCTCCACAGGAAGCGGGGAGAGAAGAGAGAGAGGGAAGGAGGAAGTGGTTAACATAAATAGGGTTGGGATCCCTGTGGTGAGCTGGGACCCCGTGTCTCCTTCATTAGTCATGAAGCCCTTTCATTTGGACACAGTGAAGGAGCTCGCACCCGCGCATACCAATTAGAGGCAAAGGGAAGTTGGCATGTCAGGACGCCAGGGCTCACGGGCCTCTGGGCATCAGTGGAAGATTTTAAATGAGTCTAGAGAAGGCCTTTGTTTGCTTATCTGTGAAGAAAATACTTCAGATTTTTTTCCTCTAAAAAATAATGCTGGCAGGGAATCTAATTCCGAGTGTAATTTTCTGTAGACATTTATTATATCTTAAGAGGTTCACAAACATCAGCGCCTTCTAGACATAGTGTTGACCTCTTTGTAATTGAGCCGTTTTTCCCCCGCACACTCTCTCACAAAACCTTAACTAGCTTGTACAGAGATGTTGTGGTGTATTTTAATCAAACCCCTTCTAAGTATGGGGATTTTCCTAGTACTAATCATTCCCTGTTTTCATCTCTTTTTCATAATCACAGAATGGTTATTCTTTTTTAAATGAAGGTTTAAAAACTTCACAACACTGAGAGGGAAGACAGTGTGCTTTTGTGTGTGTAGGTCTAGGGAAGAGGATGAAAAATGTACCTGCCTGTGTTTTTTTATACCCAGGACTGGACCTTCTGCTACTATATCCTGGTGGGGGTAATTCTTTGTCCTGATACTCTGAATATTTACATCACCTTTAAATTAAGGAAGCAGGACTTTCAATCCTGAGGTATTTTTCAAACATTATAGAAAGATGACCCCCCCAGGACCCATCTTCTGATGGCTCTGAAACAGTATGGGCTAAGTGAAGTGACATGGACCCCCCATGATAATGCCTCTGATTGACTTTGAGTGGTTTATAGAAACTACAAATCAGCTATGTTGTTAGTCATTTGTTGGATTTGTCTTAGTTGAAGATATAACATGCCTATCAGAAACGGAATTTAACACATGCACACATGTATAAAGATATGTTAGAAGTATTGAAAATAGTTTGTCAGCTATGGCAACTCAGTGGATTAGTCTAGAGAGTCTAGAGAGTGTGATATAATTGTAAGTCCACAAAAGAGAATGACTAACAAATAAAATAACCCATTAGCTTAGATAAGCCAATTTAACATTGGATGCAGAGCATGTATCTGCAGCTGAGATGGTATGCTGAGATGCCTCGTTTTCATTGATGGTTACTCTAACATAAAACATACTTCACTGAAGCTCACTTACATTACTTATCTACGATATTATAGTCATTCAAAAGGAGAAATCCAGCTTGGACATGGTATACAGCAAAGGTATTCAATTTTGCATTTGGAGTTCAAAGGATTAATGTGTTAGCCAGATGATGCACACTCTTGACTTTGAGACCACTGTGCAATGCTGTACTAGTGGTTACATTAGAGAATCCAAAAGATGTTAAAGAGGAGACCAAATGATCTTCTTTCTGATGAAACTATGGTTGTTGGGGAAAACTGAATAGTGAAATTAGGATGGAACAGCTGAAGAATACAAAGTTTTGTTTTGAGTTTTTCAGTTATTCACCAGAAAGCTAAATTTTAAAACTTTTAGGGAAGCATATCTGTGGATCTCCTTAGAGAGAGGTTACACTGTTCCCTCTTCTGTGGAAATTATACAAATTGGAGACTGTTTGTCTCAGATGGTTGGGCATGCAAATGTATTTCTCATCTTCTACATCTGTTAGATTTCACAACTCAAAATAATTACTTCTGTGCACATCTGGAATTGGATTTTGATTGTTAGAGATTAATCTTCCTGTTTAATATCATCTAAATCCCAATACTCTGTTGAATTCAAGTTAAAATAAAAAAGAACAGATTGGGGATAACAAGGAAAGCACATACCATTAACAAGCCCCCACGTGTAATTTGGTATGTGGAGGTTTACTTGCATGCATCATATGCGTTAGCATTGTATCTGGTATGGTGTAGTCCTTAAGTCATACACATTATTCTTTGCACTTACATCTAAATCTAGACATTCATTTGTGATCTCAGCACTATGCTTGACACAGATGCATGCTGATGTGTGGTTAGTGGTGTCTAGTTTGCGCAACTTTTCAAGTCACTTTATCAAATGCAAGTGTAAGTTGCTCTGGATAAGAGCATCTGGCATATGGCAAATAATGTAATGCAATGAAATGTAGCTATAGAGTTAACTAGTCAAGTACCAAATATCAAAGTTATCTGTGTAATTTTAATACAATACAAGAGGTCTCCATTACATGATATGAGACTTACAAAAACTGATAATGGTCCATGCTTAACACATTTATAAAAATGCCACCATTGTTTTACAAAACAAAATCACATTTTACAAAAGAGGCTGGAGAGTGAGAGAAAGAATCAGTGAAAACAAAAATACAATGTTTTTAAAAGTCTTAAAATGCATCAAAGGAATTGACTGACTAGGCTTTCCTCCTGAATGTAGTTTGAATCAGTGAATAGGGAAGGGGAACTGAAGATGATTTATTTATTTTATGCATTATTTTATACTTTTATACTATGCTCACTGTCTCCCTCACTCTATAATAGACACCATAAACCATGTTGTGTTTAGTCAGTCCTGCCATTCCCAAACAGGCTGCCTCACAATATCTATAATGTATCCTGCAATTCATGTGCAGGTTTTTTTTTTAACATGCACACTTTTCAAAGTATTAATATCTTTAATATTGCATTTTATTTAACATCAAATTCATCTGGCCTTTATTGTTTAAAATTCTATTTTCAGTCCATGTTCAGAAATGTAACTCCACCAAAAACATTTGTCTATGGGAAAATAGGATTCAATTTACTGACAGTCTGTTTTATGACATAAATGCATTGTGTCATTAAAGCTGGGACTGCCTGTATACATGCAACCCCTTCTTTATAAATACATAAAGTATTTAATCCTTTTTACAAAAATATATACAGACATACAAGCTATATAGAGCATACAGTCAACATTCAGCTAAAAACTAAACTTCACAAGCAGTGCTCTGTGCTGTAACTAGGAGACATGGATTTGGTGGTTATTCGGTAACATAGAAATAAGAAGGTATGAGAATATGAGACTAAGAAATGCCTGGAAGGTAACAGACGTCTGCCCGCTCTGTCCAAGGCTGGGGGAAATAACACTTGAACTAGAGTGAACTACATGAAAAAGAGTTCTCTGGAGTGGTCAATTTACTTTTCATATTAATTTGTGTTGACTCAGCTATACTGAGAGGGGAAATATTCCACTAAATGAACCCTCTCTGTGGCCTCTGTCCAAATGTTTTGGCCTGTTAATGTTGTGCTTTGAGGGCAGTCTCTGAACATTTACCTGGAAACTACAACAGCACAGATTAACAATTTGTGGCTGGGAGGGTGGAAGCCAACACCTGTGCTGCCAGTACTCACACTGACCACACAGAACTCTGGCAGCCTGACCCTGACCCAGTGATCACTGCTAAATCCCAGGAATTTGGACCCACATAATTTATCTGGTGTGGTACATTCAAGAATTATCTGGAGAAGATAAATAGGATACATTGCATTGTCAATAATGCGATATTACTTTCATGGAACACGATCTGCTGTGAAACATGGTGACAATGAGCAGTGGTGAATGTGGGATTTAATTTGTGGTTAAATGCCTCAGAGGAAACCCTGAAGACAAGTGATAGCTGCTCTTGCCCGACAGCAAGATGACTGTGAAAAACTGTGGCACGGTGGGGCAGACAGCTACTCAGACTGTCCTCCCACACCGCTGGTAACAGGTAAGTGAGGCATTTACGGTATTTATTCATTTATTTATAAAGGATTGTCAAGCTGGCAGGCTCTGAGGCAATTCCCTTATAATGTTTTACAGAGCATGCTGCCATTACACCTTTAGAGTGGCAGAGATGGCAGACGGCCCTGCAGTTTCAGCCAAGCTCATTCTAGGTTATATTATCTATACCAGTGGTCTCCATTGCTGTAAATGTGTAGAGGGGACATATACTTTCCACTCTTGTGAATTTGTTGAAAGTCAGCTCATCATTCATCTTTAGATTAATATTCCAGTGAATAATATTATAAATTAAATGCATATCAAAAAAGTACATGGGTTATTTAATTCACTTATTATTAACTAGTGCTGTAGCAGGTGTCTCCATCACTTAATACAGTACCCTCAGTTGAAATACTACTGGGAGGTGGATAACGATGATATTATGTCGACCTGTAAAATGTTACAGTGCAATTATTGATTGTATTCTTAGAGAAATGTGGGTAATATTGTTGTTAATGACCAAATTCTTGTAAATGGTATTGTATTTGTATAGAAACAAATTGTATTTAAATATACTGCCAAAATACTAGCAGAGTTTTACCTATTGGAATTTGTGTAGCGAGAATGCTCATCTCCGCCACAGAATTCGAGAGCATTAAGTGTCTCTGCTTTCACCATACATTTATAAATTTGATTGTTCACTAACTTGTATTTGTTAGCTGCTGTGAGTAAGCAGTTATTTAATTCCAGCAAATAAGTGGGTGAATATTTTGGGTCATGTCATCACACATTACTAAAACAAGTCTATCACCTGTTACTGAGAGAAAAATCTGTATACACCAGGGATAATAATTATAGTGCAGCTAATGTGTCTGGCTCCTTTTTTGTGCAATCTTCCACAGGTGACACATTTTTATCATAAATTAGCAAGGCAAGTGAAAATTGTATTCACAGCAACAACTCCCCCCCGCTCTAACAGACAAAGACATCTACATAATTAATTTCTATTTTGTGACTACAAAAGGTATTGTGTAAGAATCTTATAGCTGGTTTTAAACTGGATTCAAGAATACAAATCTACAATATGTGCATTTGACACAACAACAACAACAACAACAATAATGTTACTAATAGTGGTGTGTTTCATGTACAAGTGTAAAAAAATTGTATTTAAATTTCTTGAGACTTCTTCATTTTTATTTCAATTATATCCCTAGCTAGGGAAAGCACCTTTTTAATCCCCATTCTGTCATACTCTCATGTGAGTCTGTAATGTAGTGGCAAGGGATCTGGGATGTGAATAAAAGTAATTCATTCCATTAATCTCATTTAAAGACTTTCCCTGTAAGTCCATGCATGTGTTGTAGAGGGCAATTGTATGTGTGCGTTTGTATATGTGCATGACTCTGTGTGCAAGAGAGCAAGAGGAGTGGAAACATGCGATTAATCCTAAAAAATCCTTTGCAAAGCAGCACACCTAGACAGAGAGACAGAGGGCATTCATATGGTCACATGCCTCAAGGCTTCTGTGCATAGAATCACCGGGCTGAATTCACTATTCATTCATGAAAATGTTTTTTATGTGTTTAAGGGCACATAAAAAACAAACATTTTGCAATTCATCAATTTGTTATTAGCTGGAATTTGTACTCTAGTATCCTAGAGTAAATCCAAATAACGAAAATAATTACATATTTTAAATTGGAAAAAAGAAGAAATTCATAAATTATTTCATAATTAGTCACACAAATGAATACATACAGTAATACATTTTTTAAATTAAAAAGTACATTCTGTTTCATGAAAAAGTATAGTGTAGAACAGTGTTTCTGAACCCTCTCCTGGAGGACCCCCTGCCCTGCATGTTTTAGATCTCTCCCTGCTCCAACACAGCTGATTCAAATGATCAGTTTGTTATTAAGCAGCTTCAGGAGTTCATAATGAGCCTGACGAAATATTTTGTCCCTTAACGTTTCCATATCATTTTTATTTTTATATTGTGCTATGACAAGGTTGTATTGCCCAGAAATGCTTACTGTGGTGACACCTGTCTTGTAGTTTGTTGTTTTGCCAACCAAATTGTACATTTCATTACTTTATTCATGATCGTTCACTCATTCAAACATTCAGTGATTACTGATCAGAACCCCTACTTTTGAAGAATACAGGGTCTGTTTTCCTAAAGTTTGCTAAGCACTGTTTTAGCATCTAAATTGCAGGTAGCAGCAATTAAAA
The DNA here is from genome assembly GCF_013368585.1 of Megalops cyprinoides. NCBI lineage: Eukaryota > Metazoa > Chordata > Actinopteri > Elopiformes > Megalopidae > Megalops > Megalops cyprinoides. Next base: position 18,325,717 of record NC_050594.1, on the reverse strand, counting down.
TGACTGGTGCTTGTTGTGAGAATGGGCCCTAAACTGGAGCTTTGTAATATCCCCATTCACGGTATCAGTTTAACGGAGTGTTTTTTTGGCTGCTCAATGCAATGTTTTCCTAGGCATTATTACAGCGTTGGCATTACAGAGGATGGTGTGTTATGGATAAATTAAGGCTGCACCGTGCTATTCTTGCAGGGGATAAAAGAGATAAAGGAGCTCTTTGATTGTGTTAAAGTACAAATAACAGACCATTGGGTGAATGAAAGGACCTGTTAGCAAAAGGTGCAGAGACATCCAGGCTGAGGACTGAACACTGAAAGTGCAAACACTGTGTAGAAGTTCCAGGAAAATGGTGGACTACTTTTATTTATTGATAGTTAAGACTATAAGCATGTGGCTTTAAACTAAACAGCATGGACTTAAAGGAATTCTGCAAATTAATTCAGCGCAGTCTGTGACACAAGCCAAGGTTTCCTGTAGCATTGAATATCTCAGTGAAAATCTCTTCGAAGATTAAAACAAACGTTGGCTTGGAGCATTTCTACTGTGCACAATTGAGTCTTAATTAAAAAGCAATCATTGCTTTCTCTTCAGTTCTTTTCACAATTCACTCCCTTAGCTAACATTTGAGGGTTTATTGGATGAGCATGTAAAAAAGCCCATGTTTATTGCGAGGCCAATAACCCACTCAGAAACTGTATTGCCTGAACCCAGCTGCAATAAATAATGGCTTTGAGTCATAAAAAATACATGTGCTGTACAGAGATAAGTTGGAAAAAAGAGCAGTGTTAAAGAGGAAGGGAGAGGGAGGGAGAGAGTATATATATATATATATATATATATATATATATATATATATATATATATATATATATATATACACACACACACACATCATTTATCAGAATTGTAGAGCTCAACTCTATTTCCCAGGCCAAGGTAAGATGTCCATAGCTGCTCAGTTTGAGTAGTTGCCAATAATCATGTTTTCTCCCCAATCAAAGACTGATTGGCTACAATGTCTAGTGTGGAACCTCTGGGTAAACATGGCTGGACCTCAGTGGCAGCTGCCTGTGAAGTAGCGGTCAACATGTCTCCATTGCCTGACTGATACATGTCCCAGTTTCATTCTTGTTTTGGTTGAGGAAGATTAATATTTATGCACATACTTTGTTTCCATACTTTGCATTTGATTAGCGAAACCACAGCCTCGGGCCATTCTGAGCTGGCAGAACACTAAGAAAAGAAAGAGAGAAAATAAATGGATCGAATTTCATAGTCTGCCCCTACGACACAGATAATCCCGTCTTCCGAGCCCTTCAGGGTTCTCTACAGTGATAAAGCCAGATGGCACCCACGTCTCCAGAGGAATGTCACACTTTATGGGGGCACTCCTCTTCCTGATGTAACATGTGCTCCCTGAGAGATGAGGTTTTTAGAGGCAAATTCTTTTTTCCCCATTGTATTCAGTTCACCGGCACCAAAACCCAGGGGAGGCAATTAAAAATATAGGAAAATTCCACCTGATGCATTGCTAATGAGCCCTGGACAGTCCTCTTGCCATGCAGACTGCTCCCACAAAATCTACTTGAAATGGTCTCATCCAGTCCTTGCCATGGACTGGGTGCACTCCTGATACAGGATAAAACAGGATGGCAACAGGATGGCAGGTATCAGATAACCACTGAACATAATCTGTTTATTGAGGAGGATCAGTAATGTTAAATAAAAATGAATGGTATGTTTTTCTTGTGAATTTTAGGATTAAGCCATGCTCTGATAGTAATAACCCACTGCTGGGGAATGAATTGTGATAAAAGAACAGTGATAAAAATGCACCCATTTGCACCAAACAAAACTATAAAATCTCAAATAATCATGTTAATCAAGATGTCTTTTAAGATTAGTGCTATGTGTATCTTGCATATTGTTCAAATTAATCCTCATCAGAAACAGAACTATGGTACTATATCAGTTTAGCTAACAATTAAGCAGCTTTTTAAGTTGCAGTAAAACATATAATACATTCATATTGTATTCAGTGTTAATATCCTGTTTATTCTGGGAGTTTCCGAATGTGCCAGATGTTTCTCTGTTGTTGATGTTGATTGAAACATGGGGTCATGTAAATGATTATGTGATGGTTTTCAGCATTTCTATGACAACTTGGTCAACATACCCGCATCATCCAGTGGTGTGTTTCTCTGTCAAGTTATAGTGGTACTCAGCTGCACAAAGTACAGGCCTAATTCATAGTGGTAAATGTTGGTCGGTCCATTCCCTGTTTGGCTTTGCTTTATAGTGGGAAATGAAGCATGATAGTCTTCTCTAAATAGTGTCCAATCTGGTCCTTTCTGGTTAGATCAGTAACAGAGGGTAGTCGATGCTTTAGCTGTTCCTGCATCTGGTTCCATTGCATAATGCATCAAATCAGCGCGCCTGCCAAAATAACCATTGGAATATTGTCACAGAGCAGCTTCTGTTTGTTTCTCAGAACACATCTCTCTGAAGCAAACCTTGTTGTTTACTAAATCAAACAGTAGCTTTTTATCAGAGCCAAAAGTGTGATGTGTTTTTTTAAACAACCAAGGGATTCAGATGAATGTAAAATTCAGGTGAATGTGATAGCTAGGGTAAGGGTTGATTCAATGGTCTCTTACCACTCACTCAGGTGGCTGACATGACTTCTTGTAATTGTGAATTATACTGCTGATAATGCATAATGCTAATGCGGCATTCAGACCAGAACATAAGTTAATATTACAGCACAAAGTACCACAGATTATTAAATATTATGGTAAGCACTGTTGTTTTCCACATGATGCACTACTGAACTGACAATTTTTATTTCAGTTTTCAGATGGAGGAGCTCAATCATAAAATAGTTTTGACAGCTTTATGAGAAACTGAAGTGTTCTCATCAGACCAATCCCTGCCACACTCTAGTTATAACCATGGCTGTTATGCCTTATGAAAACATCTGCTGAAACTAATAATTTGATTATGGAAATAAAAAATAATGATAACCAAACAAACCCTTCAAGACCACAATGCAACAGCAATATCACAATTAAAAAACAAATAAGAAAAGTTTCAGAAGCTTGTTCCAGATGCACAGCATCTGTCAAGCAAGACAAGTCGATTTGTTCTGGTGACTCAAAATCTGAAATCCAGTTTGATTGACGGGAAGAATGCAGAGGGTTCAACAGAGTGAAAACTTTTAAACTACATGCAGTAGCAGAATTGCTGGGGACAGCATAAGGGTGTTAATAATAATCATGTCTCTAGTAATGCTGCACTTTCCAGTGCTCACTAATGAGCAGGTTTTAGTGAGCAGTATCAGTCATTCTTTCTCCTGCCCCCTGTTCCTCTGCAAATCAGAACACCTCCACTGATGTCTGTCACAGATGCCATTAATGATATGCTCATCCTTGACAAAAACCTAGTCTATTTTTAATGCAGTGTTCAAAACTGTATCATCTGTGTCTAAATTAAATTGGATGTTTCTGGAAAACAACACTACACAAAAAAAAACAATGCAGTGACAATGAGAATCCTCTAAGCACGCCCTGATCTTTTGGTAATGAACTCAAGTTATTTCTTTATTTCAGGTGTGGAGTTTGTGAGTTTATTGAAAGTTTCAGCATTTGAGTACTGCCACATTCATACATTTGCAGAATTCAGTCAAACCCCCCTCCCCTTCTCCAAAGACTTCATTTGGGTGCTCAACAACCAAACTGGTCAGGAAAATGACTGACTGACTAGTGACAACACATTTGGCTGAAGGCCGGAAGACTGGGGTCAGAATTCTAAACGTGAGAAATCTGAACAGAAAAGAACATTATTAGAAGTGGCAGATGTGAACTCCATCTTGTTCCATCTGGACTCTGGAGTTACAGGGATTAAGTGGGGTAAACACGATTTTATTAGTGAGAAGGAGAGTGTGAGATTGGTGGTGTTGGCCCATTCACTGGTACTCAGCAGCCCTGTGCAAATAATTCCAAGACACAGGAGGGAAACGTGAGTGAGTGTAGGGTGTGCAGCATGACATAGAGAGGGCAAGGACTTCCTACCACTGAGGGTGAACAGTGTAGCAGTTCAGAGTGAGCATGGCCTTTCTGAATATGAGGTGGAACAGGGAGTAGAGGAGAATGAGGGTCTTCAAAGAGGAAAGTGCTGTGACATTCAACAGAGTGGCCCCAAAGTGGGAAGAGAAAGCAGGGAGTTATTAATGGTTAACAGCTTTACTGTAGAATGACCTCGATCCTCCTTACAGAAAAGGACAGAAAATGACCCATGCACTGCGTGTGCATCAGATGGTGACGTGAGTTTCCCCACTGAGGTTGGTGTGAGTAATAATCACCACCATTTAAAGCAAATGAGTCACACCGGAGTTACAGCCGCTGAGTGGGGACGCGGTATGTAAAAGGCCATTGAGGAACAGAGGAGGTAAATGAGGAAAAGAGGGAGTGAGTTTGTGTGCAGTGCAGGACTCATCAAAAAGTGAGAGAGGGCTCACTTGAATTGTCCATGGATAGGGAAGCATTTCTCTTGGTTTGATTTCTTCATTTTGCCTGAGTTGTGTCAGCATGTTTGTGTGGAACATCGTGGCACCAGGGGTGACTGGTGGAGAAGGGAAGCTGTGAGAGTGGAATCAGTGACATTACCTGTTTTATTCTAAAAGAAGCAGACCAGGCAGGCTGAGGAATCTGATTGTGACTTTGGAGAGATGTCACCAGTGAGATAAGAGATTCTTCTTAGCCTACTCAATTGTGGTGTGAGTGTGACGTGAGAAAGAGTAGTGACGTTCTTTCTGGTGTGTGGGGGATTCTCTATCCTCTATTTGGGCTAATCGCCCAAATCCTTATTTACATTTACATTTACATTTATTTATTTAGCAGACGCTTTTATCCAAAGCGACTTACAAAAGTGCATACAGTAGGTACAGCGACAGTACGGGGACAGGATGTGTACAGTTCCACAATGAGACAGTTCTCAGCTGAGAGCAGGGTCTGTTTGAGGACGCAGTACTATCAGATTTTTACAATTACAGCCTAAAGGGCAACTAGTACGATATACTTTCGAACGGCAAACTTCAACAACTTCAAAACGGCACAATGAGCGTCAGGGTTAAGGCGGCAACAAGAGACAAAATTTAAAAGCACAATTTAAAAAGCACAGCAATTTTTAAAAAGCACAGCAATTTACAGCACTGATGGGGGGGGGGGGGGGGGGGGGGGGCAGCAATTGTGTGCTGGGTCAGTCCAGGTAGAGTCTGAAGAGGTGCGTCTTCAGGCCCCGTCTGAAGGACTGGGGTGAAGGAGCTGTCCGTAGCGAGACCGGGAGTTCGTTCCACCACTGGGGAGCGATGTAGGCGAAACGCCGATGTCTGGCAGAACGAGCACCTCCTGCCTTGACCATGCAGGGAGCAAGGCGTCCAGTTGCTGCTGAGCGTAGGGGTCGGGCTGGTGTGTAGGGCTGGATGAGTTCTTGGAGGTAGGCAGGGGCTGTCCTGTTGACTGCAGAGAAGGCGAGGGTCAGGGACTTGAATCTGATCCTGGCAGCGACAGGAAGCCAGTGTTGTGTGAGCTCCAGAGGGTGGGAGTGAGGCTCGTAAGGGCGGCTATTATTGCTCACGCTTTTGTGTACTGCTGTGCCTTACCACTGAGCTCGCTGTGTGTGTAATACCTTAGCCTAAAGGGGGTCCACTGATTCTGCAGGTGAGAGACAGTGCAGAGGATTTGCGGTGTGTACGTGGTGTGTGGCCATGCTTACCTGAAGGAGCAAGCTCAAATCCTTGGGCAGCATCCTGGTCTGGTGTAGGGGAGTGTAAGTGGGAGAGAATTACCCAATGTCTTGCAATTCACTAACTGTTGAAGTTTCTTGTTTTATCACCAATTACCTGTCCATGTGTTTTGGAGGGCTGATCCTGTGAGAGGCAAGGGGTTGGCAGATCTGGGTCTTGCTAGCTCTTCACAAACACGTGCATTAATTTGCTGTGGTGCGTTGGACAGTGTCCTTGAAAATGACTTCATTTACCTGCAAGCTGATAAGGCAGGGGGACAATGTCTCAGCCAGTGAGGACACCTGAATCCAAACAGGCCTTAGAGCCCATGAATTCCTACCATGTAATATGAGAAGGACCCTGGTCTCCCTCTTGCTCCTTGTGTTTTATTGTGGAAGGTATATCCCCAAGCAGAGAATGGGTTTCCCTGCAATAAGGCAGGCCCAGGGTAGGAAAGCTGGGCATTGTGGTGTTTCAGAATCAAAAGCCTGAACTTATGACTTGGGTATGTACAGTATATATGTGAATTCACACTCGGAATTTAGATTAGGTGAGTTCACACCTTTCTCAGGGGTTGAGGGCAGAGGATATTACAAATAATATGCTGCACTGCCTTAACTCTGTCCACACATCAAGTTGATGACATAAAGGATAATGTTAATGGACTTGCATTAATGAGCTTACTAGCGCTCTCTTGTTCGTAAAGGCTTGCTTTTCGCAAAACCAAGACATTCCAAGTTCCATTTATATCTGTCATTTTTAAGATCTGGGCGTTAAAGGTGCATGCAAAAATAGGCTCGAAGCGGCTGTGTGGTTCTCTGACAAAGGGACACGAGCCGTTTCATTCTTGAGACATTAAACAACTGCTCCAAATGCCGCCTTGACAGCACGGTGAATGCTCGGCTGTGGTGTGGATCGATGGCAATATTGCAAGCCTTACGCTCACGTCACGTAAGTGGGTCTGCTGAGTGTCATGTCCAATTATATTCCATCCCACTCCTCACTCCCCATCTACTCTCATGTAAAATGTATTCAGGCTCTGCACAACGCTTTCTTCAAACAAATTACAGCAGCAAGGCGGAATTCAGCAGCAGATGGGGGAAATGCATCTGAATCTGAAAGCCATTATAATGGCCAGAAACAAATGTGCTGTGAGGTAACAGTCTTTTCCCATTTATTACAGCTTACCTCAAGTTGATCAATAATAGGGACTGTGCATGATAATTATATTAAGAATTAAATTAAATGAGGAGTCGAGAGACTTGATCAGGGGGCGAACCTCCAAAGCTAATTAAGTGTCTGAAGCCGAACTTTCCAATCAGTACAATAATCCACAAGCCTACAGTCTATTACAGGAAAGATTAATTGGCTTGCCACTATCCCCAAGGCTTTCACTTTGGGAGGAACTCCGGGTTCAGTAAAGTGTACAAAGACCTCAGGAAGCAAATTAGAAAGGAACCTACTGGTGTACATTGTTTTCCACATTACAGAGACCTCCTCTTGTCTCACCATTGGGAGTGATGGTCTGTCGATTTGACTTGCCACAGACCTGCTGGTTTATCATGGTGGGGGTTAAGAGGAGTGGTAAATAACAGAAAAAAATCCATGAGCCTCATTGTTTATTATAGTAAATTGCAATAGTTTACTCCTTGACCAGCTGTTCTCTCTCTCTCAAATCTAAGGTATTTCAGTTTCTGTACGTTTCCAAATCCCTATATCCATTCAAGCTTACAAGTGAAACCTGCACAGAAATATAAAATTTGTAAGACAATTATTCCCATTTCATTTTTAAATACATAAAGTTTAGGGTTAATTTCTTTTTATTTTTTGACAAAGTCAATATTGTAACTAGGCCAAGGATTTTAAGTATGGTTGTACTGGGTTCTGTGTATTTTTATTTCTTCATACTGTAAGTTTTTTTTTTTCCTTTGATCGTGTACATTGATAATGAAGCACACATTTGTGAAAATTCAAACATTTTAAGTTGCATAGAAGAAAATAGTGTTGGGACGTCCTGTTCCTCTACTTCCCCTGAAAATGAGAAAACTGCGATTAAGACTTAATACTTCACAAATCAGACCGACCTCTGAGGTAGCCTTTTTAAAAGAGAAAAAAAAAACATTGCAACGGTTGCCATATGACAGAAATATCATCTTAGTATGCCATGGCCATCTCAGTCCCCCACTACCACTGCATTCACCTCTGTCACTTTTCTTGCACAAGTGACTATTACAATAACGATTATATGATAATCAGATCAGTTCAGCTTGACCTCCTGTAGCTGAGCAAGAGATTTCATCTGCCTCCTCTATGAAAACCTTTTTATTAAGTGCTGGATTAATCATTTTGCCACAGAGATTTACACTGGAAATGTAGGACTGCAAAGCTCAAAAAAATTTACTGGAAAATCTCCCTGTTGCCTTCCTGCTAAACCTTCAAACATGTACAATGAAACATTTATGTGATGAAAGCAACAAACATCTTGACTGAATTAACAGTCGTGACAAGTTTGAAACATTAAAATTTGCAAATTCAAACAAGGGGGCAGATACAAAATAATGGATATGCTCTGACATTGCCAGTCAAAAGGTTTCATTTTAATGCTGTTTTCATTCAGATAAAGAAGCAAAGAAGATCAGCTTTTGTTCAGGATAGCAATTTTCTATTGAGCACTCTGAGACAGTGAAGCAATGGGTAGTATAGTTTCACCACCGTAACCTACCTACAGAGATACGGCCAGGACCGGCGCATGCACTTCTGCCGCTCTAGGCGAAAAACAATTATGCCGCCCCTCTGTTTGCAATGTACCATACCAGCAACAACACACAAAGGCCAATATGCCATACACATAAAGCAAAAACCAGCAACAACACACAAATGCCAATATGCCATACACATAACACAAATAGTCTAGTGCCATGCTAATGTGCTCAAAGTGTCAACAATATTAAAGTATGCATGACGCAATATGTAGGAATTTTGCGGATCCATATACAAATAATGCACGAAACAGGTCTGCATAATAACTCCAATATCCTGTTTCCAAATTCTTTACAGCAGAGTCATGACAGCACAGCTATTTTCGTGCCTGCTCTGGTGATGCTGCTAAAGCTAGCATCTGCTGCCTCTTGTGGAGCACATGGTGGTGGAGCAACAGCGGTAGTTGTGCTAGCGGTCTCTTGGTTCGATGGAGTTTTTGGAGTGCTTGCTCCTTCAATAGTCTCCTCTTTTTATATTTGCAGCCAGATAATTTCGGTCATCTAGCCATGCTGCTTTCCTTATCCTCAGTCATGGCTCGTGAGAGCTGGGGGCGGGAGGTAGGGAAGGGAGGCGGCTGCAGGTGTAGTGTGATTGACACATTCCTCAGCAATATATTTTTGAATAGTTGGCCCCTAGTTGGCCCCTGGTTGGCCCACATTTTGCCGCCAATTGCCTCGTTCACCTGTATGGATGCGCCGGCATTGGATACAGCGAGCAAGTGGTTTGTAACCTGATGGTCAGCTATATGAAACCTATATGAAACCTTACAATATCAGAAGCAAGTGTTTTGATATTTTTTGTCAAATAAAGCAATAGCTCCATTAAGAATACCTCACTGCATTGTCAAAAGAAACAACTCCTCAACCGGGCTGCTGATAATCTATATCGCACATCCAATGCGGTGCATTTAAATGCTCTCCGGGTGCACGTTCTCTGCTGCGTCTTGATTGCTTTGCTTTTCATTTGCATCCATAGTGCAGTGACCTGAATCCAGCTGCTCTGGGATTTGCATCCTGGAAGCAATCGGAAACCTGCACCTCCAAGACCTGTCATGACAATGAAAATTTTTGACCCTCAATTATCAAAAAAAGTCTCCTTTCCCAGTGGGTAGCTGAATGTGCAAAACCTGTTAATGTACCAATATGAGGAAAAACAGATTTTAGGAATAATTATATAGGCATATTCCCGAATATGCGCATTTCTTACAGCAGCAAGCTTTGTGGTTTCAGTTAGATCACAAGATGTATATTTATTTACAATTTTCATGGTAAGATACTGTATGTTCCAAAAATAATGGCAAGTCTTCCCACCTCTGCTCAAATCATGTTGTTGCATTACCTACTGTTCTGCCCTTTCCTTGTGCGGCTTCAAATACCACTTCATTTGCAGATGCAACAGCTCTGGCTTTTGCGACATTTTCATTTGTGTTTGGAGTAGATTTTCCGTTTATTTTTTTAGACTTTATTAATGGCAGCATTATTAATGTAAGTCAGTTCTCTTATATAAAAAAGCCTTGATGGTAAGACCATAACAGAAATCACATGCAACTGGACGCTGTATTGCAAGTATTAGCAATTATTGTATAAATTGTATACACTACTTGTGAATACTAATAAATCCATATAACCAGATAATAAAACAGTTGAAATAAGAAATGAATTAGGCAGTAAGCTGAATTACATTCCCTGAATTGCTTTTGTCTGGTACATTTGTTAGTAAAGGCATGCTTTGTAATACCCATGAAAGATATTTTGGAGCATTTCACTTTTGCTACACTTTTGCTTCTCACTAGTAAGACATGTAAAAATGAATTCTTCATATCTATTTAATGTTTTAAAATAATATGGGACAAAGAAACAGACTGACACGTCCAAGACATGGAAGCAGCCCTCTCTGCCCCTGTTCCACACTCCCAGTATCACAGACCCATGGGCAAGGTGTCAGCTGTTGACTGGGCAGCCTGTGTCAGTGGTTTTTCTGCACTCACTTCCACGCAGGTAGTATAATTGTCCATTAAGTCTGGCAACAGAACCTGGTGAGAGCAGTGTCCTCAGCATTGTTAAAATACCCCCTTGTGACCCAGGGCTTGAGTATCTGGCTACAGTGGCAGTTGTTGATCACATAAGTTATTGGCTATTTTAGTATGTTCCTGTTAAATCAGTTAGTGTAGTTAGTCCCACTCTAGATGAGTTGAGTGCTTGATGCTGGCAGGGACGTTTTTAGTGCTATATTTGTGCATCTATCGTGGGGTCATGACCCATTGCTATTGCCAAAAATTTCTAACAAATGCTGTTGTAAACTGTTGATGTAGGCCTTTGGAAGTCTAGTATCCGATGCCCCCTGTACTACTGTATGTAGCTTCCGGGCAGGTATGCTTTTCAGAGGCTGTATGCATTTTTTTGGGGGGAAGGATCAATGCCAAACAGTTGTGTACAACCAGTGTGATCAAGTCTGAGGTGCTTTCATAATTAGATTTTTTTTCCATAATTTTCAGTTACCTCATTAAATTACTGCTATACCTAAAAACAGCAGATCACTTACTAAAGTGATATGTGGGTGCTATCAAATAGTTACTGAAGACATCCACTTAAAAGGGATGTACTGTATCTGTTACATAGGATAACTTACCACATAAGCAACATTTCCAACTCATTCTGTTTGTTTGTTCTTGTGCTTTCAGCATTCTCTCACTAAGCTTTCCTATTCTCTCACTAAGGGTCGTCCTTGCTTTGTCTCTTTTTATCCTGCCACGCTTTTCAAAATTGAAACCTTTCACTTATTCATTTCATTTGTATTGATTTTTTTTTCCTTTTGTAGATCATTACAAGAACGGAATACAGCACATCTCTCTATGTAAGATGGCAAAAGGGCATCAGCATGACAGAGGTTGCTTTCCACATATATTGAAGTGAAATACTTAAGGTCAGAAGAGCTGGGTAATATGTACTTCAAAAGAGAGAGAGCAGTTTTCCTCCACATTAGAGGCCCTCCTGCTGGTACTTGTTCTCTTCTTCCAAGAAAGTCTCTATGCTTCCCTTTCGCATGTTAAATTTATCTGTAAATCAGTATTCGGAGCATGCATTTTTATTAGTAATATTTGCCTGTATAATCTCATCATATGAACTATTTACACAATTAGCACATATTGTGGCCCATAATTCTTAAATTATGGATCTATGGGTCAATGAGATAATAATGAGATTTTTTTCAGTTTTTTCATGATGAAATCAATGATATACCCAACTGACCTTGCAAATGACACCAATCATTACATGCTGTAAAGAGAAAACATTTCACATGCCTAACAGCTGTCCAAAATTTTCACCTCACAAAAATCAGCATGCTTGCAAAACTCAATAATTTATTTTAAAAATCAACAAACAATTACAAATAGCCTGAGTACACAGTCAGCTGAAAAAGTAAGCCTCCAGTTCTCCAGCCACATACCTGTGTTTCATATGCCCCTAATTAGGCAGGTATGGCTCGTTATCCAATGGGCTGGCTCACACAGACAGACTACTAAAACACACATTCTGATCACAAACAATTAAACAATTGACCTGTTCAGATGATTGATGAGCTCAGTTAATGACAAGGTGGAAATGGAAAGGCAGCAATCAAACATTTAACAGTGACAACTGAACAAACAAACAGTTTTGGGGAGCAGTTTTGGGGAGCAGGTGAAGGTTCACATAATGTCTGGCAAGGGTTAAAGGTTTGTTTTGTTGGTCTTTGAATTCCACAGCATTACAAACTTCCCCTTATGGGACAACAGAGATTCAGTTTCAAGTGCTAAAGCAAGGAAATCCTTGCCCGGTGACTGGAATGGCACATCGCAAAAGCAGCCTGAGTCGAACAGTGTGTTCAGAAAGCCGACGACAAGAATGGAATTCTGAGAAGTTGGTACATCTCTTAGATATGGAGCATCACTGGCAATGAGGAGAGAAAGCTAATTCCTTCTTTGACTTATATACACATTTTCAGAGAGTCTCAAGGGAAAGGGAGTGACAGAGAAAGGGATAGAGAGAGAGCAATAGAACTGGATGGATTGGAGAGGTTAACTAATGGCATCCTTAAACTTGATGAGTCCCTGTGATTTACCACCTGCTACAAATACAATTATTTCTGTTTTTCAAAGTGTTCGGCATTCCTCTCTTTGTTGTAATCAGAAATTGATAGGTCTTTCTAAGAAAGTCTCTTCTACAGAAAGTCTTAACTCACACTATTTTCACCTTGTTATTCAATGAACCTACACAGGCAGTTATGAAAAGGATCCAGTACTGTAGAGCTATCCACGTATCAGATGGTCTGCTGAATGACATGCCCTTCAAGCATTCACAGCTGTTCATCTGGGAGAAAAAAATAGAAGGATATATTTGTAAGGAATAAACCAGGTCAATCTATAATTTCTCTGTCTCTGACATTGTTTTGTATGTACGGTATACAATACTGTAAATTTATCCTATCAGATTGTAATGATACCTGAGATGACATGGAAACACTTTTTTTCAACAAGCAAGAATTATTTTATCTCATGTAAAATGGCATGTCAAATTCCTCATGTCATGATTCTGGCTTCTTATGGTATTATTCATTATGCAAATCATTTACAATTACATATGACATGTGTGGATAGCATAGCTGATGCATATCCTGATCTCTATAATCTCTCTAAAAATAAGGGCAGTTTTGAAATAAGCCAGGGAGCATTTGGTTAAGTGTGGAATGCATTGGTGTATGTGTTTATGTGTTCACGACAGATTGCTATGAAGCCCAGCAAAGCTGGCTGTACTCTGTCTGGCCTTTTTCATTCAGGCTTCTGTTCCCACCTACACAAGAGATAGAAACCTTTAGGATTAAAAGCTTATGCATTTATATGGTTCAGGTTTGATTCATGTTATCAGTTCTCCTTCCAGTAAAGTACAATGCTCTCTCATTGTTTTGTTAAGGTTGGCCCTAAACAAGAATAACCCTTGAGTACGTGTTTGGACTTAGCATTTCAACAAATGATTCCTGCATGCATCCATCACTATTTGCAGGTCAGCAGTGTGATGTAGTGGCAAGGAGCCAGGCTCAAAATGCAAAGATTATGCGTTACATTCCCAGGTAAGGAACTGCTGTTTTACCTGTAACCAAGCTACCTCATTCAAATTTTAGTAAATATCCAACTGTATAAATGGATAATATCCTAAATATGTTGGTTGCTCTAAATAGCATTATCTCCTAAGCAAATAATGTATTGATTTTTTGAGATAATATTACAGTCCCTGGAGCTTCCTGCAGGGATACCCATGCACTGTTTCTGTTCTTGTCTCATCCTCTGTAATGCAACCCCAGTAGCCTTTGTATTGTGTTTTTAATCAAAGATGCCTTTATATATCATTTACAGCTGTCAGAACTAAAGATGAATTATTATCTTCACTGACCCCTATTAAGATCATCAAAATGCAATTACAGTGCAAGACAAGTGCTCTGTTATTACTCAAGCAATGATTGCAAGAGTTCAGCTGACTTCATAACCTTGCCACAAAGGTTATCCAGTCACACAAGACACTAATGAGTGAATGGGATTTAATTAACTTAAGAAAGGGAGAGCGAGAGAGAGAGAGAGTCAAAAATGTGTTTATTTTGTTTACTACAAGGCTGTCCTTAGTGAAAAGAATGAACATATTCCTGTGAAATCAGAGTGACCCCATCTCCACACTGAGGTTTCATAACTGAGTTATGAGTTAAGGAAGATTTTATAACCTTCACAATATGAAAAATAATCATAGAACTACACCTTTGCTCTGCTTTTTCTAATGGACTTTTTTTAACCCTTTCAAAGCTTTAAGAACTCACATGCAACAGCATACGTATACATGGACAGATATCTAAGTTGGTGAGTAATGAATATTCATTAATTTATTAATAGTAAGATGCTTCACGTGCAGTTTCTCACAACAGCTGTCCACATATCAACAGTCTGGAAAATGCCATGTTCAGTTTGTAAATACTGCACTCAAGTCATATAGAGATTCAGTTATGGTCTCATTCATGGCTCTTTGTTTTAAGGTGTTTATGATTACTCTATTGTGTTCTTACACTAGATTTGCAAGCATACCAGACTTCATTATTACAACATAATTTGGATTCATTTTTATTTGTTTCAAACATTGTCAGACATGAAATGTTATTTCTTCCATGGCTTTGTTTGCTTTTCCTTTGCATGCAACAATCACAGTTCTCATGATTGGCTGATAACATAATATCCGATTTCAGAGCTGCTTTTACTCAGAGAGATGCTTCACTTGGTCTGACAAATGACACAAGCTGAACTGGAAAGCCACTGCACTTGCGCTGAAAGTTTTATTTTAGAGAATGGGAAAATATTAACATCAGGTCCAAATCAATAAAGAAGGCATTTATTAAAATGAGTTAAAAACAAAAATACATATTGCAATACCCCTTGAAATTGTTCTGTGAAAATATCAATTATCATTTACTACTGTAAAAGGAAAACCCCTTTGACAATGTTGAAGGAAAGAAAAACAACTCCACAAGCAGAAAATCTGAATTTCTAAAACCTCAGGGTGCCCGACAACTGAGAATGATATACAAACCCTCCAGCATGTGTGTTGCATTTTGAATGACAATTAATACAGGATGTGACTTTTGACTTCTGTACAATGAGATTATTAGTAATAATGTAATGCAAGGTGCAGCCTCTAAGTACAAGTCTTTGCAGAAGAGTGAGAGTGACTGGAAGGCATGAGAGGGGTGGAGGGGAGTGTTCTAGGTCTATGGTAATGCTGGACCAGGCTCAATGTCAGAAAGGGGTGAATAACACCAGAGCGCCAATAAGAGTAGAAACTGGTATGCATGCAGATCTCAGTCCAGTTTGTCCTTGAGATAAAAAAAAGTAAGGCTTGACTTCTTAAACTTTATCGTGTATGTCAATATCATAGTGTGGTATCCAGCCCCTTTAGACTTAATTATCTCTTAGGTCTCTGAAGTGTGCCTGGGGTTTCAACCAGTGATTGACCCACCTGAGACCACCATGATAAAACAGCTGCTTGCAGCTTCATCACAGGTTAGTCAATTGACCTGTTAACTCCCTTAAGAAGTTCTCTGGCCAGCCTTTTTCTGGTCATGCAGAGGTGTGGGAAATGTGTGATGTGGTGCTATACAGAGACTGCATTCAAACAAAATGAATGTCACCAATTAAATGTTTAAATGTCTGCAAAGCCCTCTGGTTTCCAATCATGAAACAAGGACTCATTATGTATCCATATAAAATATCTAATGAGCTCCCATCTCTCAGTTTGGAAAACAAGAGAAAATAGTTCCCCTTGTTCAGTGTGCAGTCTCTACAGCATGTAGCATGAGATGTGATGCTTTTATCACATTAGCACCGAAGGTGAAGAAGCTTGTGGCGTGTCAAATGTGAGGTGCTCTTCTTTTCCCTCTTCAGGAAGCCAACCTTGAAAAACGATTTTGGAGCAACAGGAATGGCAGCGCATCAGCTACGCTAATCTGCCTGTTAATGCTTAGCATCGGAAAGCTGTCAGTATTAAGCTGTCAGGTTAAATATGTGACTGCATCCCTGGAATACATTACACTTCCTCACACAGGGGCCACAGCAAGAAAAGCAGGAGGTTGTTTGACGTGTTATGTACAGGTGGGCTGTCGTGATTTCTTCCTCTTTACTGTTGCCTTTTATCTCCACCAAGTCATCTTTTTTGTTCTTCGGGCTTTGCATGTCAGGAAATCTTCTCCTACATAGCATTTGTCTCAATGTGCCCCCGGTGAATCTGGCTGCAAATCTTTGTGGAATCTGATTAGTGCTTTGTCAACCTGCTTTGATATTGCATCACATTTGGCCAGACTGGATGGCATGCCTTTCATGCTGCTGTTCTGACTTCAATTCTTGCTGGGCAATTTCTCCAGTATAATTAAACTGTCAAATTTACAAAGAGGAATGGGGGAAAGCCTCTTCCCTCCCTCTTGTTAGGGTCTGCTGCTCCCTTCTGTCCGGTACACCATCACCACAAATGGATAGTATATCCCTCACTGGAGTAAAGAGATGGCACAAACTCCCATTTCTCTGTGTAAACAGATATTTCAGAAATATTTTATTAAGTTGACTTTAACTAATGTAATAATATTGTATTAAATTGGGTGCAAATGTATAACAACACATTGTTAATCAACAGGGTTGTAACAATCACAAACCACACAACTCTGTTCCACATTAGTTATCCTGAAATATATTTTTATTTTTAGTTCCTAAAATAATTACATTATATTTAAACAAATAGAAGGTGAACTGTATAAAATTTAAAACGTTGCTTGGTCGACTGTGTTTACAACCAAGCATTCAAAAATCACTTCGACTATATTTATTGGTAGCACCACTTTTGGATGTACCACTATTGGATACCTAACAATTCAGACATGCTTTATCCTTGAAAATATTAATTGCTGTGAATGCGAAATGAAAAAGTATTGATGGGCAGTACGGAAAAGACATTTTTTTTCCCTTTAAATATTGTACAGAAATGGTGTTGGAGTTACAAAAGGCAAATTCTTTACAAATTCTCTATTTTTGTACCTTGGGGGAAATTAAGAGCTGCCAGTGCAGGAAAATGAAGTTTGATTGATGATTAATTGATGGGGTCTGACTTTATCTCCTGAGGTGCACATCATCATTAGTGAGCTTCACCGGCAATCTGACAGACGGGCATGATGGGAAATCTGACTGCAAGGTGCGGGCTACATGGACGGTTTGTTAACTCTGGAGGGAAAAAATAAAGACAGAAAGAAAATTAATGAATACCTCTCTCAAAATCCATCTACTGTGGGGGGATAAGTCAAACCACTGCTGTTGTGCATACTTAAAGTGCACTGTGGTTTGACTTACAAGTGGCATGACCTGGTTGCTTGCAGGCATGTCATGTCATCAATATAGTCATACATATTTACTGAAATGGATGGACCTCTGTGGGTTGTACTGACAGGGTCAAATGTAAAGTCTCCATCTTGCCTTTTACAACAAATGCATCTCCACATTCCTGTCTCATTGCTGGACTGCAAACTGTGAATCGTAATCGAAATCGCAACATTAGAAACGCCACATGCTTCACTGATGTTGTTTGTGGTGCTGGAGGTGACAAGGGTTGTCACTCCCAGTGGGACTGAAGCCATTCTGGGACCCTTCCCTGTCCCTTTTTTCTGTGTGTGGAATGACCAGGGTGAACCAGGAGGATGGCTACAAGACCGCATCCCATATGAAGGATATTTAAACGCCACAAGACACAACTCAGAGTGACAGAATTTCCCCAGTGACTCTTTATAAAGTCTTCCTGAAAATAAAGTCAATATGAGTCGGAATGCTGAGCTACAGATATTGATTAGCTGTCTCAGGCTATGAGCTGTAGGTTGCAATACGCAACAGAGAAAGGGAGAGAGAGAGAGAGCAAAGACAAAAATGAGCACATTCAAAGAAAAAGAGAGCAAAGGCAAAACAAGCAGACAGAAAGAGAACCTCCTCTCCCAAAATACTGTATATGTAGAGAGATGAGTGACTGAGAGTGTATCCTAACACTGCCAAGGAAAAGATGAGCTTCATGCTTTATTACAGCAAATGCTTTTGGTATTGAGAATTTATCACTGAATGGGTGACAGCAAGTCCTGATTAAATTACTTTTGAGAAATCAAAAGATTTGATATTTTGCTTGTGATTTGGCCAAGATGATTTTTTTTGCATTTGCAGTAAAGTTTGTTTGACGAAAACACTTGAGGTTGTAGGCAACTACAAGGCTTCCAAGCTGAATGGCTGGTAATATTTATGGTAATATCAATGCTGTGGAAAGTTTTGTCAAAGTTTTGTCAGGATGACAAAACAAGAAAAAAGAAATGACCACATGGAATATTATGGTTTATGTAATAGATTATTACACTGTAGTAGTATGTACTTGTCAGTGATTGCAGTGTAACCTAACTTTAGAAAGTTCATTTCAATTTCATGCCTTTAAATACTCCCTTTCACTATCTTTTTTGCTACTCTATTGACTTACTATGCAATTATATTTGCCATTTTACTGACTTACTATGTTCGTTGTTGCATGCATTAGCTTCCTACATTCCTTTTTGACCTTTTAAGCATTAAGTGAGGACAGAATGATTCATTATTTAGACCAGGGACTTCAGAAATTGGACAACTGTCAATCATAGTCACTTGGTAGCTAGCTCAAAAAAACTGTGGTTGACATTTGGTAACTTGTTTTACTTGTTGCTATTTCTCTTGGAATGGTGATGATTTTCATGATGAAATATAGCATGGCTAAGATACTGTTTGGAATTGATTCTGGAGTACATGGAACTGCTTGCTTTGTTGAAGATGCAAAATGCTTTACAGTGTTCAAGAATGAAAAACTGAAGTTGATAACAGTCCTACAGTAGACGGTATTTAAAATATATTCAAATATTTTATAATATCCTAATTAAATCTCTCCTTTTCCTTCCATGGAAAACCATCATGGTTTATTTAAATATCAAAAAGTTTGAGTTATATGTAGTTCAAAGGAATATGATTTGCCAGGGAGCAGTGGTGCCAAAGAAAACTATGTTTTGGGCCTCTGAGAGCAGGGACAGACATGTTGACTTCACACAAGCACAACATTACCGATGTTCAGATTAACCAAAATAAAAATGTGACAGTGATTAGGGAGCTGTACTTGTAACCACAAGGTTGGAGGTATTGGCATTGACTAATGCAGTGTTAAATAATTCCGGCAAATGGAGAGAGTTCAATTCACATAACAACATTCACTAAACCTCCTCCAGCATGTGTGTTTGTGATATTGTACCTCATGTTTGAATGGTATGCTCTTTAGGTGATGTAGCCTACAGCAAGAGTTAAAATACAGATGCAGTACAGTACAGTTAAAAGTGTACAAAATGTACAGCAGTGCTCAAGGCTCTGAACTCCAGATACTTTTGTAAAATATACAGTATCTTTCTGGTTTGATTTCAGACCAGCTATAATCTGCCCTGGGTCTTCATGGCATCAGTTTGTCAAAATGCTCTATTTTTGATGAAGTCCAAATGAAGACTTATATGCGGTTGTCTCTCACTACATCCAACTGGCTTTCTGCCGGTGGAAATGACTTACCAAAAAAAATGGATAAATGTGCTAAGGCAAGAAACTGTGGTGATGTGCAGACTAATGTGAACAAATGGGCAGCGTTGGTTTGGCATCTTAGTATGTAACTGATAGAAGAGAGCTTCTTAAACAGGAAGAGAACAGGAAATGTTGTGTCCCAATATAAATGTATAATACATCCTCAATTGGTGAATCAACTGCATATTTTTTCCTTCTGTTTCAGAATTATCAGTGACCCATTTTCAATGGCTCAGATGCATAACTTCAATTGAAGATCCTCATTTGCATAACCTGCAGGAAGTCGAAACAGAACATTAGAAGTGATACAGTGTTGGCACATCAGGGTAGAGATTGGATGGGATTTAGTATAGAGTGGTGGCTGGTTAAACGCAAATGCAGTAAAAACACATAGATGTGTCTTTCGGCATTAAAATCTACTCATAATAAATGAATTGCAATTCCCCCATCATAATAATCTCTTGAATTGCAGGAATGTGCAAATTAGGCATTTGGTCTTAATCTTGAATTTGGTATGATACATGTAATGTTTTAGTTTATAAAAGGGACCAGATCATTACTGAATAGTGTAGCTGCATGCTAGTCATTTTTATTATGTTTTATTATTTAACCTTTGATTAACCAGATAGGAATGATACCACACAGCAATGATTTCTTACATTTAGGGAAAATCTCTTACTTGTGTGCCTTAAGCAGCAGTTGTGTGTAGCAAAATAGTAAAGGACACAAAACGCATTTCATCACAGTAAGACTGTCATTCAACACTCAATTCACTATGTAAATTTCCATTTATTTTCACAATGGAAGCAGTTTTATGAGCATAAATACAATGCATATATATATCGGTTTGCAATTATTTTAAGCTGTTGTACATTCATGTTAGAAAAATGTCCCATTTTAACACAGAAAAGTGCAATTTCCTCTGAAATCTCCATCTCTGTAAAAAGCTGACCTTAGATGTCTTGCTTTTTTGTTAACCTCAATCTGCTGTACAAGACTGTATGGAAACCTCTCATCAAAGAGAAGATATTAAGGCTAATGAGCATGTGGTTTTGCACAAATACTCCATAGTAATTATTCCCATTCCTATTGTAAAGCTCTGTATCGGAAAGGTTTTGCCAAAGGATGTGCTCAGAATATATTCCAAGGAAGACAGATCAGACAGAGAAGCCTAACAACTTAAAAAATAGCCCTAACAACAAGTACAGTGAAGGTCAGACAGCAAGTACTGCATCATTCATAGAAGTCAAGAAAGGTTCTGGAGGTTGAAAGTGACTTATTGGCAGTGATGATTGAAAAATACATTTGCCCCCATACATTAGGGCAAGAGATTGCTGTCTGAAGAGTGTGAAATGAGTGCCAGGCATGATCAAAGTGAGAATGCTGGCTGTGAATGGGAGAAAGCCAGGGAATCATCACCACTTGCCCTGCAGGATTAATCAGGCCTCTCTCAGTCATGACCTGCATTACTTGAGGTAATGCACAGTTCAGTTAAAGTTAGAGTATGACAGCCTATGAAGTGACCCACAGCCTTGCAGAACCAGAGGCACTCTGTAGCACCGATTCAGCCTTTTTAAAAGGTATACTCTGCATTTTTTGCTGTCACTGTGATTTTACTGCCCATTTGAAATACAGTTGGTGAGAAAACAAATTGTTACAACACTATAAAAATCAAGTCATATTGGTTAGAATCAAATAAACTGATTTGCAATGTTCCTCCAAGATACCAAAATCCCCCCAAAATCCCTTGTGGTGCAGGACCTCACATGGCCTAGAATAGGTCTATCAACAACTGTTGTCATAGACAATTAATCTGTCTTGTGTTTACAATATATGTTGGGGTCAACATGCAGCAGCTTCTATAGCCTTAGGTCCCACACATATGCTTCCACTACCTCATTCATCATGTGCAGCAGAAGTCCACGGTCTTACCTTCAGGTTGTCTGTGCCTTGTGGTGTGTGGGTGAGTGGGCTGTCATCCTTTATGTGGTGTGAAAGGGTCTCTTGATATGGCATTACAGAGGGTTGATTATCCAGGTAATTTATACTGGGTTGCAGTCCTTTTGGCAGGATTCTACAGAATTTATAATTGGGGCACAAGAAGCAGTCCGGTAAGCAGGTGAGCAGCTGAAGAGGAGTCACATGCTGTTGGAGAGGAAAACCCTATTGCCAAGATAACCTCACTTCATTGTTCACTCCTCCACTTACTGGAATAATAATCCAGCCTTGTCTTTTCTTGAAATATATTGAATAACAATATTTGACAGGACAGAAATGTAGATTATCCTGGATGACTGGCTACAAAGCAGATTATTACATTGTTCCTTGTCTGGCATGCTTTTTGATGTACCTTGAAAACCAGCTAGGCATAATCATTCACACCAATTACCTGTGAACAAAGCAATGATAAAAAATACTTTGTGAAAGTCAGTTTGCTTTTTGCCTCATAAATGGTTCACTGACTAGCTAGATGCTATGCCTATAAAACGGTTAAGTAGCTAGCCAGCTAGGTAGCTGGGTGTTACAAATTACAGATTGCAGATATCAAACTCCCAATGTTAGGTCAACATTTACTTTAATACATTATCTAAACCTGGAAATGCTCAAACTATCTCATAAAAATTGGAATCGCTTAAGCTCTCAAAAATAATCACTTAACTCATAAGACGTATGTTTCCAGAGAAAGCACAAATAAGTAATTCTTACTGATACATTTTGTCATGATTATTGTTTTATTGTGTGCTTTCAAAGTGGTCAGTTAATAAATATCCTGCTCCAGCACTTAATGAAACTTTTAAAAGCAAGCCATTTCCATGACATGGCCTCTAAGGAATAGAATAATATCAGCATGATCCCCACTGTAAAACATGCATGAGCTCTTTTCAAAGACACATTTTCTTGTATTATTAACACACACAACGATAAGAGGGTAGACTTAAAAACCACCCCAGCCCTTTGTTTAATAATGAGCTAGCAGAATTAATCCAATTCCAAAAAACTGTATGGCAGAAAGTCAGGAACTTCAGATGATGAACAGATCAGTATGTCTTTAAACATGTCAGGAATAAATGTACTCAGGTGATAAGAAACGTTGACCACTACAAACAAGAACTCTCACCCTTGTGGGTCCAATGCAAAAAAAAAGTGAGCCTGGACAAGCTGAGACAGAGGAATAAACTTAGCTCATCCCAATTACCTTTTTCTATCACCTTCAATGACACTGTCATCACAAACAAGTCATGCATGATTGAAATCTTTTATGTCCAGCGAAGATTTGTTTGAAGATATGATCAGCTCAACCAACCACACTGTCTTGGAACTCACTCTGCTAATCTATCTTTTTTTATACTTTGTAGTTTTTCCTCAGAATTAGTCACTTCAAAAGCTCCAAAGTCAGCTGGTACCAGTGGTCTACATCCTTGCCAGACTGGAAATAAAAAAGTTTGTCAATAAACAATTGACTATTTTTTTAGAAAGCAACTTTACTCTTTCAGGGTTTCGGTTTTCACTTGGATTATGTGTGCATCTGTGCTGAAGGTCCTTAATGATATTAGCAATGCCCTCAATAATAAGCAGATTGGTATAACCCTATTTGTAGGCCTAGCTAAGTCATTTTATACAGTAGACCACTCTGTCAGTGGACCACTCTTACACAGACTAATTAATATGGATTTTACAAGTTAATGCCTGGTCTAGCTTCTTAAATACCTCTCCAAATGAGTGTCCCAAGGTTCTAATCTATGTATATTAACAATGTGGCAACAGGAAGTACTGCTCCTATTCATATATAGGCTAATAATATAATCTTGTATTCACTTTTGCTTAATTCAGTAACTTTCATTCAAGAAGTTTGGTGGAGAGGAGGGCTGTTTTGTGCCATTGAAGTAGGAATTCCCAAAGGTCACAGATCATTTTATTGCAATCCATCCAGTTTGCTGCAGCTACAGACTAGAACAAATTCCAAAAGAGTCTGAAATTGGCTAGCCTTGTCTCAGTAAATGTTTTTAATTAAGCTGTCACAGATATTTTGTCAGAATCTTGTTCTTGATGATGTGCAACGTTTTTCATGTGTGTGGAGTATTGTGTATAGTATAGTATACTGCTGTATTTACTGCAAATTGAGAACAGTTTATCACAATCCATATGATTTTCACAGAATAACAACATGGGAAGGAGGCCATCCTGTTTCTCTTTTTTCGTCATAATTTGTGTTTGCAGATAGAAGACCTGTAAGCAGATCTTACTCCTGGCAGATATTCTTCACTGCAACCAAAGCAACCGTTAAGTTTTCAGGCTGAACAGCATGCAAAAATGCTGTGTGACAATTACCATCCTAATACCTACCTTCTTATTTGTGATACAGTAAAGATCAAAACCTCCGACAGAAATAGACTCTTTGTGCCCTGCATGTCTACTTCCACTATTTTAAGGGAGGGGGATTGAGCCCAGACATTATGCACGGTCATGAAGGTCTGTTTCCTGAGAACCATCAGAATGCTATAGGTGCGCTCCAAGGCGGTTCCACCTCTGCAACCCTCCACAGGCTTCATGTTTTAGTCATGACTGTGGCACCAGACTGCCAGAGACGTGCCCCGCACTACCGCTCGAGTGCATTTTTAATGCAAGCTGGAAAAGCTCTGCGTACAACCTCATAAATAACACTCGCTTTTCTCAGTCATTACAATAATTTGGTATGGGACCACGGGATCACTTCTGGATTTTTTTTTTTTTTGTAACAAGTGCCACAAAGCTCCATGATTTTGATATTCGGCAATGGCTTTTGTCAGCGCCTCTCTCACCCTCTGGCTGTGGTCGCTGTAGGCTCACACACATACACTTCAGGATGAAATCACCTGACACCTTCCTTACATTGAGAAAAGCCTGCTGCAAGCATTCCAGAGGCTCTTTTGCCACTGTAAATAGCCCATAATGTTTCATAGGTACCCTGCTATACGAGCAGCGCAGTGAGATTGGTGACCCATTCAACCCATTGTTGCTCCCTTTTTTCAGCAATTACAGCCTCAAGTCTTTTGTGGTAAGTTTCCATGAGCTTTTCACATTTTGCAGGTTTATTCTTTTCCCACTCTTCCATGCAAAACTGTTCTAGTTGTTGGACACTTTGTGGGGAGCGGTGGTGTACATATTTTCTGTTGGGTTTAACTCTGGACTTGGACTTGTACTCTAGAACACTCATTTTGTTGTTTTTAAGCCAATTTTGGGTTGCTTTGTCTGAGTTTGGAGACATTGTCCTGTTGAAAGATGAATCTCCATCCCAGTTTCAGATCTTTTACAGACTGTTCTAGGGATTTACCTGTATTTTTCTCCACCCATTCTGCCTAAGATTCTGACTATAAGTCCCTGTTGATGAAAAGTAACCCCACAACATACTGCTGCAACTGCCGTACTTCACAGTGGGGATAATGTTGTTAGAGTGATAATCAGTTCCATTTTTTCACTAGACAGCATTTAACATTTAGGCCAAACAACTTAATTTCTGCATACTCTAAATGGGACTTAAATGATGATAGGTATGACTGCATACTCATCACCCTACCATACATCACCCTATCATATATCCCAAATCTGTGGAACAGCAACTGTTGTCTCATTCAGTTTCTCCCATCTCAGTCAGAAAACACTGTATATCTTTCAGCATTATCCTCCTCCTCTTGGTTGATGCTCTGACCAATGTCCTTTTCCCCTGGCTGCTCAGTTTTAGAGGATGACCTGGCTGACAAAGATTCTCTGTAGTTTTGTATTCCTTTCACTTGTTGACAAGCAAATTCACAGTGCTTCAAGGGATAATCAAAGCTTTTGTATCCCTCCCTTGACCTGTGTCTGTCCACAGCTCTTCCCCTGAGTTATTGGGAAAGCTCCTTTGACTTTATATTTCCTTGTATGAAATTCCCAATGGTGGGACTTCACATAGATGGGTGTATTTAACCTTACAAAGACAGGCATGTTCAATCTGAACTGTTAACCACTTTAGTTACACACAGGTGGACACATCCAAAAAATTGTGTGAATTCTAAAGGCAATGGGCTGAGCCAGAGCTTATATCTGGGAGTTATTGCAAAGAGGTGAATGCTTTTCCAATGGTGGTTTTTAGTTTTTAAGTGAAAGTTTGTGCTAAGCGGATCTCATTGGATGGCATTTGAATACGCCTGTGTTCCCAGACTGTTCTGACAAGATGAGGGCTGAAAGTAAGAAATTACTCTGTTGTTGCCCCTTGAGACTCTTTGCTAGCTTTATGTCTGTGTGGTGCTGAGAATTTGAGACAGCAGACTGCAAGTCACATGGGAGCATCCACAATCTTCAGAGTTTTTCTCGATTATTGATTACCAGCATAGGACTCAAACGTGGACCTCCACAGTCACTGCTAGCAATGACAAGACATTGATCACTGGCTTCAAAAATTGTGGCACATGCTGATTTCAGAAGACTGTTAAATTGAAATAGATCCTGCTTGAGTGTCTTTACTGTATTTTTGACCCAAAGAGGCGTTTTAAAAGTTCACCAACACATGCAGTAAGGGTGAATTGATCATCACTGTCACTGTTCTCTCTCACAGAACCCAGTATTGGCATCATGTCACTATGGCTACACAGTGGTCAAGAGGCTGAGGACAGACAACTCAGACCTGTTTTACTTCATCCATAAGCCTTCTGTATTCCTTGTCGGATTGTTATATGATAGAAAGACCTAACATCTGTGTGTCCTTCACTAAAGACTGAATAAAAGGCTCACTTTTATCGCTTTATCTGTGCAACTTATTTACATTATGACAGTTTAGGGCTGATAACAAAGAAAGACCACCGGATAGCTGCATGTGAGAGTTGAGTAAAGATAAGCAGGGGATTTGTGGTGATATTGCAAAAATGCTTGTGTTTACTGTGCCTTAGAGCCCATATGTTACTGATGCAATAACAACAAAATATCCTTAACCAATGTTTGCCCTGGGAAACATTTTCAAGAACAAACTGCACCACACCCTGGTAACCCATCTCGGAGGTGTCATCCCGAGGTCTTACTATATGAAGTAGCCTATATGTCCACAAAAATTGTCTATTCACACACCTGGATTTGGCATATACTTAGGTGAACAGAATTTATGGTTATTTAGACTCTGTGATATCATGCCTTTTGTGCCCCAAAATGTCTCTTTCCATACAGAGGATGGTGATACCCAGTTATGCAGTGCATATATATGTTAAGCCTGGGGAAAGCTATTCAATGAGACTTCCAACCAACTCTCTTCCTCTGAAACAAAAAAAAAACTGATAAATTTTCTTCTTCAACATTTTCTTTTTCAGCTGGATAAAAACAAAACAGGAACACTCCTAGTTGGTTCACAGTGGATGCAGTTACTAAAGTTTTAAATTTGAAGTCTGAGGTTAGAATTCTAAGGGTAACCCTAGACTGAGCTAAGAATAAAATCATGAAGCTCTCTTTTTATCATTTTAGAAATACAGTGAAGAAAGATGATATCACCCAATGACAATCTCTGCAGTGGCTTTTCATTAGATACATAATTCATTTTAATATTTTGTTGCTGGTTTTTAGAGGAAAACATGAGATGACACCTGATTATATACCTGAATATATATTGTACCTGAAATATATTATACCAGTCAAATCCAAGTCCTGGAACATTGTTTTAAAACTAGGGGACAGGCTGTTTTAACTTCTCCTGCTCTAAAACTCTTTAACTCTGATACACCAGAGACTCCCCCTCAGTTCCCCTTTTTAAATGTCAATTAAAACTTTTTTTAGGATGGCTTTTGAGTAATACAGTTTTTGTTGTATATGTATAAAAGATACTCAACAAATAAAGTTATTAGTAGAGGGATTCCATTTGTCAAACTACTGTAAAGAGCCTACCCACTGGTGTGAATTATAAATGTTTACACCTCAAATCTATTTATTACAGGATAGTGCTAACATGTTGTTAAACACAACCACAGACACTCAACCCTTACAGCATTGCCCTTTAGGATAAGCTAATGTAAGGTTTGGGCAATTTGTTGAGGAGGACTAGAGTAACATCTGCCTGTCATAGAGAGTGTTGCCAAAGGAGACTATTTCACGCCTGGTTTGGTTACTTATTTTTGAAAATGTTCAGGGAAAAATGCTGATATATGCTAATATATTTGATTAGTTTCTGGCATGTAGGTAGCAATTAACATACAAGATTTTTCTATACGTATTTCATTATAATAAAAACCGCCTCTCATATCCATAGATCTGCGTGTTTGAAGATAATTTTGATAGCTCATCACTAATTTATGAATATGCTTACATGTGTGTTAATATTCCAAATACTTTGTATGTAATATTACCCCAATTTTTAAGTATTCTGAGTGACATAATATTCTGGTTATGAGAAAACAGAACAAGACATGATACATTTGGATTATGAATAAGTCATGAATAAGCAATGTACTCCACACACTGGCATCATTTATGGTCAATATAGGGATTTAGACCAATCAGAAACACTGATGACAGCTGCCACATACATTGCAGAGAACTACTGTGATTGTGTGGGCCAATGTACCTCTTGTAAAAAACAAAGCAAGAAGAAATTTCACTTTTTACAAGTAAATCACCTTTTACAATATTCACACACACACACACACACACACACACACACACACACACACACACACACACACACACACACACCAATTAAACTGTATCCACAACTGTATCCACCCAAGTCAAAATGAACAAAATGAACAACTAACTTTTCATCTAACAGCAGCAGCAGCAGCACATCTGTCTTTAAAAACTGATAATTGGACTGGTGTAGCTCATTAACTAACATCTGCCTTCTCTCCAGAACATTCTGCATACACACACACACACACACACAGACACACGCACACACGCACACACACACACACACCAATTAAACTGTATGAAATGAAGCTGATGAATACAGATATGCTTTGGTTAAGTTTGTCAATGAAAGCTGAGATCTAACTACAACAACCTTGAGGTTTAAACCTCATATTTTAACAATGAGGCCACTGTACTCCATTATAATTGGACTGTGCTTTTTGAATAAACAAGGAACAGCTGTTTCAGGCCTCATGGTGTTAAGTTGTCTTGTGGACCAAAACAGATTTAAGTCCTTGTTAAGGTCATTGCGATTGGCCCTGAAGATGTCCAATATTAAACACATCCACCCATACATTCCAGTTCACTGAGTTTAAAGATAGAAGGAAAAACATGTTATGGACTACTTTGACATTTTTAAGGTCAACACAACTAATTGTCCTATTAAAAGAAAAATCTTTCACAGATTGCTGTTAATGTAGTGTATGAGGATGTTCTTGAAAATAAATATGGACCTTACACAGACATTCATGCAGATTAACTAACCCTTCCTTTAATAATAGCAATAATAATAATAATAATAATAATAATAATAA
Organism: Megalops cyprinoides; assembly: GCF_013368585.1. Lineage (NCBI taxonomy): Eukaryota > Metazoa > Chordata > Actinopteri > Elopiformes > Megalopidae > Megalops > Megalops cyprinoides. The sequence goes on along the minus strand of NC_050594.1, from coordinate 18,296,577 downwards.
TAAAAACAACTCCCTCATGAAACTCTTACACATTGGTAAGGCTTTTCAGCACACTGATTTGATGCATGCTATGATACTATGATACTTACACTATACTGGGTTACTTCACACAACATGTACTCACAGCTAGGCAGATTACTGGAGATTCGAACTTTATTTCAAACAGGAAAAATTATAGTCCCTAGAGGATTCTAGGGGAAAACCAGGTAAGTATTTTATTATGATATGTAATTAAATATTTGTTGCTACATAAAGTTTAGCAATGTTGTGTAATGTTAATTTTTATTATGTAAGTGCTTGAGTCACTACATAAAACATACTGGGCCAAAACCAAGATTGAAGCTACTCCTATAACAGATTTCTGATGATTCTACTGAGACAGTGCTTTTACATTAAAATAACAAATCTTGCAGTGCAAGTTGCAATGAAAGTGCGCCTACGATGAGGACAAGCCAATGTAGCATAACTGATGTATAACAATTTAGTATAACTCATTTTATGCAATTTGCAAACCTGTTGGCTTGAACAAATCTCCCTAAAGCAGTGTGAAATAAAACATGATTTTCACAATATTATGTCAGTACTCTGCAAAACAGCTGGAATACAAGACAGTGTTTGGTGGAACTCGCAGTGACACTCTCTCCAGCCAATCCTAAATTCGCAGCCTTCATGTTTTGTTTCTCTGCTTTCTGTTGGATGTGATCACTTCAAACATACAGAATGTGCCACATGATTGTGCAAAAATGCAGAGCAGTGAGCTACACTCCTCCAATATGCCTCTTTAGCATCTTAGATCTACTCTGTTTAAATCTTTAGATTGTAAGATAATTCAGGGGAACATGAGAGTACAAACAAGCTAAGGTCATCTTTTGCTATCATGCTCAGCAATTCTCAGTCAGACCCTCAGCCTGTTTTTGGAGGTGAGATGTGTGAACCCTTTGCTTTGTTGAGTGCAGATGTTTACTTGCCGACAATTTGACATCATCATGAAGTCAATGATAGGTTTTTTTGTGTGAACTGTGAACTGATAGTATTCGTTAGGAAAGACTCCCACTTAGCTAAAAGAGGGTCCTTTGGCAATTTTGGGTCAGTAATTTGCTGACAAGGACTTCCATGCTTGGCTCGCCTGGCAATGCCTGAGATTTTTTGGAAGGACATGCCTTTGTTGTAGCAATGCAGTGCTCCGATTACATGCAGGCTTCTGTGCATACACTTTTAGCACAGTTGGACTTTACTTGTCCCCACAGAGATGCGTGCGAAGGCAGGGAGGTGGACATGTGACAAACAACAGCCTCCCCAGTAATGTCATTTTAAGATTACCAACATAAATAATTCATTGCATTACTTAGTGTCCACCCATAGCATTTCCCATATCAGTTTTGCAATGAAAATGCATGTGGGTCAAAAGTTTACTTACAGTTCATGTTTGACAACAGGTAAAAAATAAAAAAAAAATAAAAAGCACGTGTGACTGAATTCTAAGAGCTCAGATATCATTGCTGCACCCTCAACTTTTTTTTCCACAAAGGTAATGTCATGGGCTACCTACCATGTATATAATGTGTATTTTAAGCAATGATTTTGGAGTGCTGTTGAAAACTTTTTTCCTGGGACAATATTCCAGATGTGAACACATAAGAATCCATGCGAAAACTGTTCAGCCAACCAGAATCCAATGTGTTCATTTCTGTCATATCTACATGTTAATTTTGTCATTGTACATAAAGTAAAATAATAGAATTGCAGTTATAATGTTTAAGCTAATGTGGCTGCATGCTGTTTGGTGAACAAACAGTTCTTCAGATTTGGAGTTGTTGATTGAGTGTACATTTTGCCCAGTTTCCCTTTGAAAACATTCTGGTGTGAGACCCACTTATGTAAGTTGCACTCTGCACTTTCATACGTTACTTCACAGTACAAAGCAATAGTAAGTCCTACTGGAAATTTGAGTGAATAATAAATACATAAGAAACCTTTCAATGGTGTTGTTTTTTTAACACAGACATCTGTTTGGAAATGCCGTAAAAATCGTTTTCCACATTCAACAGCTTTAGGTGATTATAAATAAAAATTTAAATGTTATCTAGTAGTGTGGCACACATTTGGTAATCAATGGTCTTTTGATTCAAAGGGGATATGACATGTGGGTCCTTGTGAGAGAAATCTGGCAAATTAAAAAAAAAATAAATAGATGAATAAATAAAAACTCTTAGTTGTCTATTATATCTGAGCAGTTACCCCCTAGAGATGCCTATGATCTATTCATGTGTTTTTTTAGTTAGCAGAGGTGGGGAGAGGGCCCAAAAAGCAGGTGGGAAAATTTTGAACAGAATTATGAACACAATGCTATACTCCTAATGCAATGATTTAATCTTAATAACATTGCAAAGAGCACATTCATATTGTTCACAAAAAATGAATCTATTCCAGAAAACTTTTTGGATGTTCTATCGAAGTTGTCTGAAGGTTTTCCGCTTCCCTGGGGTATTAAAGGAGGCACCACACAGAATTTCATTAATAGCATGCATCATCATGGTAGAGGTCAGAGAGCTCTCTGCAGATGGCAGACAAATTGCCATGGACCTCTGCAAATTGGGAGATGGTTGTGAAAGATTTAACAAAAATCTGAATCTACTACTTTTTGCACTGTGATGCCCAACGTTATGAAATTTTAGGTGACAGTGGCAGCCTTTCTAGAAGGGGAACATAAGCATATCTTAAATTCTAACATGCACTAAGACATTTTGCTGAGCACTAAGCTCAATGGTCTTAAGATTTATGCATACCTCTTTCTGTTTAAGCAGAAAATGAACCAATTTCCTTCTGTTATATCATGCTTATATCATGTCTTATTCATGGATGTGGCTCAACACAGAGGGCACCGCATGTATGTATTTTACACCTGTGGTTAATTATGCACATGGCTCCTGTCCTCTTCTTTTCCCTTCATTCTCCAATACTGCACCAGCAAGCACTGCCAGTCCAGGAGCACATCAGAGAGTCTGTTTCCTCAGCAACTCTGGATCCAGCAGGAGTATCAGTGACGGTATTTGCCAGCCAAGATGTGCCTCCACGCTGAGCTGGCAAACAGTCCCTCCTCCATTTCATTCTCCTCTTCCCCCTTCCCCATCTCACTGCAGCACGCTTTCATCTGTTCACATCAGCACAGCGCGACTACCTTACCGCACTCAAGCCAGCACAGCTGCCAGGTATGCAGGTGCACTGTAAAAATGCTCTAACGCACTGTCACAGTTATTGTGAAGTGTGGATTAGCAGAGAGAGAAGCACTCTGGGAAATGTCTCACAACTAAAACACGAATATGTCAATGTTGAATGCATTGGATGGAGAAAGATAAAAACAGTAGCTGGCTAGTGACAGACCACGAATTTGAGATGGACGGAGGAGTTTTTCTGCAAGTACTTAATCATCTTATTCTTTTCAGTTTTTTTTTTTCCTTCTGTGTTCTTTTTTCCAGGTTTGGTTTTACACTATCAGCCATATACAGTAAGTAAATATAGTACAAAGAGTGCTATTGTGCAAGGAGCTAATGAATGTATGGGGTGAGAACATTGCCTGTATAGCAATTTAGAATCAAGGAGCCGTCAACTCCCTACATCTGCAGTATTCCACCGACTGTTGTGCTGTCACATATTGAACCATGACTGATCATTGAACACAACACCATGCCTTCTTGCATTTACTGAGTTCCTGTTGTTACATCGTGGTGGTCAAGCATGACCTGTTGCCCTGTACTGATTATACCTCTATTATATATGGTTTGTCATGATAACATCCAGTTGTCTATGCTGCAGTTTGGGATGTTTAAAAATACCTCAATCTCATATTCCAGTTGCAGCTGACATGTGGCTGTAGTGGTTAGTCACATACACATCTGAATGCAGCACCACTGTGCATATTGTCAATTGATGTGCTATAGTTTTGACATTTTAATGCCAGGCACTGGCTTTAGCTAACAGAAAAAAAATCTTAGCTATTATTTTCTAGTGACATTTTTATTATCTTTTATCCCAGCCATACATAATAATTTGCAAAAACAGACAACAAAGCATAGCTTGTTAAACTAAATGAGGTATTGTTGCAGCTCACTATCACAGCTGTCTGGCTGATGCCCAATGCTACCTAAAATGGAGTAGTAACTACAACTGGTTACTAGTAGCAGTAAAGGTTTTATGAATGTTGCTTTGGCATACCAGTGTGTGGAGTGGCACAAAATTGAGTTTTTAAAAGCTTAGACAAATAAATATACAAAATTGTCAACACACTGAAACATAGAGCAGTCAGTTATAGTACTTTGTGAAATTTGCTGTTTGCAGCTCTAAAACCTGTAGGAGGAAACAGTGTTTGTTATTTGTTCAAGAAACACATCATAAGGTTTAAACATCCTGCATCCTTCAATAGTTTTGGTATTTTTCACATGGAGGATAATCAATAGGATGTCTTATCTGAGGTGGGTGTGGAATGTGAGTGGCTGCTTTTATCTGTAACCAGGAAGATCCTCAGTGTGCTGGATGTGTGATCACTGACAAAATGCCCTGCAGGAGCCTCGCCCACAGCAACAAGGAAATATCAGAGGAATATCAGGCTAAATCAGAACAAAAAGTAGCAATTTTGTCGCCCTCTTCTGGTAATAATTTTAAGAATTTGCTTAGAGGGTGCCATATGTGAGGTCCATTCTAGTAAAACTCCTCTTAAAACTGAGAAGATATAAATTATGAAGGCAATTGATTAAATGAAAAACAAGATGTGTAGGAATGACTTCTTCAGATTAATTACTTAAATTATTCAGATAAGCAGAGATTTCACTAAGGAGATCAAGTTTCTATTTCATATTGGAAACCAGTAATTAGTGATTGAGAAACAGTTTATATTTTTATAAGCCTTTCATTTCCTGACACGATATAGCAATAATTGGTAAGTAAAACCTAGTGTTGTGTAATCACATTCTCCTTGTACTTGTATTTGTAATTTTTTAACCATTTAAATAGATCACAATGGCATTTTTCCAACAAACCTTAACTTTAGGAACATTTAACCAGATGTACAACATCACAGAACTCTATCTGGAATGATATGGACAGAAGTCCCTTTACTTAACTGTCATACATTGCTACCTGTAGTAAAACAGAGAAGTAGATCTAAACTATGTTGTTATCATCACTACTATACCTCTAGTAATTGATATCACACTGTAGCTTATTGTAAAATATGTCCATCAGCGACCCAAAGTTTGGTTATAGCACTGAGATGCTGAACAGTGCTTAACAGAAATGTGTTCGTAATGGAAATGGTATTACATCCCACTGGCTTTATACGGACTTTGTTGTGTTATAATGAATGCACCGCTTGAGTGAATGGTATTACTCATACTGTGCATGCTCTTCTCAGCTGTATTAGCAGATAATTTGGGGAGTTCAGAGTAATGATGCGAGGAGAAAAACAATGCCTGCACATGTGGCACTACACTTGCTAATGATCTCAACACTAACCCAGGGAATTTTAGCTTCTTTATTTCCTAATTGTGTTGGCCCAACTGAATATTCCTTAGATGGTTAGTAGATGAGCATAAATTATATTAACACAATTACCTAAATTGTTATTTTGTGTCTGTCGTGGTGGTGGTGGTGGGTGGGGGATTGAGGCTTTGGGTGTTGAATACATCCTTCCCTTTCCCATAATTCCTTATGTATTTACCAGTCTCCCAGAGGAAATGGTAGAGAAAAACTTATGGAATATCTACAGAAATTTGAGAATCCAAGTATGACATTTAATTGAAATTGTCCTTCATCCTAACATCTGCAAACCTTTTAAAACACAAATAAGTCATCTTACAGGCAGGTTTTGCATACTGTACTGAGGACCTCTCATTTGTACAGTCTGAGCTTGAACATCAGCTTGACTCCTTTCAACAGGCAAACACTGGCCGATATGAAACAGAGGAGGCTAAGGATGTCTTGAGTGCATATTGTCCCAAGCAAGCTCCCTGTTAGTGACATAATAACACTCCAGTTCAGTGGTGGTCAGACTACTGTTAGCATTGATTAGCACATAAAACAAGTATCAGTCTAGCAATGAATTTTCAAGCCCTGATGAAAAAAAAAAATCATACACTCACAGTTGTTGATTATTGAGCAAGCTGTGTTGTGCTAGGGAAATATAAGGAAGCAAGGCCTGACTTTGCCAGAGTTTGTCTGGCAAAAAAAAAAATCCTTCCTCTCTCACCTGATTCCTACTCCTGATTCCATAGTTTGACTGAGCTGTGTGAATATGTCAATAATGCTTTTATTTCCTCTGTTTTAACTTACATGTTGTACTAATGCCTAATGTACTATTTCCATGCATTCCTTCTTTCTTTTTTCTGTAGAGATACAGATGTGTATGGATTCAAAAATTCATCCAAAAATGCCTGTCTACCTGGCCTAAGGGAAAAAAAGAAAGTAAAAAACATTTTACCATAATACAATTCCTGGATGCAACCTATTTCCTGGCCCATTTGCAGTTTGAAAATGTACCATAAAATATTCATAATGGCTTCTGAAATAAATATCACTCTCTTCAATTACAGAGGCAATCTTTATGCATGGGATTTGTGACCAAACTTACCATAACCATCATAACATTAGACAGAATGATCCAGTGTAGATTAAGTTATATTCATCTTCCAAACCAACAAGATGTATTGGGAATATATAACCAAACATAATAATACCAGCCAAGAAAACCCGAGAATGGGCTGTAGTTTGTCTCAATGCAGTACGTGAGCGATCAGCCCAGAATTTTTCACTCCAGGACTCACTGGTGTAATATTTATGAGTAGAGAGTGAATTACACAGGTGTCAAAAGAGGCAATATGAAAACCTCGAAAAAGGGAGATACCTAATTTACAATAAACATTTAATGAAGTCAGGGCCTAATTTGAGGGTTTTTTTTAATTAAAAAAGTGTTGAAAGTTTTTATTAAGCTCATAGACTTGCATGCCAATTGTACTCCATTAAATTCTCATTGTACATCACAGGTAGCTCTGTCTCCTTTATTTTCTTTGTTTGTAATATCAAAAATGACTCTTCTGGAATTTTTCAGCATTCATATTTAATTTCAATTTTAAGTTAACAATCTGTGAACTCTGAAACAGTAGATTTCTTGATTTGTGGTGCGGAAATGTCTGTGTGAGGGGGTACACTCTGTGGTTATTGTCAGTATTCAGATTATTTTAATGAAAGCAAGGTCATGGCCTGAAGATATTGCCAGGGTTTACATGCTGACCTTGACCACACACAACAGTCAGAACCAAGCCTATATACCCCATGTATGATGTATGACCTAGAATTAAGTGCTACACATGCCTGCCTTAAAGCACAGCATTTCAGAGTGAGAGTTTAATACCTCAGTCTATCTATCTATCTGTCTATCTATTTTGAATTTGAAATATGTTTAGCCAGATAACATTTATTAAACATAATACAATATCGGCATTCAGAATTTAGCATTTAGAAGATGTTCTTATCCATGGTGACTTTTACAATAGATTACAATTTTTCCATGCCATCCATTTATACAGCTGAATATTCGTTGAGACAATTCTAGGTTAAGTACCTTGCCCAAGGCTACAGCAGCAGTGCCCCAGAGGGCGCTGATCTCTACCACTATGCAACACTGCTGCCCCAATAGCTCAGTATTTGAGAAATTAATACCAATGAACAATCTGTTATTACTTTCTCGTGTTTCCATCCATCTCACTCCATCAATCTGTCTATCCATTGTACCTCACTCTTTGTATATGTCCATCTCTACTTCTTTCAATCCTTCCATCTCTCATGTTTGTGCTTGTTTTGGATGATATTCAAATTTTTGAATGATATTTGCTGCCTAATAAATAGAATTAATGCATATTGCTATGCGCCTCTAAAAATAACCAATGAATATGTAAAGAGCAATGAGGGTAATCCATTACTTCAGTTAAACATAATGTTTAGCCTTTAATTTTGAAATTGTCCCAAATCATATACTTGTTCCCTTTAAACAAGAAATTCCATCCCTTTGGAGGATGGGGTATGGTGGCAAGTCAGAAATACACTAATACATACATGCACTCAAAAATGTATACATACATACCCTTATCTGGCAACCCTTACTTCTCAGTCATCTGAACTACAGTCTGGAAGGAACGTTTCAGCACCTTTTGGTTCTGGCTGAGGTGAGAAGACATGTCCTTAAGATGCCATCCCGTTTTAATCTCCATGACCTCACAGAGATGTGGTAACCTGCTGTGCCACAGTGTTTGTGTACAAATAGGGATGTCTGGCAAATCTTGAGACAAATAGAATCATTAACAATAAAACAGGCACAAAACAAAAAAGTATGGGTTCAATGTGGTGTCAGCATGAACAATGTAAAGCACACAATTATGCTGTCATCTTTGTTGGTCTCCTAATAACATTTATAGCTGATATAGCTGATATATTTGCAAATATCCCCTAAATGGTTTTATAGTTAGTATTGTTCCATCCCATAATGCAAGAAGAATTATCCACAAGTGCAGTATATGCATACCAGCGGTCATACTTGACTTAGATGCTAAGTACATACTATATGTGACAGCGTTTATTGAAAGTAGGACATGCTGCAAAAATTTGGGTTTAGATGTTTTTAAAATGGATCTCTAGCGTATACAACAAACCAACAAAAGTAGTTCTAACTAATGAGGAAACATCCTCTTCTGATCTACAGAATGATGAGGGACCAGTAAAGGTTGTCTTCTTTGCCAGCTATTATTGGTATTGGCTATGGAAAACATAAGGTATTAGTCTCTGTGAAGTCAAATACTGTTTAAGTATGTTATCAGCTAATATCCCTCTGAACATTTTTCAGGCAGAAAAAAAGGTATTCACAGCCTTCATTTGGGACTACCAAAAATCTCTACAGTCATAAATAAACTCATGCAACCAAAAATGAAAGGTGGTCTGGTACTTTTTATATACAGATTTGTCATGGTAAATATTTGACCCATTCTGTGAATTATGTGTGTGCACATGCATGGTTCTCATATATTCTAAAAATAAAGACAACATTTGTCAGATTATAGAAAAATAGGCAGAACCTATGAAGGCCTCTCCTACTCTATAATACTGTAGAATACTCGAAGAAACAAAAATCAAAGCCCCTTCATTGGGAACAGCTGAGTCACAAAGCTTACAAAACTTTTTTTTTCTATTTTTTTCCCCCCAAAGCAAGTCAATAAGCTTTCAGAAAGAATTTGATAAAGTTTGGAGCTGATTGAACAAAACATTCAATTTCAGCCTGGGCTTCCAAAAACTTGTAAAAAAAACCCTGACTCATAATAACTCTAACTCTAAGCTTCTCAAAGATGCTATTTTCTTATGATTTGCCATGATATGAATTGAGCTTATTTCTAAACTATGAGTAACTGGTGCAAGGGAATCACAGACAGGCAAGACTGTCAGTGACAAATCTATTTTTTTAACTGAGTTCTTAAAAACACATGGATTTTGGTAAGAGGAAGCGGACCAACCTAAATGTAGCACTGACACATGGTAGTGATGTATCTGACATCTGATGTGTTTACAATGATCAAGCTGATATAATCAGTGTACAATTGGTGCAAAGTTACTGTATCTGTTTTGTAAAACATTTGGAATAAATACTATAACTGCCTTTTCTTTGTTTAATAGTGTTTTCCTTGGCTAAGCAGCAAAAAACTATTTTAGCTGCTTGATTTGCTTAAAGATTTGTCAATATTTTCATCAAAAGAAAAAGGTTGTAAACAAGCTGGGGTCGTGGGCTTTCCTTTACTACTGTGCAGAACTACAGATCCATTGCAAATTTTGAGCTTGGATTTGTGTCACTCTAAACACTAAAACCTGTTCATGCTTTCAAATCTACAGTAAATTATAAATGTGATTCTTGCCTTTGAAGTGGAGTTATTCCTAGTGTTACAGTCATTTGCTTTTCATTGACATGTGCATCAACAGTGCGGTACTAAGCAATAAGCAACACTATGTATTATTATTATTATTGTTAATAATAATAATAATAATAATAATAATAATAATGTTGTCAGCATTTTTAAAAAGTTTGTGAGAATCATAATTATGGATTGGATTTTTTTCTTAAGATTTCTTGTATTTGTTGACAAAGACAGAAACAGTTCATCATTGCAATGCTGCTCTGTGTTCTACTCCACATTCCTCATACTGATTTGCAGAAACTATTCCAGTTGGGAAAGATGCTGTGTCTTTTGGGGAACTGGGGAATTTCTTGACAAGAACAAGTATAATTTTGTTTCTGAATGTAATTGCTACTGCCACCAGGCTTTATTCCTATCTGATCTCAGATCTGTTTATTTCACAGTCCTCTCCAGTAGCGGTTCTACATCAGATGCATTATTAATTCATCAACACTTGCAACTTGCATTCATCAATTTGCTTTCAAGTCCATTACTTTTTCTATTTTTCACTAGTAGGTCTGTCTTGGGATGATATGGAAGTCTTGGGAATTTGCAGATGCTGACCAGTGGTACCACACACCCTTGTGCTTTTCTGCGTTGTGGCGTGGAGATTATTTTTGTGCAGTGCTGTAGTAAGCACCTTTTCTGAAAGATTATATGAATTAAAGTCTATTCTCAGCCAGGGCCAGCAGCCTGTCTCCTTGATTTCTAATAAGGACACTGCTGAGGTGGGTTTGCAAAGACACAGTCGATTATAGCAGCTGGATATGGAGCAATCCCTCTGCTACTCAGGGATGGGGAACTCACCACTGAACACACCATTTCCTCTCACAGACAGGGGCCTCACTCCACAACCAGCCCACCCAACTTTTTTCAGTTCTTTCTTTCTTGGCTTTTACTATGGACTAAGACACAACCAGCAAAGAGGAATCTTAAACATTGACAGCCTCAGCGCTGAAAGCTTTAACATCATGTTTTCACTGCTGGAGACCACTCTAGATGCCTGTAGTTGATTTCCATGCAGTATACGCTATGGATGCACCCAAAGGACTATGGTGGGGGAAAGGAAATAGGCTCCCAAAGTGGGCCTACAAAACACGTCCTTACAACTTGGACAGACAGGCATAAACTCTATAGCAGTGTTTCTCAATCCTACCCCTGGAGCCCCCCTGTCCTGCATATCTTCTATCTATCCTTGCTCCAAACACATCTGATTGAAATTGGCGATTAAATCAGGTGTGCTCAGCTAATCAAAAGTGCCACTGCTGTATTCACTCAGGTAGCTAGAGCACGGAAAGATGGAAAACGTGCAAAGCACGGGGCCCCAGAAGCAGGATTGCAATGCTAAAGAGTGGTGTAGGCCTCAGCATGCAAGGAAAGGTGGTCATATATAAACCCTTACATAATGACACCATTCTATAGTTTGTATGTCTCTAAGATTAGAATGATTTAAGAGGCACAGTGGCAGCTCACTATTAATTTCAGAATTAACTGGGCATTAGTTATAGTTATCATATCCCATGGAACTTAATGGATCTGTGTTGCTATACGCTGAGAACAGGTGCAGAGTGAATGCAGTGATAAGACTTTCGCTCTCTCCCTACATCATTTTTAAAGGGAAGCTATGTTTTGTTTTTCGTACAAATAAATTGGTGAATAAGCCCTAGAAAGGAGTTTGGACATAGCAAGCATTTGTCAAGCTGTCTAAGAAGGCAAAGGATTTGGTGAGGACTTTGTTAATCCAAACATTTTCCCTGGGTTTAGCTGACAAACACTCATTTCCGGGGTATATTAATATTTCATTTCTATCATTAGAAAAGAATGACATACAGCGCTTTACCTTGTCAAGCCTTAATAACACTGTTATAATTCATGCCTTAATAGCACTGTAATAACTCTTGGCTACTACCTATTAGTTGTCACATAATTGTCAAATAATTGATTGTGCCAATTTGTCAAGTTCTATGATAGTAACAAGTATTTATGAGGGAATGTAATTAGCATCACATGTTGAATACTAACTAATATAGTAGTCACTAACAAACACAATGTAATTGCCAAAAATGTGTACTTACACAATAAATTATTGAAGTAGCTCAATTCTAGGTTACTGTATTACATGACTTAATACTTATTATTTCAATGTTCCTACTTAGGATATATGTTCTGTTAGAACCAGTACATTCCATTTCATTACCCCCAGTACTGTTTGTGCATATCATACTCAGTATGCATAGGTGATAACTGTGAATAGTAATTATCCTAAAGTTTTCTATGATAACCCTTTATGGCATAGTTAATTACCTGTTACAAAAATAAAAAAACATTAAAAAAAACATTACCTAACAGGTAATTGTTACTGTAGTTACCTAAAAATGGCCTAGTCATTATTACTTTTATATGGTCTACATACATTGCATCATTGAAATATTCTTTCCATAAATGTACTGGATTGCTGCTTTGTACTTATGGCATTTTGAATGATGTAGATAAGGATACCTAACGAATTTAACATAACTATTAAATTACTGAGAACTGAGAAAGCTAACTGATGTTTTCACATGGTTTTAAGGAGCAGCAAAATTAAGAGTGACTAAATAACACTAAATAATCACAAACCCTCATGTACACAACAAATCAAAGACACACACAAAACATTCTTACGAACTCTTCATATTTATCTTTTTTGTAGCAAAAAAGGTTTGACCACAGAACAGTTTTCTCTACAACTTCAGGTGATAAACGTGACTATGCAAGATCAAGTACACGCTTATGTTGTAACAATACAGTAAAGCACCTTCTCACTTTTGCTGAACATGAAAATAAATGAACTACTATACAGCTCCCCATGGGACATTCTCACTCAAGTATTGTACAAAAATGTCAATATACATAACAGTACATCAAAAAATAACATAGAAATCAATGAAAACAAAATATTGTAATGTAATGGATTGACCAATAGTGGTGACACTGACTGCATTAATAAAGCTGCTGAAGATGGTTCATAATCCATCACTTCCTTATGAGTACATAACAGTCAGACATGTAAATAGAAAAAAAAATATATAAAAGTCTTTTTGTTAAGTCTCCAGGTGCTGACTGTAATCAAAAGAGAATTGGGTATGACACCACAATTTGATCACCATTAATGATGCAATTTATTTGTAAAAGAAATAGAAAAATAAATCAAGACCAAATAAATAAAAATAGATACATACATTTCATTTAAAAATCCTTGTAGTTCTTGATTACTTTCATTATTATTATGATTGTTATTGTTATCATTGTTGTTAGGGCTGTTGTTTTTCATTCTGGAGAAATTTCAAGAGATAGGGCTGTTGTTTTTCATTCTGGAGAAATTTCAAGAGATTATTTCTTCCCTTGATCCTTGGTAATTTATTAGTCTCCAAGACACTGATGTCCATTGAAATGAAGCTTCCGGAAGTGACCTTAACTGAAAGACAAGTCTCAACAGTGTTGTGTTCCCACCAGCTTTAACGTAAGTTTTTTTTTTTTTTCCCCTCAAGGAGGAAGAGTTGATGAGTATGGATGTTATTATGTTTCATTAAAGACAAAAATCAACCCACTCACAAAGAGAATCCTCGTACATCAGCAGCCTACCACTTTGACTTGGAGGAAGAAATTCAGCGTACTGTTTGTTCATATTTTCTCAGCAGCAATCACTGATTGATGGTTTAATTTTCTGCAAACAATTTGACTTTATGGGCTCACAGTTTGCCTTTCCTTGATTTTATGTATGTATTCAAATTCTTTTGATATATCTGCAATGATTTTGCTAGTGACTTTGTTTCCCCATTATGCATTAGAGAGCTGTGCAGTGTGAACAGAAAACTGCAAAATCAATGGCTCGAAAAATAATCACTGTTTCCTTTACTCTAACGCGGGTGTGATGAATTATTTCACTCTGTTGTTCAAAATGTTTCTAGGTGTCAAATTGGATGTTGCAATTAAAAATAATTTGGGGACGGTAAGGAGAAAAAAAATAAATGAGGTTGTTATGGCATGCAGTCACTCAGGGGATGGGGCTGGGGTGGGGCATGGGATATTGGAGATGAAAGAGAGAACTGGGACAGAAAGAACAATACATATAATTCCTGCTTTTGTTACACAATAAGCTGAATCCCTTTTCAAGAGGATATGACCTCAAAATTAATGTGTGTTCAGTCACTTAAATAAAAAAAAAATTGTAATTCATTACCCTTTTTGCTTTTTAATGATTCCTCTGGCGAGTCCCCTCTAGTGTGAGGCGACCAAAGCATTGTGATCCATATCCTCTCTGGCAGGGTAATCCTCTCAGCAACGTGCTATATTGATGGAGACGGAGCAATCCTCTCTGAGCTCTCCTGTTTCTCAGAGATACGCCCACATTGTATTTTCACCTTATCGGAAATACCCGCTCAACTCTGGGCCGACATATTCAAGGTCTTATTCCAGAGTGCCCAACAAGTTCATTTACTTATTTATTTTTTGCGAAAATATTCAGGTAGATCCCATCTTCCCCTGCCACATACACACACACCCACAGTTAGTACTTCGACCGATTAGTTGACCACTTCCGAACTGCCAACAAGAGTATTTTTCACATGACGGAAGGACGACAGTATTCACATGGATGAACTTCATGCAGCACAGGAGTAAGGACTCGCTGGTCCGTGTCCTTCTCACAAATGGATTATTATTATTATTATTATTTGTTTTTAACATAACTCTGGTCCCTTTCCCTCCCTCGTTGGAGACATCAATCATGTGATCCCTCTTAGACAGTGCTCTCCATGACCCACTCAGAGCTCTCGAAGGTTGTCTTGCTTCCCTCTTGGTCCCCCTCATCATACTGCAGCAGCATCCCGTTCACAGAGAGGCTCCTCTTAGTCCAGATGTTGCTAATCCTCCGGGGGTAGGTGCAACACTGCGTGGTGGCGAAGTCTCCCATGTCAAAGGAGTGGCTCCGTTTGGGCTTGCTTTCCAGGGGCAGTGTGAGCAGCCGGCTCAGCCTGGAGTCCGTGCGGCCCAGCAGAGGCTCCTTGTCAGATGGTGGAGCCAAGGCTGTGGTCACAGCACTGGAGGGCCCCGGGTCCCTGCTCTGGCCCCGCAGCTCCAGAGAGGCAAAGGCCCCTAGCAAGTGGTCCAGGTTGGGCCGGGCCTTGGAGGGACCCGGCCTCCACTTGTGGGAGAGCGCACTGTTCTCGCTGTGCAGACTGTAGTTGTCGCCATCCCGGCTGCCCAACGAGCTGGAGGAGGAGGACAGGCTGCTCTGGAGGGACCCACACTTGAACTCCATGAGTTCGTCCCTCACTACTACTTTTGGCTTGACCTGTGGCGGCATGCCATTGTGCACCGTATGGCCCCCGTTAGTCTGCGAATAGGTGTTACTGACTGTGGGCAACTTGCTTGACTGGGAGCTGCTGCACACCTTGTACCTCACCATAAGGATGACGATGAACACCAGCAACGTGGCCACAATGATGCCGCCAATCACCAGGATCATGGTGCCACCCAGGAACTGGCTGTGCAGAGACTGGCACTGCGGGTAGTCGTCACGGGTTATGAACTGCACACATCCCACTACATTTGTTGCAGTCAGGGTGGTGGCTGTGTCATCCCAGATGGCCAGTACGCACAGGTCATACTGAATACCTGACACCAGGTTTGTCACCAGGAAGGCTTTGCTTGAAGCTGGGATCATCCTGTAGACAATGGAGAGACAGAGTGCAGTGTTTATAATTACTTTCCCTACTTTCAATAGGATATGTAGTTTTATGGGACTAATGGTGATGACTCATTCCCTACAACTAGGAAACATCAAAGTAGGAAACAAATGTGAGGCACACAGCACACCAACACTCTGAGGGGTTATTAAAATGTACTGAATAATTAAAAAATGATCTTCATTCAACACAATATGTTCCATTAAACTTTTATGTGTCACTAGTCTGAAAAGCAGTATTTCTCAATCCTCCTGCCTTTTTTTGGCAATTCATCTAGTGTCACAGACAAGAGCCAGACCAATAGTGTCCATAACATATATAACACACCAAAAACAGATACTAAACTATAAACTCCTCATCCCAAAGGACCATTGGAACACCTCTATGGGGAACTTTAAAAGTTGCTCCAACGACTTTTCATCCTTACTTACTGACCTGTTGAACTTGTTGGAGTTTTAATGTTATCAAGTAAAATTTTCATTGCATGAAGCAATGTTTTCAATATAATCTGTTGCTCAGTTAAAACTTAGGTCAGAATGTAGTGAAGGACAAAAAAATCAATATACTTGCTGCATATTTTTTTGTATACTACTAATATAGTGAACCTCACTAAGGCTGGTTGGAAGTTTCTTACATAAATTAAAGAGAGACTAGCCAGGTGCCACTGATGCATCAAATTGCTAGTCACATACAAATCCAGGTAAATAATTGTTTCTTTTACAATAGATGTGGGTATGATTATCTCCAAATTTCAAATATATCCAAATATATACAGGTCTATATCTTTTTTCCATGTTGCGTCAACATTTTTTTCTGCCATGCTGTCATTACTGCAAAAACAATCATTTGACTGACAAAAAAAAAAAACAAGATTATCACTGCATGATTATAAAGCAACACAAGACACCCACGGGCCTTTTTCTCGCCTTTCGTTGATGCACTCAGCCTAACATATAACATAACTTCAGTCCTCATAATGATGAGGTTTTTTTTTCCGTAGTCATCTTCGCCTGACAGCCAACAATAATTGGCTTTAGCACTGCAAGCCATCTGCCCTGGCATATGGATCACACAGGCATTCCATTATAGTTCTGAGATATGAGGAAAAAAAAATAAAACAAGCTAAAAGCATTTCAAGTAATGGGAAACTTTAGAAACCCCTGACATTCAATCAACTGCTGACTATTAATGTAATTTCCCACTCATTCATCAAGTTTCCCAAAGGCTAGGAGTACCTTGGAGGGACAATAATGGATAAGCCTTCCGCACCTGGATTGACCTTGTTGTTCGGCTAGAGGACATTACTAACTGGGCCTGTCTGGTGTGTAATTTAACAATGCTCTTCACAGAGGTGGAAATAAGACAATGCTGTTGATGTTAGATAATTCATGCTCTCACCCACTCTTACATGAAGTACTTTGGTAGCAGCCATGCAGAATTATCGTTATTTCAAAGACTAAATACCTCATTGTCAAATTGCTCATCCAAAAATATAGAGAATCTTCTTAATACTTTATACTCTTCCCTGCTGTAGGAACTGATATCTTGCTTTGGCCGCATCAATACTGTTACCGGGTGTTGGGCCATGCCTGGCAAAGCAAGGCAACTTGAAGCCAATCACAGACAATTGCTGTGTGGATGTTCATGGGAGGCTTAATTCTATCATTGCCAATCCCAGAAATTGCAGAGTAAAGGTCTCGCTCATCTGAGAGAGAACAAAACAATTTTTCATTGTACTGGTCCCCAACAAATAAACCAATAAAAAATTAAAAGAAGATGATACATTGGTCATATATTTCACTCGTTTTCTCTGTCTAAAGAATAACTTATAAACTCTATTCCATGTTTTTGCTGCAGAGGTACATTTTTTTTTCCCTGTTGTCAGTGTACACTCATGTAAAAGAAACTAGAATTGAAGCGGGACTTATCAAGGGCCATCACATGCCCATGCACCATTATTCATTTGTCAGTCTGAAACATGTCTATCCATTACAATAGAGTCATCTGTATGAAAGCCTCTGATCTCTTCTGATCCATTTCTCATCTATGGGTGGCTTAAAGGAACAAAAGCATTTCCACTCTTTAGAATCAGGTTGTATTTGATGGGTGACTAAGTAAAGACCATAGTCTATTTTGTTCCAAAGAAGGTGATGTGAAAGTGACCACGGTGCCAAACCTGATTTTGTTTCACAGTTACGTAATCATTTTACATGGCCTCGATCCATTCCAAATTATTTTACTTTTAATCATAACATCATACAGTATAATATTTCATAGAAAACTAACATATCAAGGGAAAGGAAAGTCACAGCACATAAGGGCTTGTATTCTCAATGTTTCTCTTATTCAGTCAAAATCAAAAGGGAGATTCATTGCTCAGAAAGACTCACTGCTTCGTACTGTCAGCATGTCAAATTCAAATCTACAAACAGTTTTGGTTCTTTGATAGGCTTCCTCATCTAATTGAACACTCTTTGGTGAGAGATGGTACCTCACCAGAGATAAGTGGTCACTCTAATTCATTGAGAGTGGAAGTCAGACAGGTACATTTGTGCCTTGTCTGACCTGAGGGAAAGATTCCTCCTTCAATAGGGAATGAAAAAGATGTGTATTGCTCTTTTGATAAGGCATGCAAATTTGCACAGATGTACAGAGTACTAGAAGCAGGTTATGGGATAATTAATCTTCAACAAGGCAAATGTTATTTATAAATACAGCTAAAGGGCATTACATACAGCTGCAGTGCATAAGCTTTGTATAAGCTTACTGGTGACACAGATAACTGGCTGGCTATTGAGTTGATATACCTTTGGCAACTTGAATTAAGTTCAGCACAAAGCTAATTTAATGCTTAATTGCTCCATTAATACTCCTGATGGAGAATTCTGAGATAGATGAAGTACTATGTATCCTGAAGTTATTTTCAGGGCAAATTTTAACTCACAAGACAAAAAAACTTTCTTCATATTAAAATAAATGTGAAGATGCCAAATATAAACTATCTACAAAATGGCAGAATCCAATATAGCTCACACACAATATGTGAGATAATTCATTAAATAGACAGAATATAAAAATTGCAATAGTGAATTTAACCTCTTAGATAATATGCTATTCATGTAATTTTGTAAATAATCTGAAAGGTTCAAACAACATCTTTTCTTAATGAGCTATTATTACACCATATTACATTATTAGGCAACAAACAGCAGTTTGTCAAAGAACATATAACATTTAATTTAAAAAAAAATCATCAGCCAATTGGAAATCCAATTATGACAACAAAATACATTGTGCAAAAATAAAGGTGCATTATCTCACAATCTGAGGCAGGTTTCTCCAATCATTACATTTTACAGTCCAAGTCAGTTTTTCATCTCTCAACAAGGACTGTAAATGTCTCCTTCTCCATATAACTGTTTTTTTTTTCCCATGGTATTCTTCGCTCTCTACTTTAGGTGTCACCACCTTCACAAATACATTGTTGTTGTTTTTTTTACATGCTACAATATTTGCAAGTGCTTCACAATTATGTTAGACAGTGATTTTTACACTCAGCCTTGCTCATTAAATCCATTACAATACTGGATCCTAAAACACACTCAAGTTAGGATTAGTTCACAGATCTGGGTTGATCCAGAGAACAAAACAAGACCTTTAAGGAACCAAATCCATGGAACTATGTCCAATACCAAAAGTAAACTGCTTTAATTTTAAACCATTCAAGCCATTCATTATGTCACCAGTAACATACTAGGGCACATAAATCTCAAACGCTTATTTGATTTTTTTTCTTTCGAAATGTGAGCCCTGCCTTTATAAGAATTATTGGTGCTGTTCAATGTCATACATTACATTAAATTATTTAGCAGACGCTCTTACCCAGAGCGACTTACATAGGTTACAGTTCTTTATAATGTTATCCATTTATACAGCTAGATATTTACTGAGGCAATTGTGGGTTAAGTACCTTGCCCAAGGGTACAGTAGCAGTGTCCCAGCGGGGAGCAAACTAGCAACTTTTCCATTATGAGTCCTGCTCCTTAACCACTATGCTACACTGCCGCCCTCATGTGATTGTCACTGTTTAGTTTGGCTTAGTCATTTTTTACACAGTCTCCATGATAATTGCTGTTGGTTTGGCTTACTTATCCACATTCATTTTCATGATATGATGCCTCCTTAGCTCTTCATGGAATCACTCTAGGACAGTTATGCATTTTGTTTGTCAGTCATAAGACCACCATAAGCCTAAAGAAGGCAGCATTTTTCATCTGCATAAAGTGTCTTTCTTAGTCTTTCCTTGTCGACTGGCTTCCAGGCGCTTGGCTAAACCGCACACCTTTTTTTCTCTGATAACATTTTACATGCTGGGTGCCTTGATAATTAACATGAGCTGAGAGATATGCTGTGTTCAAATTCGAACAGCTTATTTCATTAATTACTCACCACTGCACACCATTGAGTACCATATTGCATGCTATACGAGAGGTGAAGTTACATTCTTATAACTGGATTTTTCTGACAGAATTTTTAAAGAGCATTAGTATAGGAATGATTCTGTCCCCAATATTTTGATCACTGTATTAATTTTATATCAGTATTTCTTATAGCTG
This sequence comes from Megalops cyprinoides, assembly GCF_013368585.1. Lineage (NCBI taxonomy): Eukaryota > Metazoa > Chordata > Actinopteri > Elopiformes > Megalopidae > Megalops > Megalops cyprinoides. The sequence goes on along the minus strand of NC_050594.1, from coordinate 18,276,249 downwards.
AGTGCATTGTATTTGTTTTGGTTATACTAATAATGAATGAGTTAACCTTCATCTGTATTTTCCTTAAAACTGTTGCTATCCAATACCCTAATATACATCATTCACCTTACCTCTTGTGCAGAATTATCTGTAAATAGTGTATGTGTGTGTGTCTGTAACAACAAAGTTATTTGTGTTGTATGAACTCATAACAATTTTTTATAAATGAGTTATGTTATATATTCATTGGCATCCTTTGAACGAGACGAAATCAAAAGGTGTTGCTACATTTTTGTCTCATCACAAAGGTACAAAACTACGAAATAACTGTAGATATATGTTATTAATTAATTAAGTCCTCACTCCATTAGAAAACTTGGTGTGTTGACACACAGTGCACAGGGGTGAATCTGACAGTTGGCAAACCAGCAGACAGAGTTGTGTCAGAGTAAAGCTGAGCGTATGTGGGGCACGAGCCAACACTGTGCAAGGAAGCATGCAGGAAAAAGGCTGTGATTTTTTTGACTGGTGGATCATGCCATGATTTGCTGTTCTCATGATGCCAGAGCAGGAAGCCTGTGTTAACTGGCCTCCCTCATTGTTCAAGGGCTGGACTCTTTAAGGGATGCCAAATGGCTTTTCCATTTTGGGAGGGGACAACCAATTCCACTCTACTGTGGAACCATGGTAAGTGCACTTACAGGACTCTTGATAGCACAAAGGCAAAGAGGATCAGCAGTAAAGATAAACCAGCCCCTAATACAGTTTGTATTTTCAAACTCCTATCTTCCTTTCTGCTTACTGACAGAATCCTGCCCTGCTCGTTCCCCAGTGGGGGAAATGAGCCTAGCTGCATCTCAGCTGAGAAAAGAGAGTCATCTACCCAATCCTGTAAAGGAAATGACTCCCCTCTCCCACACAGTTCTGGAAGTGTTTGTGCTCAGCCCTGCTCAAGATTTCTGCCTGCAAATGCATGGCAGCTCGTACTTCTCAGACAGCTTGTACATAACCTCTGCTGGGTTTTTAATTGCTCTCATTTTGAATTTCCCCTACTGTGACTAAACACCCTGAGTCTTCATCCCACAGCACAACATAGTATACTATAGTGGGCCTGTACTTTATAGACTTTATAGGTGAGTATATTCACTCAGCTCCTCTAGCAATGTAGTCTATTACTCCTTCATAATTGCCTTCCTTGTATAGAGATGCTCTATCACTAGTGAGAATTTTACTAAAGGTTTTGCTTGCCTGTGCCATTTTCATTTATTGTAGGTGCTTTGCGTTGCTAGGTTAATGTAGTAGTTCAGATACATCGAAGCAAAGTGGACCTCCTTAAAATGGCCTACATTGCTTATCAGGAGATAACATAGGGGAAAGAAGGAGCTTACAGCTTAGGCAGCAACTGCAATTTGTGCAAGTTCTGTGCTTAATCTCTATTGACGGCATGTGGTTACGGCACTAATCAGAGAAGAAGCTCTATGTTTTGCCCATCATTTTTTCTGAAGATATACACTGCCCCGAGGATGAATGGTGGGACAATGGCCAGAGTTTCCACTTTGAAGGTTTTGTTAGTACTGGTTTAAAACGTATGTCCTCAAGTGAAGCCTGGTAAACTTGCCTTATACTTGGAGCACTGTTAGTGCAGGCTGTTTTGTCAGTAGTGACTGATTTCTGGCTTAGTACCTCCAGCATGATCTTAGAATATACTGATCTGTCTAGTCTCTTTTTTCCTGATGAAACATCCAACCAACAAAATCAATACAATCACCAACCAGTCCTTCCTGGATCACTGATATCACTCAGGGGCTATTTTGTGCATAAAACAATTGGGTTATAACCTTGTGAGAAAACCCCCAATGTTATTTTATTGTTCACTGAAAGAGAGATTTAGTGATGTGGCTTTATTGTGATTGGAGGAATTGAGCTGCTCATTTAGCTTGTCTCTGTCATTCCATCAGTAGGCAGGTCTGCATTTAACTTACCCCCACCCCCCAACTCCCCTCTAACCATTTAATGAAGGAGAATTTAGATGATTTTTCTATTCTACTCATACTTCGTTTTTTCCCATATCCTTATCTCATTTTAATCTCAATGGATTCATGTCTGAAAAAGGACTAAGATGTTATGATTCATAATTCTGCTTGGAACACTGAAAAGACATAGGCAATATTTGAAAAGGTAGACTAATTTATTATTTTTTTTCTTGTAAAAATAATACGTAGCCCATTTCTGTTTGAGCACTGTAGTCTCTTGAGACAACTCAACAGACAAAGGAATTGAGGAGGGGGGGGGGGTCTATTTTGTTTAAATGTGTGTTTTTCCTCTTTTGGGGATATCTGCAGCAAGGAAGTGGGCTGAATGTGAAAAATGGAAGAAAAACAAGAAAGAGAAAAAAAAATAGGATAACGTGGGAAGCCACTGCCACATAAAAGTAGTGCAACCATTGCAATTATCATAACTATCATCTGTTGAGCTTCACATTTTAATTGTGAAATGTTATATGCAAGCAGTAATGGGCACAGAAAGAGCTTTACTGTATTTCTCTTTTCTGTAATCATGATCCACATATGAGATTTATTGTGGTCTTTTTATCTTATGATTTGGTGATTTGTTTGTGGGTCACAGGCTACTGGTTTGAACATTACATATTTAAACAACTGGTAATGCACTTTACAGATGAATGATCATTTTTAATAGTAATCATTCACAACATACTCCTGATAACATGTGAATCAGCATTCATTCATTGAGCCTGTGAGATATTTGGGTGCCACATGATCTAATACACAAACAAGACAAATTTAAGCAGAATACTGTCAGAGATATATAGATCAGGCAGAAGCATTTGCCAATAATATTGGACCACACAAGCCTCTGCATTTATTTAAGTATGTGGTGCTGTACTGCAGTTTTGACAGTGTTAATACAGTCTGCTGCATATTGAATGTACCAAAATGAACTGAGATACAATGTGTGCAAATATGGTCGAGTCACTTCCTACATTTCTTGCTAGTTCCATTAGGGAGAGAACACTACATTGAATAGAAAATATTGCCTCTGGATATGATGTGATATGAATACAGAACAAAAACAGAGCTGAATATGGCTGTACAAAAAAATAGAAATCTAGCTTACAAATTTGTTCATAAAGATGAAAATCCAAGAGCCTTCTTGTTATCTAGCTTATAACAATAGAATACTTCTCACATTCGATTCTAAAAACACACACTGGCTGTAAGCTCATAGCCAACAACGGGGTTCCATGGTAACAGCTATCATTTTTTAAACAAACCACAATCTGGGACACGTACAGCCATTAAATCACGCGGGGTGTGACACTTTAGCTATTATATAGTAAAGTATGGCTAAGGGGGGTTCATTGATATTCAATTCCAAGTATTACTGGAGGTTTACGGCTGACACATAACTTACCATAACTACATCACGTAACGTTGTTATTGCTGCTTTACCAATCCCTACACGATTCAGATGCAGCAGGTACTGTCATTTACATATTCTGGACAGTAAATCTCCTAGGAGGTCTTTTGTCTAGCTTAACCACATCAACATACACAGTAAAGACCTATGGATTTGACTGTCTGGAGCCTATTTGTCATGTATTATCTTTAACCCTCTTCCAATGGAATTCTGCCAAGTGAGGGGCTACTGTTGTAAAAATTTTATGAGCACATATGATTTGGGCTGTGGGAATAGGGAAAGAAAATATTTTGTGATCTGAGGTATGAGTGATAAGTACGCCACTTGACAATGCACATGTGTCAGGACTTGTAAAACAGACACTGAATCATGAGAGTGTGGGAAAGGGTATATTGCTGCGTGTACAATCCTTTCTTGTAAGTCTTGTATAGCACAGAAATTGCATTGCTACAAGTTACTACCCTTTCCCTTCAAAATAAATGGAACTCTTAAGAGTTATCCACAGATTTTGGAGCAGCGTAAACTTGACACAATGTTTTTTGTTATTTGAAAAGTATTTGTAATTGTGATTAGAACAAAATCAAATTATATCCCACTTGCTATCCATCATGAACATAATACAACATTTGACAGTGTGAAAAGCAAGGTATTTGGAAATGTATTACAGGGGCCTCCTTTTTTGTTGTTATATCCTATGAACAAATTATATGATTGCCACCTTGCATATTTTGAGGTATTGGTGGTCAAAGGATGAAATCTCTAGAGGAAACGACAAAGATTCTTTGCCATTTTCACCGTTTCAGATGAATAAATGAAGTGAAAGTCATTTGGTAATTGGATTCCCTTGCTAGCTGGCTTCACATTAATTTTAAAATGTTGCTGTACAAAGTTAGAATATCTGCTTCATGGATTGTTAATGCCTACGACAGAATATGAAATACTCCGATTCTGAGAATGGTGCTCTCACTGGATACTAGCAGAGTACTAGAGAGATACAGTCAATTAGCCAGGCACAGAAAGAAAGGTAATAATGAAAAAACAACATTGTACTTTTTTTTTTTTTTACTTTTCAACAGTGAGCTGAACACGCTGTCTGTAGAACAATAAATACACTCCACACACGGTTGCAGTCTTTACCTGTATATGAGGACTTCATCGTCGGAACAGTTGTACTGCAGTTGGTACATTTTCACCTTGGGCGTTGCTTTGCTAACTGACCACTTGACCAGAGCAGACACTGCTGTCACCTCTGACACCGACACCACCCTCTCAGGTGGAGCCTTGGGTTCCACCTTGTTAGTCTTGGTGGAGCTGGTGATGTCAGACAGCCGGGATTTGGGCTGTGAAGTACGGCCTGTACCATTGCTGAGATGGGGGAGTTGTATGATGGACAGCTCTATGGAGGCCGTGGACTCCCCTGCAGCGTTGGCGGCGATGCAGGTGAAGGTGCCGTAATCCTTGGAGGTGGTGATCAAGATGTCCAGGGTGCCATTCTCATACACCGTTGCCCGGGAGGAATTGCCAATCAGCCGGTCATCAGGAGCAACCCAGTGGATGACTGGCATTGGGTCACCAACGGCTTTGCACCGCAGGCTAGCAGTTTGGCCCTCCAGCACCAATAGCTTATGGGTGTGCTGAGTGATGAGGGGTGGCTCACAGACAAACTCATCTTCCCTCACATACCAGAAGTAGCGCCCCTTCAGGCTGGACGGGGAAGCGCAGGTCTCCATATCATCCTCCCGGTCCAGCCTCCGCAGCCACAGCACCTCGCAGTTGCAGTGCAGAGGGTTGCCACCAAAGCTGAGAGACAGCTGTGGGGCATAGGGGGTAGTTAACACCACACTGTTTTGGGAGCGGGCAAAGATAGGGTCCGGGGGAAGCTTCTGAAGCCGATTGGAGGTAAGGTCTAACCGTGCAAGCTTATCAAGGTCCGTGAAGGTACCCTCAGCAATGTAGTCTATAAGGTTGTGATCCAGACTGAGCTGGTGTAGGTTGACCATCTTGCGTATGGACTCCCAGGGAACACCTCGCAGATTGTTGTAGGAGAGGTCCAGGTCCTCAAGGGTGAGCATCAGGTCATCAAAGGCCTCCTTGGATATCTGATTCAGCTGGTTGTTGTTGAGGATGAGGTGCTGTAGGTTGATTAGGCCACGCAGGTCATCTGCGCCAATCTCTGTCAGCCGGTTGCTGTCCAGGTGCAGGGAGCGCAGGGTCTCCAGGTCAATGAAGGAGAAGGGCTGGATGGAGCTGATGGTGTTGCGGGACAACGTCAGGTCCACCAGGCCTGTCATGTTGGCAAAGTCCTGCTGGGTGATCTTGATAATGTAGTTGCCACCCAGCCGCAGCTCCACAGTCCGCCGGTCAATGTCCAGAGGCACGAACAGCAGGCCTTTGGAGGGACAGAGGGTGCCCAGAGACTCTGAGAGGTTCTGGCAGACACAGTATTTGGGGCAGGCATGGGCCATCATCACTGTGGTTCCCAGGAGCAGGAGGCTGCAGAGCACTTTGTCCATGGTAAATCAGGCACAGGTACCTGCCAGAGAGGAGACAAAAAGCTGTCAGTACACCATGGCTTGCAGTGTGTTCACATTCAATTCCCAGCTGGGGCACTGTTATTGTATCCTTGAACCAAGTATTTAACTTTCTTTAAGCATCCAGCTGTGTGAATAGATAGCATTTAAAAGGAAGACATGTAAGTTGCTTTGGGTAAGGACATTAGCTAAGAAAATATGTAATATATAGGCTGTTGATTGTAGGTCCACTGTACTGGGCATGGCAGAAATGCACAGGTGAAAAGACAGTTGAGAGGGAAGGTCTGCTTTTTACAGTCACATGAAGGTTTTGGTCCTTAGCAAGAAAGATGTCTACACAGATATCTACTATTTATTGTGCTGTTTTCATCTGCCTGTGAATTAACCCAGCAGAACACAGATGTATCACAACAAATGAAGGTTGATTTTTATTTGATGTACATTTTGTGAACTGTGGGACATTCTTTGTGTCTAACAAATATGTTTGATTCCTTGACATTCAAGAATGTGACACAATTCAGTGGGGACAGTGGGGAGCTTTGGGTAACTGAGAGAAAAGGAGAGGTAAATGGATTTTTTCAGTTTACATATATATATGATTTTATAATATATAATATAATATAATTTTATAATATATATTCTATATATATATTCTATAATATATAATATACTGAGGTGAAGAAGCCTATGAGGATCCATCACAAGTTCCTGAAGGGTAGATTTTCCTACGGTTGCAATACATTTACATTTACATTTACATTACATTTAGCAGACACTCTTATCCAGAGCAATGTACAAATGTGCATGTAAACAACCAGATTAGCACCAAAAAAGTATTTCCTCCTCCTTCATTTCCTCTGCAATGCCTTGTTTTTTTGCTGCAGCTCAGATATGAAACATGTTCAGAGCTTTAGGTGTCGGTATATGGTGACTCAGCAGCCAATAGCAGCTTGCTCGTGTGCATATCTGAGTAGGCGCGACTGTCTGACATGTTATTGAAATGGATGACTGGGCTGTGCGTAATCTGACAGCCCTTAATTCCTATGGGCATTTGTATCATTAATTTCAAATGCGTTCAAACTTAAATCAATTTTTAATCAGCTTTTTAACAGTGCAATTTCTTAATGCCAGACAAGGCTCATAAACCATGGGTCTTGCCATGGCCGGGGAGTCTGACGGTACACCGTGTCTCTTCCTCCGTGTGATCTGAGGCGAAGGTTATTAGCACCATCCGTTACTCATCCCTTAAAAATGGAATCATGGAACAACACCTCTCCAGCTGCTTCCCTAGCTTTGATCCCCAATGCACGTCCTGTCACTGTAATCCCCATATTTTCACCTTATAATTACATGAAGAGACCTTGTTCATCCTTTGTAACAAGTTCACAATTCTTGCATACAATATGTATTACTGTGACATCTTTTTCTGTGTGTCATTTGAAAATAATTCCAATTAAAGAACATACAGAAATTAACATTAAATGAAATATGTAGAAATGCATGCATGTATGAAAAACGCTCTACCTGTGTCTGGCAAAAAAATGATCCAGTGATTATGAACAGAATATAATTTGCTATACAAACTACTATACAATAATTTACTATATAAACAGTCTTGTGTGATATAGCACCACAGGTGATGTATGGCTTGCAAACAAAATGATCAAAGCTGGTGGTTTCAAAGCAAACAAATGACAGGATTCAATGTCAATTGTACAATATTTTTGTTTTCTCCATTTTCTTTCATTTCAATACAAAATGGCAGTTTCCTTGTTCAGCATTCTGGCTGTGTTCCTTTGCAGTTTTGAAAGTCTCCAATGAAAGGATATTTCACACCTTAACCATTTCAACAAGGGCAGATGTCTGGTAGCCTTTCTTACTCCCAGCATGCCCAGTTCCCTCAGGGGAATAAAGAAGCAGACTCTCTCACTCGCCTTGCCTCAATCTACAAGATCTGCTTGACAATGGCCAGGCAGCCCACTTCACTATTTTGTTACATTTTCTGGGGAAAACCACATAATACAAGAGACATTTTGAAACTAGTTCAAAATAGTGGCAACCTTTTCAATCATTTATTTATCAAGAACCCCAAAGACAGAACTTTTGTGAGTCTGAACATGGACAGTGTTCCTCTGAAAACATTAAACTACCTTTCAGTGCTTATATGACTACCTTATATGATACTTTTAATTATAATAGTATAACTTCCCCAAAGCCCTTGACAGCTAAAGCACATCAAATAGGCTGATATTAAATAAATATCTATGAGGTGTGAATGCATGCTGCACACTAATGGTGACAACAGAAAAAAACATTTTCCTCTATTTAGAATTGTCCTGGCCACACACTGTCCTCAACACTGTCTATCATATTGCATTGCAGGTTCCTCTCACATACACATATTTCTTATGGCAGTCCATTAATCTTGAGAAATATTACTTTGTTAATTGCCACTCTCCTCTGTGACCCACTCAGTACACTGTAGTTCACTCCCCGTCGGGATGCCTGGACAGACATGTCAGTTTCAATGAGAGATGCAGGTTTCCAGATTAAAAAAAAAAAAATAGCCTCACAATTCAGAAACTGGATGCCACAAAAAAGGAAAACACTCAACACACTTTGATCTTTTACATTGACATGACACAATCACATCACACATAACTGTGTGGTGGGGCACACACAGATAAAGGACTTCTGGGGCTGAATTAGAAAAAAAAAAAAAACCTGACCACTGACATAACTAGTTTAACAGCCCAATAGAAGGTAGAAGTCCCATGTTCCCATGTGCTCTGTAATATGTATCACTAAGTTGATTTGGCAACAAGCAGCTTCTTAAATCTCCTTGACATTGTCAGCCTTGACCTCACCACAGCACAGGTCACCAGAGGGTACCATGCTTTCATGCAGATTTGCCACTGGCACACCTGTCGCGCAGTGTGGGATGGGTTAGAGTCAATTGGAATGGACTGAATAGAGGTGTCTCGGATGTTGACTTGGCATGTGTGGCTCCTTGGACAGCATTCTACCTGCCACAGCCAGGGCTTAAGGAAAGAAGAGAGGCGGAGATGAGTCACGGCTCTCCCACAGTATGACGAGCTGATTGGACAATCCTCATCTGGCTGCAGTGCAGCTGGAACCCAAGCTCAGATGAGCTTGACTGCGTAATAACTTCAGAAGTCATGGACCAAACCAGGGGAGTGTGGGTGTGGAAGGGTGGGGGGGGTGGGGGTGGGGGTGGGGTAGAAGGATAACAGAAAAAAAGAAGTGAGCAGTGAGTACATAAAAGCCTTTTTATTCAGCGAGATGAAGGCTAAAGTGCAGTCGCCTTGATGAATGGGTGAGTGCAAAAGCAGATCACAGTAAAAATGTCTTTCATCTGAAAGGAAGGGAGTGCTGCAGGGATGGCAGCTTAGAGTGGAGGACTGGAGAAGTGACCTTACTGAGCGGACGAAAAAGCATCCAACCACAATCACCAAGTATTGAAATCCTGGACAAAGTAGCCCCAGTATCAGAGTCTATTTATTTGAGACCAAAATAGAGTGTAGACTTCCATTATGAACTCTAAAAGGGAAGAGTAAGTGGGGAGTGATATCAGCCAGGGAGAGAAATAGGGGTTTAATTGGAACACATCCAAAGGTGAAGCTCAAGGCAGACTAATGGGACTGCTACCATAGGAGGGTAGGTGAAGAGGGTTGCTATTCTCTAAGTCACACGCAATAACTAATTCCCTGAGGAATATGGCAGCTTTTGAGATATTTGACTGCTGAAAATGCCATTATGAGAGGTGAAATCTACCTTAATTACTAGGGACTTTAAGCATGATGCTGTTACAGGTGTCAAACCCAATGATGGAATTCAAATGTGATTTCAGCAGTATTCTATGTAGAAAAAAAAAATCATTTAAATACTGTTGAAAATTAAAATAAGGGAGTCGAGAAGAAAATCTGCACTGAAAGAGAGAAAGTGTGACTTTATAAATGCAGAATAACCTTAAGACTATAGTACTATGTATGGGCACAGAAACATTCTCTTTTTATACCACAACAATCTGCTAAGTGAGACGGTGCAAAGACAGGCTGATATTCAGGTAGTCCTTGAGGAGCTTGAGCATTTTGACAGTTTTACTTCCAATGGCACATGACAGTCAGAAAGGTCCATCAATCACGGGTACGCATTGATATGCACACACAGCAAAGCTCTGACAAACCCTGGCAGATTGTTGCAAAGGATCTTCAGCAGCCTTTCACCTGAGTGCATTTATTTAAAAGCCATTAAAATGTACTTATAGATGCAGCACAACAAAATGACACAATATTGTGCCTGAGCAGCTCTGAGGCAAACTGAGATGAGAACAGTTTGCTATGAGGACCGCTGTGAGTGTGAATGCAAGCAATATTTCCACATGGCTCTTTCCAAGCCTTTTTGGCTCCTCTCAAGAAGGAATAGTCCCTTTACTGATGTAGACAGAATTCCTTTCCTTTCTCACCACATGATTGTATTTGATTTGCAAGCAATGTTGGTAATGTCTTGAAATAGGGCAGGCATTCATCCTGTTACTAACCATGCTGACAACTCAGCTGCCTCCTGTCTTGAAGAACATATTGTAAGTATGTTTAACAATGAGAAGAATCTCTTCAACCCATCTAAAATTGGAAATATTTAGTTTAAAATATATTTGGCAAAACTGTGTCAAAGCTGGTCTTGAACAAACAATCTTGGTCTCCACCCCCCCTCTCCCTCTTCCTCTTTCCTTCTCTCTCTCTCTCTCTCTCTCTCTCTCTCTGTCTCTGTATATATGTACAGTGGATCTAGAAAGTCTACAAAAAACCCATAAAATCAGATTTTCTTCCACTTTCATTTAGAAATTGTAAACCACAACATCAAAGTAAAAAAGATAAGGTGTTTACGAACACACAACCATTCACCATCCAATTTATGCCCAAATCCAATTGACTTCACCTGTGACTAAATGAAGCGATTATGATTCGTTCAGGATAAAGTCAACTGCTCCTGTAGGTTTTCACAGCAGGTTTCTTAGTGCATGCCGGTATAAGTATGTGAAACTATGCGCAAAGAGGAGCTACCAAAACATCTCCAGGATGGAATCCATGAAAGGTACAGATCAGGAGAGGGTAATAAAAAGATATAAAGACGTTAAATACATCATGGAACACAGTAAAAACCACAATCGATAAATGGATTAAATATGGCACTACCAGGACCTTGCCTAGATAAGGCTGTCCCCCCAAGATGGATGATCGTGCAAGGAGGAAACTCATCAGGGAGGCCACCAAAAGGCCAACAGCAACATTAAAAGAGCTGTGGGACTTCATAGCAAGGACTGAACACCATATGCACGCAGTGAAAATTTTATATGCTCTCCACAGTTCTGAGTTGTGTGGTAGGGTGGCAAGATGGAAGCTACTTCTCACAAAAAAGAACAAACAGTCTCATCTGAATTATGCAAAAAGACATTCTGGATCTCCTGTTGCCCTGTGGAAAAAAGTCTTGTGGTCTGACAAGACTAGAGTAGAACATTTTGGCCTTAATTCCAAACAATTTATTTGATGCAAAGCCAGCACAGTCCATCAGCTTAAGAACACAGTCCCTACTGTCAAGCATGGTGGTCGTAGCTTCATGCTATGGGGACTGTCACTCTTCATCAGGTACAGAAGCTTTGGTGAGGGCAGGGGGGAAAATACCAAACCATTTTAGAGAAAACTTGCCACACTGTGCAAAAAAGCTGAAGATGGGGAAGAATTTCACTTTTCAGCTTGTCAGTGACCAAAAGAGCTGTTCATAAGCAGTCCCCTCGCAATTGATGTAAACTGCAACTCTACTGCTATGAAGAATGGAAGAAAATTCCAAAATCTAGATGTGAGAAGTTGGTAGAGACTTATCCAAACAGACTCACTATTGTTAGTGTCCACTAAGTGTATTTAAGGGTATGCATTTCATGAAAGTCCGTATTTCATTTCACTGACCAACTAGGTATTGTTGGTAAGAATGTGGAAATAAAGATGAAAAAGTCTGACATCAATATACACACACACACATATAGGGAGAAAGACAGGGAGAGAGAAAGAGCAAGACCTGAATATCTCCTTCCTTTGTATATCTACATACCAAAAAAGGCATTAAACTCTTCTTCGTCTCAGCTGATTTTGGGAAAAAGTTTGCTTTTTCAATTCAGTGGGCAAAATAGCTGAGCCTGGAAGATGTAGATAGCGGATTTCAAGCTTGCAGGAATAGAATGATCAGTGTGTCGGAGCATTTCAGACAAGCGATTAATGTAACGTTTCCATCATTCTGTCATGCTTCTGTCAGGCAAGGAGGAGGATCAGGCCATTATTACCTGAGTACTGTAACCTCTGAGGCAACAGAGATTGTTACTCTTCTTTTGCAAGTTTATTGAGTAGCTGTAAGCAGCTTTCTGAGTGAAGTCACCAAGCCTGATCCTGCAGGCGGCTGAGACCTGAAGCCCAGAATGCTAACATCTGATTCAAGCTCTCCCATAATATCCTTATGCTAATGTGACTTCTGACTGTGACAAATTTGAATGATTTGATCAAAACTGGATGACATGCAGGACTCTAGCCCTTTTAGCACCTAAATGTTTGGGGGAATGTGTTGGGGGGACCACATTGGAGAAGGGGGCTGTGACGTGCTTAAGGTGAGTTTATTGCATGGAGGGTCCTTGCATAAACCAAAATCACTTCCCTTTTGATGTGAAGGTTTTGATGTAACGCTGTTTTAATTTTGTCTGCTGTGTGGATGTTTTCCAGCACCAGCGATCTCATTTATCAGCAGTGACAGAGTTTTCATAACAGCCACCCCACTGTAAAGGTCAGCTTATTAAAACCCATTCTCCCCGACGTTAGCAAGGCTCTGTCTCCAGTGTTAATCACCCACATGCTCATTCACAAACAGCCACTCTTCTCTCCGACTTTGATTAATGCGTTTCTGCCGCCTCACTGCCTTATCTGTCTTTGAAGAAGTTCATCCTTATAACAATAGGGGCGGGTGGAGAAGAGAACTCTTGCTGTGAGCCCAAATTAATTTTCACCATTGGATGTAGAAGCAACAAAATCAGATTTCTTTCACATTGTCAGGCTAATTAGGCGTACTGGTTTATGGTCTCTACTTGTCTTTTTATTTTGTATGGAATGTGCCTTTTGTATTATTTTTGCTGTATTATAAATAGGTAGGGACATCTACAACCCTTTGTTCCCTGGCAAGTTGGGGTTAAGGGAACCATAAACCATGAACAATGTAGAACATTTAAGGATGCGTTGATGGATGGAGTTCATGCCACATAAACGGCAGATTTCAGATGCATATTTTAGAGTTCCCACAAAAATATAAATAGCAAATGCAATTCACTGTGTGGAAGTGAAAGAAGGGGCTCAATAAAAAAATGACTAAATCAAACATGAATACAATTAGACAGGTTAATGGTTTGCATACATAACAGATACAGTAACAGATGTTTGGTTGCCAATAGCTGAGCTGTGAAACCCATAAGCATGTGAATGATTTTGTTTTTAATCACACATATCTTTTGTATACTTCCTGGGAAAAAAGAAGTGAAAAATAAACTCTGAAACTCTGTAATAATAGTCTATTGGTGAGCATTATTGTTGTATGTGGCTGTTAGAAAGCAATGCTGAGTGATCCCATTGTTCATGTCCCTTATAGCCTTTTGAGCATTTTTAATAATATACGAATTAATCAAGCATTGTAACATAAATAGTAAATTTATGTGCCACCAATGGAAAAATGGCATCATTACCATGGCAATAAATTCCTGAAACAATATTCTGATCTTGAAAGATCTGTGCACATATAGCTTCACAGCCATACCTGTTTTACAAACACACAAAAGACCATTTTGGTTCTATTTTACCTTTCATGGCAAGATAAGGCAAAATTATAGCCTTATAGGAAAATTGGAGAGGCTTGTGTATGGGATGGTAAATTGATAACTCAATGTCCATGCCAGCATTTAAGACCTTTTTATCCAATTCAAAAAGTCACTGGCGTGTCTCTTTTTCATTTAATATTTGTTTCTGTCTTCCCTGCACCCGACATATCATGTATCCTCAGATCACTGGGTTTCATGCCCAAGCTCAGAGAGGAAAGTCTCTGAGGCGTAAGAAATTGCCAGCAGAGACTCTCAGAACCTAAGTGCACTGAAGCATGGTATAAATATATATTTCTCTGTATATCTCACAGGTCAAAGGAATTAAATTGTTTGGAGAAGACGTTATGGGGTTAGGGAAACATACAAGCTTCTCTTCATTGGTTTCCCTTATGATACATTTATGGCTCATAGTGCAATATTGAGGCTGGTTGTTGCCAGTTTAATGATGAAATTCACACATCTGCAGACACACATGGGGGATGTGCAAAATCATGTGCAACAGTGCACAAACACACTCATGCATTCAGTCAGATGTTCTATTTCAACTGTTGGTTGCTGGATCGCACCAGCGGTTATGCAACAACTTCTGAATGTATCATTAATCAACACATGTCCTGAGGCATTGTCATCCATCAGTTGCACTTCCTGAGGTGCAAAGACAAGGCAGAGGTTGTATAGGTTGTATCACTTGTAACCAGTTCAGACACAGGACTTTTTGAAGCTAAAAGCTTCAAAGATGTATATGCATGCACACAGTCACCTGCCTCGGTTGGCCTGCCTGAACTGCAAAAGCGACTGAAAAGGACAGAGCATAATTACTTTACCACGCACTATTGAGCTTGGCTGGAGCTGGCTTGGGAGCCACTATATCTTCATACGCCAGCTGCTGGGGCTCACCCACAGACAGGGATTTCCAGCATGAATACTGTATGTGCAACGAGGGAGAAGTCCTACAGTCTGTGTAGTCTGTGTAGAAAATGAGTGCATTTAGTTAACACTCGAGGGAGGAAAAAAATGTTACCATAAAAGCTGCCCCACAGGTAGGGAACCTCAAGGATTCACTATGACAGAGACCCCCACCCCCCATCCCCCCCCCCCCCCCCCCACACACACACACACACACACACAAGTCACAGAGACAACTGGTGCAATGTGACCCACAGTGCCACACTGCAGTTCTGCTCTCTCCTGGCAGTGTGATTACCAGTAATTAGCCCGTCTGGCAGCCCTGTGTGTCAGTGCCTTCCCCAGGGTCACTTTGAGAGTTAATTGATGAATAAGTAATAACCAGCGAATCACAAACTCGACTATAAAATAATGGTAATAAAAAAAACAGCTGAAAGTTTCCTGGAAAAGTGCTCCCACCGGTTATAATTTACAACAGAAGCTGCCCTCCAGCTCAGGAGATAAGCGTTACCATTTAAAAACGAGCCACCGTGAGAGATTCCCCACACAAGACGGGATAATCGCGTTAGGCCAAATACAGGAGAGATTCCTTTCAATGATAAGTCAGTCTAAGACAGCACTCTTTCAGGAGCCATCTAATCAACCTCTAATAAGAGCCTGCTTCTGCTCTTCTTGTGTCACCGTGGCTGTACCACGATCATGCTGTTTACAATCGATCCCGATCTGTCACTGTGCTTCTCCTCACTCTCCACAGAAAGCGCTGGCCAACAGGCTTCAAACGACAGCATCCCATAGTGCCGTGGCTATTGTAATATGGGTGTTAGGCCGACCAAGGCCCAGTCACTCACGCCCGCGTTCCGATGAGTCTTATCTAGAGGATGAACTGCCCAGCGGTGCTCTCCCTCCTCCCAGTGCTCTAGATGTGGGGAACCAGCTCGGCTCTTATCAGTGCCTGCCAGACTGCATCCCACGGCCTCCTCCACAAAGCCCCGAGGCACACCTTGACATGAAGGAATCTTGCATTAAGAGGCAGTGAGACAGAGCCCTGCTCGAGAACATGCAAAGCGGCATGCTGATTGGAGGAGGCTCAGCGCTTGTTAAAGCACAGATTTCAATGGGGTGGCAGTGGAAGTCCAGGCGAGGTCTGGGATTCTCCCAGGGGTTTATTAGAGTACTAACCCTATGTCCTTACCTGCTATACAATGCCACAGGTCACGTGAAAATGTTCTGCACAGAATTTACTGCTATGCACCTATTAGTCTACAGACAGGATGAAGAGTATCTGCAGGAAACTCTACTTGTAAAACTAAGAACACTGAGCCCAACCCATGACAGTGATGCATTTATAATGCTGTCTGGACCAGCTGGTCTGTCCATCACACAACGTTCGGAGCCTGACAATCTCTCTGTGGCTGTGTTCTCTTTTTTTGTCCATTTCAGTACAATTTCAAACCGAACCAACAACAAATCTGTTTTTGACTGGGTGAGATGTATCACTCGATTGTACCATTCGATTTTTCATCCTGACAGGCTATTGAACCTGAGAAAGTTGACACCCTCGCAATTCGATTTCACCTTTCCACCGATCCACTAAGCTCCCCTGGCTAGTAGCCCCACTCTCTTCTGCTCCAGCTCCTGTCGTAAGGCATCCAGCGAAAGCTGATTACTGCTCCCCTAAGACTGACACAGCTCACCCAAACTACGGGGGGACCGAGAACATTAGCTTCTCCAAGGACAATTTGGTCTTTGGCTGGAAATGCGGAGAATTTCAGAAGCATCTCTTATTGAAAGGTGCCACAACAAATGTCCATATCATCTCGCTTTAGTTGAGATGGCAGAGAACAAAGGGTTCACTTTTTGTACGGCTTTTCCAGAATGTGTTGACTTGTGTAGAGAGGTTTGTTTGTTTATGCAGATGGATTTGCCTGCTTATGCAAAAGGATGTTACATAATTGATACTGCAGGTGTTAAGTAATGGTGATGAGGGAAAAATAAAAGGGGGATTGAAGGGAAAAGCCGAAGTAAATATTTCACCACAAAAATAAGACAATATCAGCATCTAGACAAGCATGATTGTCTAAACAGAAGGCCATATAATGATTTTTTATGAAAGAAATGAAAAAAAAAAACCTTTTTTCACACAATGTGGTTGGCTATGCCAAAAAATGTAGAAATGGATAAACAACAGATACCAGTTCTTTGGCTTCCTTTCCCTTTGTCTTACCAGTTTAGTAATTCTAACATTGTTCCCCTGTTCATTTCAACACACAAGCTGTCCTGTTCTGTTAATCTTCCAGTTTTCAGGGTGTGTAGTGATACAGATGTTAATGAAAATATCAAGTTCACTGCAAATTTAAGGACAGATTTCTACACTAAAGCACCAATGCTGTAAGATATACACATCACAATTGCCTTTCCACACTTAATTATATAATACATCAAAGCACCAATGAAAAAATGCAAAAATGTTAGAAGCCATTCGACAGCCCTGCATATAATCTTCATCTATATTTTTATCTCTCTTTATTTCATCTGACTTTAAAACCGGAAAGATTGCTTCTTCAGCTCTAGAAAAATGGCTATATAAAGCAGCTTCTGGTCTTGTTTAAACATGTCTCACTGGATTACAACCACTGAGATTTTCAAACCTTTCTGTGAAATGTGCTGTTAATGAACTGGATTTTGTCAGGGTTCAATAGGTTACCTGATCTGAGAGCACATCATTACAGCAGGGTCAAAAGTATTTTTCATGTTCACAACACCTGCTGATTTGAGGCAATAAACAAAGGCTATGTGATGAAATGATTCTTAGATTACGACCTTAACAAACAGAAATGTATAATATGACATAAACAAAACAAAACATATAATCAATATATGAAATGCATATCAATTACTCCAAGTCTAAACCACTGGTCAATGCATGTGATAACCTACTTACACAGTTGGGAGATTGGTGCAGCATTACTTCCAAATAATTTCAAAGCTGCTAGTTTTTTACATGGCTGTGGATGATACAAATTTAAGCTGCTTTCAGAAATCAACATGCTCATTCAAGGGGAATTAGCATTGTGAGCAGCACAGCAAACATCAGAAGGTGGCCTACTTTCCAATGTTTTCAGCGAGCTCATTTTGTTGTTGGAATATTCAAGAGTAATTAGAATTTGGTGAATTGTTCTATATGAAAGTGATTTATTATCCCATGAAATAATTATCAACAGAGCACAGAGCAATCTCCAGGTAATGAGCAATTAAACCAAACTGAAATATTAAGAACCCTTTTATTACCTAACAGAATTCTGCCAAGGCAACACATGTCCTGTAGCACAGTAAATCAAAGCTCTCATTTGTCCAGAAAAGCCAAGTTTTAAGCATGGGACAGGAAAAAGCAGCATCCAGTCAATTGTAGCCTACACAAATCCAGTAAAAGTGACTGGGAATATGTAAAAGGTTAGCATGTAATAGTCATTACTAATGATGGTGATTATTATTATTACAAGACTGATACTACTACTATGACTACTACTACTGCTAATACTAGTACTACTAATAATACTACTACTAACAATAATAATAATAATAATAATCAGAAGATGAAGAAGGAGTTCAGCCACATCTATACAGAAGCATATAACTGGTAGCTATCATAATAGTAACAGCAAAAATACAATAAAAATTAGGACAGAACGCATATTTTACAGTAAGCCTGTTAAGCCTTACTCAATCATGTTAATAAGGAAGTAATGTTGCCTTCTGACATGGAAACTGGCAAAGAATGGTTTATGGCTCTGTTGGTTTTGACCATTACACAGCAGGAGGGCTTTTGAAGAAAGAATAGGAGTAAGCCAAAAACACTGAGAGCTGATGTGATGACCTCGGCCTAGAATGAATGGCAGCAAGCACAGTACTGAGTGACAGATGTCTAGCCCCGGCAACACTGCCCCTTCCACCCAGAACAAAACCAAGCACAGTAAAGGCTGACACTAGGGGTGTGATTGACAGGCTGCTACTTTCACCCACGCTAGCCTACCTTGAAGAAATCATTGACACTTCAGAGCAGGTCAAAATTTCATTTACAATGGGTCAAAGGAGTTATGTCCTTTCTTTGAGGGTCTTGTTTTAACCTATAACCAAGATAACTGATTCTCCCAATCTGTCCCACTCTCTGCTTAACTATGCTCTTTGTTGATTGAGCCACGTATCATCCATTTGAGAGTTATTCGTAGCTATGTTTACTTTTTATTTCGGAAAGTTTAAACCTGCAATGTATCCCTAGTCACACATTTGATTTTTATTGTTTGAAAGTTTTAGGCTGCAAGATATCCCTAGTTACCCATTGTTATTTTATATTTCAAAGTGTTAGGATAAGAATAGATATATAAAGCCCAGAAGTCAAATTCTAATCAGCTGCAAGGGAGCAGAGATTATGGAAAATGATATTGGACCAATACAAATATGAAAGGACAGGTTGGGAATTTGAAAGTTTGACAGGTTACATTGCAAGGGGATATCTTTCAAATCAAACATTCACTAAAACACATTAAGATAGGCAAGAGGAAGACAAAATACAGCCACACCAGCAACAGCAATAGACATCAAATAACTGGGAAAACAAAGACATGGTATGTTAGAGGTGTAAAATGAAAATATCAGAGAATTGTTAATTTGCAGACTATATGGGAAGTAACGCTCTGTGTTAACATTTTCAATGAGATACACAGTGTAGTGCCTTATGAAAAAGTCTAGTCATTTGAGCCAGCCTCAGAGTGATCTGGCCAAATTGATGTTGTGAAAAATAAATTTGATAAACCTCTACCCTCTAAAACTGGGGTGATGGAAAGAGGCTGTGCCAGATCATTTTAACCACAGTTTTAGAACTGTACACCCTCAGACTTCTCGATCCTGTTCATTTAAGACAGCATTCCTAAATATTTGTGTATTCTTAGTGGGTGAGAAAGCAAACAGACACACAACGGTGCGCAAGAAAGAAAGAATATATAAATAAATTCAAATAAAACTCCAGAATGAAAGGCCGAACCTCCTTCAAATGTGAGTCTCTTTATCTCACAGTTTCATGCACTTGATTAGGAATCCATCCAATAACAGTCAAGAGAGTGCACAGTCTTTTCTGCTAAAGTCAATCCTTAAATCTGTGCTTGGGATTTCTGGGATGCAGGGAAAAAAATAATAAAGTCCCTACCAACTGCAAGGTTATGCCTGGATAAGAATGATCTTGCCCATAATTGCACATGGGCACTTGTGCATTCATATTGCTCTATGGCTTGGATGGGAAGAACTCCTTGAGCTTGTCAGCACATGCCCAGCAATATCAGCTGTTGAGAAACATTATGGTGTCACAGTTTTGTAATGTCCGGAGTGTTTCTGAGAGCATGGCCATTACACAACCCCTTTAGAAATGTCTATTTGTGATACTGAGAGAGTATTATTTTATGCATTTTATCCTACAGAGATCATCTGTAGAATATCAGAGGTGCATATCAGAGGGAACAGACTCTCTCTCCACCTTTAAGTCTAGGCTCAAAACATATCTATATAGTAAATCCTTCAGCTGAGGGACATGGCCTTGTGCTGGCGTGGATCATAGAGTCTCTGGTGGACTAAGTGGTCATTGCTTTCATGGACCCTGTGCCGTGATCTGGTGTTGACTGTCTTAGGGTCGCCCTCATGACTATGCCGGTTCTTTGCCTCCCGTCCCCTAGGTTATGCTGCCATAATGTTAGCCTGCCGGGGCCTTTTCCTTGTTGCACACCTTTTTCTCTGCCCCTCCTCTCCTGCCTCTCTGTTCTACATCCCTGCCATTCTTATCATCCACTAACCACTGTTTTCTGTTTGCTTCCTATTCCCTGCTCCGGGCGCCTGTCCGGAGCTGTAGCCCAAGCGTCTCATCTCGTTTTCCAGTCCTGCTACCTCGCTGCCCTGCCCATCAAAGCCAACTGCATTCCAAGACCCGGACATCCTAGAAGATATTCTTATAATCACTCTACTGTTAACTGCTATTGTTTGTCAATAACAAATGTACATTGCATAATTTTGTGTCTAACTCTATCTGCCCAGTGCCGGCCAGAAGCAGATGGGCCCCCCCATGAGCCCGGTTCTGCTCAAGGTTTCTTCCTGATAGGGAGTTTTTCCTTGCCACTGTTGCCTTGTTGGCTTGCTCTCAGGGGGTCTCAGGCCTGGGAACAATGTAAAGCTGCTTTGTGACAACTTGTGTTGTAAAAAGCGCTATACAAATAAAAATGAATTGAATTGAATTGAATTGAATATTCAGTGTATGGTGTAAAATGAAGTGAGTTTGTGTGCGCATGCTCTTTGTTGTGGCTACAAGAGCCGCTGTGTCCGATGGCTGCTATCCAAAACAGCTGTTGTTTATCACGTTGCTCAACTATGATATTCCCTTTTGATGGATGAGTACGGAGCCACAGCTGGCATTATATGGAAGGATTTGAAAGAATTGGCTCACATTTCAGAACTTACTGCACTAGAGCTCTCAGAAGATCGCCAAAACACACCTCGCTCATCTTTAAGTGCATCAGTAATGCAACTGCCATGTGTGTGTGTATGTGTGTATTTGATGTAAATATTTAGGGATGATTATCCATTTATGAATATACATTTATTCCATTTAATATGAAATTCACCTGAACAGGGGAAAAGAAATGTTCACTTAGCTGCTAAATTTTCACTCAGTCCCATACATTTCTGTGTGAAGGAGTCAGGTTTATACTGTGTCTACCATGCTAAAGCAAGACCACAATGCAGTAATCATGTTTTAATATTCAGCGGAACATAACCATCATTATAAGAGGATATTTTCATGCCATGATGAGAAATGAGAAATCTGCAGTGCACATTTGTTATTTGATTAGGTAGCCCCCCCCCCCCCTCCCCCCTTGACTGAGATTACTTCTGTGGTTTAGTAACATTCATATTTTTTTTCCCCAGATGTGATAACAATGATTAGTGTTTTTGAAGCAGGAAATTACTCTTTTTTCAACAAAGTAATCCAACCACTATTTCAGATGCACAAAAATATTGATATTTTGGTTAGATTCTCAGTTCATGCACAAAAAATCTGATTAGTGACTCTCTGTCCCGTAAAGGATCTAGGCACAAAGGGACCACATATCTTTGATTGGGTTCACAAGAGTGTGAAGAGCACAATGTATGACACCAGCCCAGTGTAATGGTTGACACAGGCATAGATGTTTGTCCTGATTGTTTCTATCATAGATGTTTCAGAAAAGTCCTGCAATATCAGTGATAGCAGATGACTAGATGACTCACTCAATACTGTCCTTATTGTTCCCTTTGCAAGCAAATCTGACTACTGCTCTGCCAGCCGATTTCTCTGTGTATCTTTGATCATTTTTCTTTCATCTTTTGTGATTCTGGGACTAGCACAAAATTGCTATATGGTATGGCTATCTGGGAAAGTGCATAAGAAATAAATTAGATTTCCCTATATGAATTTCCCCTTTTTATCCTTAAAATATTAGGACAGTATGCCCCACTTTGCTTAGCTGTGTAGCTTAGTGAAGAATTAAGTATCTAATGCCTACCAGTGGTTAAATGTTGATAATATATTACACTGAATTATGATTTACCTATCCCTGTATTTCTGCACTTTGTTGCATTGAGTCTATCAAAATTTATTTCCAGGTATCTGAGCTACCTTTGCTTTTGAATGTTTTTATTATTTATTGCAACAAGTAAGACTAAACAAATACAAAGTGACCCTGACTTATTTTCTTATCGTAAAACAGAATAAAAAATTAAGTCCATCAAAATCTTTGGCAAAAAATACATGTTTGCCTAATAAGTGCAATGCATTTACAGGCAATTATTCTGCCTCAGGTAACATGTTAAAGATGGTGCATATCATAGTGTACAACATGCTGTACCACACGATCATGAGTATAAAGCACAATGTCGCTAAATAAAATGCAATCCCGATGTTTTGTATTTGATGCTTATATTTACAAAGGCTTATGGTAATCAACATAATGACAATACGAATAATATATTGCATCTGTATAACAGCTGTAGCTGCATTCAAACACAGTTTGCATGGTCAGGTAGGTCCTTTTCCATTGTATTGTCTCTAGTTGAGCATGGAATGCAACAAAATTGTATTCTTGTGAAGAAGAAAGAGCTTTGCAAGTTTACAATATAAATCTCATTATCAAATACCTACACATGCAGTGATGCATTGTCAGTGTAATGCATGTTTCAATGTTGTTGATGATATTTATATTAATTTCTTCAGGTTATACTGCACAGTGTCTTCTCCTACACTAACAGACAAAAACATTTTTATACAGCAAGGTCACCAGCATTTCTCAGTTAAAATCTAATTAGGTCATCAGAATGACTTTGATCTGAAATCAACTCTTTATGACCTTCTGCATGACTGAACTTCAGCATTATGAAATCATACCCACCACATCATAATCAATGCATTTTACACACAGTCCCAAAGCTGAGAAAGCATGGTGCCAAATCTAACAACATTGCATTCCATAAAATCATATGCATTAATGTATGCATAATGCATTAATTCCCCAGATCCATTGTAAAAGTGCAAAATTAGAAATAAAGCAAAAACACACCTCCATAGTGATGTACAGGTCCCCAGGTAAGTTATTTTAGTCTCACTTATCATAACATTACTTAATTTGGGAGCTACATGTCAGTGTTTGGTTATGTTTCTTTTAAAATCTAGCAACATCCCAATGCTCACCTGACTTGTTTTGGGGGGCAGTTGTATATTTTTGCTTTCTCTCTCAAAATGTAAATGGGTTGGATGTAACAAATTATGTGCTACAGACTTTCTTAATGCCAATCAATTGTTCCCTTCTCCCAGAGGAGTGGCATGAGCAGGTTTAGAACTGTGATATGTGTATCAGATATGCAGCCCAGTAATACCTTGTTCTTTGATTTTACAAAGGAGGGGGGTAAGCAACTAGAGCAGAGCTTATCAATCTGAAAAATGTCAATGGAAATATCCATCAGGGGTTCACTACCCAATTCCAGCAAGTACTTCTCATGCATTTCCACAATGCTGATGGGCTTGCCCGTGTACACGGTTCATCTCCCCTGCACGACTGATAGAATATTCCAGAACATGATGTAACAATCCTAAATATTTTGTGCCTGTACAACATCTACCCAGGGGGCCTTTAATGATCCCATTTGTGAAATGCACCCTCTTCCATTCCCTTTGTGTTTTTTGTGCTCTTTCAGGACCAAAATTGCTGCTGATGGCGCTGTCACAAACGTGCCCTCCCGTTTCTGCTGGATGTCAGTGTTTATCCAGAACTGCCCTTCCTGGCTGCCCAGTCCAGCACACCTAAGGTTCGCCTTTCATCTTCTCCGCCTGCCAGAGGCAGTGCGAGGCTCCATCAAAAGAACACACCTGTAGCCATCAGGTCAGAGGTAAATATCATCCCCCCTCTCCTTCAAACCACCAGCCAGGCACCTCCAACTGTGAGACAGTCAGCACAGTTGAAGCTGAGAGGCAAGGGAATGTCAAGTATAGGTTAAAGAAGATTTCTGTTGAAACCATGTAGAGGACAATGTTCCGATATCAATATTAAAATAATCCACGCCTAGCATGCATCTCTGCAGGGGAACCTCTTGTTGGATAAATCAGATATTCCACATTGACTTTGGTTAACTCATTATAAACACTGGTAAAGGTTTTCCCACACCAAGTACAGTAAAAGCTAATGCTAATTTACAAAGCTAATTTATAATCCATATAAAGGCACAAACCATTTTGTTAAATAGCTGTTTCTACATGATAAAATTCCAAAATGCAAGATTATTCTCCACATTCGTTATTTCTACACCCCCAGACCTTGTTTTTTTCTCAACCACTCAACCTGTCCTCACTCAGATTAACCCCCAACTAACCAACCGTGCTGCTGTGACGACCTATGCACTACCACCTTCCCTTTTTCCTATTCACTGTTAATATCAAGTAATTAGTAATGAAAAAACAAGTAAACAAATGAATGATTAAGCAGCATCTTTAGGAGCTCAGGCCTCCCTTTGCAACATTATTATCATGTAACATTAAAAAAATATACACTACTGTTTAGTGGTGAGAGAGTACCTTTTCTTTGTATAAAAAGGGACTCTGCAGTTAATGCTGACTGGCATTTGGCATGATCTTTCTATGGGGATTACAAACATTAGTGAGGCAAATATCTCCTGGTAATACATATGAACCATAATTGGTCATGGCTTTGCATGTTGTGCTAATGAGGAGGCAGGTCGATGTCTTAAAATTGTCAAGGAAAATGATGAATTGCAATACTTCTCATCCAATTTTCTGTGGGGAAAATAAAGGGAATGTCTTGGATATATTGCGCATGAGTGTTGCATTATGACAATAAATATACATATTTAAGTCATTCTTTACATTTTCTCATACATGTCATTACTAGAGCCAGAGTTCTTTCTCTAGGCTAATACCAGCTCTTCATAAACTATGGACCTCTACTCAATGATATCTTGAAGATTTTCATACAATGTGCTTTGCTGTTGTTATCAAGCAGACTCCCATATAGTACAAGAAAGCAATTTGCCATTAATAGGTCTGTCAAAAGACTTGATGGCATTCCTTGTACCAATCATTTCCTTGTAGAACACATTAAAATATGCTGCACTCCATAGAAAAACATTATAATTGGTTCAGATTAGTGAACCATTACAAACACAATAAAGCACTACCCATTTTTGGGTTCATGAAGACTCATAAATCTCCCATCACTATCTGGTTTTATGCACATGATTAAGGAGGGTACTCACATACCTATATCGTGTGATTTTCTGCCATAGGGTCTCTCATATGCTGAGGCCAATTTCTCACTGCCTGCAGGATCACACCCCTCCTGAGCACGTCACACAACCAACCTAGAGCCAAAAAAAAAGCAAAAAAAAAAACATTCAAAGAGTCTGACATGCTCGTTGTGAATCCTCATAAACTATCCTTATATTGAGGAAAGAACAGGGAGGCAAGGGTTATGGAATCATATTTGTTTGTGCACATTTGCGTGAGTAAGCTTTCCTGACATACTGGTAAGATTATAATTTATTAGCCAGAAATCTGATTTACACCTCAAACAAACACATCCAAATCCTCTAAATTACAATGTAGGAGGAGAATAGATTAGGTTGGTTTATGCAAAATTACTAAAATACCCCACACAGCTGGCATTTTAGTGATATAGTGTCCCCAATGACATAATGTTCTGTTCAGGATTACTAAAAATCCTCATATTCTGTTTCAATGCTTTTGAAAACCTGTTTCTCAGAGGCCGCACAATATCCGTGCATGGTGAATGCTCTGAAACGTGTTTTGTCTCCCTTAACATGCATTTATACAAGGGAATAGCTGTATTATGCAGAGTTTGATTTTTGGTGACCATAAGAAATGAAATTACATGGAAATGTCTTGTGGAAAAGTATAGTTTAATACATAATAAGAAGGAAACATTTATGAAAACCAAACCTATGGGAAATGGTAAGTGGAAAATCTAAATGGTACAATGTCAAATTTGGTCACCATCATGTCTAATTCAAAAGTAACCTCTGTTGGGTAGCAGCAAGACGGTGCTATGATACATCTCTGCAGACTTTCCAAATCATAATTTTTTTTTCATTCTAGAATGCATCTTATTCTGTATGAGATACTAACTATAAGACTTGCAGATAGACATTTACTTGTCTATTTATACTCACCCCACCGCTTTAAAGCATGAATAGAACATCTTACCACAATAACGAGTAAAGACAACCCATTCCTAAGGGTCACTGTTGTTGATCCATCAAATACTGTAATCAATTCTTGAAAGGTGTCAAGAGTGGTTCTATGAAGAACCACTCACTTTAGCATTTTAGGGGGAAGCTCCTCTAGTTATTGCATGTGAAAATTTAAATGGAGATTATGCTTTGTGGGAAAAGAAAGGTAGACCTAGCGTGCAAAACTAAATGTGTCAAAGAATAACAACCTGACCAAGTATTTCATATGCACTTTCTTGACAGATATCATCATGCATTTAAGGTTGCCAGTTTGATTCTCACTGAGGCACTGCTGCTGTACCCTTGGGCAAAGTACTTAAATCAGAATTGCCTCAGTAAATATCCAGCTGCAAATGGGTAACATTAAAAAAAAAAATGTAACCTATGAAAGTTGTTCTGGATAAGAGTGCCTGCTAAATGCTAATAATGTGATGTAAAAAACATTTAGGTTGCAGAGTATTTAAGGTATTTGACTCATAACATTACATTCAAATGTAAATCCAATAGATATAGAAAGATATAGAAACGTGTTCCATTATTGACACTGAAGTGGTTTGTAAATACAAAGACGGTGGTATAAAGCATTTGTTTACATTGAGCTTTTGCAAGGTTTTCATATGAATACTCAAGAGTCAACATTAATTCCTTTACAAAAACATAAGCATTGTTTACCATCAGTTCATTATCTGAAAGTAATTTCTTATTATAATAATGTGTTTCATTTATGGTCATTTGTGTGCTTTTTTGAAATGTAGATTTGTTATCAGGAGGATACTCCTCCCATTGTCAGTTCCTTCTTCGTAATTGTGTGCTGTTGTATGAAGCTAATGTTATGGATTTTCTTTTTTCGCATTTCTGAAAAAAAATAAAGAGTTTTCACTGCAAACAGATTGTCAGGTACCTCTGGAAACAAAGAAAAACCTTCCCAGAGACTCGCTGTTGTTTTGAACAACAGCCGACTGAAAGCCTGTTTCCCCCATGGTCTTCAGCAGGATGGCAGCCTTTGTCAAATCAGAGCTGTGAACAGCTGTGCTTCAGTGCAAATGAATTCAAATGATTCAACAAATGGAGCAACAATTACAGAGCAAGTTGAATGCTAATCAAACATGCACTGTTTTAATTATGGTTAAATATGTATTGTTAAAAACAAAAACAAAACACGAAATGAAATGCATCACAAAAGAAATTCATCAAAAGGCCCTGACCTTGTTTGAGTGATGCTATTAATCAAGGATGCACAACATTTGCTTCAATAAGTCATGATGATTCAAAGGGAAGAACTTGTGGACACTCAACATTTATTAACAAAGGACACGAAATGACTGCCTTGGGGTATGAACTTAGAGAAATCTGAATCCAATCCAAAACGGGAGCATGTCCAGTCAATCAGCCTAACTGTTTAAAATGTGAATTGTGATCAATTGCTTTCTTTTCAGTTATTATTTTATTATTGGATTTATTTTTTCATTGAACACATATTATTCTGCCAAGCTTTGCTTTACATTTCAATTCCAGACAGTATTTTTTCTACTTAACCGTTGCTTTCACATAACCATTGTTGTCAATAAAATATCCCTCTACTACAACCTACCAGATCCATGAACTCAGCCTTGGTGGGAGTGCCATGGGATTGAGGGGATTGTCTCCAAGTGTTCTGAAACTATTCTTTCAATTAAGAAGAAATCCCCTGCATTCAGGTGTCCTTTTCCCCCGACCCTTTCTACCCTCTCCTCCTATGGTGGGCGAGATGAGCTGGGGGCCTCTCTCAGGTCTGTGGAGCAGTAAATAATTGCCCGTGTTCTCAGCCCACTCGCTTGCTCCTACCCCTCCGTCGCCTCCGCTTTTATCCCTCCAGGTTCCAGACTCCTGCACGGGCCCTAGGACTTCTCATATCCGAAAGCCAATGCATCATGAATCAATTCTTTGTTTTTCCATTGTGAATATATATATATATATAACAAAAAAATACAAAAACAATAGACAGACAGAATGAAACAGAACAAGAGGATGCTGTTCATTGGACAAAGGCTTACCTAGTAAAGTAATTTGATTGCGCATACAGGAGAGGTACATATTTAAAATATCATGTGTTAATAAGAGCTGTGAAATGATTATGGGGTATTTTGATATTCCCTTAAATGATTACTGACTCATGCAGTACATGCATGCATAATGTATACCTTATTTATTCCTGACACTAAACAAGGGCACTCTAATTATAGTTCAATTTACCAACCCCCCCCCCCAATACACACACACACACACACACACACACACATACAATAGCATCTTACTTTTACTTTGTAAGTAAGAATGTCTCGTTCATTACAGAGTAGTGTTGGCTCATAAACTGTATGTTGGGCATGTTGTTTTTAACACCCATCTCACACACACGCACACACACACACACACTATTCCTAGTGATAAAACCTCCTCCTTGCTCCCAAGAATTCATATTGTCAGCTGGATCAGTCAGATGAGCAAGATGAAAAAAAGTTTATTGATGAAAATTCCAATAAATGTTCAGGGGAGGTTAGGGTCTAGGCTTAGGCTATTAGTTGGCAGTCATTTTCATGGCCATTCTAGACAGAGCAATTTTTCTGCCTCTCCCTTGTCTGGAATTGTTTTATTTTATGATATTACTCAGGCATAAAACTTTCTTAAAGGCCCTTATCATCCAATCCTTGCCAGTTTACACTGGCACTGTGTTTTAAGGGCTTGCATTTTGCTGGTCTGCCTCCATATTAATAAATCAAGCTCATCAATATCCACTTCAGGAAGGCAATGCCACTTACAGTATGTCACTACTGTATGACTGCATAACACACTTACATTTACATTTCTTTATTTAGCAGACGTTTTTATCCAAAATGATGTACAAAAGTGCATACAGTAAGTACAACGACAGTACGGGGACAGGATGTGTACAGTTCCACAATGAGACAGTAGTTCTCAGCTGAGAGCAAAATCTAACAAGATCCAAATCAAAATAGTGCGATGAGTGCCAGAGTGAAGGCGATAACAACAAAAAACAAAAAACACACGCACTTGGCCACCATTTGTGAATATGGCATAATACACATATAAGGACGAAAAACATCATGTTCACCTGTGATCTATTGTATATTTTTGTGTATATATGTATAAATATACACACATAAACGCACGCACACACACAACACACAAAAACATGTTTTTAAACACTGACCTAATGAGCATTTATACGGCAGATGCATCCATCTGGTCTGCTCATAAGAACATCCTCTTCGGTCCTTATTAAGCATGGAAATGTCAATTGGTAATATATTCATTTCTATGTAATTTTACAAGGGATAGAAAGGAAGGCAGGGAATCGTGATCTTTGCTCTAGACATTGTCCTTAGCATCAGCAGCAAGCTTCTTTTATTGCATTTTGACTGAGGAGTGACAGCAGGATTATTAGGTTTAAAATTATTGTATACAATTATAAACCAAGAGGTATTAAACATTTGTAATAGAAGACACTACTGGCTTTCTCCTGTCTCGTCAGGCACAGTAGCTATAATTACACTATTCCATTATGTTCACTCAATAATTAATTTCTCAATATGCTTCTGTATAGAATTACAGCTAATGTACCAGCTAAAACAACCAGTCTGAAATGCAAAGCAAAACTAGTATAAAATCATTGTAAATAATATTTTTATTGCAGTAAAGAAGCAACTTTTTGTAAGACCATAATCTCATATTACCTCAGGCTAAAGAAGAAAAAAGACAGATCAGTTATTTTGAAAGAAAACCAAACGTCAGCATATAGATATGCTCCTACAACCATAAGCAATACACATCTCTATCTTCACTGCCTATGTTGGACTGTTATCAAAGAGAAAGACCTCCTCAAAGTTAAATCTTATTCAAACTCATGAAAAAGCAATATCATGGCAGAGTTATGGGGTCTGAATCCTGTGCCATTATTACTAAGCTATTGTCGTTTTTAATTAAATTTTCAGCGGATAAAAGTTTGTTCAACTCACTGTGTAGCTTGATGTGTGTGGAGTGGGCAGCTGATGTTTGAACGTCCTTGGTCAACATTGCTTTCCTCATCTTCCTCTTCAATTTTGTATAACTATTTTTGGATTTGTTTAATCTACAGCTAACACACAAAACCTGGAAATCACCTCTTGTACTTCCTTTGGGTTCACCCCCATGGTTTCTCTGAGTGTTACAAGTTGCAGGGGCTCAAACACTCACATCAGCTACCTCTAGGACAATGTAAAAACACTGTACAAAGTAGTAGCATGGTAATGCAACAGGAAAACACAAAATTGTATATGATAATCAATCTTTGCTGGCTCCAAAAAAACACATAATCTGAACATTTTGTGGGCAATGTACTGTAGACATGCACAATGTACAATAAATGTACGGGTACTTATTTAAAAAAACATCAATAAGCAAAAAAATGTATTTATTACAGCTTCTATGAGACTAGGTCACACACGTCATTATTTCTTTTTTTTAAGTCACAGGGTTATTATAATGGTTACAGTGTACTAGGTGCTCTGAGATAGAGAAAGAGTCTCTAAACGCATTGGGGAAATTTGGAAGAATTTGAAAATAGAAAACAAATCTGAACCGGCCATTCAAAATGGGGATATATGGAGATACCACTTCAAACCATTCTTTAAAACTATACCAAAGAACAAATTCAAAGCAAAAGAATATCACTAAATTTAACTTTCCAGTACTTAATGTGATCAACTTGGTACAGAGTATCAGTTACTTCTACATCCAGAATCATGGACTTATGAAGGCAATTTGTAAAGATGGAGATAAATTTCACCCCAAAAATTATAGATGTATTTGTCTGGGCAGTATTCTATGGAATAGACTTTGTATCATTATCAATGCAAGAAAAAGAAAAAAGTCTAGATTTCCCAAACACAACATCTTGAGTAAGAGTTGCACTGGCTTTTCACCAAATCACTGCAAAAGTGATCATATTTATTTATTTATTTATTTATTTATTTAACAAATTGATTGAATGTGCAGTGGATACAATGCAATATAAATGCAATGTAGAAATGCGTACAGGGAATATGGAAAAATATAAATAATATCAAAATCAAATTCCTACTCTATGAGGATGACCTGTTCTGCTGTCACCTACAGAACTCAGATCACAGCAGATTGTGGGCCTGGACAGAGTAGTACTGCCAGAACTGGGCCCTGGAAGTAATAGGGAAGCCAGGTAAATGTATCTGGGAAATAGACATAGTTTTACATTCGGCATGAAAAGCAACTAAACTGCACACAATATACAGTAATTATTAAAGTCAGAAAGTAGGTTTATCAAGAACATTTCAAACTGGCAGGGAAAGAACTGAAACGAAAAGCCCGCAGGGTATTTTAATACGATAAGAAGAGAAATGTTCATCTAAATCCCAATCAAGCTTTGTCTGAGAATACTGGAATATGTAATTGAACCAAGTGCACTATACAGAAGTGAAGTGTAGGGTTTGTTTACAAAATGAGACTTTTCTCAATTGAATAGATATCCACTTGAAACCCTGTATGCAGAATTTGTTAAAAAAAAAAAAAAGTCCAATACATTCAGAGGAAAACTCCAGGCAAGTGTCCATTATTAATGAAATTCCAAAAATATGAAGCATTTAACAAATAGGGAAACTCATGTTATTACAAAGATCTGCAATACCAGGACCTGAGCCCAGAAATGATCCCTGTCACTCAATTCAGGCTCAGTTCACTAATCCCTCATAGCACCACAAAGCCACAGGACCACATCTTGTCAATCGTAATTAGAGTCAACAAAATCTAAAACAAAAAAATGGCATCATCTATTAGGATACACAAAAGCACAAAGTAAAATGGAGTGCTGCCTGGTGCTGGTCTGCTGTCTAAATGAAAGACTTCAAACAATATTAACAATGTATGGACATTGTGAACGCAGCCTGGCTATAGAAACTAACCAGCGCATGAAGATGTGGCTTTCAACAGAAGATAGGTTGTGCTCACACTGCCAAATGCATCACGGTTTCCATTATCTGGTAATTACTAGGTAAAATAAAAAAAAAAAACACTAAATTAAAAACTTGCCGGTCAAAATGTCCAGTAATAATGCTCATACAAAGCATAGCTATAACGAAGGCTATCCTTAAATGGGACATTTTACTTATGAGTTCAGCAAGCTGTACTCCCCTACACTGGCTAAAACTGCTTGTGTTCTAACCGTGTCAAGCGTGCCAGCAGAGAGGGGCTTCTCTCTGCAGAATCGAATTAAGACAGCGCTGCAAAGTCATCTGGAGGAGGAGAGAGTGACGCTGCTTATACGCATTGCAAGCTGCAAAGACACATTGGACATGTTTGACTTAAAGTTGGCAGCAGAGGATTTTGCTGCAATGAAAAAAAGGAGAACATAAAATGTTACCTGATAGCCTATAGGCTACATTTGATGCCATGCAAGCCTAGCCTTTTTTTTAAACGGGCTACAGATGTTACAGGTAACAGATGTTTCGTAATAGCCTACATTTTAGAGAGAGAGAGAGAGAGAGAGAGAGAGAGAGAGAGAGAGAGAGACAGACAGACAGAGAAAGAGACAGAGAGAAAAAGAAAGAGAGAGAGAGACTACAAGACAGCAGGGATGTCTGCCACCTGGCTACTTTTCATGCATCACAGATTCTGAGCTACTGGGGTGTGTTTGAGGGTTGGTCTCAGTCACAGAGAGTCCTCCTTAAGACCACCATGCACTCTGCTTCCCGTGGTGACATCTAATCACATTTTCCACAAGGGCAATACAAGTGCTTCTGGATAAGAGCTTATCAAATTCACACATGTTTTATTATTCTTTCCTTGCAGTTTGCCAAAGGCATGTCCATTTATCTGGCCTTGTGATTCGAGTGGAAAATTGTAAATACTTGGACGTGTCTTTTTTATTTCCTTGGTCTTTTTTCAAGGTTCACCATTCTAATCCCTGTCTTTAGTCACTTAAAATGTAAAATTTGCCACTGTCTGTCTGTTAGGCTCAGAAATGAATTGGTCACAATTTTCCATTGCTTTCCACTGCTATGTATCCATCCCATCTTTAGGAAACTGGGCACAATTTGGTACATGACTTTATTTAACCTTGTATCTGCTTCACTTAGCTTAAGCATTTCAGCCTGTTCATATTGACCAGCCCTGTTGAAAACACATGAAAATGCATTAAGCTTTAGGAAGTGAAGTCGAAAGTGAAGTGACATGAACTGACCTGCATGAGAACCTGCATGATGTGAATTGCATTTCTGTAGGGCGTCTGACGTATATCTCCCATGCTGTGTTCAGTGCAGTTGTGATGCCATATACATGGGAAAAAATAGCAATGCTGCCTATGTTTCTGCTTCTTTGGAAATGGCAGAATGTGGCATTTACAAAGGGATGGGGGACTGAGGAGTGATTAAGGAAGAACACTGAAAATTCAACTGCATGCCTATTTCCTTGTCAAGGCCTCTTGCAACAGTATATGTATTGTTGATAACATGTTTTGATATGCATGCATGAAACTGGGTGTACATAAGAATATACACAAGCAAGGTTACTGGTTGTATGTTGGGATTTGTGATCAGGTATATACTGAGATGCAGGCTCGGCGCCAGGAGAAAATACAGAAGGGTACAGCCGCAATCCATGTGGGTGCATAAAAAGTCATAAATACTATGTAGACATTGTGATATAAGGAGAAAACTGGGGGTGCACTGAGGTCCGTCTAGGGCTGCAATGCACCCCCTAAGCACCCCCATAGTGCTGGGCCTGCTGAGATGTATGCACAAAGACTTGCCAGGTGTATATTGTGGTGCAAACCTGACAGAAATGCTAGCAGCATTGTTTACCAGAGTATAGAAGTGCATGCCAGGAGGTGCCACTTTGGTATTTGCCATCAAAGTCAAGCCCAGACAAACACTGACAAAACTGCCTGTGTTCCTACTTTGCAGGTCATTAAACTGATGCATAAAAGAACATTGCCACACTAGAACTGCCAAAGTTGAACACCTGGTCATGTCTAGATGTAGAGTAGCCTACATGCAGAATGAAGAACAATTGGCTATCTGGAAAATATTAATGTGATTAGTAAGTGACTGATTGTAGATTTTCAAGACAGCTGGTAATTTAAGTAACAGAGCAAAAAATAAAAAATAAATAAATAAAAAATTATATATATATAATATATATATATATATATATATATATATATATATATATATATAATATATATATATATATATATATGACTTTACATATATATGACTTTACACGCAGTGTGTGTGACTTTACACAAGGCCAAAGAACATAAACCTAAAGTAAAATCACTTTTGCGCATATGTATCACTGAGTCTGATTTCTTTGAGCCGCTATGAATGTGAATGATGAAACATGAGCCTACGATTGCTAAAAGTCATGAGATATACAGCAGCTAGTGTTTTTGCATTTTAATCATCTTCAATGACCCCAGAAAGTTTGAGATTATAATATTCTGTTCAAATGATACTTTGGTATCAGGGCAGAGAATTGCCATTTTGTGATTTGATCTTTTGAAAGCAGACATTGCGTGTGTTACAAAGATAGTAAATTGTCATTTTTTGAGCATTGCTAATTAATGTTTTGTCTCCATAGTCCAAATATTTGTACTGTGTTCATGTGTACTAAGGAAAACCAAGTAATATACCAGGGTATTAGTCCACTTGTTTAACTAACCATTTAGGTGTAATGTTATCTGTCCAGCGGGGTAAACTGTTTAGGAGGACTTTACCTCAGTGTACTGCTGAGTCTGTGGTTTGGAGTGTGGCTATTGTAGTGTCATACCAAAAAGGAAAAGTGAAGTCTTCATCCATTCATTGCCATTTAACACAGTTAATACAATATTCATGTGTTATAATTTGATAATTCAATGGAATGACAATACATTTATACATTTTACCTGAATTACTGACTAAAATAACATTATAAAAAAAGTTTACATTAAAATTCACATGCAGTTTCTTTGAGTTTATGGTACTGAACGTAATTTTACAGGTTTGCCACAGCAGCACAGCAAGAAGCACCGAGAATTGCTTTCTCACTGAACGCTACGTACTCCTGTGTTGTGAACTGGGCATTGTTACTAGTGTTCCTTCATTTATCGTCCACAGTATCATTTGCATACTCGTTCATTGGTTGGACAACTGAGATTAGAACTGATTCCATCCTGTCCTTTTCCTGCCATCCATAGTGAGACAGGAATTATATGAAAGTGATGGAAAATGACAACTTGGGCATCTTCCTGCCTCAGAGCCTTAATATATGTGTCCTTTGGTATATTATGTTTTAACCACTATTTATATTTTATGTCAATGTTTTTTTTGAATTTTGTGATTATTGTCATTTGATTTTGTAAAAGTCTCAAGACATTCACATTTTATGCATGATAAAACATTCTGTTCTGCTCTGTTCTAAGCAGCAAACTCAATCAAAATGGTACGAGTCATAATAGATGTTGTCTTATTTTGTTGATTTGTTTTCACTGTTTTCATTCCCTTAAAGGTTAAAGGCTCTCTCCCTCCAACATCTTACCACTGTTGCTCATTGACCCGAAAAGGCTCATTGATTGTTTCCTCGGGACAGATCCGTATGAGTCGGGCATGGCATAGCTGAGCACTAAGACTTGACATGCACTTAACCAGCTCTGTTTGCACACCAGGGACCAGGGCCTTGCTGCATGCTTGCAAAGGGGAGGACGGAGGGAACCACAATCAAGAAAGGCCTCCAGCCGGAAAGCTAAAATCCCTAGTGTAAAATCATTCCTTTGTCCATAGCTGCCATAACTGAACGACCACCACTGGGAAACATCTCTTTCGGCAGGCACCAGCAGCTCACCGTGGTCAGTTACTGCATTTTCACTGGCAGCCACATCAATTCCAATGACCCGTGGAATGATTCCCACAGCCTCCCAGCTCTGGTCATTCACAGACAAACAAAAATCAGCAATAAAAATAGAAATGGGATGACATTTTAAAGT
Source organism: Megalops cyprinoides (assembly GCF_013368585.1). Classification (NCBI taxonomy): domain Eukaryota; kingdom Metazoa; phylum Chordata; class Actinopteri; order Elopiformes; family Megalopidae; genus Megalops; species Megalops cyprinoides. The sequence continues at coordinate 18,239,615 of NC_050594.1, read as the reverse complement.
GGATACTTTGACCTGGGACGCCCTGTACATGAACACAATGTTCTAGCCTCCCTCTTAGTTTTTTTGCTTTTGTTTCTCCCTTTTATATTGTGAGAGTAGTGTGTTGAGCGGCGTCGCTCCGTCACATATAGTAATAATAATAATAATAATAATAATAAGAAGAATAATGGCATTTAGCAGATGCTCTTACCCAGAGAGACTTACATGTTACAATTTTTTACATGTTACCTATTTATACAGCTGGATATTTGCTGAGGCAATTCTGGGTTAAGTACCTTGCCTGAGGGTACAGCAGCAGTGCCCCAGCAGGGATTCAAACCAGCAACCCTTCGGTTGTCCTGCTCCTTACAGCTATGCTACAATGCGCCCCACAAGCTAAGTGTTAGCGCCGGTGATCGGGACACAAACGCGGACCGCAGGATGTTCCGGTTCCAGGCGATTATTTGAAAGGGACAGGCAGTTCGTAAATCCAGGGACAGGCAGGGTTCGAAACACAGAGAAGCAGTCCGGGGGCAAATCCAAAGTCGGGAGTCAGGGAGAACAGGGTCAGGAATCAGGCAGGTGAGTGGTAGCGATCAGATCCAAACGGAAGGCAGGAATCGTGGTCAGGAAACAGGCAGGATCGGCAATGTAGCAGTAAATCACAAAAAACAAAGCGCAGGGACGAGACAGGTGAAACACACTGAAATGAACTAGCAACAAGACAGAGACACGCAGGGAAGATATAGGGCTGGGGTAACGAGGGGATGGGAAGCAGGTGAGCAGGCAGGCAGGTGCAGGTAATGAGGGAATCAGGTGGGCGGGGACCAGGCGGGGAGCAGGGCGGGGCAGGAACACAAGGAAAACAAAAGCACAAGGACAGGGAAAAAAAAAACACCGCGGCTTAAGGGGGCGGAGCCCTGACACTGAGCCCATAGAGAAATGTCCTCTCTTGGAACAAGATATGCAAGATATGTCCTGTAACTGCTGAATCAACATACAACAATATATGACAGGTAATGTTCATGCTTTGTAACTTCCAGAAGCCTAGCCACACCCAGTGTTGACTCCACTATCGATGTGTTGGTGACTGGTGATGGTCTATGACTGCTTGACCCATCCATAGAGTTTTGCTATGGAGTGCAAAATCTTCTGACTGGCTAATACAAACCAGGGATTCACACATATGGTAGTTCTACCCCTTTACTCATTTCATCTCCTACTCTCCCATCACAAGCAGTGACAGTATTAATGGTAAAAGTGGCAAGCTGCCAATCGCAACAGGTGCTTTGATGCAGACCCTGGGTCTTAGAAGGCAGGAAAACCAATGTAGTAAAACCCCTCACATCCAGAATCCAGTTGCTGACCTGTTCCTGCCGGGATGACACTTAATTTAAAAAAAAAAAAAAACATCTAGGAGGCCAGGAGAGTAGTGTTGCAACACTTCCAATAAAGATGGTGGCAGTTAGAGGATGGCTGCTTTTGTTGACATGTCAATTAATATATGGCATACCCAACAGAAACAATGGAGAGGCATACCCCATTCAAAAGGTTAGCAATGGTGTAATGGAAAAAAGGAAAGAGTGTGTGTGTGTGTGTGTGTGTGTGTGCTTGCGTGAGTGCTTGCGTGTGAGTGTGTATTTACAGGAATTATCATCAAATATTTAACCGTTTTCCATCAGCACTCACATGAAACATAGATAGAAAACATTAACATGTTTACTTCTCCTAATAGTGTTATGTCAAGGATTTAGTTCCCTGTCCTGCTTTCAGGCTAGCTAGTCTAGATATGAGAGCATTAAATCTGATGTTATGGTCACAGACTTCATCTTTCCTTTCCCTCCTGTTGAACATGTTATCTCACTGATTCATTCATTGCATGGTTCACTGCAATGAATATACTCACAAGACACTGTCTAATCTCTCAAACAGTCTGATTTCTGGACACAGTGGACGTGGTGCATCCAAAAGGTACACAATGTTGTGCTTTTTTTCAGTTTTCAGTGGGCTCTCTTGTAACAAGAAGTAGGAATGCAAAGACATCATATGCCCCCTTTCAGAAAGACCTCATTGCCAAACATGTTTGAATGAATTAAAACAGGACAGAAAACCATCAAACAACAGGTTGAGAGACTACACACAAAAACAGCACAGACAAAGAGAAGACGGGGGTATTCCTCCTTCACTTTTTCAGTGAAGGAGTACAAAAAGCTATTTATTCCACAGGAGAGCTGATGATGTTCAGAGAGCAGGTGCTGCTTGGATTTCTCTGATTGCCGTCATCGTCCTGAGAAATTGTAATTACCTCAGTGCTTGATTTTTTGGCTCAGACAGGCCATCTGAATATTAAGCCCAAAAAGCTGGAGATGGGGAGCAGGCGAGCATTGGGCATGTATTTACATACTAACAGAAATTCTGAGCATGTTATATTGCATACCCAATAAAAGTTCAATCCAAATGCTAATTCAACATCATCCCTGGCGATTCTATCTTAATGGTCTGTTATGATCTACTTATGTATGTACATATTTTTTTCCTTATTTATTTTCAAATCTATTTTGGATATACATACAAAACATTCACCCACAGCTTTGTCAGGATTCAGCTGTCCAAATGAATATACAATCATGAGTACGACCACTACTATTTTCTCATCGTCATCATAATTTGGTTGTAAAAAATGTAACTGCATATGCATATCAACACTAGCAACTGTACATGGTTACATCATGGTAGCATCATGGTAGCAGTGCAAAATTTTTACCTGACAACAATGTCACTGGAGCATTATTTAAAATTAAAGAAACAACCCTAAAGCTGATTCTTCCATAACTGTAAACTTCCATAACAGACTTTACTTTGTGTCACTGACTTCTCACCTTGCTAGAGAGTTGTCATGTAAGACAGAAAAGCACAATCTGTTACAGCTGAAATCAGGTGAGAGAGGAGTCACAGCCAGCACCCTCTCAGACCCTGTGACTCATAGCTGGCTACTGTACCTCCAGCAGTTTCTTGAATCAGAGCAAAATTTTCAAACCACAGTGGAGTGCCCTACCCCACAGCCCAAGGGGAAACACAGCCAGGGACGAGGAATTAACAAGTCAATTAAGAACAAACAAAAGAAATCCTTTTAAACTCTAATACCTCCTGCTGCCCATAAGTGATAAATTCATGATTTTCCATGTTTTTTTTTTCTCATAATCTGTTTTCATGATAATATTTACAACATTTTAAGCTCTTTAGGGCAATGTTACATGACTTTGTTTAATATGTAATTGTTCGCCTTTCAAAACAGTGGTGAATCCTGTGTTGACAAGATGAAATATTATTTTGGTAATGTTAATTATTTGTTAAGCATTCCTTCATGCTTGGTGTTGATAAGAATGTGAATGAAATACCTTAAGCATCTAAAGAGGGGAGGAATAAGATACTGCTGTCTTCCAAATTTTCTGACAAGTATATGTGTGTGTGTGTGTGCGTTTGTGTGTGTGTGTGTGTGTGTGTGTGTGTGGGCGGGCGGGCGAGTGTGTGAGCATAATGTGTCAAGAACAGATGACCTGTGTAGGTCCATAGCAGGAGCCGTTCCTCAGGTGCTGAGAGATCACTGCAATTTACTCCAACCTGCAGTTCCCTATGAGTCATTCTGGCTTCAATTCCACACAACACCATATGTGAGTTACACTAGCAAATAGTGAAAGTGCAATATTATGAGTTTTACGTATGTGTATAGTATATCCGCACACGCACGCAGGCACAAATGCACGCACACACACACACACACACACACACACACACACACACACACACACACACACAGGGATATTTCTCCTTTAGAGAGATACGTCTGCTTCTTAACTTCTTAAATCCTGATAAGAGTGGTGGCCTGGGGGAGACACTAAAGGTCATCTGTCAGAACATCAGAGGTGGTGCTGGTAAGAATATAAGGATGTGTCTGCACATTAACTCAATTAAATCAAGGAAATCATGAAGCATCTTCAGTGCTCCTTTATTTTTAACAAGCGTACATTTCCTTTGGGCTTCAGCCAACAAATATGAGAAACTTGACCTACATATGACATCCACAGGATTACAGGTGTTCACTGTTGAGGTAAAAGTGAATCTGATATACTGACGAACAGTATGGGGAGTTGTCGATGTATACTGAATGAGTGGGGGATGATCAGAGAGTTATTCACCTCTGATATTGATTTAAATTGATCTATGTTTGAGGGAGGAAATAAAAAATACAGTTCAAAATGTATGATCTATACAAGAATATTATAAGATGACAGAAAATACTGTATATTCTAAACATTTCTCTCTTCAGCTGCCCTCTAAAATGCTCCACTTGCCAGTTCAGCTGACATTAGTATAACCTCCTTAAACAGAAAATTCTCATACATTTTTTAATTAATGATAGAGAAGAGAAGTTGATTTGAGAGTCCACCAGGTTAAACCCATTCAAACAGACTGATCTGTGCTTGTGATCACTACAGTTGATCAAATCCTTACTCCTGCCTGGGGACAGCATCCTCCTGCATGCCAGCAAAATGAATGTTGAGTCACTAAGCCTGAGACTGAGCAAAAAACAAAAATGACTCAAATGGTTGACTTATTTTTTAGCCATTTTGAATAAGCAGACTGTGATGTGATTTTAGTCTGACTCCCTGGCATCAAGCCCCTTAGTCAGCTCGCTACATATTTCCCGTCCAGTAAATCTGAATGATGCCATCCATCTGTGTGTTTATCTCCTCTTCATCTCTTATGGTCAAATCCTTCCTCTTTGTGTAGGATGGCTAAGGGAATGTTGAACACTATTCTTTTTTTTTTTCAAAGTATGTAAGGTCTAACAGGTCCACAGTCATTTACTCACCCATCTCAAGAGGAACAGAGGAATGGCAAAACAGTAAAAATGCAGTTGATTTCTCCAATACCTTAGCTGCTGAATCACTCATGACCCCTATGGGTTAAAACCACAGGTGGCTGACAACGCATGTAAACATATATGTAATAACATATGTAAAACAAATTAGCATTATTTACAGCAACTCTGGACTGCTTTAGAACCTCTTTTAAGAACCGAGATGGTTCTGCCACATCTTAGTTGGGTCAGCAGTAAGCTCATGTAGCCTATTTAAACACAACTGGCACAAACAGCCCTGCCTCACAGTTGCAGTGTTTCCTTATTTAGAGGATTGCTTCACAAATAACAAGCTAAAAAAATCAATGCTAACTGCTGTTTAAAATCTTCAACACATTACAGTATATACCGTGCATCAAAATAAATCTTATAATACAACTCCTATTATGCATTTACATTTCTACAAAAAAAAAACAGATTTGGACACACATGATGAGGAAATTATGAGAAAAATATGAGAAACAGGGGTTCAGGAAAGCTTGATGTTATAACTCAAAACAGAAAAAAAAAAATGAGCTTGTTCACCCCAAAGAAGCCCATGGGCTGGAGTGACAAAACCGCTTTTATTTTATTGGCATACCCAAAACGGAAAGTGTTTGAAATTATCATTCACGGAAATAATAAAAGGCAACTGCCCCCACATAGTGGCTCAAACTGCCTTCATCTGACTGTAGCTCCACAATCCCAATGGGCATATTTATAAACTCACTACTACTCACCAATTATCTAATTAGCTAATAACCAGTCAGATACTGTAAATTGACCACTCCATGATCTGTCAGACAATTTATAACATCATCATGAGTGGAATAACCCTCTCAGAATAGTAATATCATCATGGAGGGGCATACATACTGCAGGAATGAACATCAAACAAAATTACAGGAAAAAGCTCATAAACAAAAAAGACTCTCAATCATAGGAAATACTATTCAATGGAACAACTTCTTTTCATCAGTCATGCCAGCTATACAAAGAAGGCATTTTTATATCAAAAGGAACGATTTATAGAAAAAAAAATGGTCTAAAATCTCATTCTTCTGACCAGGATACTCCAAGGCTTTAGATGTGAAAATCCAACAATTCTCTTTCTCTGGTAATTTTGCTATTTTGCCTTTACAAATAGATTTTTAACAGTTGATAAGTACAGCCAAATGGCTCTTTTCAGTCATGAATCACATACAGAATAGCAACAAATTTCATAAATATCCAAACTCTGTACTTATTTTTTTGTAAATCCATGCAGTATTTTTGTTTTGATGCTCAGCACACATTTTAAAGGTTTGACATGCTAAATTTCACTTTACCATTCACCCTTTATCTTTACCCAATTTTTTTTTTCCATGTTGGGTAAATAAATTATTATCAATGGAATAATGAAGCTGCTGCTTCAGTATTTGACTCCTTAAGCACCTCAGGCTAACGCTCCCTGCATGCTAATGTCTCCATTCACAATACTGCTTTTAATTATGAGTGCATGAGTTACACTTTTTTTTTCAAGGACAAAAATGACAGCCATGTAACTAATTGCTGCATTTCCAGAGGTAAAACAGGTCACAAAGGTATGATCTTGGTATCTTTTTTGGGAATTATTTACCGCCTCCAGTTCTGTGATGACATTGTTTCTTCTTTTTAAGATGTTCAATGAGTTCATCTCAAGATTTAAGCATGTAACCAGCTGTAGTTTGTAGTCTCTCTCTCTCTCTCTCTCTCTCTTATCATTACTTACACCACATGTGACACTGATTTAAAGTGTCATAAAAATTATTATTTTTAATGATAAATAAACAAATAACACATTGCTTTGTTGTTATAAAACATTTCGGACAAACTGGAGATTCAGCTTTGTCATTCCGAATTATCTTCAGTGCCCAATTTAAAACAAAACAATGGTACAGTGGTCAAAGGAAAGACTCAACTGCAATATCCAGTATGTTTTAGGATAGCACAAATAGTGCAAAATGACAGATTCACCAAACCTTTCTCTTCTTAGAATGTGTGTGTGAATTCTGTGACCATGACATGACATTGCAAAAATAATGGTGAATGTCCAATGAATTGCTCAGTACTTTTATGCTTTTCAGCTAGGAAGTTCTTTTTCCCCCTTGATATCTGGAGTTTCTAGATGGCAACAAAAACCTATTTACTGGTCAGATTGTCATTCCCAATTCTTATCACTAGGTATTAATATTGTCTCTCATGAAGAAAGGTGGACAAATAGCAAAAAATGTCTCATTTATTTTGCCTGTGAAGCAGATATTTCCTTTTGAACTGAGAAATCTCAAAACTGATTCCAAAAAGTACAAATGCTCAAAATTTTGAAAACAAGGATAATGTGTTGTGAAAATGACCTGACCTTAGCTTTCTTATAAAATATAGCCTTTGTGAAACACAATACACCGACACTCCTGCCAGAGTAATACCAGCATATGTAATTCAAAGTTGCCCACTGCAACACAAGCAAACAGACATTTAAATGAGAAATATGTCATTAATAGGATACACCCAACTACTGAATATAGATTTCATAAAGCACAAAAAATCAACTCCCTGAAAGTAAAGGCATGTATTCAAGGCATATTTTTGTTGTCATGTCTGTGTTGAGTTTGATATAGACTATTTTTCATATTTTTGTTACACTCAATATTTTCATTATACTCAGTGTGTTTTCTTGTATTTATTTCAGACTCCAAGGACCAAGAAATCTATATAGCCACATTCTCACACCACTTGTTAAACAATTATCACTTTGTGGTATTCCAATCTTCTCAATTAATCATTTAATTACCACAAATTAAGCACATAGGTATGAAGATTGACAACGATGTTTATGTCCTTTGACACTATCAAAGTGTCTGATTTGGGTCTAATTCTTTAGCATTGCATGCAATGCGACAGTAAATTAAAATGTTCAGTAGGGGCTTAGATGGAGTTTTTCTTTGTGGTATGAGTTCAATAAGATTTCAATTTGCACTAGCATATAAAAAGCAACATAAAAATAGACAAGTTGTTTGCAGCAGAAGCCTGTGAAATAAAAAAAAAAATATGAAGGAGGACATGAATGTCACGCATGTAGTTTATTGAATGAAAGTTCAATGTTTTACACTTTGTGATTAACTCAATCATTGGTTATAGTGTCTGCTTTCATGGATTCATAATGCTGTATGAAAACTGCCCATACAAAGACACTTCTATCAGCATCAATAGAACTGGTAATACATGACAAGATCTGCTTAGTGCTACATGTTAGAAAAATGCTATGACATATTATCCCAGAATTAGTCCAGAGACATGTCATTGCAGTTGTCTTTTGTATAATTTTCCATTAACTTGGCTTGAAGTGTGCTGTGAGATTTTCTGTAAATTTATTTCATGTTGTCAATGATTTATTGTTTTGTCTGTAACATGCATCTCCTGTATCACTTTGTGATACTATTCAAGTTTGCTATAATTTTCATGAATCCTGACACTATGATTCAAACCACTCAATCATCTCAATCAGACAGTTGCCATGTACCTCAGTTAGAGAGAGCTGTTCGTCCAAACCTTGAGCATCCTTCAACAATGACTTCAGCTCTGTCAGTGCAACTGTGTATTCATCTACACATCTTGGAAAAAACTAATGCATTTTGACTGGTACTCTGCAGCTGAATGCCAAATACCCCATTTCGTTCTACATGCCTCAGGGGGCAGTTTTACTGATAGAGAGCAATGTTTCTGTGCAATTGTTTCTTTCAGATGTTCTCTGTAGAATTTGCCCAAGCTCAAGCAACGTTTAAGAAATGTATTGACAGTGCCAATAAGCTTGTCAACTTTGGAGAGATTATTTGCTCACCTATGTACTTGCAATTGCCACAATATGAGAATTACAACTCAAATGCACTGAAATTAGCAACAAGCCTCAAAGGATGCCACTGTAGGACTTTATCACTTTCCAGCACAAAGGCAGCCATGTTTTTAAAATTGATTTCAAATAAATTACACCATTTCAGCGAGCAACCTGCCACTAATTTGTCATTCACAGAGTTTTGATACATTGCATCAGCCAGCATGACTCTCAGATCTGCCATAATTGACTGTCCTTGGGAAACAAAGAGATCCTTTGCATCTGTTGATCCTTCAGTGACTAGATTCACTGTCAGACATTCTGATCAGTTGTTTGATTTTGATTTTATGCCAGTCATCAGTCCCTGGGATATGCACCTGGCTAATGGAACTGCCCTCCTGTTTACCTGCTGCTTGTTTAAAATGTGTAGGTGAATGGCATCCTGAATCATGACTGACATACTACCTCTTCTCTTCACTTACTTTTCCCCTAAGTGTTTTGATAAACAATTCCCCTCACCCATGTCCACATGCTCCCCCCCCCCCCCCCCCCCCCCCCTTCTCGGGGGTTGATTTAATGATATATTACAAGTTGTGCATAATAAATTACATCAACAAGTATACAGTGCACCAGATGGATAGCGTTGCATTCTCTTTCTCAAATAAATGCTTCTTGACCTTGTTCATGCATCCATTAATCCTCTCCTCCTCCCTTACACATAACTTCATTTATTGACATCTATTTATTGTTTTACATTGCTGGATTCCTCTTAATTATTGTATATGTGTCTTTGATGATCGCCTTCAGGCACACATGGATGATACCAACTGACAATACAGATGAAAGCCTTCCAGGTCAGAGGAAAACTCAAGCCCTATTATATAAGATATTAATCTGACATGCCAAATTGATACACATTCTTAGATTAGGTGTTTACAAACAGTTAGCCTGAAAGCTTCAGTTAGCAATCAAATCTCTTTAATAAAAGGTTTTCTGGAGTTGTGCACTCGCTGCATTTCTGAAGATTCTTTGCAATAAACTCAACCTTGCCACAAATTTGTGCACAGTAACATACCATACTTCTGCAATAATTGTCCGGCAATTAAAACTGCAGTTTTATATGTACCCAATGTGGTCATTTACAGATTAGTCAGTTTCCATCGCCAAAGACACCAGAAAAAGCGGCCTAGGTTACCAAATATGACAAATGCTATATTTGATCATTGTGCCCCAGTTATACTGATGTGATATAGGTAATAAGGACCCACTTGGGAAGTAACACTCAGCAGTCCTTGAAATAGGAGAGTGAACACATGTTCAGTGTAGGTTTGAAACATAATTGTTTCTTTTGTTATAAATGCAATGGGAACTGCACACCGAAGCTCCAGTTTAATTCTAAATAATTGTGGCATATGTTTCACTGGGACCATTCAGGGAAACAAATGGTTTTTTTGGGCCTGTTTTCTCATGAAATGCCTCCTAACACTTGCAAACTACAGTTGTAGATGTGATAAAACCAAGCTCTTTTGCCACTAGTGTTCCAATAAATCACATTTTCTGAAAATTAAAAGGATAATCTCTGTCTCTTTATTTCAAACAGAATTTAATTTAGTGTGTAATGGCTGCATTGTTGAACTAAATTTCAGGCCAATTCACTTTAGAATGGAAACTGTGCTTGTCCAGTATACTTGTAGTGTAGCCTGTAATCAAACTAAACTTTTTAGTTAAAAAAAAAGGCCCGATTATTGAATTGAGTTCAGGCTCAAATCAAGCCCAAAAGGTTTGATGCGCATAGGCCGGCAATGTTGTTTAGAAAGTGAGGATTATTATTAATATTACTGTGCCTGCCCAAAATGACATTTGCTTTTTGCAACAGCATTCTCTTGTACTATAGTACTATAGTGGTGCATTTATATTTCAGTTTTTATGAAAACAAACCTTTTCATGCAGCTTTATCAATAAACATGGTATTAGTGTCAATAAACAGTGCATTATGAGTATTTCACTTTACCAAAATCATATGCGACTTAACCGGCTCCATTCAGAATTACAAATTGCTCAGATCTGATGGATTAACTTGAAATTCCTAGAGAGTGTTTTAATATTAGAGGAGTGATGGAAAACTTACTGATGCAGAAGGACTTAATGTTTGCTGCACACACCTTCCATGACTCTGTTTTTGAAAGCATGGCCAGACAGCATGCACAGAAGCTTTGACTTCCTTTTTGCACACGCAGCACCTTAGCTTTATTTAATTATTTATTTATTTTTTCCAGTCATAATTTTTCCTGTGGAAAGCAGTGGGTCAGAAACATATAAATTTTCTGTGGGGTATTAGCAAACCCCATGATGATGTATCAGCCTTGCTAGATGCTGTTTTAATGAAACTATTCTGACTGTGTCGTGAGGCAGCCCGATGAATAAGCTTACTAGTACTGTATCAACGGTGCGTACGCACTAAAATCGTGCTGAGCACTTTTCTTCACATAAAATGGTATTTATGAAAACATACTTCCCGGGGAAACATGCATACCTCTGCACATGGTCTTGAGGTGGTGTATGCATAAAATTTGCCAGTATTAAACCTGAGTGTCCTCGCACAATTTAGGGAATCAGAGCACTTGGAACATAGGTCTACAAGATGCAAAATAATAGAATTTATGAACGATTCTAACCACAGAGATGACTGCTAAAATCAACAAAATAATAGCCAACAGCGTCAGGGTGATTAAGTTAAAAAAAAAAAAAAAGATGATCAGATCGTTTTGTCTGTCTTTCTGCTCATGCCATGCAGCTCTCTCACTCTCTCTCTCTCTCATTGACCGAAACTTCATTTCCGTGTCATTTCCAACGAGTATTCCAACGTTTCAAAAAGCCTATTTTTGTTGTTTTTGCTATTTTTCTATAGGGTACACAAAACTTACACTGGGGGGCACAAAATACAACTGAGGGGGCAAAGCCCCCTCTTGCCCCCTCGTGGCGCCAGGTGCGGACACACTGGTCCTGTGTGTGCTTAGTCGTTTGTTGGCCTCTCTTTTAAAATTTGACCACTTCTTCTTCACCTCCTCCACCGTACATTTTTTCTCCTCTCCACCTCATCAACCATCACCTCTATCTCCATATCTGAATAATTTCTTTTCTTACATCCTGCCATTTACCTGGGAGCATTACCTGATTTACCTGGGAGCTTCATATATGCTAATTCGACTAATTAAAGGCGTGTCTCGGTCCATATAAGAACAATTGTGGGAGTGGGCGTTAAGTGCATTCATGTGCACATAATCTCACACTGATTTGTTTTACACTCAGATTTCTGAAGACAATTAGGCATACATGGTGTTTGATAACTCTGATGAAAACCTCCGTACACAAATCGTGGGATTCTGCATGCACATGTTCCTATGGCAAGTTGTACACAAAGATTGATACATTATGGCCTAGAGAGTCATTACCCTTTTCAGATGTTTTCCTGTGCTTTGTATATAGCTCTTTTCACAGCAGTAACTAAAAGGCCATGGACCCAGAGACATATGAGAATATGCTGCCACTCCAAACAGAAGCCGTGCAACTTGATATCATAATGTACTGTAGTTATAGCGTTCTGTAATGAAATAGGAATAAAGAAGTGTATGCATGTGCTTTTGTGCTTGTGTGTGTGTAGGAGCATGTCTCTGGGCAGTTATAAGATACTCACAGAGTAAATGTAAGTCCGAAGCCACTTTAGGTCAGGTCTCCATGCTCATAATCCTTTGAAGGTGACAGTCCTGGGGTCATACTGTCACAAGCCTTGACCTCAGAGTTGAGTGCTATCTGGAGAAAAAGAAAATAATAATAATACAGCTCATTAATGTGATTTGTGTTTTCCAAATGTTTTCTAGCAGAACATCAAAGGCGTACTTTTGATAGACTCATGCTATTAGACATAATACTGTGTTGATTTGTGACTCATTGCTAAGTGCCTCCTCTTGGAGCTTTTGTGGTCAAGGGGCCCTGAGCTACACCCACCCCCATCTCAATTAGCTGTCCTGAGCACATGGCATGCAATGCTATCTGTTAATTTTATTCGCAGGTACACTTTTGACATGGGAAACAAACAATGTCAGGAGCAGAGTTTATCAGCAGGGTGTTACATCAAGAGGAAGCTCTGCATTAAAATTCTGAGTCTCTATTATTTAATATTATAACCAAATTTGGATTAATATATGTTGCTTTCTTGTCTGTCTGCTAAATACTCTTTATGTCTTATTGCAAAAAGTGTCTAATGAGGAATACAATGGAAAGGTTCTCGGCAAGACCACTGTTTAGGTTCGCCTTTAAGAATCCCCTTCCTTTCGATCAATATATGTGTCTTCAGTGAAGGAGTTACAGTTTTATCCTTGAACAGCATTCACATGGTTTTTGGTACAGTCAAGCAGCTTCATATTCACCTGCTGGTGTGAAAGCTCTTCCATCATAATCAGATGGAATAGAAATCTCAGACCTCAGGTAAACGTGGCCAGACATGTGCTGTTTTAACCTTTATCACTGAATCCAGCAAACAGAGTGTCTGCTGTAATATACTAGCTTTCTTTTCCCAAGCGTGCTGGGAGACCTTTCGTGACACACTTTCAGTGTTCTCACTCCAAGGTCTCCCAGCTCCTAGTCTCATTTCACCACCGTCGTAAACGGGCTTTGTGCGAGGCAATCTATCTGTGTCACCCCACAAATGGTGTCTGATCACAATGACTGAGGAGCATAGGGCATTGCAAACCATGTTGGGCTGTTCTCAAAATCAAAGCAATACTGCAAAGTAGATTAACAAGCACTGCATTATATTCTGCAGCATGCATTGAGCACACACCAAGCTGAGACACTGTATTTGTCTATCTATCAAATTTCTGTCCAATTAATAAGATTAGGATTGAATATTTGAACAGTCTGCCAAACAAGGCTTTTATTCATAAGCATCACTATATATGATTTATATAGAAAGGAAACACAGGTACATAGTCTCTTTTGCTGAAATAAATGAACATTTGAATACTGCTAAAAGTGCACAGAGCAATATTTGTTTTATAAATAACCATGATAATGATTTATTCTAATTAATAATGTATACCACTCATATAATACATAAGACTAATTATAAATATATAAGACTCTGTAAGATAGCTAAAAAGACTCTACTATCCTACTCCTACTCTGCTATGCTGTTTGGTAATCTAATTTAGAAATGTCATGAAGCAACGCCATGCCACAGTGGACAGATTTGCATAAAGAGACCTACATAAACAGTTAATGAACATAAAACTAGCTGAATATGCAGTGAGCTCTCCTTATGGGAAATACTGATATAAGAATCAATCACATATAATGATCACAAGCACTAAGACAGAATCATTCCGATACTATCATCATGGGCGTCAGTTTGTTTTGAAAAGTGCTGGGGACAACAACGGGTTTGACATGTTCACACCTTTTTAAAGTGGCGGGGACGAAATAGGCCACAAGAAAAAGTGGTGGGGACATGTCCCCAGCGTAAATGATACCTATGCTATCATTGTTTAAAAATCCCACTTTTAAAATCTGCTTAAAAGTATAAATTTAGGCTCACACATGACATGGAATATGGTACTCGAAGGAGTGCACTGCAATATTGATGAAAAGTCTTTAGAATGTGAATACAGTGTATCTCTTGTCTAGCTACCAAATCACCAAGCAATCAAAATATTTCAAGAAAAAACATACACAATTTAGGCAAGTGTCTAGATACCAATCGACATGTCAGGAATCAGAAAGAAGCTTTCCGCAGATGAAAATGGTGCCTTCTTGAATATCACGGTAGTCTTAGCAGCTGAAAAATGGGGCGTCCCACAGTGTACTCTTTCTAAGATTCTATGAAGAGCTAAGGTGTCACACCCTGAAAATAAAAGTAAACAGGCAATTATCATGAAGACACCCACATACAATTAGCTTGAGTAAAATTATCATTTTATGTTTTACTTTATTTAAGGAAATTAATTGTGCTGTGATATTGTAGCTTCCACAGCAATTTGCACAGGGGCATGCAAGTCACACAAGTTTAATTTTATTGAACAAAAAAAAAAATCTGCAGAAAAAAAAAACAATTTAGGGCATTTCTCAAATAGGAGAAAAACATGTAAAACATAAATTTACAATTTACTGTTTTATCTGGAATGTTGCTTTTAAGAATCAACTACTGACAAAAAACAAATCATATAAAATCAAAGAAAACCTAATTTCCAGAAATTATTTTCACACAGATTAGTTAGTGCCCAATTTACATAATTGAATCCCAGATTTTCGTTGTAATTGTACAGCTATATTAACACCCCTGCCACTATAGACCGACCGTCACTCAAACACAGTACTATCAGACCTAGCAGGTACAAGGTGTTATCCTCTGATCAATAGAAAAAGACCACGTGTATTTAATGCTAGGTCTTTAAATCAATAATTAGATGGTATGTAGATTATCTTGCAGTATGTACATACAGCACAGACAGACTGCTTTTTCTAATGGAACAGCAAAATACCATACATAATTAATTTTCCATCGTCAAACTTAATGTTATCCTAGGAGATGTATTTTTTTTTCTTAAGGCCAATCTTTTTTATTGAATGTAAAATCATCAGTCTTTAGAATAAGATAATAAAAAAAAAAAAATCTCAGTACGATTGCTCTGATTCAGATGCAATACAACTGTTCCCTTGATTAGTTGCCTACTGTGTTAAGCATCTGTTTAGTACAATACTGATTGCAAAGCAGGGTTCCATGCTTTGATGTCCACAAAAATACTCAAAAGTGTGTCATTTTCTTCTGACAAGAGACATTTATTTAGATACTTCATTATTCAAGTATCACATGGTAGTGAATGAAATTTAAATAGATACAAGGCAAAAACAACCAAAGGCAATAGCAGCTCCAAATGTGATTTTTTGTGCCCTTGCGATAGAAGAGATGTTGACTGTGGTGTGATTTGATATGCTGTTTGTGGAGAAACTGCTTTGGTTTCACAAGAAAACCTGTATTCTTACAATGATGCCTGAGAGTATATCTGATCCAATGTCACACCCAGCATGAACCCCAGAGAGATTTTTTTGGCAAACCCTCTCCCCCTCCGGATCACAGGGCACTGCAATGGAGTGGCCTTTTTTTACCCAAGCATTACAAGCCACTTCCTGTTCTGCTGACCCTGTGGTTTCCCCCTGACTGTGATGCTCACTCACTGGCTGTGGCAGAGAACGATATGGAGAGAGGTGACGACCACAACAAAGATTCAGGCTGCAGGTGGGGAGTGATGCCACTGAGCAGAACGATTCAGAGAATGACTTGAACGACTAATGAGACTTGGGGCTTTGCAGGTCTTCTCAGGGGGATTTATGTGAGGGAATTATTCTACCTGGTCTCATGGGATATACGTATATACCATGAGACCAGGCTGGAATTATTATGAAGCATGACAAATTAGAACACTGTCTGAACAGGAAGAGTACAGTGGCAGTGGGAAGGCCTCTGTGGGCCTTACTGCACATGATACCACAGACAATCACAGAAGCAGCATCGAATACCTCCCGGTGAGGTCTACCCAATGTGACAAGGCCTATTTAATGTCAGGAAAGTGCCATCAAAGTAATCATCACTGACAACCTGACTGCATGAAATAGAGCCACAGTGCTCAGAGACTTGTTCTACTGTTGCTTCTCATGCAAGGCTCAGTCTAGGAGATGGAGATAACTCAGGGTTTTTTTTTTGTTTTTGTTTTTTTACACACATTGCAAAGTAACATCTGTTTCCTGCAGACGCACCTATTTCATTTCATGACAGAGTTACTATATAACTCGGTCCTGCCCCTCCTCACCTCACTTCACTGGCTTCCTATTACCACTTGCATCTAATTCAACACCTTGGTGCTGGCATACAGTACAACGAATGGGACAGCCCCCTCATATCTATAATCAGTCCTCAAACTATGTATGTACCGGCCAGATTACTATGCTCTGCAACCTACTATGCTCTGCAATCCCAACAAGGTTGCTCTGTCCGCCGTGATGCCTGTCTCTGCTGGTTCCCCTGTGATGGAATGAATTTCCCTCAGGGGTCAGGACAGCAGCATCACCGGTCATCTTCCAATGCAGACTGAAGGCCCACCTCTTCAGACTGCTTCTTTGTTCTATCTCAATCCCCACCCCTAACACAGACACTAGATAAATATCTGCTAAATGAATGTAATGCAATGTAATGTCTTGTAATGTGTATGCGTAAATGCACATGAGCACATTTGGTCTGTGTGTGCCAGTACATTTTATCATTTTCCTGGTAGTCCTCCATGAGAAGCATACACTTAAGCATATATTTCATCAGCATTATGTCTTTGCAGAATTTTGTATTAAAAATAAAGGTATTACCTAGAAGTACTATTAAGCCAGTTCTCAGAACTCTTCTGGGGTGCCAACTGCAGATCAACCAGAGTAATTTATTATTATTTTTTTTTTTTGTTTCGTTTTTTTTTTTCCCCTCTCATTGTTGAGTTGGATCAGCGTTGACTTTTTAAATTTATTTATTTATTTTTGCCTCCTGTGCTTTGCAACGCACAGCGACTGTGTCTGTGTGTATCTTAATTAACACACCGACCGCACTCAATTTGCAAGTGCGTGGAGCAGCTGTACATGTTTGTAAATATTAAAATGCACTGTTGGGTTTGTTCCTATTAATAGTGGTCTTGTTAGGGATATAGCTGTCAACGTCAAAGTGCACTGTCAGCTCAAAGCCACAACCAAAGGTTTTTCAACCACAGCCATTCCACACTGTAATTTAAGTAGAACTGCAAGGCAATGGAACTATTAAATAAAGTCCATAAAGGACATGATACCAAATGCCAGAAGAAAACACAAGCTGAAAAATGGCATTCATTACAGGTAAAATGACCTGATGTGTGCTTCCGTTTCCTTATTGTGAACTCTTAAGCTGAGCACCTCAATCAGTGCCAGTCTATCCATTCACAACCATAACATAAAAACACATGAAAGTTTAATGGCCAGAACAGGCCATTTAGCCTCTCTAATCTCATGAGTAATTTAGAGTAAGTCCTTCTCTGTCCAAATTCTTTACAGTCTGTTCATAATCAGATTCAAAGCCATGCATTTTGAGCAAGTCACAAGTTAGATTAAAAAGAGACAGAAAAAATGTCAAATAGTCAGATAAATATCTTACAGCACTGCAGTCAAATAGTTAAGGGTGAACATTCAATTTATGACTACAGTTATATCTGATTTATGCAGTCCGTATTTTGACCTTTAGAAGATAGCAACATTATATTAGGAGTTCATCAACTGCTTTGTTTCACCCTCCAGACTGAAAATGCTAATCGTAAAGATACATATCCATGAACCAGTCTTTTAAGGCAAACATTTCCACCATTATCTCATGACTGGAAGCTGAGGATCCAGTGACATTATATCAGAAAGGTTTTAGATATGAAATAATGGGTGCAAATGAAGCATCTCAAAGCCTATCAGCACTGATAATGCTATGCACGTTTTCTCCCTGCTGTTGGGTGATTTTTGATCTAAGCTCCAGCACCGCGCCCGGTCCAGATCTTTTGAATACAAATAGCTGACATTTTCAAAGGGGATGCTCCCAAAAGTTACCTTATGGTATTGAGCCTGATCTAAGGAGACAAAACTCACTAATGGTTCACTAAAAAGAAACATTAAAGAGCCATGCTTAATGTATGTGTGCCAGTGTGGAACACAGCATAAAAGCATATACTTTGATAGAAAGAGAGCGAAACAGAAAGAGAGAGAGAGAGAGAGAGAGAGGTGAGAAAGCAGATGGAGGGAGAAGGATTGACCATTCAGGGTTAAAATTATGAAATGTGTCATGCAGTCATACAGAGCTAGATTGAGAGGAAATAATTTGATGATTGGACAAATGACAATTTGAGGTATGGAACAGTGGGGCTGTGGTTTGCGTTTGATAGGCCTGATGTGGAATTCTGAAGGTCACTGCGCTAAACATTTTTTCTCTGCCTTAGGCAATGAAAGAATTGATTTGCATGTTCAGTGCACACACGCACGCACACACACATAGAGCTAAATACTAGGGATGCTAATAACATACATTTCTGACTGCCAATTAGTTGATGGTTGAGAGGGGTGATTATCGATTCATCGTTGTTAATGGAGGAAGAAATATGTCGACAGAAACAAGTTTTTTAACCTTTTGATCAGAAATTGCTTTTAAAGAAATGCACCACTCACTTTAATCAATACAGATACACAAACAGCCTGGTTTTTGCAAATGCATTCCAACACAGCACCATCAGTACATATTTAACAAAATAAGATGTTTCCACAAAATAAAATAAAGATTAGGTCTGTATAAATGCCTAGGGTTTTGTGTATGAAAGTCTTCCTAATTAACATAATGTGCATTTTGCCAGGTTAGATAAGCTCCACTAACTTTACCTTAACTAACCAAATTTGCTGTCTGCCAAGTTAGGTAGCTAAGTACAGTATGTAACTGTAATCTACTTGTTTGCATAGCCTACTTGCTTAACATGATTTGTATGGGGGGAATAAGATGTTCTATGAAAAGGATAACATTTCTTAACAGCAGACTCAATTAAACTAACCTAGCTAGCCAGCCAGAATGAACTTACATTTTAGCTAACAGAGCTAGCCTTTTAGCGACATTGCCTCTGTGTGATGCTTTAAACATCTTCAGTATCTATTGGCAAGCAAAAGTCTAGCTAAAATAATTGTGCTCACTTGCATGAGTTGGATCAGACTGTGAAATCTTTCTGTACTGTGAACAGTTATGCTGTGTTCTTCTCCTTCTGTGGATGTATTGACCAGTTAATACCCACTTAAAAGGTTATGTTGAACAGCAATATGTTGATGTGATTAAATAAATTAGCCTCACATTTTTAATAGAACTAAGTCATTTAAGAGCAATGTCTGAGTGGAATCTCTGGAAGATATTTTTTTTGCATCAAAGCACTCATCTCTGAAATTACACGCACTTGCAGTTAAAATGTGTTTTTGCCAATAGTGGGCACCTACAGCATGAGCTAGCCATCTCTTCAACTGAAAAGCTTGGAACTGGAAAGAAAAAGCCTCATCCCCTTCCACAATATCAACCAACATCACTTCTTTTATTTTGAATGGTTTTGGGGAAGAGTGTCTTAGATTTTACTGTGGACATGCACACCTGTGACTGACAGTCGATTAATTGACTTATTGGTCACGTCCCTGTTTACTACCATATTTGACTGTGGTGACATACAGTAGCACCGTTTTCTCTCTTTCTTCGGGAAGTAATTATGCTTGCCTCCTTTTATTCACATTTGCAGTATTGCACACAGCATTATTGTGTTAAGCAAGGTGGGGAGAAGTGGTCATGCATTTAAATACTATGTTTAGCACAACACGGTTTACGCTGTTCTGAAAGCCAGTGCAGCAATCCTTCAATGGAGAATGCCTTAATGCATTATTCATTTCACTGAGATAAAGTCCTACTGTACTTCAACAAAAACAGCAGTGTCCTGAACCATTTCTGTCAGGGTTCCGCCCCCCTAGCTGTGGTGTTTTTGTTTCTCCCTGTCCATGTGCTTTTTGTTTTTCCTTGTGTTCCAGCCCCGCCCCACTCCCCGCCTGGTCCCCGCCCACCTGATTGCCCCATTACCTTCACCTGCCCACCTGCTCACCTGCATCCCATCTCCTCATCAGCCCAGCCCTATTTCTACCCTGCTTGTTCCTGTCTTGTTTGCCAGTTCGTTGCAGTGTGTTTCGTACCTGTTTCGTTCCTGCAGTTTTTTGGATGTCCGATTTCTCCGTGTTTGACTCTGCCTGCCCTTCGTCTTCGTTTTCTGCCTGCTGTTTTGTCCTGTTGCCTGATCGTTTGCCTGCCCGGTTCCTGACCCTGCCTGCTTCTGTTACCGACCCTGCTTTTGTCCACGGACTGCCTTCCGGTTTTCGACCCTGCCTGCTTTTGTTGCGCAACTTGCCTGCCGTCATTAATAAACCCGCCTGGAACCTGAAGCTCTCTTGGTCTGCGACTGAGTCCTTGCCTGAGCCCTTACACATTTCTATTTAATAACCACAATAGTGCTTTAGAGATTTTGACTGGTAGTAGTAGCAACCTATTTTGATTGATCTGCAAGGATCTTAGGTCATTCCCCTGCGTCCTGTACCCTGTCATGTGTGCATGCACGTGAGCATACATCATAGAGTACTGGACAACAATATTTACTTTACCAGCATTATGAATTGTGATCTGAGGACAGTGAGGGTCTGTTGATTCTTCATGTGCATGTTATGAAGTATGTGTATCCTCATAATGCAGCTAAACAGTCGCAAAAAGCTGCAGGATTACCACTTGCAAATCATTTGAAACTGTATCTAGCACAGAACCTGTTGAATGATTTCTAAGAACATAATTCCACAACACTCTCATATTCTTGTGTATTGCCCAAGTTATTCAGCTATTCAGCTAAATTAATAACAAATATATCATCACTATTAAACCACATGTATACATGCTGATCTGATAAAGTTAACATGCATTAACATTCATATATAGGGTTAAGGATAGTAGAGCCTGTGTGTGTATGCACACACACAAACGCATACACATTTATACACTGCAAAATACACTCTCCATTCATTTTGCCTTTGTCCCATCAGTTACATGAAAGATTTGTTTGGACAAAACCTTGCTAGATTACTCCATGCAGAAGCCTTTTCAAATACAATTGAGACAATTTATGCAAAATAAATGGATCACAATGTTGGGAAACATGTCTATAAAGCAGCATTTTTTTTCATTTTTGAAATAGATCTGGACACAACCAAGGTGTTTTAAAATTATTTGAAAATGATGAACACTGCAATAGAAAGACATCATATGTGTGCAGCAGTGACCTGTCCAACAAAACAAGCGACACTCATAGATGCTGTATTTCCGTATTTAATGGCCATCTGAGAGGACGACACACTTTTTTTTCTATCCAATATAAGATAGAACATTTATAATCAGAGAGGAAGCTTTTTGTTAAAGGCTGGCACATCTGCATTTGATCTAACCTTTCCACCTGAAGGGCAGGCCCAATGAAATGTACTACATACCATCCAATTTTAAGGACAGAAGGCTGTTACACATGAACACGCAAATTAGCAGTTAACTATAATGAGCTATTAACCAAAGCTTATTCCCTGGAAAATTTCCTGGATAAAAAGTGACTTATCTCAAAGGAAATACAGTATATATGCATTGGTGACTTGTATAAAACAGCAAATTTTTGGCCATAATCTTATGCTCCATGTGTACTGCAAAACTGTTAGTTATACATGTACTGTACTTGTGCGGTACTGATTTAAACACACAGAATAAGTTCTGGCACATGTACTGCAAAACTGTTAGTCTTGTTTAAATACTTTAAATCAGTACTACACATGTACAGTGCAGTTTCATGTGCATGCTCCTATTTTTAAAAAATGCATAACTAAATATTAGTATTACCTAAGTAAGTATTACCTGTTTAGGGAAGATATAATCCTTTTTTGCTCTATGGAATCAAATGTGCACTCACATAGAGTGGCGTATATACCATTGGAAAGCTGACGGTTCCTTCATCGACCTCTCCTCTGCACTGGCAACTGTTGCAGTGGGGGAATAAAGTAGCAGAAGCCCAGTAAGCTGGTCTGAGGTTAGCTCTCTGACAAAGGGAATATTTCAAACTTGCACCTGAGGTAAGCTCCATGCGGTCAGGTTTGGCACGGGGAATATTCTCACACCACTGGTCCAGCTCCCTCACTCTGTCTTTGTTGTAAGCACACTGTGGTCAGTAATGAGGCGCTGTGGCCGGTTCATACTCCATTAATGATAAACTGCCAACTGACCCAAGACCTTGAAACAACACGCAGACCACAAAATCATAACAAACTGCCAGTCCATTCAGGGGCCCAGCTGGACTAAAGAACACAGGTTTGGATATTTCTCCCTGTGTTCTGAGACAAATGGCAATGCGATGGATCATGAATGTGCAATAGATTTAAAGGCTGACATTTATGACAGTGCATCTGACTTCACAAAGTTTTAATTATATTGCAAGGTACATGGCACCAATTATTTAAGCATTTGAATGATCAGTTCAAATATTCAGAAGGAAATTAGCTGAATTAATTAGCTTTGAGTCATTCATCTTAGGCAACTATGAAAGATACACAATACAGCATTTCCCAGCTTATCAAGCAAGGTAGGTCATTACATCTTGGGCAACTATGAAAGATGCAGAAAATAGCATTTTCCAGTTCATCTATGTAGGAATACTTCATTATTTACATCAAAATAAATTGCATGATGAAAGGTTCATAAAATATCTGATTGTATTACACCATCAGTTTAATTCAGCCAATAATCACTGTATTAGAGGACATAAAACTGTGGAGATACATGTTATGATTCATTCTGCCATCATTTTTTTTTGCTTATAGCAAAGCAGTGAGCAATCTATTTACCCTTTATGTCACACTTTTGTGTGATACATACATAAAACTGAACCAAAACAGAATATTAATGAAGTGATAAAAAGTGTTTTCACACAAAATTAATGTCAAATGAATGTTGCAAGATGATAAATATCTACTTCAGAAAAAGGATTTCTTTCCCTGATCCCCTAGAAAAAAATAGTAATATAAACCTTACTTTTTAAATCCATGTCTGGTATTTTGTTTGAGTATATAATATGTATATCATCAGGTTTAAAATAATTAAATAACACAATATCCATATCGATAATACATAAATCAATTTAAAGCATCACTGGGGTAAATATGTGTTTGTCTCTCCCTCTAAATTGTAAAATTGTGTCCACCATAGCATACTTTAAGTCGTTAACAATACTGATCACAAACAGTTACATTTTCATCTTCTTTAGACATGTAAGCCACATCTTAAATAAAAGGAGGCAGTCAATAGCATCAACCTCATTTACAGGAGCTGAACTTCATTTATTCTGGGTGTATCCTTTCATCAAAGTGTAAAAACAGCCTTTTGTTTTATCGCTGCATGTGCTCTTTTTGCACATCTCTATTTGTTTTGGACGAGCGCTCGCCCAGTTTGTGTGAGGTTAGTACAATTAGACTTCATTTTGAAGTACTTACAGTTAGAGTTAGCCAACTAGCAATTGAGTGGCTTGTAGCTAGCTGGCTGGCTGGGTGGTGACTGTTTTTAAGTTGGAGATGATTGTTTGCAGCTCACCATAAAAAAAAATCTAGATCAGGATGTTAAAGCCTACCTTTTAATGTTGCTACTTGTCATGAGTTATCACAGAAGGTAATGTTATCAAATTGGACATGATAGGAAAAGTATTTGAGTTAGCTAGTTAGTCAGTGTGCATGCATGAGGTGGCCATCATTTATTTTCTGCCAAAGAAAGTGACTTGCAGTAGGATACAAAGAATACATGTGACTATCAGCTGAGAGACCAGTGTTCCATAACATGGAACAATGCCCGGTGCCAACCTGTAAATTGGCAGATGGCACATGTATCATCCCAATTTCCACAACAATTTGCAATAAGTGATTCACACGAGACACTGGGAGAATCCCCCCCCCCAGAAAAAAAAAAAAAATCTTTACTGACATCCCATAATTCTCCCTTGGATGAAGTGAAGAGTATCCTTCAAAAAGAGAAAAGACTGAAGCAGTGACAGAAATGTAAACCCAGGAGAAAAGCTAGACAGAAATGTGTAATACCACCAAAATAATGTGACACTTTACCACATTATTAAATCTACTGGAAGAAAAATATGCATTCAGTTTTACACTCACATATGCAAATCTATTCATATGTAAAGGAAAAGGGCAGATTAAGGCCAATTAAGCATATTTTGGAGAACAGTTTAAACATATTTTAAAAGCCATAACCTCCCAATGATATATCCTGTAAATATTCCCATCAAATGTCTATGTTTTAAATTATGGTTCTTTTCTCAGTGCTGATAAATAAGACGGTGGCTTTCAGAACAAAGAGACATTGTTTAACATTAGAGGGGTCTATACTGTACTCCCACAAGGTTTTCATTCATACACTCCGTTAGCCATCTGAAGCGATGGATTGGATACAAGTGACAGGTGCTTAATTGAAGCAAAACAATTAACGCTTTAAGCCAGGTAGTTAAATTGCCCCATTTCCGAGATTCTAATTAGATTGTCTTCATGGAAATTGTACAAGCACATTGTGTGGAATACTAAGTTACTTGTAAAGTGCTGTCAAATGCATTTCAGTCCTCACCTCCCTTCTTTGTATGACAATTGCATTTGATTTTTTTTTTAATTTCCCTTCAGGTTTCAGCAAAACCAGTGGCGTTGTCTTGAAGAAAATTTCCACTGGTTAATGGGATGGGAATGAGACTCAAAATGCATGATTCTGAAACTGTTACATTAAAAGAAGACAATACACAAAACGGTTTGAACAGTCTGTTGTAGGATTAAGTTATTTACAGTTATCCAATCCAACATTTGAACTCTATTTTAATCAAACAGCTGTACAAAACAGTGGTGTGGATGCCAATCTAGAAACAATGTATCAAAATTTGTTGACATATTTGACCACAGAGTGAAAGCCTCCAACTGATACTTTGTCTTAAACTAAATTTTAACTTTAAAAAAATCAATTCAACAACAGCAAAATGAATAAAAAATATCAGACCTCTACAAAAATGATCTAATGTGTTAGATCATACTCATTGTGGGCATATATAATGTATTTTACTGCCATTCTGACAGCTCAATCTGCTCTCTCTCTATTCCTTGTTGCTGTGATTTATTCACTGCTCTAACAGAGACTGAATTTAAACAACAGTCTTTCTGTCTCTTGCCCCCTCTCTCTCTCAAGGATGGCAAGCAACCCTTTAAAGTCTTATAGACTGTACTTAAAACTCTGTTGGCTTCAAATGAATTTCATGATGCTGGACAAATATATGTACACTTGACAACAAATTATATTTATGCCCTCACTGTAGTTAGATGAGTGTGGTTCTTTCCCCTATCTCAAAAGGCTGTTTCTTAGAAACCAGATTACGAAAATAATCAGTGTAGTACAGGTTCCAGTAAGGGTTCATCTAATGACCATATTATTTAGTTTAGATTGACCCTAAGAGATAATACAGTTCTGAAGACATTTAAGCATTCTACATATTTACTTTTGAACCTGGTATCATACAGGTTGAATTCACCTCTTCACAACCTTTTTGCTTTGTTATATGTGGTATGTATTCACATAGAGCAAGCATAGAGCAAGTATCAAACACTCTTTTAAAACTTTTTTTTTCCATTAGAAATCCAGAGAAGATGTCCGGTTCACCACAGGCCTTGATTTTTTTTGTAAAGACTGGTGAATGCCTCTTTTGGTCATAATTCTGTAATTTAAAAATATCCACAGATGGTCATAAATTATTGATTGGTATAAAAAATAGAAAGTCTTAATTCCAGAGGGACTTGCTTGCCTCTGGGTTCTCTTTTCCAAAACAAATGAATTATGCTACATACAACTCCTGAACTGCCAAACTCACTAAGCAGGGCTTAAAATAAACTCTGGGTTATTCAGGGCCAGCAGAATAACAGTAATAAAAATCTGTGAGTAGGCCTATTCAATCTAATATTAGTGACACATACAAGGGCAGTAGACAGGACCAGACCATTCATAATCATCTTAGACTGCAACAGCACAATGCTGCAAATGATGCACAATTAAATTATCTGATTGCGGAGTATTCAATACCAGCCCCTATTATGCTAAATATGGGAAATTTAAATCAGTAACAACATTGCCTATGCATTTTAAATGGATCAGAATGGTTCAAAAGTTAACACTTGCTAATGGTAACTGTCACACCAGAAAACTTTAACACTCAACAAGCAAGCAATTTTCTCCTGTGCTCCTCCACAATTAACATGACTACATCTTAATAACATAACAAATTACTTGTTCTAATATTTTCATTTTAGACTCAGATGCATCTCACCACTCACAAAGTTAATACAAACCTCTTTTGCCTTCAAGGCAGAGTGCGCGTCATGCTGAGATGAGTTATTATTCATCACATATACCAATGACAGCAGGTGGCTTTGTGAGCATTGACAATGTCGCAATGGCAACAACACTCAAGACACCTGCTCCCAGTCCTTTATAACACAGAGACAGACATCAGAGGTTGCAAAAGCAAAGGTGCCATTTGGCATGTCCAGCTTGCCTGTTTTCTTTTGGCTGTTTGAGAGAGGGATTGTGCATGAAGAAAACTTCAAAAAAAAAAAAAGAGTGCTTAATTTGACAATGGTAGACAGAATAGACTCACACAGGCATGATAAACACATCAGAAACTGAAACACTGGAATTTGGCAGAGGCCATTGAGGTTTCCATTGATGATCACATTTAAAAGAGCAGTCAATATGTTATGGCAATAAGATATGGCACTGGCCTTCAATAATTTTAGCTCTTCACATCACTGCATTATATTGCACATGTTTAAAGAAACAATAGTGCCATCAGTTATCATTTAAAATGTCATGTACAATCAAATAATCCCTCATATTGTATGTGATTGCTTCTCTTTAAAATTGATTAAATGCACCCCCTGGCAGTGGTTAAAGCACTTGCCTTGATCACAGGCTAATACAGCCTAGATTCCATCCCAGCCATGTTATCATGTGATGATTACCAGGAGCCCACTGAGGAGGAACAAATTGGGATGGGGTGGGTATGATGGCAGGGGCTGCTCATCTCTCTGCTCTCAGGCACCATGCTATTCATCAGTTGGTCAGATGGCACTAACGGAGTAGTGGTTATCCTCCAATGACCACCCACTCCATTGAAGTGTGTCTTGGTAGCCAGCATAGCAGTCATCTTAATACTTGTCCTACTCTTTTCTTTTGATGATTTCACATCATGGAGATAGTCCTCCTTGGCATACTCCAGACCCTTTTGGCAACAATTGGATGAAATTAGACATTTATGTTACCAAAAGCTATTTACCTGCTGACAAAGTAGCTTTTCTCTTTTTTTCTCTCTCTGCAGTATACACCGCATGGGTTTTGATAGCATATTTGATTCAGCAACTGTAAATAAGGGCTTAGTGAAGAGTCTGTTGGGGCAGACGGTACATCAGGTACACACTATGTTGTGGTTGCTGTCACTAAAATATCCACACTTTTAGTATTGAAATTACTCATACACCCTTTATAAAAAATGTGTGTATGGTTAGATAAATTAGCCCCATATAAATCTGCCCTGTGGTATTTTTATTCAGGATGGAGGTGGGTAGTGTTTTCAGAGCTGGTTTGCTTTAATTTCCATTTCCACCCACTTTCCCTGTGAGGGGGTTTAAGCCACATCCGATTGAGAGCTCTTGCCTGTTTTCAATGAAATACATTAATTGTTGTCAATGCTCATGTGAAATTCTGCAGAATTTGTAACATGAAATGCCCATCTTCATACACATGTCAAGGAGTTTAGAGAGGACCTCTGAGCACTGACATGTACCACTTATTGCATCACTAATAGCCCTCTCATACTTTTTAGATAAACAAATTAAAATAAATAAACATGGTGACTGGTTATTCATTGCAAATTGTAAACATACATCAAAATTGAACTGGATGTCAACATGAGGTTGTCATATATGGTAATTTTCTGTAAGTTCTTTGCACTGAAAATCAAAGATACTCACGCCTTTCAAAAGTAAGACACTTTTGAAAGGTATTAGTATCTTTGATCTTCAGTGCTTGGACCAGTCTTATAGTGTCTCTCTCTTTTTTTAATTTAACTTGAGTCCTTTTGTTTTCTACGCTATTGATGTACTATGTTCTGCTTTATGACCAGCAACCTATGAAATCTGCTGAAGATAACAGTACATTGTGTGCAAAGTGCTGACGGCTAATGGCTTGAAGTGCACAAAACAGCACAGCGAGACAGAGTAAACATGGCAGGTTATATTTATAGGAGGCACATTATAATTCTGCTGAAACCCAAATCAGCTACTGTCCTATATTCCTCAAACAGGTTTCTGTCAGAGCATGTGAAGAGGTGGGGGCAGCACAGACGTGTTTTAGATAATGAGGAAAAAAAGAAAGCACAGGCCTAGTTCCTTTGATCTATAAAACATGATAAGTTAAATCATCTTGTCTCCATACATTCACAATGACGTTATAATGAACATGCAGGGATTTTAATAAAACATGTATTGACAAAATGAAACAAAAAATGTCCCTAAATATGGATATAGTGTGAGATTAAATGTTTAATGAAGTGGCTTTGGAGCTGGTGTAATTTTGCTTGATCGGGTCAAAGACCAGTGACCTTTATGAGCACTGGTAACCTTTACAGGGTAATTATAAGGATTCTGCAAACACAACCACTGCGCTTAAAACCGTTCTTGTCAGAGCATGTTTCACATGTAACAACCAGTTATAAATAATAATAAATGCCACTAGGTAGAATTTATGAAGCTGGTATATGAGCAGAAAATTTAGAGAGGTATTAAGAACCTACAGCGTTAACAACTTTGAGCCCGTTAGTCAAAAGATCCAGATCTCACATGCACTCACATGCACTCATGCAGCAATACCACCACCTTATCATGTGCAGACACCATGGGGTATACACAGTCACCTGTACTATGGGATCTGACCCCTGAAGCAAAAGTTATTAATAACATTTGGCTTATAACAGGAGCTTCTAAGCACTAGGGACCCAAACACTGCATATCCAATCCATTCGCATAGGGGAATCAGTCTTTGTCCAAGAATTTATGTAGGCCAAAATTTTAAACAGAGAGTTATCTCCCTCCAATTGTGCCTTATTTTGACATATCATCGTTTTTTAAAGAATATTTGTTTATTTTGCAATGTAAGCAATTCAAAGATTCACCCATAATACTCCTTCAATTTACAGAATGAAAACGCTCCTGGAAATATTCTATTTCCCGTTTCCTTTATCCCAGCACTTTATATATGCATTATAACCACACAGATTGTCATCAGCAGTGAGTGGTTCAATTTGTTCAGCATAATGTTCCTAAAGCCAAGAAAGGGCCAACAACATCCACAACAACTCGTACAAAAACTTTGTTCTGTTTGTGATTCTCTTCGTAAGCATTTGGGTTTTAAAAATATTGTGCAAACTTTTTTTTTTTTTTCTCCCCCAAACAGCTTATTCGCAAACTAAGCCAGGTGTTTCATACTTCAAAATTTACTGAGATGAACACTTTTATAAGGCAGAAAATCATGTGCTCTTAGCTGCATAAGCAGAAGAGAAAGGCAAATGCATTTTAATATGCTTTTATAATGTTCCCTTTTTTACTAATATTAAAAGCAGTGCAGGACTCATTTGTTCTAATTTGTTGTTTTCCCCAGATAAAATGTATAACGCCATCCATTACACCAGAAATATAGTGGTTAAATTCCAATTAGTGTGAGTATGCTTCCGGAGAGGATCTGATGAGTACACAAAATACAATCTGATGTATTTCTACCTTGTTAAAACTACAGCAGCAAAATCACAACCATCTTCTTCTCTGAACCAGCAATAAGAGGTGCAATGTAAATATATTAGCATTACCAATACCTATAAGAAAACCAAGATGAAAGACTGATGTCTCTGGCAGTACAGCCAGAATTGCAGCTTATCAAGGTGACCTTCAGCAAAGCATGAATTCTGCAAAAATACACCTTGTATATGTTTAGTTGAAGAGTTAATAAACCATAAATATTTAAAATATTGCTGATCATGTAAAATGAGCTATGGACAAATTACCGACAGCATTCACCCTCATGAGACTCTGGAATACCACAGAGAGGTCAGGGGTTTTCTGTTAAAGACTGTGTTTTCTGCTCTTCTGAAAACCATGCCCAGTCTGTGCAGCCCCTTCACCATGCAATTCATTGGAGTACACTTAAAATACAGTGCTGTCTGTTCACTGCTTTTATGAGAACCATGTCTAAATTTCACAGGCAGAGGATTTCACCTAGAAAGTGGATTCTGTTGAAAATGAATTTGGATTTATAAACGGGATTTAACACATCATCTAATACACTTTTTGTGTCAAGGTGTTTAATAATCTAAATGTTGACACTAAAAGTGTTCCCTGTTTTTTTTTGTCCATGAGATGGATTGAGCCTTTTTTTGAGCCTATTTATTCCACGATGGGTCTTCACTGAAACCTACCTTGAAAGCACAGGCCAATCTGTAAGCTCCTTTTGCATCTTTAAAAACCAGTGAGCATCAGACTGTGTAAAACATTAGCAATAAGCACCGCTTGGTCAATTTAGTATTTAATCTGCAATGCTTAAGTGAGAGGTATCACCCACCATCTTGGGGAAAACAGAAAAAATGTATTTGTTTTTATTTCTGTTATGTTTACTGTAGACACACTATAACACATGTTACCATTTTATGCACATACACAATGTGAAGAATATCAGCATTTGACTTCAACTTTTAAAGGTGTTTCAACATGTAAATTGAAAGAGGTAACCTTGTTTAGATGTTCCTAGTATGTGTTTAATAAAATGCCACTGGATTGACACAATCGAAGGCATTGAGCAGTCTTCAGTCAAAGAGTAGGGGAACCCATTTAGTGACTTTAACTCTTGCATTTTTTGGGGAAAATCAATGAAGAATGGCAAATAGGTTGTGAAAAAGATATATATATATATATATATATATATATATATATATATATATATATATATATATACACACACTTACTAGTAAATCAGCTGACTAAATTAAACTGCAATGTAATGGGAAAAGAATAAAACACAGGCACAAACAACTTGACACGGTTAAAACAGATGGCTTGGAAGTTTGATGCAATTAACAGTGTATATTGTGTTAAGGGAGCAGTCAGTGTGTAATACTTTTGAAGGCCAGCCAAAATCAACAAAATATGAATTATCAAATGCATTTTGTTGGCTTGAAACTACTATCTACTTTAATTACCAAAATATTAAGTCCTAGTAATTGCTTAGTCAATAAAATATGGCATTTCATTTTCAGCAATAGTAATGCAGTATTAATAGGAGGTGCTCTGGAGACATATTAAGGTAATTGTTCCTATTGTGTGTTTCAATCTACTTCTGTGGATCTGACACCTTGTACCATTATAGAGATAAATACAACATTTTTTTTCAGTTATGTACCTAACTATGTAACTAGTATTACCAAATATCAGCAGTATACAGCAATATTATCCATTTCAATGGCATTTCTCTGGTCAGGTATCATGGGACAGACCATGTGTGTTCTGTTTTGTGACTGATGAAATAAAGAGTCCAACTGAATCATTTTAAGCAGTTAAATTGGTCCAATTGTTTGGATAATCCATTTTTGACTTTGTGACACTGCCATATGAATTTGTCTGATGAAGCTAAACAGGTCACTTAAGTCTTGGGGAGACAACATGAGAATTGGATAAAAAGACCACATTGAAGCGGATGTCATCTTGTCAGATTGACATCCACTGCTTTATACCTGACAGTACTGGATGTGTAGCATATATACCATAAATCTGCTGATACTGTAAATCATCCTCTCAAATCACACAGAATTTTATATAATACTATTATATAATATAATAGTATATAACTATATAATACTTGGCGACACAACTATGGTTGGGAGAGTGCACATATTTGTTTAAGCTGATTGTTAAAACCTAAACAAATATCATTCTAAAGCATTTAATTATGCTAAATTTGCATACATATTAGACATATTTATGTTATTTTAGGCTATATATACTATACTATATCTGTAGTTAACAATATACTTTTTAGTCCTTGGTAGACAAAAGAAGCATTTTTTTTTACATTTTAAACAGACTGAACACTGGCTTTGATGATTCACTGTCATTACATGGCAAAGACATCTCCTATTGTATGACCAAAGAAGAAAATAACCATGGATAACATGTCACATGTAATACACTACATCAGAGTAGAGAGGAATGTTTTTGATCAGACAACACTTTAAGGTAATGCTCTGGCAACTGCTGGCTCTAAAAGGAATAATATGATATGTTTTGGGCACCTGAGACGATCAGTGATGTATTCAGCTCAGCCCACATTAACATAATTTGTTTGGGTTCCCTTAGGAAATCAATGCCAAAACGTTTGGGAGCTTTTTTAGACTACATCTTACCTGTTGTGTACTTTCAGGATATTTTACAACGTTTGCTCTACTTCATTTAATTAGTAGAGCTAACATATCCATACTAGTACTGGGGTGTGCTGTGAAAAGAAGCCTGTCGATATATAAAGAATGAAAACGGATTAGTAATTAAAAGTCTGTTAAAATACAGTAGCTTCAATCAGATTCACAAAAAAGGCATTTCTGATCAAGGCCATCAAAACCACTTGCAGATTTTATTTTATTTATTTATTTTTTTTTATGACAGTTCCACATATCTATTGATTCCTTTTTAAGGTGAATCGCCTGCTTTCTGTAAATAAGCTTTTAGAATTCACATATTCTCTCTCTTCACTGCTTGGCAGCAGTCCAATCATTATTTGTGTCTAGGATGAGCCTGATTATCTCCACATTTGAAGGAGGAACCTGAGGGCCTTGATGAAAGTGTGCTTGTCATATAGGCAAAAAAAAAAACAATATTCTTTTAGTCTTAGTCCAGCTCAGAACAAAATCATCAAAATCAATGATCAGGCTTGCTTGCTCATACCCTGACTATTGTTTTGTGCTGAACAATGAACATAACACTGATCGTGAATAGGCAATCAACCTCTGTTGTCTTATCGTTAAGTGTTTTTGTGCTTTGGAATACAAAATAAACAGATTTGTGACACTGATAGGGCCAGATGTAGGAATGCAGGGATGAATATTACATAAAAAATAGCTGGAAGGCATAACATTTTTTTTTCATGGAGGATGATTTTTTTTTTAGTCAGCTATTTTGAAAAAAAAACAAAAAAAAATACACACTCTAACACGACATTGTAACCACTCTTCCTTTCTCCAGAATCGACAGCGCCATAATGGGCTTGTTACACAGGAAAGAACAATGTTACATAATGCAAAACTGCTTATTTCCATAGATGTGAGTTATTTTTTCCTGCACCCTTAATGTTCAACAATTGACCTTTACAGCCGTAGATGGGATCATGTTTCGGAATATGAGAGAGCATTAATAGTAGTCAATCTCAGTAAGTTTTAATTTCCTATAATTTCCTATGAACTCTATTATGTGAGAGTATCACATTCGGCAACATATACAGAACACAGGGATCTATTTTTGCTCCCTTTAACTGAGTTTGATAGGATGTACTTCAGCACTGGAATGATTTCCTCCGTGACCTGAACAGCAATTATGAGCAGCTACTCACGATATCATTCAGCTTGGGTGCCAGTGTAATGGTGCCACCTCTTTAGTACTTATCTTCCCTTAATGGCTTTTGCCGTGCAGTAACTCTGAGGGCAGATTCTTCGGGACCGTATTTGTCTTTTGTTCTGATTTAAATACATCAGCAGGGAAAAGTTTTTTTTTTCTTCTTCAGTGTCTATTTATGGCAAAAAAGGGTCAACTCCTCAGAGGATGAATACTCATGATTATTGCTCGCCCTCTTGCGTATGTGTCGAGTGTGCTTCCCTCACTCCCCAGCATGATTACTCAGTTTCCCAAACGCATTTCTCACTCTTTCTGTGTTTTTGTTTAACTAAGGCAGCCAGCGTCAGCTGATTCCACAGCCCCTACTCTGGTGAGCGGCTGGGCATGTTTCCATGGGGTGGAATGAAACCGCAACCCCGGGGAAAGAGACAGTGGATGGCATGTTACTCTGCTTGACCCTTGATGTGGAGCATTGGCCTGGAGCTGTGAGCCATGGGCTTTTCTCCTTAATCCCTTTCACTCACCTCTCTGATGATGTAACATGCGCAGCTGAGGAAATCGAGGCAAATGATGTTGCGGGCACAGCACAACCGCCAAATCTCAGCCGACGGCCCTCTCCCTGTGTCCCACTCCCATGTCACCCTGGGGTCCGCTCATTGCCTATGCTATTACGGTTCTCTGTTACTCTGCAGTCACTAAGAATACGAGCTCTCAAAGCTTTGGTTTATTTTTGTTGTATTAAATTAATGTTGAAATGGATCCCTGCCTCTTATGCCAAGGAAAAGGATTTTGAGCAGCTGCAAAGCCACAACATGGGTAGTATTGACAAACTGCTCATTCAGCTGACACAGAGGTAAATTTGCTCAGCTGCTCCAACATCAAATATTAAAGCCTTCTATGGAAGTTATGAAAGTACCCACAGTCAGTCCAATCGGAGTATCAGACAGGAACACAGAGACTGGGATGCACACCGATACACTGATTTACGCTAATGATGCAAGCATGTGAAAGAACACCAGTGTTTGCCAGCTGCACATCCCATATGAATATGCCAGCAGGCGATCACAACGATCGCTTATAAGCACAAACCCAGGAGCAAAAGCAATCACTTCAACCCTGGGGCTTTGCGCAACCTGGGAATGAACGCAATCACTTCATCTGACAGGACTTTTTAAGTGGAGAGGTTCCGCACAGTTCTGGCTCGCCCCTGGAGACCTCAAACTCTCCATCTCTCACGGCAATGCGAGGAGATTCTCACTATAACATGCCAGCGATAAGTAGTATCCACACAGAGACCCACCTGATTCCCCTAACAGAGTAGGCCCTCAACTAATCCAGCAAATAACGTAGAACCAGTCACATCACCTGTGGACTAATTTGCGTAATTTACTGCCAGTGACAGACCACTGCATCTTCTCATCTTCAAAAGCCATTTCTACCTAATATCATTCAGTGATGACCCCTGTTAAGCTTGATGCAGTATCTGTTTTCTCTGAGCACATTCCATAATGTATGCATGCACACACATAGCCGGCAGTGGGAACACTGATTAAGCCCCTTGTGTACACCATTGTCCTCCCATTCCCTTTATGTGTTGTGTCCCACATTTTACCAGTTCCCTTCATTTTACTAGTCTGGCTTTGGTGGGACATCTGCAGGGTGCAGGTTATTTGGCTTGTGAAGTAGGCAGTGTGGTAACTGAGGAAAGAGGACGTCCTGATTATTCTTTTTTCATGCTGAAATGATCTAAAGGGAGCTGTGCAGAAGTGAACAGAAAATGAAAATAGACTATACATACAAACAGCTAAACTAGAACTCTCTGAAATGAACACAGAAAGTTAGCATATCTTTGTATTTTCTTGAATCAGGTGTACATAACTGAAGCTGCTGTAAACAGTCACATGACTTCTATCCAGTAGCTTACAGTGGTATTCATTCATACACTGGCCATTACTATTTGTTGTATGAACAAATGGTGAAACTTCCATAGCAATTAACGACAGTATGCAGGAAGTAAGCATAATTGAGCATGGCTGTCATACAATGTCAGTAATAATGTTGGTACATGTCACAATACAATACCAGATCAATCTGTGACCAAAAATAAAGCACAACTGTAATGTGACAGATTGCACATCAATAAATTTGTGGTAAGGAGAGACACTAAACTACAACTGAGTGCAGTATCAGCATAAAGCACAGCAAAATATAATTTTAAAGCCTTCCCAAAACACCATGTTATGATTGTGTTTTTTTTTTCCTTTTAGTTCAGGCATTTATTTTATTAATTATTTGTAGATTTATTTTTACCCTCTCTCTACATGATGTTTACTGTGCTATTTTATGGAATGAGGCCAGATCTTTTATTCTGAAGTGTAAATATAGTGAGAACAGTATTTTTTCCCTTGGTTGCAGTTCTAACAGATAGAATATGAATAATTAAATCATGAAATTATTTCTATCTGCTTATGAATGATGATCATGCTGTCATGAATATACTGTTATAATATGCATTCCTCATGCCAGAGGATTCATTAACTTATTCAAATGTTTGTGTGTCCTGCTTCAGGTTTTGTCATTTGGATATATATTCTCATCACGAAAATATGTCATGCTCTATGGGAGAAGTCCATTCATCTTGCATGTAGATGCTGCTGTAGATTTATTTTTTCTTTTTTTCCTATTCCCAGCAAGTGTATATTTACCATAGATTCTCTTGCATTGCAGATGTGATCTTCTAGTTCATTTAAGCACACGATCTGTTTTGATACAGTCAGATAATTAGGGATTAAGCCATTGAGACAGCAACATCTCTGAGATATGATAATGCAGGTGTCAAACAAATAAACAGACAAACAAGCGCAGGAACCTCAAGAGATGTCCATTTGTAATTCCACGCCTCAGCATTTTTATTGTGGCACCAACAGATAATGTATTTAAATTCTCAATGTCACACAAGAAAATGTACGCCTGACGAATAATTATCAAGGCCGCTGCAGTCCATTCTTTGGGATTTGGGGGTGTGTGTGGGGGGGGGACAAATCCCTATCTCTAAACCCAACAGGCAGTGCCAGATGGCAGGATAGACACATTTGTGACTCTGTCAGGTGGCAGAGAAAAATCCACTCTGGGCTCACAGCAGCCGATTGGCTGTCTGTCAGCAGGCAGCATGTGGCCTGTGGGCGGATGGCTAGCAGGTAACCGGCCAATGGCAGACTGAGCGGGCAGGGTGTGAACGCTCAGGGCGCAAATCAGTGATGGCAAGCAGCAGCCTGGATGGTGGGAACTGTCAGTCTCCTCTGCTCAGAATAAGACTAATGTCACACTGTCCCACTACAACGGATAATAGGGACAGACATGTGGGGCAAAGAATAGGGTCTGTACTGTACTGTATTGATGGGGGATTTGAGGAATAAATTTGGAACAAGCACCTCTGCCCAAGTTTCTTCATCTATATGTAGAAAAGATAAGTTGTTTAAAAAAGCGGTGGTTATAAAATGGTAATATGCCAAATATCTGTAATTAAAATTTCTACACATAATAACAAATTCATAATACATAGTTCTGTGTCTTCTGGAGGTACACTAAAATAGGGGGGTAGGAAATGATAGTTGACATTTATGACTAGATATTGGTAGTAAAAGTCAACTGAACTAATAATATGTGTTACGTTATACAGTATGTTATGTGTTGTGTACAAAAGCAGAAATCCCCATGGATTACTTCTAAGAAAATAAGCAGAGCTAATGGTTATCCGTCTATCTATACAGGTGAGTTTGTGTTTCAGTGCCTTATGGGAGCAGTTACTGGAATAAGTAAACTTCAAAATCACTTGAAAGTCACTGTGGTGATTCCCACAAATGAAGGGAATAGCCCACAGATTTTAAGGGGATATCATTCTGATAATACATCATCTGTCCTGTGAAGGATACAATGAAACAGATTCTCACAGATTGAAAATGATAAAATCGCAGCTGTGGTCCATATGGGAGACATCTCCCTAAAGCTGTTCCAGAGGTCCAATAACACATCATGCCACAGATATGCATATGGAGATTCAACATTGGCAGTTGTTTATAAGTGCAAATGATAGTAAAATCTAGGGAATTTTACATGATGCCCTGTGATCTTCAGAACTTTTAGAAAAGAAAAACAGGTCACCTCTAGATAACCTCTATTGTCTCACCAAGTCATTGTGCATTGTGTGCATGTTTCGCCTTCATAACCAATCAGCCTAATACTGCCTTTCTGTTCCTCTCTTAAAGGAGAGTTGATTTACAATCAGCCCATGTCTTTCCCCAACCCTTCCTCTCTCTCAAATCGCACAGGGATTTTATACTGTCAGACAAGTGTCCTTATTTTAAATGTGTGAGACAAAATTCAGGGAATTATTCTGCGGAGGAACATTGTCATTCTGGAATCCTGTGGAGGCCCTGTGGCCTGACATCAGATTTTACCGTCATTAACTTGGAGGAGATATAACACAAAATGAAAGTTGAGAAGGCACTTTAACAGAGATAGAGAAAAGACTGCAAACTGCTGATGCATTAAATGAAGAGCTTACAATATTGTACAAAATAATAGACAGATGAAACCAACACATGTCCACAGACAGATATAAAACTGAAGATAGGTATGACATTATCACCACCATTATCAATAAATACTTCTGTAGCTACAAGTCAATCAAGATTAAGGCTGTTCTGTTTGCTAATGGATAGAAAAAGGCATGTGCAGCTCTGTCAGTGATGACAGGTTAGCCTAAAAACAAAGTGGTGCAGCCGTCGCTGCGGTTGGCAGAACTCAAACAAGGTCATTGGTGGCTCTCTCGTCTTACACAATTAACCTACTTTCTCCGCACAGCAATCTGTGGGGAAGCAATTAAGGCGCAAAACACTTCCTGCAGTGAGTCAACTTCACATTGCTGAAACCTTGAATACGGTACCTGCTGTTTCAAAAGGAAAAAAAGAGGACCACACATGACAGTTGAACTACTTCATGAAAATGTGACGTCATAACGCCACTCTGCAAGGGGATTTTTACTCCCCGCAGAAATGGGAAATTTCCTCATCATCAGGACTACCAAGGCAGGAGGATCAGGGCGATTATGTGCATTTTGCTGCATCATGAGGTGAGGTTTTTAAGAGGGAGATCATTTAAACACTGTTATGTGGGTGAGTTGGGAGAAATCGCTTTCAGTCTCACATCCTGTTCAGTTTGAGAAAACCAAGGTCATGGCCATGACTAAACCCCCAGCAGGCATTTTCAGTAGGTATCAGTTTTAACCTCTACAGCACTATGCTTGAAACTGCTTTTTGTAAAAATTGGTAAGTCACTGGTGATGAAGGTCAAATTAATTAATGCTAGAATGCATAATGAAGAATAATAAGGAATTGTTACAGTGGAGGCCTCTTACTAGCTGCTCTTGACTTTTCAACTGTGCATAAATGCAGCTTAGCTGTAAGAATGTTCAGTGGTCGAAAGAAATTGTTAAAAGATTTCTTGTGCATTTTCATACAACACTGCTATGTCATACAGCACAACACAACCAATGAAAAGCCAAGCATGCTGTGTGTGTACTAACCTCCCTGACTCCCTATTGGCTACAGACAATCACAGGCTTCTTTCTCTTCTCTTGCTGATGGTTGTACAAGATCACTTCTCTTCCTATCATGTGATCTGGCGGTATTCATCCTCATTGGGTCACTCTTTCACCTGCAAAACAACAAAAACAAGCATAATGCATACTTTGTGATGTTCGCATACACAGTGTCCGGTATACACCAGGCATATATACCCCACATTAAATACAAAAAGCAGAATAAATCATGACTCCTAAAGCCAGCTGGTGTGGGGCTGATTGCCAATCCAACAATTAGTCAGAGCAAGAGCCTTCATATGCATAAAGTACTATGCAAACTGAGGCTCAATAAAAGATTTAACAGGGTGAAGATACTCATATTGTCAAGTTGTCTGTATGGATCTTCTCCAACAAAATATATCACACTGATGTGTTTCCCATTACTGGCATCCATTCTGGAATATGTTTGCACATTCAAGTCAGACATGGTCCTCAGGTTTACAATTAGGTGCATTACACACCCTTCCCTCCCCACTGACCATAAACCCTCACACACTGGAACAAGCTCTCATGTTCAAAACCCAGCCATTATTGTCTCCCTCCTTTCTCTATCCTTCATTCAACACTCAAATCAGTATGTGTGCTTGTTTGAGTCACAGAAGTGCCAGAAAATCATACACACAATGCTGGAATTTGTAAACTTATCTCTCTCTCTCTCTCTCTCTCTCTCTCTCTCGCTCTCTCTCTCTCTCTCTCTCTCTCTCTCTCTCTCTCTCTCTCTCTCTCTCTCTCACGCACACACACACACACACAGTAATATCAGGTCATCACCTGTGTTGGGCCAGTTTTGAATATCCCTCATTCTGAAGAATGTCAGTGACATAAATGCCAGGTGGCTGCTAATGCAGTTGCAATTCCATACTTCCACTCCAGCTGTAGGGAACAAAGTGGAACACCTTTTGTCTTCAGCATGAATTTTGCAGTATGCCACAGGACATGTTCCATTCAGACTGAAAGCCAGTTTCACAGCACAACAGCCCATACTTAGATGGGAGGCAATTTTCAGCTGTTCAATAAGTCCTCACACCAGACAACTCTTATGTAACCAAGCAATGTTGCAGCGCAACTGCAGAAGTAAACATCCTTTACATGTGCCTACATGGGTCAGTGGGTTGTGACCACAGACAAAAAGCATGCGGGTAAACTAAAGGACAAGATAATGAAGACAGATAAAAATAAGTGAGATGTCCTCTCATTGTATATGCAAGTCCACATATATCACAGAAAAGCTTCCGTCTCCTTGCATCATAGATGCACACCTGTTTACAACCCCTTTTGAATCCTCCTCAGCTTGAGGTGTAAGGCTGTGCATATGGTTTTAGGTTTTATGCAGTGATTACAGCTTCGCCTTCCTTCTCTCATCACACATTCAGACATTCAAAAAGTGCACCACGCATCACCTTACTCTGCCCTTATGGCAATTACAATCTTCCTCCATAACTTCAAAAACAGGAGGCTAACAAGGTTAGCATATGAGCTCATGTAGCACATTAATAAGTGAACGAGTCAGCAATTACCTCTGATTTGTTTAAATGGTGGTTTGCCGTGAGCAAGAAGTAAGGGACTGAGAGCCTTTAAACCTTTAAAAATCACAGTATACTTGTTTACGATCATCTGCTGTGATGAGCAAACTTACCACGTTTAGTAAGGATCATTCACCTTCAGCTGATTTCTAAGAGAACTGAGCTGTAAGTTATTATTTCAGACATGCAGGGTGTAATGGCTACTTCTGGGAAGCACATGGTCTGAAAATCAGACAAATGGGTACAATTCTCAGAACAGACCCAACAACCTCGTAGACTGGTGTGCCTATCCAAATCAGTGATGTTCCTCTTAGAGGGAGAAGAGGGTGATTCTGATTCTTATTGCAAAACCATGTACATTACATGGATATTTCTCCTTAATTAGTTGCCTTCTGATGATCTTGAATACAATGTTAAAGCACACCTTTCCTTCCACAGAGTGCCTGAAATAGAAGGGTGATGTCAGGACACAAATCTCAAAGGAAGGCAGAGAGCGATTCAGTGTTCTGTTACAACTTTTTCTTGGTTTTGAAATTGCTGAAATATGTAAGGCAGAAGGAGAAAAGTGAAAATCTGTAATAGGATGCTGAAATCCTGAATCGCTGCAGGGCTCTCAGAGTTAGAAGAAAAATAAAGAAATAATAATAAAAAATTGTCTGACTTCAGCTCACCTTGTAAAACTTCACTTATTCAAGTGAACTGCACAGCTCTGTAAAGTTCAGAGGAGGCAAGAGCCGATAATTGAAAAAGGTGCGAGTTTCATCACAGTGTAAGTACTGATTAATCCTATACCCTCGTGCTGTCTGTATATAAAGAGAAGAAAGATGGCGTGAATGGAAGAGAAAGGCTGGACAGAACAGGGCAAGGAGGGAGGGAATTTTAAGTAGCATGCATGTGTTGCAAATTAGCAAGCTCTGGGCTGCAGCAACATGCTTTTCAAGATTAACCTCCACTGTGCTTTCATTGTAGACGGTCTACAGTCTAACAAGTAATACTATTCCATACAAATCCATCAGATCTGGTACTGTCCAATTATTCTCTGTCAGGATAATGACAGCTTTATGTTTAATGTGAACTCTATATGCATATTCAATGAACCTATGATATACACGGGATGCATATTTCCCACATATAAGGTATGACTAGTCCCTGAAATGCTAATACATTCTGTTTACAGTTTTTTTTTTTCATTCTGTATACAGTTTTACCTCATTCTGTTTGAATACATTCAAGTCTTCATAACTACATAGGCAATAATATTATGCCTGTCATGCAATTCCTGAGTATGCTCTTAAGTGGAATAAATTCAACAACATAAAATGGAAAAAATCAAGTATTTTAAACAAACACTGTCATTGCACATATGCACTTTTCCAGAGATGCTTAAATTAAATATGCTGTTCATTTTAAGGAGTCCATTTTTCTTTTTGTTTGTTTCTTGATGAATAATTTGAAATAAATTTAAAACAGAAATAAATAAATAAAGTGCACTTTAATCTAGCCCTATATATTCCAGCAATAACTCAGATGTATATTTATGTAAAAATATACAAGAAATTTGTAAACACCTGTCACATAAGCGCAAATATACATATACACATGTGCAAACAATGCAAAATTCATTGTTCACTTACATAATATGCATTCAACTGAAGCATCTTCCCACAGAAAACGTGGTCTGTAGCATACGAAACAGTGAATCCATACATATTATGCAATAATTCCATTATCAAATTATGTAGAGTTTCTATGCTTGCTTTCTGGAAATGAGAGAATAAAAGGGCTCTTCTGCTTCTTATGTAAGCCGACTATTCAGCTCTGCTTGCCTCGGAATGATGGAGACACATGTTTATCTCATAACTGTGTAGCTGTTCGTGAGGGCTGACTCACAGCTTTGTGACTTTTGAAAAGCAGTGATTGGCTAAACAGCTTCTGTGGCCAATGCATATATTTGACCGCTCAACAGATATGACAACCGTAATGCATGTATAGGATTTCATGGCCTGTGTCCTTTTCTTTTCCACTAGTATTGAAAAGCACCTCGATATCATGAGAACTAATGCTGAGCAGGTCACACACCCACTGCAACTCACATACACTTAACACTCAACTGATTTTGTACATTTTGTATGTGTCCATCACAATACTTTATATTTATTTGTTTTATGGGTCATATACTTGTTTATTAGGACTCCATTCTGAGCAAGGCATTGAGTTCTGCATAGCTGTGCAGGGCAATAGAAGGAAACCTAAGAGCAGTTATTCCTTCAGGCATCCTTTCCTGCAGAGTTGACTTTCCGTGAGCATTATTCCCGCCAAGTAATGAAATCAATCAGGCAGACACAAAGAGCAATAGGGCGCATCACTTCACCCTACAAGTCCAGTGCCGCTCCACTCTGCGAATTGGGTGAGCTGGCATCACACGCTCTTTGCAGTCTGTCACACTTACATAGCGAGTGCCCATTTAAAACTGACCAATATTTCCTCTTGTTCTCCTCAAGCATTTAAACAGGGATGCCATTATCAGCAAGGGCTTGACACTAAAAAGGCACTGCAATCTACTTCAAATGAGCTTCCGCTCATATCAAGAAGTCAGAAGTGTGTCTGGCTTTTTCTCTTTTTTTTTTAACTATACAATTGTGGCAAATATCCAAGGAATGTTTTCTATATACAATTTAAGGATGGTTATTCACTTCTGTGTGAGCAATTAAAAATGGCAGTAATATCTTTGACATCCTCAAACACTGTAGACCATGAGGGAGAACATTTAGAAACAGATTTTCATTGAATTTCACAATCCATCTTTCCAATGTACTTCTGGCCTGGAGATGGTAAGACCAGGTAGGGATTAAACAAAGGATAGGAGGAGGCCATGCTGTTTTTTGTTACTGAGTGCAGCAGTAGTAACAGACACATATAGACTGGAGTCATTACTTAGGAAGACCAAAGTTGGGGTGTGATATATCTCTGTACTAATGATCTCAGAAATATTTTTCTCAACTGAGCAGCCCCTGAACATA
Source organism: Megalops cyprinoides (assembly GCF_013368585.1). Lineage (NCBI taxonomy): Eukaryota > Metazoa > Chordata > Actinopteri > Elopiformes > Megalopidae > Megalops > Megalops cyprinoides. The sequence goes on along the minus strand of NC_050594.1, from coordinate 18,195,301 downwards.
CATAAGGTATTGGTTTCACCTTTGTCACACAACATGCAAAAGGAAATGGGTTGCAATTTTCACGCAATTATTTAAAACGGATAAGCTAATTTCCTAGAATCTTGGGCAAAAAGTGCTTCCAAATTTACCAGATTTAGACAATTCCTCACAAATTTTAAAATATAATATCATATAGATTATAATGATTACCATACTTTCCAGATCTCTTTTCTCTGATCCTAAGGAGTGCAGGGTGACACTAAGGTGTCAAATCAGTCTTGACAGTTGAAGCTGCTGCTGAGTCCTGCCGCTTCACAATTATCTGGCATGCAATGCCAACACCTGTCCTCTCCCAGGTAACCTTGGTGATCAGAGTTAGGTGACCAGAAGGATGAGAAGCATGAGTCAATATGACATGAAATTTGTTATTTGAAATGGCACTTCAAATTAATGTGGCAGCAGCATTACTTTCCCTGCCACCCATAGCAATGAAATCAAGCAAACACATGTCACTTTAAAAATTTCATCCAAATTATATCAGCTCTTCTCTAATAAAATAAATATACAGCTGTGTTATGCTTTTATTTAGAGTATTTTTCTGGACCGCCAGCACTATTTCCTAGTGGGGCATCACTAAGATGAGAATTACATTCAGGATATCAGTTAAAATTAGTCTCTCTTTCCCACTGGACTAAATTACAGATACTTCATATATTTAGTCCTTGGGGGGGGGGGGGGCACTCAAAAACTTTTCAAAACACAAATGACTTTCTCTCTCTGGTTAGACAATAATGACTGGTTTGACCTCTGTCTCCTCCCACAGGCAGTGCGTCGAGCTCATCAGTGTCTTTTACCAGACGGTGTGTTCATCAGGGGCAGCTCCTGGGCCTGACTCCAGCTCAGTACAGATCGCCCGCCTCACGGGGGATTATGGAGAATAACCAGTGCATGGCTATCTCCGCTTATGTACTTACACTGCATATTTTTTTCATTAGTGCTGTTTTGGCTCACAGGTATTTAATGTTGAAGATAGAAGCTTAAGCCAGAGTGTTTGCTGCCCCCATCTACTTATAAGCTTCCCCTACCGTGGTAAATAACTCACAGTTGATGCAGACCTTAATGTGATTTGGTTATGCAATTTTACCCCAACTGTCAGATATCGGCTCTCTTTTTTCCTGCTTCCCAGGATTTAGTGGATTCTGTTCAAGTTGGACAATCTAATAAACGAAATATCCCTTGAAATGAGGGAAAAGGAAGACAGTCAGAGAGATAATGGACATCTGTTGCCAGTTACAAACATATTTACGTTTACAGAGGGGGGCATCAGTCTTGAAGCAAGTTCTAAACCACTGAGTTGGGTGTAATGTCATTGAATATAATATGAATCTCTTTACAAGAATCACAGTGCTAGTCCTGTCTTCCAATACATATGCAGGGGCCAAAACAGAAGACTTGTTCGGTAAAACCTATGCTAAATATGGTCCGGACATTCACTCACTACAAACCACACTAAATGCCCTGAAGGATGTGGCTTTTTGGCATTGTTTGCAACACTGGGTTTACCATGCTGCTTAGGTCATCTGACAACACTCTGGCCCAAGAAATATCCCTACTTTGGCAGATTTACAACCTTTTTAACAAAAACAATAGATTTAATAGATTTTCCCAAATGTATTCCACTATTTGTCTCCAGAACCTTTTGCCTTAAGACAAAAAGAGTCAGCAGCGTGATTTGGAACAAGGCTTTATTTGCCTTGGTTTAGACTTGCTACAGAAGAGCTGAGGATTCAGAGGTGAGCATGTCAGTGGACTAATTAAAAATATATGCTTTTGTGTGTTTTTAAAAATGGCCAGATAATAAAACATTCACTGGTATAATGGAACAGGAGCTTGTAACAGTACTTCAGCTTATTGTGAATAAAGACATTCTCATGAGATGATCTTTTTATCATTGAAATACAGCATTGTGTTTTTAAAATAATAGGTGTATCATATTTACTTTGATTACTCAGACATAAAAGATAATAAATAAGAAGATAATAAATACACAAATACACAGTTTCATATCACAATTTTTCACAGAGTGTCCACTTTTGAACAGTAGCAGGATAGTTGAGTTACAATATTATTTCAATTCTCAGCACATTTTAATCTGCAATGCCTAATAGCCACCATTTCAAGCAGTTTTAAGTGCTGCACTTTGTAAGTCACAGTGGATAAAGGTATCTGCCAAGCAAATCATGCACTTCACACTCATAGAAATGATTGCTCAACAGGTGTGATTTTATTACATGTTTTGATATGACTATAGCACAAAAATCTGCACACAAAGTTTTGAATGACATTGCAATTCAAGAGCACCATCTAAGAAGTGCTGTGTAGGGTATAATTTTGCCATTCAGAATGCTACCATCACCATCATTCAGAATTCTGCAAAAACATTCAGTGGATTTAAGTATTAAAATAGCGCACATTGTTTATTTCTATCCTCAGAACATTCCAGGTGAACTTCAGGCTTATTCTTGGTCACTTGCATATAAGGTCAAATTTATTTTTGATGTATTTTTTAGTCCTCTGTCTATGGTGACATTTTCATCATAGCTGAATAAATAACATTGTGACTTCTATGACAGCTAGTTGACAGGGAGTGCACAAACATTCACACAGTGTGACACATTGTCACTGAAAAGACAATATCAAACCATCCGTTTTCACTTCTGAATCACATCAACCAATCGCAAAAAAAAAGCTAAAAGGACACAGTGGCACAGGGTATGCATATATAATTATGGAACTCAGTAAACACCTTTATAAATTTGCCCAATGTATTTTAATGAGGTCACACCATGCATATCACAACTGTTTCACCCTTCAGAGAAAGCATCCCTCGCATATTACCACTGTCATGGCTTATATCCTCAACAGTAACACCATCTTCCCAGCTGGGACATGCGATAGTGCCATTTAGTATGAATGTGCCACATCTGAAATTCCTATACACCCTTGTGGAACTCAAGGATGTGTATTAACAGAAATTTATTTTAAAAAGAACAAATAAAAATGTTCACACACAGCAGCTTTTGAGAAAATTTCTGATGGTCGTATTGACGTGTATGTGCTGCCAGCCATCAGCTAGGAGATACACAGGGGTTCATCTGCCCTCAGCCTCCCAATCTTTTGTGTGCTCACGCTGACACTGAAGCACAAATCAATACACAAGTCAACACAACCACTCTTTCCCACAAACAATGCTGTCTGCAAAAAGTGAAAACAGTTTGAGGCCATGGATGAGGAATTACCTTGGTTGGAGATAGCGTGGCTTTATCAGCGCCATTGGTATTGTGAGTTCAGAAGTAGTCAAGAGCCATTCATTGATTCTGGTAATATAAAGTACATGTACTATAGGACATAACTAGCCTGAGATGCATAACAAGGCTGAGTGAAAGTGGTTGATTTGATTGCAAAATGGCAAGAGGAACTTTAAGAATTGATTAGAGTGATAGGAGTGTAAGTCTTCATGAACTCTATGATGAATGGAGCTACAATGTGCTGTCAATCACTGACTTGTTTTAACCAAACAAACAACACTGGCATCCACATCAAAAATGCTAATGCTTCAAACTGTGAATTTGTGATAATACATTACAGCTCCACCCAACCAGTTTGCACTTCATGAAGTCTCACACTTGCTTCCACTCTCCTGATTTTAGTACAGTATTTAACCAACAGCAGCCGTCTTTGTCCTGTACATAAGTTTTTAATTGTTTTGTTTCTTTAGATTCCTACATCCATGCGGGCTTTGAGGAAAATTGACAATTGCAGTACAGCTGGATTAAATACATACAAATTTATGCAAATAGGAAGTGATTTACAATGCAGACAATGTACACTGCTGTCAGGTTACATTGTTTACGAGCTCAGAAAATGGCTTCTTAATGAAGTCTTAGAAAAGCAAATTGAATTAAAAAATGCTGCAGATAATGGCATGCCAGCACAGACACATTGCATTGAAAAAGAAAAATTGCATTATTGAAAAGCAAGCCACAGTGGAAATATAGTATTGCATTTCATTCAGAGGACAATGACAAAGATTGACTCAGCTATAATGAAACCTAAAAAAAAAAAATCACTTTCACAGTATATCCAGTGCAACATTATCATAATGTCACCTGGAATATGATATGTACAGTCTGGCAGCCTTTTCCCATGTATGGAACTCGTACCAGTGTATATCACATACAAATGAGTTATTATGCATTTTAAGATTTGTCATAGAAGAGAGTCGTCAACTCTTTTGCACATACCTCGGTGGTTCACACTTTGCTTGTAATACAGATTTAAAAAATGCCATGTCATCTTGCAGGGAAAGTAGGTTCAGTTCATTTCAGTAAGTTCAAACAAACAGGAAAACATTCCATCCATGATTATTTTACACCACTACCATCACATGACCAGAGAATTATGGGCCCAAACTTATAATCAACGGCAGTCATTTTTCAGTGACAGATGAACACCGTGGAGTGCATCCCATTGGCATTCATAAACATACTTGCACCTCAGGAAAAAAAGCCTAGGTTGGAACTTTACACATCAGAATGGTAGCAACATTGTATAGTATTAGATAAAACAGCTAGCCATCAAGATAATGTTACAGCTAAAGGTGATAAACCATGTGTTATTCCCACCACCTTGGTAGACTGCTATCCATACACAAAGAATCAATAATCAATTAAGTTGGAATCAAACACAGCCACTCAAAATTAGAAAGGGGTCTCCCTTTTTTACAATGACATGTACAGCTTCTAACATGGTCTCCTTTTGTCTGCAGTCTGCTCATTCTGTGTAGTTAATATCTTCACATTTTTAAATCAATACCTGGCAGCTATCAACACATTCCACTTGACAGACACCATAAAAGATATAACTAAAAGATCAAAAAGACAAAATAGCTAGTTAGTTGACAAAACAAGCCAAAATGTTCTGCACAAGAATTTGCGTCATGCTGTCATACTTCATGTCATTGTGACTGAATGTCCACAGACTGTACATCTGTGATCACCAACCGGAGATGGCACAACTGGAAAATGACAGAGGGGTCAGGCTATTGAGTTACAGAAAAAAAAAAAAAAATGAAACGGTATGTATTTGGGCATCTTGCTTTTCACTAGGGTTACCTGAATCTCAGCAATTCACAATAATATGAATACACAAAAACACATGATCAGTAAAAACAAAAATACCTGTGTACACATATAAAACTTGAGAAAAAAGATCATGTCATGTCATGCCCTGGTTTGTGCATGTCAAAAAGATAGCTCAACCAGCACAACCGTTTTTCAATAATGTTTTTTAACATCCTTTGAATCAATATGTGGAGTGTACCCACCAATTGAGTGTTGCTGTCGCGATACTCGAATTTTAGTTCACTTAGCTGCAAAAGTGTCTTGCCTTTTGCCAATATTCTGTCGTTGCAATGTTATTATGAAAGTTATTGCAATGTTATCATGAAACTAATATAAAATATATAAATATAAAACCATTTTACTCAGGCACAAAGCCACACTAAAACTGTAAACGCTAAAGATTTCAGAATGCAGAATTGCAACAAAATCCCTGAAACATGGATAAAATGCATTTGTCAGAACTACTCTCAGCTACACAAATTTAAAGGAATTCTTTTGAAATACATTTTATGCAGTAATTAGATGTTTTTAGCTTTGATCAGTAGCAGCTGCTTCATTACTACATCAAACTAGTCTACATATTGTATTCCCAAAATATTGAAGACAAAAAACATTTTTAATATAGTTAATTTATATAATACATAAACTCCCAATATATATATATATATATATATATATATATATATATATATATATATATATATATACTGATATGATATGACATTCTTCAGTGCATTGTTACTTTAAGCTTTGTGACCATGTGTTTTTTTTTTCATTAATAAAAAAATGAGATAAGAAAACAGGTGTCATAAAAGCTCCTGCCTCAGGCCTGACGCCCTTAAATTCAGGCTTTTTCTTGTTTTATGCATTTTACCCCTTACACACATAGGGCTTTTTTGTGATTAAGGCTGATTTTATAGCATATGCCAAAATATATTATTCATTGTTTTATTTAAGTATTTTTACTGAACTTTTCCTTAAAGTGGCTTGGCATTTCATTAACATTCTGATACAAATACAAGCACCATAGACAGATATAAAGCCTATCAAGAAGTATACTTAGCATAAAGCTTTATCTTCTGGTAAGTTAATTAAGTTTATATTATCCATTAATCAGAAATGGAAGATAATTTCCCTAAAAGGTGTACATTTAGTAATGGTTGTATACGATTAATTTCCTTTGCAAATTGATCAGATTAACACCTGGTGAATCCCAGGTTTACATCTGCCCATGGGGAACCATAAACGGTGTAAAGATATCACACCTATAAACACAAATATTTAAACCAACATTCAGCAGATATGGATGTGTACTGATGTGTATCACATAGGACACAAACTCACTCACACACACACACACACACACACACACAAACACACCTGCACACAGACGCACACACACGCACGCGCACACACACCTACATACGTGCACATGCACATACATACACACCTGCATACCCCCCCCCCCCACACAGGCTGACATTCTCTGTGTTAACTGAGACTGTAGCCCCCCGGGGAAGACATTGCCCCCCAGCTCAGAGCCTCTCCCTTTCCCTCCCTCACTGCCACTCAGCAGAGAGCAGCAGGGGAGGATACTGCTGTGAGAATACTTTGAAATGGCCTCCCTCCCATGCCATGTGAGCAGGAAGTCAGGTGCTCCTGCACTATAATTAATCTAATTCAGGGCTTTGCTGTCATGCCTAAGATCTCTGCCCTCAGTCTCTCAGGGAGGCGGAGCTTCAACTCCACACAGGGACCCTTCACTGTCCACCTGCTAGCTCCACCCTGCCACGCCCAGCCACGTTCCTCTGTCAGACCTTCAAATGGCAAGTGATTGGAGACTACATCAGAGCACCCACTCCGCAGCTATTGTGTAGGACTCCTATGTGCTCTGATGTCATTGAGAAGTAGTCATCATATAAAATAATACAATAGATGATATGAATGATATGATATGAATATATGATATGAATGTTACTGAAGTCAAAATCTGACCACCATGAAAGTCAAGGTGTGTGTATATATATATATATATATATATATATATATATATATATATATATATATATATATATATACACATTTTTTTTTTTATTGCACGGATAACTTCCATGGTCATGTCCAAATTGAGCTGAGCTCGGCAGCAGCAGAGGCAATTTGTTAAAGGACTGTAGAGTGCTCTTACAATACTTCATTAAATTATCCCTATTCACCGGCTGCAGTAAGCGCCAAAGCCTCTTACATTGACAGTAGGATTCTGCAGAGCTGGCTCCAGCCAATCACAACCTAATATTAAGAGTTGTATGTAGCTGGTGCTCAATGATGAATCTATTAGGACTTGTGCCAATGCCACTTTAGCCAAAGCTCTATCCATCAGATAAGCAGTGCTCTTGTACATTACTTCCCTCACTTAGGCTCTTCACATGTTCTTTGAAAACAGACTACAATTATGCCTCATATAAATAAATTAAGAACTCTAATCCTTGATCCTATACATATAAGAAATTGTCTCATCTTGAAAAACTGCAAACAACTTCATGTATACAATACAAAAGAAATTTCAAAATATGGCTTGAATATAGACTGTAACGTAAGTATAACTAGCATTTAGCACAGTGAATTGTACATGATCACCCCATTATTGACCACTACATGGTGTCTGAATCTGTATTTTTAAAATGATAAACCTGTGTGAATGCCCAGCAATTTCACTGTGGAATACATTTATTTTAAGAAGCAAGGTTGCGCTTTTACATATGGTAATAATTTGAAAGCTATCCTCTTTATTTCAACAATCCCCTTGACTCATGGACAAAATCTGTCCACAGTCAACCTACGCACACCTACACGCACAAGTCCTGTCACATACACATGCACGTGCACAAGTGCTGTACATTCATGCATATGCACAAACAAAACACACAATAATCCCATGGTCTTCCAATGGTGGATCCCCACACTTCAAAGTCATTTTCACACTATGTTTGAAAACTATTGAGAAGACCTGGTGACAGACTTTCAGCTCCACAGACTGTACTTAAGAACATAAGAGGGAAGATTACAAATGGGCACTGGGTCTGTTACATCATGATTATGGCTGGTATATCCTTTATTCAATCAAAGGTTTCCATCAAACATGTAAAGGAGCAGGCTAATAGTGCTTTTGTTGACACAATTCTGTTTGCTACAAGCACTTCCAGCTGCATGGCTTCAAGTACTAAGAAGCTGTTTTCAGAACAGGTATCTGAACTAAAGTCACCCAGTTTAAGATTTCCTCCTGAGCCTTTTTATAAATATTTAATGCACAACTTCATGAAAACTTTTGAAATCCTACATGAAATTCAATGTGAAATCTCACTAAATGTTCTCTGGGTTCTTTTCGCCCACTGTAATAACAGCATGGGTGTGGGGCAGGATGCTGTCTGCTGGGGTTGTGATGGTATCGGTTACTGTGGTTACTGGCTGTTTGACTGTCAACAGAAACAGGAGACACCTACTGTAATGGTCTCATGTCAAAATAAGAAATGTCAAAAAAGTGAATTTCCTTTTTCATATGGAACTGGGAATTTCAAAACAGAATTGGGCATTTTCATGGCAATTCGTTTTCTGAGCAGTTGATAGCTTGGTGTGAAGAGGTGGAGAGATAAACATGACAGATGGTGACTCCACTTCTTAAAAACACCTTGCAAAGGCTCTCTTCATATTAACTACTTCCAGATATTATATGGAAGAAGTGTTTGAACATTATCAAAGAAGGTGTGATAAAACGAAGATAAAATAAAAAGAGGCATCTATTTATTGGAATTACTTCAAACAAAAACACTGAAAAGTTATGATCTTATTTTTCTCCTTACATTTACTTTCCTAATATATATTTTCAGCATGAGTATTTCCACAGCACAGAAACATAACCTCAATACGTTTATGTACACACACAGATACAAGGATAAGATATATGAGAGAATAAAACTTTTGATTGTTTTATATTTTTTCTTTGTCAACAAGCATTTGAATTATCTTGAAGTCTATGATTAGGGAGCCCATGGTCAATGGATTGTGCAGTGGAAAAACTCACATATTCGCAGCACATAAAAATAAAAGTAATCATGAATGCATGAGGTATAATGCCTTTCTAAAAATGTTCATAAAATGAATAAAATATGTGACTGTGATGGTATATGCCTCTGAAACATTATCTAATGCACAAGGTGTACAGTATTGAAAATGTGCTGTATAGATTCCCCCAAAAAAAAAAAAAATGAAATTGCTTTTTCAAAAGTATGAGATTCAATAGACATATAGATGGTTCATACATACAGGGTCAGTACACAATGTTGGCAGCATTTTACTTTGATATTATACATTTCCAGGGGCAAAATAATATAGAATATGAAGACTTTTTCGATTGTCCATGACCAAGTGAAACAATGCATTACAATGATAAATAGTATATGCAACGATGGACTAGCAGTGCTAAGATTGTGTAAATCATGTACAGGAAAGACCTGCCTAAGACTTACAAAAATGTTGCCCAAAAATGCATTGGCATTTTCATCCAGACATCAAAAATATGAGATGAAAACGGGCGGCAGTGTAGCATAGTGGTTAAGGATCAGGACTCGTAACCGAAAGGTTGCCGGTTTGATCCCCGCTGGGCCACTGCTGCTGTACCCTTGGGCAAGGTACTTAACCGATAATTGCCTCAGTAAATATCCAGCTGTATAAATGGATAACATTGTAAAGAACTGTAACCTATGTAAGTCGCTTTGGATAAAAGCGTCTGCCAAATGAATAAATGTAAATGTAAAACTACATCCTGCTGCAGAGGTGGGCAATCCTGGTCCTGCAATTTCTGGGATTTGGTCCTGTTCAAACCATTGATTACATAATCAGATTAGGTTTAAGGCCAGGTTAAAGCAGGCGCCTGTGTGCTCAAGACCCTTGGTACTGACCAGTCAGAGTCTTCAGAAAAGGCTCTCAAACCTCAGCGGGCGTTCAATAGAAAGAGTGCAGGAGACCGCCCAATAACTCTCTCTTCTGGAGAAACCATTCCGCTGAGCAGCCATTCCACACAGCTAGAGGCCGGTGCAGAGAATGTTTCTACAAAGTATGGCAAGGTGGAGATGTAAAACTGGTTACAATTTTACAGCTAAATTCACTGTAATGTCTGCCAAAACACTTTTTCCTGTATAAAACACCAATGCAGATTTCATTATTTGAATATACACATGTATTCACCATTAATACCTTGTTTGTGTGCAGCCAGTCACAATTTATATTTATGACAAATATACCCAAAGATGCACTGGCCGGATAAATGATCTTTAAAAAATGTAGCAAGTTAACAGAAATGTGTAATAGGCTGACGACAATGCAGATTTTGAATCTAGATCTGTCGAATTATGTCAGTCACTACAACAAAATGTTTTGTGGATCTCTGCTGTATTGACCTGGACACCCACAGTATCTGTAGGCTTTCATTCTAGCCAGGCACTTAACAACCTGCTTCACCCAATCATTGCCTGATTGAACCAATTTAGCTTCCTCCCCCAGTTTGTACTGTAGTCCAAAGAGGGTGGAACCTGCTAGATTGCATCCCTCAAGGACTGGAGTTGAGTAGCCTCGACTTAGAAGCACTTAAAGCAATTAACAGGCATGTGGCACTTCAAGAAAAGCATTGACTGCAAGTGCCGATATTGAATATACTGGTGCCTTGTGCCAGTGTCACATAAATCCATCTTGATTTATGTGCTGTAGTGCAGAGATATTATTATTATTATCTAAATGTCGTATATAAATTGAGCAGCAGCAGAGGCAATTTGAGAAAAAAAAAAAAAAAACACTTCAGGTGGCGAAGTGATGTTATATTTTTGTATACATTTATACACCCTGTGACCTGGCAGATACCTGTAAGTTGCTCAGATGACATCAGTGGGCTACCATTTCACTGCGGTGCACTGTGAAATTTGTAGTGTGAAAAATAACCATTGGCTCTTTTGCACATCCATATACTGTATTGCTGCAGTGAGATTAGCCTAATGTGGTACCGCCGACTCCAAAAACGGCTGCATTAAAGAGAAGTGTTTAAATGTGAAATATCAGTCTTAAGATTTTATTCATGACCAAAACATTTATTTGTAAGATTTTGTATTCACATCACTACAATTTAAATCTGTTTCTTTCAGTCCAAGTGCCCTTTGTCTATGCGAAGTTCATGTGCACTCATCTCTACACATCTGCTTTTACTTTTCCAATAAGCAGCTCAATTTATATGTGAACAAAAAGCAACTTCATGATGTAATTGACAAATTTAGTCTTCCCCTTGAAATTTCTATATTTTTGTATCCTGGTAAGTTGATTCCCTCCTGTAGACTCACGGTTGCCAGGAAATCAAATTCCCCTGTTCACTGCAGGTCAGCCCACGTCCTACACCACACACTCATTTTCAGCATCGATGTGAAGATATTTATTTTCTAAAAATATGTCAATATTTTTTCTTTAAAACCAATGGTTTCTGATCAAATGAGTGACTAGGTAACAGTAAAAAGCACAATTATACAAAATTATTTCTTAATTACAATTATGTTGTGGAAGGTTAAATCTATCCAAACAGCACATTTACTTGCTCAGCTGTGCTATTGTTTCTTTTTTTTTTACTGTATATTAAAGTTACTTTCTGACAATAAACTATTTGGTTCTCATATTGGTGAAATAAGAAGACTTGAAACACCGTTTAGAATTGCTGCTGAACCCCTGAGGAGGAAAATCCGTTTGGGTCGGCAATAATAGCAATATATTTTCACTTCCATTGGTCTCTTTCTTCATCTTACACAAATTTATGATCCAAAGTGTGATGCATTGAAAATGCCAGCAATTTTTCTCTCAAGCAGCAATGTTTTTTTTTCTCCAACCCCCCCCGCCACAAACCCCGATAAATGTAGCCTTGGCATTTGTGTGAACTGGAGATTAAATTCAGGAAAGTTGGCCTTAATTCGGATTCCAATAAATCTTTTAAAAATATATTAAATCTGCTGCATTTACAGAACTGAAACTGCCATACATCATAAGTATACATGCATTGTGTTTATTGTGGCAGGAAGCTTTCAGTTAAAGATTGCCTGACTCTGGGGACTCTGAGGTGTGCTTGCCTGAGAGCTTAAACTGATCAGTGCTAGAATGTGTTCAGTCCCATTCCATCAATGGCAGGTCAGTCGTTTCATTATCAGTGTAAAGACTCTCTTCCTGACATGACATTTGCTTCATGTTTGTAACAGTAGAGAGCCAGACTGGTGGTGTGTGTGTGTGTGTGTGTGCGTGTGTGTGCGTGCATATGTATGTGTGTATGAGTGTGTGTGTGTGCGTGTGTGCGTGCGTGCGTGCGTGCGTGCGTGTGTGTGTGTGTGTATGTATGTGTGTATGAGTATATGCACAAACACACACACACACACACACAGTGTTTCCTGTATGGTAAAATAAGATACTGTGTGTTTATATTCAGCTTTTATTACTTCCCTCTAGTCTATTCTGCCAACTTCTTGTGGATTTGCCTATGTTTTATGCCACCTGTCTTAGGTCGAGCTGTGTCAGCTGTCATCCCTGGAATGGAGAGCGCACACTAGAGTTGTGCTCCTCTGAAGTCCTTTTTTAGGATGATTCTTTCACAGCATGACAAACATTTCAACCACCAATGCATTTCAAGTTGCCAGCACTCTATGTACGCTGCATGTAGGTGCATTACCACTTTAAGTGACACCGGCATTTCCGGCTCAAAAGTCACCACAAGAAAGCTTCCTGTTTTCTTCTCACAAAGCATAAAACATTTTAGAAAATAAAAAAATAACAAATATGCTGCATTAATATGTGTGCTGGCAACTACATAAGATAGAGCTTAAATGACAAATAGTGATAGCCTTAATTTTGAAGGCACTGCAAATTAATTTAATGTAAAGGAAATAGATTGTTTTATTCATTTCAATGTTAATACTAGTGTAATTCTAGCACTAATAGAATCACTGATTTCTTCTCAGTTACAAGTTCTTTTATTGTATTTGCCACACTTAGAATCTTTGTTGAAAAAAGTCAAGCCACCAATATGAGACAAATGAGTAAATTTCTTGAGCACATGAGATATCAACTCTATGGTAAACTTAGTGAGCACAGTTCCCATTATAGTGGTCGACTCCAGCTACATAAAATCCAGGCAATACTGACATTCGTTTATTCAAGTCCCAATCAGATTTTACAGTGTGCAGTACAAAATTTAAATAATACTAACATATTGTTAGTTATTCATGACAAATGTGTATAGGCCTACTCAGTCTGCTTTTTGATTACAGTGGTAGACATTGCAGTATTCTTACATGTTACAAATTTGTGTGTTTATGATTTTGTACAATGAATGTATTGTGTGTATGGCATTAATTCATGCCAAGTAAATTTCTGAATACAACAAAATAAGAGCAAAATTAACTATATTTACGACAAGGAATGACCATTTTTTATTGCTTCATTATAATGTGCCAAGTTTAAGTACTGCTTTAAACAAGCATCAAACAATCTACAAACATGTCAGACACATTCTAGTGTGTTTGCTGAACATTTTTATTTCCCCAAGGCAACATTTATTCATCAATTATTTACTCAGTCTCAATTAAACATTTTCCCTCTATTGGAAAACACTTAAATGGACCTAAATTAACAGGAGACTTCACAAGGAGAATTCACCCTGGGGAGCCATGGCAGGATGGGAATACAGAATGCATGATCCATAATCTTTCAACCCTGACCTCTTAAATGATGTGGCAGTATTAGGATGAAGGTGTTGTTGCTGGTGTTTTGTTGTTGTTTTATGTCACAATGTGTTGACTCAATTGATTGGTGTATTTTATCAGCAAAATCCTATCAAACAATGAAAAAACTGTTGTCATTGTTAATTTGAATATTTATTCCTCCATTAACAACAATTAATCAAAAATTTCTCTTCCCATCTATCAATGTACATTTTATAACAAACTGTCTGAACTGGTTGAACTAACTAATGCAAAGATGTCACAAAAATGCTAAAACCAAGACTGTGCTAAAATCAAAACCTGTATAACATTACTTCTCTTTCGCTCTTCCGAACACATTCTTTCTTATATTGGTAGTACTTTACATTTAGCTATTACAAAGCTATTTTATGTGTAAAGCTATTGCATTTGGAAATGTAATTTACAAAATGAAATGATTTTCAATGACAACAGCAGGACAGCAATCATCACTGCCACAAACAACATCAACAGCAGCAATCATCAACAGCAAGCACGAACCAGTGGCAACTTATCTACAATGCATTATATGGTAGTGCCTGACAGTTGTGCGAACTGAAGCAGGTCTACGTGTTCCAGGGATCATTAATGCTTAATGTTTCTCTGTCTGCAATTAGTATCCAGCACAGAAGAGTGTTCGTATTGCTTTTAATACGTGTACAGTCAAGCCATACGCCTTTATATTATTTATGAATATCACATCAATGCTGGATGTTCCAACAGTGGAGCTACATTTATGGGCAAGCCTTTAAGTGGGACGATGACTGTCAGGCTCCTGTGGTCTATTGATTAATTAATGAAATAATGCAAGAATATGCGCATTCTCTTTAATTGCTATCATTCTGACAACACTCTACCCCCCGGGAAAACTACTCAAACACGCACATACACACACACACACACACACATACACACACTCACACACCTGTGACATCAAATGATGTTTTACTCATGTTCAGTAGAGGAACGTAACCTGAAATGTATAGTTTTACCCAAACCATAAGTCACATGTTTTATTGCTTGTCTATTTTTTGATTGTGTTTGTTTGTTTTCTTTAAGGAGGTGGATTTCACACTTTGTTTTAATTGGAATAGCACCTTTTTATTCAAACATCATTCTGCGCTGGATATCAAAACAAACGCCACCTCCATACCTTGAATGAGTGCCCTTAATCACAGCCAGCCTAATCTGCAAGTGATTTCAACACTGTACAAGTGGAGAGCATGCATACTAAACAACCAAAAAAAAAATGGCACACAAGCCTTGCAGTGGGAGACCACATGCGTGTAGGAGTTTTTGGAGAGGGCACTTTAGTTTAGACAGCGGTGACATAATCGAATCTACAGCACGTCTGTGTCTGGTCTGCAGTGGGCCTTCACCCCGGCCTGCAACGTCCCGTGGCTACAGCCCACAGACTTCACCATGCCCTCGCTGCGCAGCCAGCCTTGGGTCAACAGAAACAACAACTGCTGTTTATGTGTCCACTTTCCATGGCGTGGCAGCCTTCCAAAGTGGAGCGGATCATAGCGATGCCCCGAGGTGCTCTTGCGGTGCGTTCGCAGGCAGCATCTCTAAGCCACTCACAAGCAAAGAGCAGGGCAGTAAGATGCTGTAACATCCAGGGCCCTTTATGAACACAAACACCACTATAATCGTGCACCATAATTGCTTTTTTGAGGTCATCGTGTCCTGCAATACAAAGATACTGAACAGATGAGTCTTTGCCAAGAATAACATGAAAGGAGCCCCTATACTGTTTTTTTTTAAACAAACAATGTGGTAAACAGCATACCAATGACAATATGTCCTATACAACTTAAGAAAAAGTTAAGCAGCAGAACTCGTAGCCGGGTTGATTTACAGATAGGCTACTGCTGTTGTACCCTTGAGGAAAATACTTTGTCTCAGTAAATATTCAGCTGTATAAATGGATAACATATGGAATGTTTAAGCTACTTTGGGTAAGAGTGCTAAATTAATGTAATCATAATGGATGAAGACTATACAAACCAAGGGAAGTTTTTTTCTCTGAATAAAGTCAGCAGCAGGAAATCAATAAAGTCAAGGGAAATGACTTACTTTTAGTGTTTAGTGTTACTTTTAGTGCATTTTTTAAACAGCAAGTCATGTTTAGTACCTGCACTGGTCCTCCTTGTACCTACATTTGAACATATTCAGTACCAACAATCCATGCACTGCTCAGCCAACGTCTGGCTTGATCTCATGTGAATCCAGGATAGAGATGAGACTAAACCCCAGCAGACCTGGGATTAGACCCTTCAAAGGAAAACCTTAAACTGTTAAGCATGTTGGAAATGGAAATTCTCAAAGACCCTGGTTGGAACAGTCTGCCGGGCTGCAGTCGGAAAAAGGTTGTGATAGAGAAAAACAGAATGCAATGGGAGACAAAATGACCTATTCTACATTCCCTTCTTAGAGCTCATTTTGCCAGGATTCACCCTTAAAGCTGTCCCTGATGGCCAGGCCAGGAAGTGTTTTGTTTTTTTTTTTTTGTTTTTTGGGTGCGGCAATCCAAAAAAAGTCACCTATGCTTCAGTTCCTGCTAATCGGTATTTAGGCTGCAGCTGAATTCTTCGCTCCACACATTCTTTCCCTTCAAAGTGTTTTGGCAGGAGGGTCTCCTGGGCGCTCTCATCCTCTCTGCAGACTTAGCCTCACATTGACAACTGCAGAGTGGAGGGAGATGCATTACACAGCTGGCTTTGTGAGCAAATCACCATTAATAACTGATCCGCTGACTGAACAAAGTTTGTGTGCCTTTCAACAGAGGTGGGACTATTGAACCAAATGACCCAGTAGAAAGGAATGGATGGTGACTATTAATGATAGCTGGGTGACTTTTTTTTCTAATTTGCTTGTACTATTCAAGTTACTGGCTTTACAGGTTAAGGTGATTTCCCTTGAAAGTACTGAACTGTTTTGATCAATACTGTGGATGGAGGGAACCTACAATTATGCCAGCCAAATTAAAACTGCTGAATGACTGTTTCAAGTTGTAGGCAACAACCCTGAAAATTTCCTGGAAGCTCTTTGTCCAGAGGCAAAGTAGATGTAGTTACAAAAAGCAGGAATCCCAGGTGATGCAGTTTGGTGATCACTACTGTATCTCCGCTTGCACCAAATTGAATGGTGTTCCTGAAATGGTTTGCATAGCAGATTTTAATTCCTCATTCCCTGGTCATGCATTCTACCTACATAATATATTATTTTGGCTCTTGTTACCCACAATGCATAACCAAAACAAAAGCCAAGTTATCTCCTTTCCTTAATGTTCCTGACAATGTATGGTAAAATAATCAGGATAGTATATAAGACGAAGTTCATCTTCTCCAGAAGGGAAAGGTGGACCTTAAATTCTGTTCAAGACATCTGAAAGGTTTGTACTAATGCAAAATTTCAAGCAGGAATTTGGCTCAGTGAGGGCTTTCAGAGGTAGGTGACAGTATTCCGACATGCGCAAAAAAGTCTGCCAAGGCTTGTTATCCCAGGAAAAATCAATGTTGCCTTGTTCAGGGGAACAAGCCATTTTACAATACATACACGTTCCCAGCTAGTTTCAAAAATGTTAGGAAGAAGCTCCCTGGCAGCAAACACTGCACTGCAGTTACAGCTGAAGGTTCATCCTAAGAACATTTACAGACAACAGCCATTAATCAGAAAGAAATCTTGCTGCTGATGTGCATTTTGTGGATTTTACCCCTACTGTGTTAGACAAAAGCAAAACGCAAAACTCAACAACACCTGACAACCACACCTAGATATTTACTTGCTGCTATTCCCTACTCGCTCCTGGCATCCTGCTAATTGCTGAACTTGAAATGTACCATGCACAAAGTACCTATGAGCCCCCCTGCACTTCCCTTGAAAATCATTCTCGTGGTTTGGAACTGTGTGAATACGTGAATGTGTGTACGCTAGTTTGACCAGAGCGAATGGGGTAGAAGGCTAAAAGTTGCATGGCAGAATGTCAGACATAGCTGCAGCTGCAGGAATGTCATATGTCTGACTTTGAGGACACATGTATCAGCACCGTATGGCAGTGTTGCTGTGTTGGCAGCCTTCCCATTTGAGCCCACATCCAGGCACCTGTGCCAGATGTCAGTCCTTCCTACGCAAACAGCAGACACATGGGTATGCAGGTGTTTGTCAGGTGCATGCACTGAGGGGGACCCGCTCACTCTTTATGTTTATGTGCACTGATGCTCAAAGGCAGTGTTCTCTCCCTTTTTAAAATTGTGATACACCAATGAAAATGCAGAGGAAAGGACAACCTTGTTCCTGCATATATTTTTGAAGTTCATAATAGAGACAATGTTCTGTTCACCTTAATTTCAGTCAGTATGTTTAAGTTCAGGCAGCAACATTGTCCTTTTCAAATAGCATCTTTCAAGATAGTTACAGACATGATAAAATGTATAAATAAATCTGTGAACTACTTCTGTATAACATTTATTTGGTATGACAACAAGCAGATGTAACTGCCTGTGCATCTGCCTCAATTCATAGGTAGCTGCAAGGAAGTAATTAATGTCCAGTATAGTTGCCACTAGCGTGGTGGCCATAAGGAAATGGTCATTGTGAACCATTGCAATCAGCTGATTTCGTGCTGTGGTATTTTGGAGGGACCATCAGCAGTAAAGATGATCTTGTGGCCAATTCACCTGATTTCAGGACATTCATCGTGTTATATGTCGCTGGACACAGTGTTATCATGAAAGATACTCTTTAATTTGTATCGGGAAGACCAAATGTCTAGTAGTGTGATCTACTGACATAAAAATACAACAAATAATAAGAGACTCTTGAAATAACAAGTGTCTGCATACCCATCATCACTATATATATATATAAAAAATCTTAGTGTTACAGTGATGTGTATTGCAACAGTGCTAAATCACAAGCCTACTCCTTGTGCATTTCAGTGATTATGCTGAAGACTAACATAATCCTTTCATTTAATAATTAAAGTCAATCAACTGACAAACATGATAGATTATTAGCATACATTAACCAGTTGATATGGGGAGTTATCGTATGCTACCAATCCATTACTGACATGAGGTTAAGGCGATGCACTGTTGTCTGATAAAAAGGCACATCTTAACTTGTGTATTTCAGACAGGGAGGTCTTGTACCCATCTTGCAGTACCCACTGTGAGGAAATGCATGTCTCTCATTGGTTCCATCAGCAGGAGTGTGGCTCTGAGCCAGCACTGGAATGCAAGTGCATTCATGGTGGCCCTTTAATGATATGCTCATGAAATATACAGTGATGCTTACTATAATATGCACAAGTCTCTTTCATTTGTTTTTTAATCCTCAACTGGCAATTCTCTCTGGTAAAAGGGGTATTTTTCTTTCAAGCAGAAATTAACATGGCTATTTCCTACCCATAAAATGAGGTAAATACTTTGCACTTTGTATTCATAACTTTTCTTAACCTACTTTTGAATGTTAGGAGCAATTACAGCTAGGCACTAATCACTTTGAGTCATGCCTGCTCTGCTGGATGGGGAGCTCATGAATGACGAGAGCCATTGAGGAGACTGAAGGCTGGCCATCTCTGCAAAATGAATCTTTAGAAAAGTACACAATAGCCAAACAGAGAGGCTATAAATTTGTGGCTAAGTACAGAGTGCTTTGTTTTATAAAAGCCACAGTGCAGCAGAGCTAGCATGATAGTCTTTATCTGTCTGAAACAGCTCTGCAATCTCTCTTTCTCTATTGATATTGCAGATGAGCATGAGTAAACTCTCAATAAAAAACAAATCTAGCTAAACAGAAATTGCTTTAGTTTATACTCTTTTAATGCCAAAACCAATCTTGTGAGAGACAATTAGATATAATTGTTGTTTAAAGGTAGTGATTTGATACATGTGCCACATTGGTGCATTTTAATGCTCAGCAGGCAATTGGTGATCAGAGTGTGGGTTTCATAAGAGTTTCAATCTTATGAAAAAGAATGATTCAGTGGTCTTACATATACGTTCAGATTCCTCACATTCACTGACAGGCAATAACAACTGAACAAGAGGCAGAGCCCAATGAATCCAACCTATCCAACCTTCTATGGCATTTCCAAGCATTGGCTTGCATCCTCTAAGGTGTAATAAAATAAGACAGGTGTTGTCTGCATGATTACGGATTCTGGGAGGGAAATGTTTCACTGTAAGGATTTCTGGCTGTGTTTGCATTTTCACAGGATGAATTTTGCTGAGTATACCTTTGATTGAAATGGCCACACCCATGATTTCAGGACGGGGGAGGGTTAAACATGAACATGGCAAATTATTGAAAATATGGTTTTATTGAGTAAAGCCTTCCTCTTAAGTTGTGAGGAAGTTGGACATTTGGTGTCATCACGTTACATTTAGTGTTTGATCTGTGCAAAAAGCCCCTATTAAAACACAGCTCTTCAAAGACATGAACCTATGAGGTCAAGTCACCGAAATGAAATTGAAAATAAATGTCAAACATGGGAATATGAATGAACAGCCAGCATAGAAAATGAGCACAACACTAGCAAAGGCTAATGGACTTGGCCCCAGGACTATTATTGAAACATTCCAAACATTCCTTTGACAACTGGGAGGCTGAGGTATCTCTTCTGTGCCTTTTTAATCTCCAATAAGCCTTTCAGTTTGTAAAATGCCTGAGTGAACTGCAGCACATGGAAAACCTCTACCTCTTGTTTCCTCTTAGTGGTAACATGGAGGATACTGTCTGCTCTGCATTAACAGTGCCAGATTGCTCATGTAGTTCACCCACTAGCATTTTGCATTTTGACCCTTTTTATTTAGATGGCGAGGGCAAGCGAGAAGTCATTTCTGTCTTACAGTGATTGCCTGGGGAAGCACGGGATATAGGGAATGCATGGGATTAAGAGAGCCAATTAACTGTAGGGGGCATGATTAGGTGGTCAGAGAGAGCGAGCCAGATTGGGAATGTGGCCAGGACACTGAGGTTAACACCCCTACTCTTTCAATAAGTGGATGTTTAATAACCAGAGTAAGTCAGGACCTCTGTTTAACATTTCATCTGATTGCAGTTTGTTAGTTCATAATTACAGATTGTTCTTGTGAAGGGACGTGTCTCAGCATATATTTGCAATATGCATTATTGACCACATTCTTAAAATGCATTTCACTTACCGTGCAGAATCGGGTAATTGAATTTCTTTCTTTGAGGCACCAGAAAATAGTTCATTAAACTGAGTTACCATCAAAAAGCAGCAGTGTGTTTTGGTTTTATGCTATTGGATTTGCGTGTTTTTAGACAAAAGGTTTTCACAGTGTAAACAAGTCCCTGAGAGGGTTGTGTTAAGACTCGCATGTTGAATGTCAGTGATGATTACATATGCTTGCCTGTTTGCATTAGTTAAATGGGTAACGTAAGGATGGGATTCAATCAAAAACAAACTGTGTTTGGTCCCAGACACATATCAATGAAAATTAAAATAATAAATATAGAAAGCAAAGAGACAATATAAGATGGAGGACTTTTCGTTGCCAGTGAGGATAGACTGAGTGTGGGAAGAGAGACTGGAGATGTAAAATATGTGCAAATAGTGACCAGTACGTTTCTGCATAGAATGAGATCACTTAAGTGGCTATAAAAATTTTGAAAATGTGTTTAAAAAAGATCCTAATTTAAGATATTTAATCCATTGTTTTAGTTTAATCTACACACCCCCTGTGGGGTGGTATTGTTATGTTGCTATACGAAATTCAAGTTAACTTGCAGATTCTTCTTTTTTCCCTCTCAGATATTTTGTCATTGCAATATTATTAGGAAGGTAATGTTGCATGACATTACCTAAAAGCCATCTACTGACCCACTAGCCCATGTGGTCATTCAGTTACACAGATTGCCTTGCCTGACAGCTAAACATTTTGCCCATGCAGTAAGCTACAGTGGCGTGTTTAATCTGATAAAATAGTGTGCTCTTAACAGTCATGGCTACAAAGTTTAAAAAAGAATAAAATCTGAACAAAATGCATTTGTCTAGAATACTCCTACAGGGTATCATTGTAAGGGGAGATTCTGTTGTGAACAAAGTGAAATAGGTCTTATTCTGCTAACAACTTTTATTATAGAATCTAGAAGACAATCTAAATATTGTACACCCAAAATATTAAGGACAACAAAGAGTTAATTCTTCACTTCTACAATGACACATAAACCAAGTATGGCACAACATTCCTTAATGAATTGTATTATTCATTTTTTCAGTCTTTTTTTTTGCCAGAGTATGTATCAAGTATGTAAATCTGTAAGTCTACACCTTAGCTTACACCTTTACCACTTACTATATAATCAATGACGCTGACTATCTACAGGCTGCTGGCCCAGGCTGGACCTTTTCATATAGATGCCTTATAGCTGTAAACATCTCTACAATTTCCCATTCTATGCCGCTGGTTTATCTTCAATGCGATTACATTTCCCTCTTTGTTGCTCGGTTCTTTGAATTCTGTTTCAGCCTTCAAGGGAAAATATGGATGGGTGGATATACTCACTTTCAGCCATGGCAAATCTTTCTGTAATTGAATTAACAAAGTCGAGCAGTCTACACAGGATAACAGGTCACATATTGTCACTCTGGCATGACGTAAATGATGTGGTGAATCTCACGCTGGTAAGACAGAAATGATACTTGGAGACTGGAGAGCTGACAGCTTTATCACAGCAAGACAGGCATGATATTTATTTCATCTTCTTTTAAATGGGAAATGTGGCTGAATAAATTAATCAGAAAACTGCAATCTGCAAAAAAGCTAAGTGCTCACATGTACCTTGTGGTACTCATATCAGGGGAGCACCCTGTGGGCCCCCTCTTGTTTTTGACCTTTAGACATCTGGTTTGACATTAGTGTCCACATTAGCCGAAGATCAACTCATGAATAAATAAACCAAAAAAAAAAAAAACAAAAACACATGTTTGAAAAGGCAGTGTCTGCATAAAAAATGCAATCTGAGGTAGTATTTCTCAGCAGCTCCTTGAAAGTGACAGCCTCGTCTGTTCTCTGTCCAGAGCCTTTCGCACCAGGACACTGTGTGATAAGCTTCAGATCCCGCTAATTTACAACTTTTTCACGGACCAGACATCCCCAGTGTGTCTGAATGTTATCACTCCTGAGCCATACAAGAAGCTTTCCGTTTTACTCTCTTGTATGAAACTGTGTTTTTAACACAAACTTGTGAGGCTCTGCGCCTCCACCAGCATATACTGTGGACCTCACTCAGGGGTATGGTATTGAAAGTCTTTGAGGGTAATAATGTTGTCACTCTGACGTACTGGTGGACCATGCTGGAAATTCTTCACAGGGTATTGACTAGGAAGAGGGCTAGCTGATGGGAAAATCAGCATTGCTTTGCTTAGACCCCTCTTTATGTCAATGTACTCATGTTCTGTTGTTTTGTGCTCTCTGCTTTTTTTTGTAGCCTGTTAATTAGTAGTATGTAGATGTTCATAATTTCTGCATCTGGATCTCACCTGGGTCTCATGGAAGTGAAAACTAATGTTGCTTTAGCTCTTACTTTCTTACTCTTGCCATCAGAGTCAGAATGGAAGGTCTGACTTCCAGGTGTAGCGAGGCTACTATGTGCATTACATATTAACATTTCTAATTTGGTTAGTGTCTGCTTGCATGTGAGGTCAGTCTTAGTTAATGTGCTTACCAGCTGCATGGCTACTTATATGTTGCTAGGTAGTGGTAGAGTTTTTGAGCATGAGGGCTTCCAGACATGCCCGAATGGAGCTGATCCCCTCTATAATATACGAGAAAGAAACTGATTGTTAACTACAAGAATTAAATCACAAAAGCTTACGTGCAACAGCAGATTAATTGTCAGTGTGTGACTAATTGCCAATATATGGACATCAGTCTATACTGATGCACATGGTGTCTTTCTGTCACAGATAATTTCATCAGTCCAGAAAATGACAGTAAAACTTTATGGAAACAAAGTTACAGAAAATCGCAATGCTGCCAACAGAGTGTCTACAAAATCTTTGACCATGGAATGTTCAGTTTCACAATTCTGCCCATCATCACAGAAAATGACACAAATATGGTTGTGAATATGGTGCGTCAGCTAAATTACAGACACTTACCATGCTGTACCCATATGCTAAAATCCATGATGCACTGATATCCATTGCTGTCAATGACAAATGCTATGAAAAGTTAAGGAAAGTAGTGGGACACCAAGCCAAGCTGTGTAGCCAGAGAGAAACTTTCAAAATCCAGAGCACTTTTCACAAGAAGTACATCAGATGTAACTGTAGTTTCTTGATGTTCAAATGTCTAATGTCAATGTGAGAATAGATAACTTATTACTGAAACCCTTTCTAGTTTTGACACCACAATCTCACAAATGATGGGGGATATGTTAATTATGGGTCCACAAAACAGTATTTGGTATGAAACAGCTATTCCAATGTAAGCATAGAAATACCTAGACATAGCTTTACATCAATGGAGCACAGCAATGATGCACATACAGGGGCTGGGGGGTTGAGGGCACTGTAGTGGCTGACTGTCTACATGTGCTACACAAGCTACACCTGATGTTGTCTTCTGAATAGTGCATGTCTTTATCAGAAAGCATTCCCTTAATTGAACTGAACCAGTTCAGAATGACAGAGAACATTCCCTGTTCATCGTATGCCTTGTCTCCACTGGGATCTTTGTGGATCGTCTTAACTAGACTGGACAAATGTGTTTTGTCAGGCAGGTTAGGTAACCCTTTCCATTGTAAATTGAAACTCACTGGAATTGGACAGGGTTTTCACTACATAGTGAGTGCAGAGGAGGTGGTTCCTCATTTGAATTTACTCTCACCTTTTTATCTTTCATTCTGTACTCTGGAGGTCATCCAATATGTTCTATTTTTTTGTGAATTAGATGACTTCAAGGAGAGCATTTCCTTGATGTCATCCTGTCCTGAACAGTGATTTGCTCCTAAGATATTAATGACTGCCAAGTTCCTTAATTTTTTTGGCGGTAATGTTAAACATAAATGATAAATTCGATCTGCTAAAATATACAATCTATATCTTTTTTGTGAACAACCTTTTATTTAAATTACAACTTTGTACATAAATACTGGGAATCCCCTTGCATACATGTCTATACTAATTACAAATAATGTATCCACTTACATTAGTTAATATTGATGTACTGATTGCATTGTTTTCATCACACACCTGATTCCCTCACAGATCTCTTATCAATCCTGAAAACATATTCCAGTGCTCAATAGTTCTGGGTTTAGCCCCGTGTAGCTTGGCGGTACATCTCTCCATAATAATAACTGAATTCAGATTGGATAACCATGACCTATATAATGGAAGTTCTGGTGATAACCAGGATTGTAATGGATTTTTTTTGCAGCTGGGAGGGCCGCTAACAAGAATTTGCCATGTGGGACAGACAAGCCTAAACTGACATCATTCAGCAGGAACACAGTAGGGGAGGGGAGAATTTTGGTCCACAAGATCCCTGATATTGTGTTAGCCACCTCCTCCCAGAATGTCATTAAATTTGGGCATTCCTAAAACATGGAAGTGTTGTTCCAATTACTCCCTGATTACAGGTCTTGCAAAAGGGATCTGCAATTAACCCCATGAGAAACCTTCTCAGGGGTGTAAGATAAGCCCTGTGTATAAGTTGAAAATGAATAAGTTGATGCGCCAAATTCTTTGACGATGAAAAGGAGTAATCCCAAACTCTCCTCCAATCAGGAGCTTCCTTATACACACCTAGCTCTCTGTCCCAGATCGCAGAGACCGTCAGCGGTCCCAACCTGTGTCTAACAAAGTGATTATATAAATGTGATACCAATCCTTTGTCTACTAAGAACCAGTCCAGTAATGAGCGAGTGACTAAACCTCTATCCAGGCCAATGTTACTACCATGAATAGCTGAGCGAATCTGTAAGTACAAGAAGTGGGTCGTGCTCAGGAGAGAGAAGGCTCCCTTTTTTGTCCTGGAAGCTGTGCAAGCCTGTTGTACAAAACAAATCCTGAAGAGTAAAAACACCCTTAGAAGACCACGCTGAGCAGGTGAAAGGTTGACCACTGGATGGCAAAAATGGATTGTTCCAAATGTGTAAACCTCAACTTGCATGACATTCAGTGAGCCACACCTACTTTTAGTATGTTGTCAGTGAAACACCCCCTGCACAGGTTTGTTTGAAGAAGTAAAAGCGGTCCAGATCGGAGTCACTGCAGACAGGATTGGACAGCTCTGAATGACAATGAAGAGGCTCACACATTGTCAGTTAATTTAGTCAGTATGTAAACTGACCAGGGGAGATGCGGCATAACTGGTTTGAGTACAAAAGGGTAGCATTTTGCGTTAAGAAATCTGGGTAAAAAAAGTTCACAGCATACCAATGCCCTCTCTGGTACAGAACCAACAGACATATGTCTGAGGTCACTGCATCACTTGATAGTGTAAAAAAAAACCTGCCCACAAGCAACCTTCATTTGATGATAAAGTGGCCTGAGGGCTACAGCGAAATAAAGGAATGCTGATCCTACTGTTAAAATACAGTCATTGATTTACTTAGGTAGACCCAGGTAACTTTTTTTTAAAAGATTTACTTCAAATGGTAATGTAATGAAACAAATACAGAAATAGGTCATAGCTTTGTTTCAGCTGATTGAAAGCTGTAGGAACCTATACTGAGAGGGATACAAATCAGTCATCTTTTTATGTTAACACTGCTGCTGGTCATTGAGCTAAAAAAAATATATCCATATAAGGTCACTGTATATCATGGTTTAGCCTTCAAACAACCTAAATAACATGACAACTGAAAATCAATAGGGAACGGGAAATTTGTTCATATCATTATCCACTGACTATAGCTAAGGTTACAAGTACCTCTTTAGTGGGAGAGGTCAAACGGATATATTTCATCTTCGTTTCCAACAGCTGAGTATCCTGTAACTGTTGCACAAACATGAATTATACTGTTGTAAATACCATGGAATAGACTCATACAGATACAAAGGAGCACACCACAATCCCTGTATTGATGCAACTTCCTGTAAAACCTTCAATTTGTACTCCGTGACCTCTCTGAATGAGAATCCAGAATAATTCCACATTTTCAATAGACTAGATTAAATGCTGAGAAAATCCATCTGCTGAACAATACAATAGCTTTGATAGTTACTCAGGAGCTGAAGAGATTGTTGATAAATGTGATGACTATTCTACAGAGCATACTGCACAGCATATTGTACACAGTCTAATTGCCCTAATATTGTACAAATCCTTCATTCAGACAAAATTTGAGATGTAAATTAAGTTTTTTTATGGACAGGGTGAAATCAACAAAGAATACCTTTAAAATTGTATAACTGATATGACAAATTAAGAAATTAAAACGAGAAGGTTTAGCCATGTTTATATCATTTTGTAGGCCTGCATACACAATGAAATCACTCAGGATAAGAAAATGGCTTTTCTTAGCCATTACTTCTTGGCCAGGGAAGAAATGTCTGAAAAGCAGTTTATCTAAATGAAACTGTGATTTCATAGATAGATTCTCACCACAAGAAGGATCTTCCACTCTTTGACATGCTCAGAGGGTCTTGGCTAAAGCAACCTTAGTGGATGTTAGAGATGTGCAAATTACATCTTTACATGTCAAATGAATGCACATCTTTATACAAACTATATAAATACAAATAGCCAGGGCCCATCTGACAGAAAATTGCATAGACAAAACTAATGTGATTAATCCAAATCTCATATCTCACACATTATTGACAGAAAAAGGTAATTATTGATGAGCAGAGCATTTCTCTGTGTGCTCTTCCTTCTTGATTTCCATCAGGCTTGACATACAACAAGCTAAATCGCCTCACCAAAGCCAAAGCTCCCACTGGATGATGATATGTAATGCATGTGTTTCACCAGTCAAAATCTCTCGAGTGTATCATTGTCAGTGTTCAATAATCTATTAATCAAAATGATGCTAACTATATTTAATCAACTGAAAAAGGAGCAGTGCAGTGCTGCTTTGCGTCTGGAGAGGATAACAAAAAACAATGCTTACTGGGTGCAGGGTTACTCAACATTTCAACAAAGAGTCTGTTATGAAAGTTAAAAAGCTGTTATTACATTTTTATGGATATCACAAAGGTTTAAAAAAAACATGGTCTGCAACATGTAGGCATTGGTTTTTAACATTTGTTATAGTTAAAAAAGGTGTGACTTGAGCTCTTTTTCTGTTGAAATATTTAATGAAAAAGTGTAATTATTTTCCTGAAAAACAGAGGGAAGGAGACGGACAAGAAGACAAAAACCATTTAGCTTGTCACTGAGAAAAGAATCTTGGAAGCATTGCATGGTACATGTTTCTTGCAAGTAGTCTGTTCCTTTCCCTTTAATGCTTGTTTGAGACGATCATCTTCAAACAGAAGCCTTCATCAAAAGCTTGCAATATGACGTACTGCACATATGTTATGATTTCTAAGATCTTCATCCTTACTGATAATGTAGCATGAGAGAGCACATGACATGCTCAAATCATTAACCTCAAACCTTTAACAATTAACATAAACCTGTATAGTAGCATCTTACATTGACTAGAGACAAAATATTTGGAATATGAATTAAACCCATACAGAATAAGCAGAAAAGTCTACTGCATTTCAAATATGTTAGCAATACTCCATTTCACTTCATGGAGCGGCATGTATTCCATTCCTGAGTCATAACAGATTAATGCACAAATTCTGTCCATGGTCTTTCTAATGTAGTGTGTGCATCCAAGCACTATTCTCTCTGTGGCATTATGTGTCTTCATGATCTCATTGTTTTGCGGTAATGGCGTTTTAATGGTTTAGCGATTGTGTTTCGTGGTGTAATAAGAGCATGATCTTCATTCATCCTGGGAGGCAATTTCAATTCAGCACATGGCTGTTAGGATGAGCCTTTTATCTCACCTCTGACAAGCAAGAGGGTTGGAGGTGTGTGTGTGTTGGGGGGGGGGGGGGCAGTTTTGGCTACAAGGAGGTTTGCAAATAACAATAATAATGATAACATAAAAAGCCCAGGGACATGTCTAAAGCAATCTCTCCATACAGTGTCACGGTTTGGAATCAGTGCCCTGAGTCACGGCAACAGGAAGAGCAGAGGCCATGGAGAGAGAGAGAGACACCAAGCTGCATCTTGGGGCAGGCTCGGACACTAAGTCAGACACCAGCACATGAGGCCGATCTCTAAGCCAACGTCACTCACGAATCCTGCGACATATGTGCCATTATTTATAGCCAGCCGATCCGCTGAGGTCTGCTTAGACGCGTTTCCAAACCCCCAAGACCTGCCTGAATGCCAACCAGGCACTATGCACCTAGTGCTACATTAGATGAATTGACCAGTCGTGAATATTATCTGTGCATGCGAGCATTAAATGTATTTCAAAAGAAGCAAATACTTTTTTTTTTGTAGCTTCATAGAGATTAACGAGCAATGGCTAGATTTAAGGCCCCATGTGGTGTCAACTCCAGTGGAGACAAATGAAAGAGATTTGGCATGAAATTAGTCTCACGTTTCTATTTTTACTCACTTGCATTTTGTATTACTCAGTAGTGGTTACTCTCCCAGAGAGGGTGTGGCTATGGAAGGGCCTACTATTTCCTGCAGATGTAGAGAGGCAGACTAAGCCTTGCTGAAAAGAAGTGCTGTCCGTCTACTTCTATTTGAGAACCACTAGATATTTCTCACTGCAAAGCACAGTAACTAAATAGGCAGGCTGCAGCAGATTTTAAAATTAAATAAAAAATTGAAAACTTATACAATTAATACCTTGACTGGCATAAATAATGGGTGGAATCATCGACTTGATTTCAGCCAAATTTGTGTTCATTTCACCTAATTGATTAAGCAAGCCACTTGCAACATGACAATTTTGCATACATTACATACATCCTTCATGATAAATGCATAACATCTCCTTCAGCATGACAATTACAAATGTATATATCAGTTATGAGAGAAAAATTACAGTAAACCTAGTATGATACGCCAGTTGTTTTTCATGTGCATGGTTTCATGTTTGAACATGCACTGCACTGCTTTCAGCTGACGGGAAGCACTGTGTATGAATGCTATTTAAACTTGGCAATGCAACGTTCACAAAGACGTCATGTGCTTCATGAAGGCCTTATGGCGGTGCATTTGATATAAAATGTGACAGACATATTTAAAAGGTCACATTACAAACTGCTCAGTCTGTCTGGTGGCTGAAATGGTTAAGTTTAAGTTCATTAGGGAAAATTCACTAATCCTTCAAGGCAGAGGCAACCTCTTAAATACCAGACAACAGGATTAGTGGGAGAGCTCTATGGGCTAGCACAGTTCTTGCGTGTGTGTCTCTGAGATTGTGCAAACGTCTCTAGGATAGTCATGTACAGGAGCACCCTATGCTACACTGCAGTCCAGTAGGCTTCCTGTGTATTCCAATCAGTATAAATGTTCAGGAAAAAACACAGCAGTTAAAAAGGTACATTCAAAGTAAGCTGTTATCTTAGTAAGGTTGAGTGAAAGAGCCCTTTAAAGAAGCAGGATTGATGCAATAAACATCATCAAATCTCATGGCTGTATATTTGTATATTTGATTCATACAAACAGGTTTTGCCAACAAATGCTCAATAAACCATGATCCCTGTATAGAATTCTCTGTTGTAAATTCCACACCCATCTTGCCCATGCTCTGTGTTGTGTATCTGAACATGAAAGCCAAGTATGCAGATGTACTCTTTTGAACCTATCACGTCTTTAAGAGGATTTGACTTCTCAGTATTGCACTATTGCTCATCTGAGATTAAGCCATATTGACTATTGTCTGAATTATCACTGAATTATCAACTCTTCAGACCTTAACCTTTAAAGATTAAAGTGAGAAAAATGAAACCTCTTAGATGAAGTGGGTGCATTACAAAACACTATTACTACATCTGTAAACATGGCATAAGAAATTATGTTAAAAAGCTGCATTCACAAGTACCAGCACCCAGAACAATTTCATTGTAAATTTGTATGAAATAACCAATAAAATGTCCAGTATAACAAAATTACCTGCTCTTCAACCACAGGAGCATGTTCTCCCTTTCTTATTATCTATGTACCACAAAAAAAGAGAAAAACCTGGCTTCCTTTTGTTTCTTCCTGAATAGATTGAAGAGATCCCATGAGTAAACACAGCCGTCATTGGACCGATTTGATTTTTGCATGAGTTAGACTGATTTTAGCATGTGCCACCAACCCCCCAACCCACCAACTCCCCGCATTCATGGACATATTCCAATATATCCTCAGATGTACCTAGCTCAGACATTAGAGTTATAGTATCAACGGATCAGTG
Organism: Megalops cyprinoides; assembly: GCF_013368585.1. Classification (NCBI taxonomy): domain Eukaryota; kingdom Metazoa; phylum Chordata; class Actinopteri; order Elopiformes; family Megalopidae; genus Megalops; species Megalops cyprinoides. The sequence goes on along the minus strand of NC_050594.1, from coordinate 18,163,920 downwards.
AATTACATTCAATCCCTCTTCTCTAACAGGAGCAAGCCAGTGTCTATTAACTGTCTGTTAAGATGAATTATCAGCCCTGTGTCTATGAAAGTAACTGGCTTTGCACAACATACATCAACTTAAAGACCCATTTACTACCTCTCCTTTCTCTGGAATGTGTTGTACAGCACCCTGTCACTGACTTGACAATAACCAAGCTGTGCACCTATTCCACCAACACATAACTTACAAGGACCAACAAGTAAACCCATTCAAGACCGTCCAAAACATTGGCTCTTGGGGAACAATTAATAGATCCAATGGCCTGAAAAAACCTTAACCCTGGACTAATTAGTTTGAAACTTGACAGGTGCTTTTTCATGATAGTGGCGGTTAGTGGTGGCTGAGATGAGACCTAACCCCAACCCCCTTTCTTGATCACATTCCCATTGATTACTCTTACTCATCAGGAAAGGGCATCCTTTTAAATGAGGGTATCTATTGTTTTATATAATATCTGACATTAATTTCTGTCACCCAGGGGGTAACAGCCACTAAAAGTGAATTACCAAAGAACCTATTTTATGAACACTTTATGACTGCATATAATAATTTTTGATGGAACATGTACCCAGGCCTACATTATTACCTATTATTTTGTTCAATTCAGTAAATAAAGAAATGGACTGAAGTCATTAATGATCACACCAAGCCAACTTGTTTACCTTTTCCTACAGGACATCTGGTTTATAAGGTCATTAGACAATGATTTAGGGGAAACATGCACCGTTGACACGCTGTGCGTACACATCAGCAATAATGAATTTGCATCCCAGGCTGCCTTTCTGAATATATTTTTAAAACCTATAATCAAAGACATAGATAATCTAAGACCATAGTTGTAAAGCTGCCCAGGAACAAGACAAGAACGTATTGATTCTCCCACATTTCACACATTTAAAAGGGCATTATTGAGTCCCTGCTTTTGTACCAAAAACAAAGAAACCAACAACCACATTCATTTTCAGATGAGATTCATATGATCTCTGCAGATCAGTTTCATATGCTGTCATATGCCCCTTATCACCTCATCATCTATTTTACCACGTTTTCGTTTCCATTTAAATAGAACTGTCCGTGATGCTGAACTGCCTATCCAAGCGTGGTCAGTGGCAAACAAAAGCTTTCTTTCTCAGTTAAAAATGACGCCCAATTATTTATTACGGTAGATAGAAAGAATGCATTTCATGATTTAGTGTCCACACAGCTATGTATGCTGTGTTTCAAGCACATTGGTGTATTTTAAACATAGAAAAACTGATCTGGTGAGGGGGTTCTTTTTCACTGCTTGGAACCATACTCAACAAATAATATCAAGCTTATTCATGCCCACACCGAGCGGGCTCGTGCGGAATCATAGTACCTCCCCCGTTCGCCTCTTCAGTATTTTTACATTTTTGGAAAAGTATTAAAGCTCCTCAACTGCTTAAGTTGCATATACATTCAGTGCACACACATCAAACGTTTGCATGCTTACACAGAAAAGACAGGCGCCCCCACACACAATCGCACACGAATATAAACTTCGCGCACATGCCGGCACCATGTATTAATTTTACATCCAGCATTATGTGATGCACGACTTGCTGCATGATGCAAATGACAGCCCATTACATTAACGGTGCACTTAAAATTGTGTAGCGTGTGCACATGCTGGTACATGCTCATAGACTGGGCGATGCAAATATGAATTCTTTCCCCTCTTGAAATACCCTCTAAAAGACGTTCAAGTTAGCAAACCCTTGCATTAAATGGCCCATTCAAATGTGTATTTTTATGTGTTTTATAATACTTGCAGTATTATACAAATACACTCGTTGTGTAATACTTGCAGCTATGATTACGAATCAAATCTTTAGTTTACGGACAAATTATTTGTGTTATATTGTAGACCTACTGTTTCCAGCTATTATCCATTTTAAATGTCAGTTTACTTTTCATGTGGAACCGTTATATGTTCAACTCAAAATAACATCAGCATGTGACAATCATGTCCTATTGTTTGGCATTGTTTCTAATACATTACAGTTCGTGGGTTTGATGTTGACCGTGTTTTGATTGCATCTCTGCAGATTTGACAGACGCGAGTGGTAAGTGATTTGTAGTCAATGTTTTGTGACATACCGTTAACAACACTGGGTACTTAAAAAGGTCATTGTTAAAAGGTTATATTTCCCGTTGGGCGGGTTTAAACAACTGTGTAAGGGAGTCTTATCAAGAACATGTAATATTTTACTTAATTATTTATTTTTACATTTGGATTCCAACAATTGCATTAATCAGACTTTTCAAACATACCGTGGATGGATAAGCCAACATTGTACAGTGAAGTTTAGGCGTCTCTTGACATTTAGGCTAGAACATGTAACTATGGCATTTGGATCAATAGAGAGAAAAGCGGTAGTGAGTAGTTATCTCAGACACGACCATAAATTTATGGAGACAAACATTACTCTCGAGAAATAATACAGGCACCTCCTTTATATTCTTCTAGCATGTATCCACAAAAGTATACTTCGTGTAGCATGGAGGTTTTGTAAAGTGTAGATTAAATCTGTCAGCGTTGCTCTAGCTAATCTTTCCTGTAGAGAATAGACGAGTTACAATGAATGATAAAAACAACCATAGTATCATCCTCACAAAATGTTAGAAAGCGTTGCCTTCCCTTACCTTGATAACCGGATATGTATCCATTGTTTGCCGTCGAATGTTCGATTCTCGTTGTACCTTTTTACTCCATTATTGTTCCAGGGCATCCTCTTCTAATTCCAAATGAGAAAATGTAAAAACGAACCAACAAGGCGCATCCTTCCCCGGCTCCTTGAGGAAATTGCGAACAACGGAGTAACCTGCACTGCGAGCAAAAGCGACAGCTGGAGCTTCGCAGCAAAAAGACTTGTATAGTTTCCTCGCAAGTTGAGTTAGAAAAGATCTCAGTGGACGCTCCAGGCGCTGAAATTCCAACGCATTTAACGGGAAAAAATCAGAGAGAATCCAGGCAATATTTGTTTTCACCTATGCCTCCTTTGGTGCACTTCAGTCGTTATGTATCCAAGATAATTTAGTGTTTGATACATATCATTTTCACGAATCCATAAAAGTACAAAACGTGTCCCAGCCGTTCAATTCAAAAATGACCCTGGACTCTACCAAGTGGGGTAAACGCTGTATACGCGCATTTAGAATAATGTATTTTTATATTTTTTCTATACCACAAATCAAGCTTATGTGCGTCGCGCACAGAGACTAGAGACCGCGAAAAGCTGCGCGCTAGACATCAGACAGCTGCAGTGAACTCACTAAGATCTCTAGATGGCACAACCAGCACAGCCTGTATCTCGAGGACAGGGGAGGCAGGGAAAGGGGGCAAGAAAAACAGGTCGCAAACACGAGCACACATGCGTGCGTAGATAGGGCATATTGGTTCTCTCTTTTCTCAATAATTAACATCAATTACTGCACTTTTGGTGCAGATTTTATTATTAGTACCACTTGCATCAAGGCCCATTAAACTTCATCAATTCTTTATAACGAAGACACGTAAATCCATGGCTTCTGCGATGGAGTGGGACAGACTACGCGCAGATGTAGGTCCGTGTTTAACAAGCGGATTAACGCCTGTAATTATGCGTCAAAGCAGTTTAGCAATCGCAGTTACAGAAAAAAAATAAGCTTAATGTCAAAGAATGTTAAATCCACTACCGCCCTTTTTGCTGAAATGATGAGCAGCGAGGAGAGGGCACTGAGTAACAGGTAATGCGCATTGCTTTGAAGTTGAAGGAAGCTCACTGTACAGGATCCCACCGCAGGCGATGGAGTTCTAAAATGGGCTTGAAGAACTTCAACTGAGAATGGGTTCCAATGAGGAGCTTCCACAATACAGTCAGACAATACGTCGTTTTCGTATCTGGTGACTGATAGTATAACGGGACAAATAGATGTAAAATAAACCATTTCTGTTTTGGTAACGGTATTTATATATTTCAATTAATGGACAGTGTGCGCGCAGTGGTACTAATGCAATAACAGAGAAACCCCAAACGAAAATTGTTCACAGTTTTCACAGTCGTTCACTTCTCTCCACAAGCTGTCCGGGTCAGTTACGGCGATTCCTAATGTGTGATTAGAAGCACCTACTGTTCTTTTTTTATTCCTCTCTCATCTCACAGGTTACATGCACCATATGTGTGATCCACCCAGTAAGTACACCAGGTACTCATGAACCCTATAAAGAGTTTATAGGTATCTTGATACTGTATCTAAGCACATCCATATCTTGTAAAGACAGTGGCAGAGGCAATGACAAGGTCCCAAGGGAACAAAAATGGCATTCAAAGCCTAATTTCAGTTGAACAATATGTAATCTATACATCTCACATATGGCTCTGCACCATACCTCTCTCAAAAATTCACAAACATTTACATTTCAAACACATGTTCTGTCCTTAATAAATGGTAATTTACTGTTCACAAGATAGATAGTCCTTATCAGCTCAATACCATGTTTGAGTCATTCTCGGGCTCTCAGCTCTTGACCCATCTACTCCTGCCTTCTAACTGAAGAAAATTCATATATATAACTGTATTATTGTTTTGGGAACAAATGACAACTCTGAATGGATCCACATTATGTTTGCCTCCCTTTGTTGAAAGCTTTCAGCACCTTCCCCACCAATTCCAATGCAATACACAGCATCTTTAGAAAAGCATCAAGTAACATCTGTATTTCACCAAGCCAGCATATTATTAGTAGATCATGAGTGTCAACGATACTCTTTCACCAAATGTAATCCAATGGTCATATTCAATCATGATTTTGACTAAATTTGAAAACCATGTCTAAATGTATCTGAACAGTTGCATATAAAACTTACCTTTTAACTTAAATTGAAGGTATGTAAACTTAAACTGTCAGCATTAAAATCCATGTTTAACAGTTTGAACCTGAATTTGATCAGTCTCAGATTCAGTTCACGCATTCAGTGATTGAAGTTGTGAAACACCAAGTCAGTTTTTTGTGGCACTGAAATCACTCCACAGCTGTCTCTCTGACTCCTCATTGATGCTGACAATCTGAGATGGAAAGAATTGCCCCTGTTCAGCTTCCATGTTTCCATTCCATTACAAGATGGGTCTGCAATTACACACAAGTCAAAAATGAGCAAATATATATAAGATTTATGAAGATTTATCAATTTTAAAAAGTGTGTCCTCAAATCGAATAAATACTGTAATTCAACTGCACTTCAGGGTAAGTGTAAAAACACAGTGACTTCGCAATAAACCTGTAAGATTCTCAGCATTGCATTCTCAGTTTATCTATTAGCTGGAAATCAATTGCCTGTGGGCACAGTTGTTTGGTACAGAATAAATGCCAAAGCTTTTAGATGGTATTCAGTCTAAAAGGAGGGACGCAGTGCTACAAAGGGGGACTTGACAAGCACTATCCACAGTGATCATGAATGTGAGTATTGGACTTTCCAACTCAATTGCAAAAGACAGCTGCTGGCTGTGCGTCTTGTATGAGCTTTTCACCATTGTTTTTGTTTCAAAATTGTTTCCCCATTTTGTCCAAATTGAAGAATTTTCTCTTTGATATTCTTATGGAGACATAGGCACATTCTGCTAAGATTATGGAGAAAAAATATATAAAGACAAATAGGTTTAAGGGCCTCTGTGGGGTGGGGTGACTGCTCTCGCCCTTCACTACAGCCTCCTATCCAGCTTCCTGTTTGCCCAGGTTAAGTGTCCATCTATCTATTACATTACATTATTGGCATTTAGCAGACGCTCTTATCCAGAGCGACTTACATCAATTACAGGTTTCTACAATGTTATCCATTTATACAGCTGGATATTTACTGAGGCAATCGTGGGTTAAGTACCTTGCCCAAGGGTACAGCAGCACTGCCCCTGTGGGGAATCAAAGCGGCAACCTTTTGGTTACGAGTCCTGCTCCTTAACCACTATGCTACACTATGCTACACTGCCGCTATCTACATGCTACACTACATCTATCTATCAGTCTACATTTTTTAGTTGCCATTCAAATGATAATTGAAATTTCCATGTTATAAGTTGCCATATCTGATGGCAGTATTTGGAATGATGCAAGGCATTTGTGTTGTAGATTTGTGCAGCGGTCAAGTGCAGGGTAACATGGTAAGAGCAAGAAATGAAATGGGAAATTACTTGTAAAGTGGCATAAAAAATAAGATCTAATTTAAAAGCCACATTTGTAATGTAGGAAGGAACTCAATGGAGTAAAACAAAATTAAATATTTTATTCAAGCTACTAAACTTTAAAAACACTCAAGGAGATCACACAGAGAAAAATAGATCAAATAAAAACAGCCACTATGACAGGCAACATTTAGTCAGAATCCACTTACTTTATAAAGAGCTCAATAAAGATGTGTTCAGTGACAGTTTGAAAGTGTTGAAGCTTAAAATACCTTTTATCTAGCTTTTATCTTGAAAGAAAATAGCACAGGTGGGGGAAAAAAACTAATGGAATGTAACTTACTGAGTCACTGAACCCATACAATAATGCAGAAAAATCTACATCACATGACAGTAGTCTTTCAGTCTTTCAAAAATTACAATTACAAAATGGACTTCTGTTCACTCTGCATTTTACTCAAACATATTTTTGATTGTCCCCTTGATGATGTATAAGTTTATTATTATAACATCTTAATCTTAGTTTCTGTGTATGCTAGTAGTCACATATCATGTATGCACTCATGGGTGGTAAGACTGCATCACTTAGCTATGCAGAACCTGCAAAATGTAGTCCTTACCTCTTCTGAAAGATCCACTTTTGTTCATACCAAATGATTGGTTCAGTGTACCCTTCTTTGTCTGTTAAAGTGTTAGAGTCGCATTAGCACTAATTATTCTAGGACTGCATCGGTGGGCATGACCACAGACACTAACGAGAAAGGAAAGGATTGCTCAATTGTAATCTATTTAGAAAGATGTAAACAAGTCAATGTCATTGATTGTGTACAAAGGTTAAAGCCACCAAATCACTCATTTAGCCTGTAATTATGTATGGAAGAGAAATATGCAGGTATTTTTGCTTAATGTTTACATCCATTTTTATAATTACCTTTGTAGTAATACCATGCAAGCCTCATCTTTTTATTGCATTCCAGCCAAAATGTATTAGCAGTAAACAGACGGAATGCATGAAAATACAAAGAATATTAATCAGACAGAGAAACTCTAGCAGGTGAATTCAATGAACTCACCACGTCCTCACATTCTCAATCAAAATGCATACACCCGCCCTACGGCCATCCCTTACAGGCAAAGGTCGAGTGACAAAAGAATCTATCAATCTGTGGCCTCATTGATAAATAAATATGGACATGAATTCACAAATCTGGCAATACAGAAAAATATATGCTTTTGAAATACAGTTGTGGCAACTGCTTGCAAATGAATCTGACTTATGCATATGGACCTGCAAAGAATGGTTTTAAAGTGACAGGATTCACACCAAAGGTCTAATTTAAATTCTAGACATTCCCTTCACTTGTGGTCAAAGTAGAAAAATAACATCTGTATCTTTTATATTCATAATCTTTTAATTCTGATTAAGCACAGAAACAACCGTTTCTTGGTGTACATGGATGTCTGGCTTCTAACGGACTAACGGACCTATTGATTTGGAGAGTGGTGATCGATCACTGGATCAAATAATCAGTCAATTAGCCACCTAAACCAATAATTCAAGTTAAGGTGCTGCAAAGATAGACCCAGCATTTCTTTACATTTGATTTGCTTATGATAATGCTCACATCCAAATGAGACATGACTAAGACACCAATCATTAAAAAACAATACAGGATATTTAGTGTTACATTAGCTTTAGAGTAAAACGTCCTTCATTTTAAAGCTACTCTGACAATTTCTCGGAGCATCATTTTGGTTGCTATTGGAAGAAGGAAATATGTTGCATGGCTTGTGATGGCAATGTAGTATGTCAACATCATCATGGACCAAGGACATATACTGTATGTTTGGAGTAGCAGCGCGGTGTAGTAGTGGATAATAACAGAAATGTTGTCGGCTCAGTTCCTGGGAAGGCCACTGCTGTTGTATGCTTGGGTAAGGTATATAACCTAAATTTCCTTAGTAAATATTCAGTTGTATAAATGCATAACATATAATAGCTTAATTGTTCTTTGTAAGAGCACCTGCTAAGCTAATGTAATGTAGTATAATTTATTTGCATCACCATTTGCTGTACCTGAAGGTGGCTTTCAATGTGTGGGATAATTTGTATAAAAACTACTGGCATCCATTGTTAACACAATTTTCTTACCTATCACTTGCAGCATACTAGCTAGATGGCTTGACAGAATACTATCTATAGAAATGCATTTGCAATTTATTTCACTCTTCTGACTTCAGAATGTCACTGTGGTGAACAACTGTATCTGCATAATACATAATACTGTTATTCTTTAACAAGTTATCATAATGACTTAAAGTGTGTGGTGTTTTAAAACTTGCTATCTTTTGCATTGAATGTAAATTATAAGAGGAAGGAGCTAAGAACTAGCAGTAAAGAATGTTCAGTGGTGGAAATTCTGAACACATGTATTTGCATGTATGTAATATCCTGAGACATTTGAAGAAAGGAATCACCACTATATCCACACATACAATTGCTTTAAATAGGTACTGTATTCACTGCCATTTCAAAAACTATTTACTGGTTGCATGGTTTATGATGGTGTTTCATACAGTGGATTTCAGTGGATTTGTCAGATATATAGGCATATTTCCCTACAATGTGCAACAAATAAGTATGTGTATTTATGTGGAAATGGAGGAAGGCTTTACCTTCAAGGCTGTAAAAGTTACAGACATTGGTTGTCACTCTGGATGGATTAAAGGTCAGAGATATTTAGTGACATCATACTGGGATGCTGGCATTGATGCCTACACAATGCTGACAATTGACCAGTTTTCGAAATTCACACAATGACCCTGAAGTCTTATTGATGACCCTGACTTTATTTTTATTTAATAATAATAACAATAATAATAATAATAATAAACCATACAGTATATTGAACCTTACAACTCATTTGTAGCCTGTAAGTGCTTCACAGAAATGACAAAACAAACACAAACATAATATAGTGAAAACAATTCCCAAGAAAAACAAAACAAAAAATGCAATAAAATAAAATGTCAACACACTCAAGAATTTAAAAACACTGAGATGATCAGGAACAAACAAGCAAGATGAAGAACAAATAAAAACAAGATAAGAAAATGAAATATGAATAAAAGCAAAGCATATGAACTAAACGATAACTTAAAAAGATATGTTTTCATCTGAAATACATTTGTTCCTCTAATCTGCAGAGGCAGGCTATTCCACAGTCTGGGATCATAAAAACAAAAGAAAGCTTCACCCATTCTTTTGTAATTTACTTTTGGAATACAGACAAGTTTGGCCTGTGCTGACAATTTGCATACAGAATTTGCATATAATCTCATATGACTACACAAACACCCACTCTGACTTTTTTCCCGTTTCAATCCATCTTTCTTCTTTATCATCTGCATTATCTTATTCTTTTACTCTTAATTTTCCTGCCACATCACATAATTTTCTTCCAACTGTATACCACATGGTCTCTGTGTTTGTAGTCTGCAGACTTTCATGGCCACACTGGCTCCCAGCCATCTGTATGTGTATACAAATATACACTTACAATGTTACTGAAAGTAGTGAATATGTTATCACTGTTACGGAGGGGTGTGATGATGCCATTAATAAAAAATTATGATGAAAAAAATACAGGACTAAGGTATATATTCGTTCACACACTGCCAATCCTTACAGCAACATTCAGGTATTCACTATGACATGGGCTATTCATTTTTGACGATGAAAACTATCTCACCAGCTTTGCAAACATATCTTGCATTGAACTTGAAGTAATTTGATATCCATAGTGATAAATATGAAAACCCACCTGCTGTATATAAATGCCTGCTTTCACCTGCCTCCATGGTAGTCCTTTGTCTTACTACCACCTCCCTTAGTAATATGTGTCCTGTCACTTTACAGCCTATCCTCAGAAAAGAAAACATACTGGGAACACAGTTGTAAGGGTCCAATGGAAAATATGCACTACTTTCTTCTTAGGCTGTGGGTACAAATTGAATCTACATTTTGAAGAAGCTATCATTTTCTGAAAATTTTCACTTTTTGTATGGGAAAGGCAAACATATCGTACAGTATATTTAATAGAGAACCAAAAGTATTAAAATTCATGCAAAATACTTCCGATGTTGTGTGCCCCATGATCATAACATATTACCATATGTGTCAGAAATTGGATTTCTATGACCACTGTAATGCGTCAATGAGAAGCAAAAATACTTGAGAGCAATGAACAAACCTTATGACAACAGACTGATTGAGTATGATGACGGGAAGAGAGGGGCATTTCTACACTCACAGATTTGACCCCTGCCTACTAAATACAGCACCAATTATATCATAAATAAGTTACAACAGGTTACGAATGACAAAATCCAAGAAACCAGCCTTTCATAACAAGGACAAGCTTTAGCTCAAAGACTTTTTGTAAGTGGCAGAGCAAGGTCAGGCCAGTCAGTGTGTTTATTTTTTGCACTCATTTTTTAAATCTTAACAGGGGTTTATTCACTTTGCCATCTCAGCAGAAACTTTCACATCACATTGAAATGAGTCCTGCCACTCTCACACAAGCCACCATTTTAATCAAATATGCTTGCATTCTAATATCATGCACTTTGTATTAGTTCTGCATGGAAACAGATTCAATTTTTTCTTGCTTTGTTCCTGACTGCAATGTACAGCTATACACAAGAAAAAAGCTGTGATTATTCATTAGGGTTTAGTGACTCTGTGTTTTGAAAATGTACTATAATAATGAGTCCCAGACTGGCCATTATTAAAAATTTTCCCTGTCTCCATTAATCTCCTCCTTTTTGATGAATACCAAACAATAGCTGTTTATTCACTTGTGGCCAATGAGCCATTAATTAGGAACCTAAGGATTTTTCCACTCCTTCCCTGAAACAAGATTTCAGGCTCCTGATATCACAGGATCCTGGCCATTCAAATAGAAGGGGAATCTAACAATGACTCGGAATCACCATGTCTTTTTTCAGCCAGGGATAGGAGTGGATATGTAGGTCTGGCCCCCCGCTGTTCTGCTTTTGACAGCCTAGGACTTCCACCTGTGCCTCTGAGTTACTCAGATAGCATCGGAAGGATGTGCCTATCTTCTAACACCATGTGCCTCTTGGTGTACTGTGGGAATAGTTACAGTAGGCAGGTGTGCATATTGGAGGGTTGTGTGTGCCTTGTCCCATGTTCCTAGCCCAGCTCTGTGGTGACAGGCATAGCTGATGACTACTAAAGTTTACACATCTCATGTTTTTAGACAACACCAAATATGATGGTAGCAATTGTAATACCGAATGGTGACAAATAATCATTACCTTTATCAACTAACCCACTAAACTGAATGGTGCATGGATATTCATTTCACTTGGCCTATGTAAGTTAGAAGGTATTGTGAAGATTGCTGATTTAAACAGTAAAACCTATTTCACAATGTCAGTGAAGTCCTTGGTTTTGTGAACCTCTTCACAAGACCAAGATTCACAAAACCAAGGCCTGTGTAACTTGATTGATGTGGTGGAAATCTGAAGGCAGTGTAACTATGACACTCTTGCAATTGTTTTTCACTAAGTTCATCAAAGGCATATGGTGAATGTGATACCTGTTTAAAATGTAATCTGTAGCTTTCAAAGAAATCAGAGAGTAATTGCCTTGTTATTAGGAATGGTGGAAATGTTGTGCTCCCATGTACTCAAATATGTATACTTGCTTAGATGTTTGTCCATGACTACCTCTTTGAGTGACAGCATTGGAGGTTGTCTCGATCTGCTCTGCCTCCTACATTTTGTTGTCAAGAATCATTGCAAAGACTATTGCTGGTTTGTCTGAATGTGGATCATCTTTGGTCAGATGTTGATTCCTTGTAATTACATTTTTGGTCAGGCTTGCCCTCTTTACACTGTATTTTTCACCCATTTGTTGTCAAAAAATTCTTGCCAATTGGTAAAATGAAAATTAGCAACCATCTCTGAGCAACAGCAAAAAACATAGGAGCTAGGCCAGTAACACAAACTAACAAATTCAGACGTTATTAGCAGCTGACTCACCTCTGATGGGTGGATTTATGTGTGACACGTGTTTACAGTTACAGGGTAAGTTTCACTTACCGTTGGATCAGCGCTTCTGGGTAGTCAGACACCTGGAGTCTGTAAATAAATGTATGTAAATCTTACATTTTAAGATTTCCATTACAGTATTTTAGAACATGCCTGGAGGGCATTATAGATACCTGTTGCAAGCATGAAAATGCCCGCAGACATGTCTTGGCTAACCACTGTTACACAGCAATTAAAGCAATTTCTTTTCTATTCCGATAAAATTATGTAGTTTATTGGTAATAATTATTAATATTAATTATAAGAGTATATAATTCAATATGAGAAACTGAATTATGGAGACAAAAATACTTGTATTAAACATTGTATACGTTAGTTGAAAATATAAGCAGAAGCAAGGAAAGGCATATCCATTCTGTATTTTTGTACTCACCTATATTTTTCCTCCCAGGACAAAACAGGGAATAAAAACATAATTCTATTATGTAATGCAAATTATAGTCACCTAGAGCAGGAACAAGCCCCTCCCAAAATTCTACTCATTACTGTATGCATATCATTGCCATGTCCATCTCCCTAGATATCCATAAACTGTACATGCAACAATGTTTCATTTGCAAATCCATTAAGTGTGGATGTTGTGTGTATCTCAAATTGGACTTTACAGCTCTGGTAACCCTTGAATTAAGGATAATTGTTATTTTGCCCTTTGATTCTGTGTAAGAAGCCACACACTCTGTGACAGATAGCTGGAACACAGTTGCAGTGTTACTACTATTCTAACATATTATTTCTTCTCTTCAAAGCCATAAAGTGCAACCCTTGAGGCCCTGCCATTTTCTGCAATTCTCCATTTTCTTCTTCTGCTAAATGACATCTTAAAACGAAAAAAGTGCACATGGATGGTTCTGTTATTTTATGAAAAAAGATACTTGCAGGAGTATGAAGAAATAAAATCTACTTATGTTGTGTTCACTCTAAGATTATTATGCATTATGTATGTGTCAAATAATTGTTTTAGTTTATGTTATATCTCATTATATTTATGCTACCTACATTTGTCTGCTTTTAATTAGCAGCATGGTGTAGTTGTGAGTAGCAGAAACCATAACTAAAAGGTTGATTTCCAGGTTAGTGGTACTGGACCCAAGGACAAGGTATGCAATTGCCTCAGCATGGATCCAGTTGTGTGAATGGGTAATATGTAGGATTTCTAAGATGTGCAAGTCACTCTGGATAAGAGCGTTCGCTTAGTAAATACACTATATGGACAAAAGTATTTGGACGCCTGACCATTACATTGTAATGACATTGTATTCAAATACAATACTTTAATATGGAGTTGGTCCCCCTTTTGCAGCTATAACAGCTTCCACTCTTCTTGGAAGGCTTTCCACAAGATTTTGGAGTGTTTCTGTGGGATTTGTGCCTATTCATTCTGTAGAGCATTTATGAGGTCAGGCACTGATGTTGGACGAGAAGGCCTGGCTCACAATCTCCATTCCAGTTCATCCCAAAGGTGCTCGATGGGGTTGAGGTCAGGGCTCTGTGCGGGTCAGTCAAGTTCTTCCACACCGAACTCATCAAACCATGTCTTTATAGTCCTTGCTTTGTGCACTGGGGCACAGTCATGTTGGAATAGAAAAGGGCCTTCCCCAAACTGTTTTGCCACAAAGTTGAAAGCATAGCATTGCCCAAAATGTCTTGGTATGCTGAAGCATCAAGATTGCCCTTCACTGGAGATAAGGGGCCTAGCCCAAACCCTGAAAAATAGGTGTGGCCAAATACTTTTGTCCATATAGTGTATTATTAATGTCAGGACTCAGGCACGGACTCAGACGCGGACCACGAGTGCTCCAATTACAGGCGTTTAATAGCAGAATCCTCAAACAAGCAGGCAGTCCAAAAACAGCCAGGGTCAAAATACCAGGTAAGCAGTCCAAGGGCAAAACAGGGATCAAAAACGGAAACAGGCAGGGTCAAACCTTGAAGGCAGGCAGATCAGGCAATCAGGACAGAAGGGCAGGCAAAAACGAAGTCGAGGAACAGGCGAGGCAAAAACCAGCAAAATCCAAACAGGGTAAACAGGCGGGAAACGAGACAGGCAGAAACACTGAAACGATCTGGCAAACAACACAGAGACAAGCAGGGTAGATATAGGGCTGGGCTGATTAGGAGATGGGAAGCAGGTGTGCAGGCAGGCGGGTGGAGACAATCAGGAGGGCGGAGACAGGGCGGAGAGCGGGGCAGGGCTAGAACACAAGGAAAACAAAGGCACATGGACAGGGAAAAACAAAAACACAACAGCTAGGGGGCGGGAGCCCTGACAATTAATCTATCTGGCAAACTTTGACATAAGCCTACATTTTGGCAAAGTCAGATAGTGATCTGGTTTTGAGTAGAGTAAGATTGCTCCCGCATACCTAATGTCAAATCAAATGCAAATATCCCCAAATACCTCAAATACTTAAGAAATCCACATGTAGTAAGCTTTTGAAATATTTCATGAGAACAGTAAGCATCTGTTGTTTTTAACAGCTGAATGGGATGAGAGGGTTTCATTAAAGAATTGTATTCCTATAGAAAAAGCAGATTATTGCAGTCTCTTTGTATAAACAGTACTGTCTTCTCTCAGGTTACTCAAGATAAGTAGTTTAATTAGATTAGCTGTATAAAGAGATCGTATTAGAAATGTGAGTTCTGTCATTATGTCCCATGAAATCTGTTAATTGCACATCCATCATGCTTAACCTATTCAGCCTCAAAACCTACGTGGAGCACATATTTGAAATTAATTTCATTAGCAATGTCTTTGTAAACCCCAAACATTTCAGGCAAATAGCCTTGATTTTCTTTTTTCCTTTATCTTGGAGTGGCAAAAATATTAATCTACAAGTATTGAAATGCATCCACCAAATATTTTAAGATTTTGCACTCCTCAGTTGAAAAAAACCTGTAATTGTGAATAAATGTTGCTTTAACTTGCTTTAACTGGTAACCACAGTAGTGTACAATACGATGTGTGCTCAAGCAAGGCTACAAAAATGGACAGAACATCTGGAGGCCCTTCCTACTAAATGAAACAGAAATGCCATTTAATGTATCAGTGTTAGGCTAGGTGTCCAACACTATGTCTAATAAGGAACTGATGCATGGCTCAACAGATATTTAATGCTGAATGCTTTTCTGCAAAGTCTTGGATCGCTTCCTCAAGCACTGATCCCCCAAATTAATGATATTAAAATCTCCTTAGTTCTTGATAGAATCTTAGACAGTGTAGGCCCATTAAAGTAGCGGGAATCATTGGACTGAAGAAGGGAGCTAGCTTGAAGGCATTTGAACTGCAACTGCACAACTTTTTTTTTTTTTTACCAATATCTTACATTCTGGTGCTTTTGTAATTAGAGCGAGATAAGACGTAAACTGGATTAAGTTTCTAATGTTTTTTTTTTTCATTAATTGTGCACCTCTTCACATCTTTTAGTACCATCATACCTGTTGTATGTGAGCCCAAATGATATTTCATTATGTTTATGTAGCAAAACATTATATCAGGGAATGCTTATGCAGTTAGGTGGTTGGTTTACAACAGATTCAAGTAAAAAAAAAAACAAAACACAGCTATGAATAATGACTGCCTAGGCGAATCTATTCATTAGCTACCATTTGGTCAGATAGCAATTGTATTTATACCAGTTTTATGCTGACACAGGAAAGGCCACATTTTCTCAAAAGACCAATGTATATACCTTCTGTTAATTCAGAAATTGCATTCCTCTTTCTTCACGCAAGGATTAAAAGGTGGGGTTTTACCCTCCCATAAGTCTTGAGTCGACTGTAGGAAGTAATACACCACAACTGGATTTCAGAAATGCCATGCTACCATGAGAATAATCCACTCAGGAGATTTTAACACATCCAAAATGTAATCTCTTAGAGAGGAGACCTTTTCTAAGACCCTTGTGTTAAAAGGAAAATTGCTTCCTCTGGCATGTTTAAGGCCTTATTGGAGGTTTGATCCATAAATATTTCACAGTAACAAACCCCAGCAACAGACTGATGGAATTATTTGCTGAAATTCAGTAATAAAAGCGCAATAATTTATTTTGTGCTATCAATCCATCTTGCATAGTATTGTACAAACTCTTTCATTTCATATTTAGCTATTTAGAATATGGACATTGCCTCATCATTCTTGAAACTGTCATGAATAAAATGGGAAGGCATGTTGGATAAGACTCTATTGTCTGAATATTCATTATCCCAAAGGAACTGTGGGTATCTAGTCTGGTAATTGAGGTGGTGAGGTGTGGAAGCTTATTTTGAGTCCAGCACTTGTTTATGCAGTGAACACTTACATTATCTCTAAGCACCATATTTTACACTATAAATGAAACCTATGGATGCATTCACTTGTAATGGCTTGTAAAGGTCATCAACAATCTGTTTGCAGGCATAAGCACATTAAGGTACAATTCTCTGCTATAGGGTTTTGTGGATAATGATATCAGTAATATGCAATTTTTTTTTTCTCTGGTGTGGCAGTTTCTTTCCCTGGGTTGCAATGTAGAGTGCTGGCAAAGCACAACTCAGTGAGACCAAGGAGCACACAAATTGAAATGCCCATTATATTGCAAGATATAAAAATGTAATCGCTTATTATTTCACTGCTTAAAGAGAGATAAAAAACACAAAGAATCATGGGTCTGGAAAGGGCAAAATAAAAATATATATATATTACACTGGACAATGAAAATTTTGCTTACTGAACACTTTTGGGTGTATTTTATGGATTTTGGGCTGCTGATCATGAAAATCACCTTAAAATTTTCCTATCACATACCGTTTTGTAGGTATAACGTATATTTGTGATTTCCCATCATATTTTAAGTTTGCTAGTAGATTGCCCACAAAGCAAGCTGTTTTGGTCAGTCCAAGCATGCCTGGGCATGCACTCAGTGTAGGTGCTACGCAGATGTTGTCTTAGGCATGCCTGGGCATGCTTAGTCAGGTTAGATGCTGGCAGACAGGCTATAAAAGCTGCTCACATTTACAGATGCTGTTTGGATGCATGTTGATGCACATGTTCTTCAGGCAATAGGATAGTGAGTATACTTACCAATAGGATTTATTGTCTTCTGGAAGATTTAATACAGCAGAAATGTCTCGTCAATGTTGCAACAGCTGCGATACATTCTGTTACATCTGTGGCGAATATACGCGTAAGGCTCAAAGACACCCCATGAATGCACTGATTAAGAAAGCCTATGAGCTTTACTTCGGATGTAAAATTGGTGACCAAAACAAACCCTGGGCTCCTCACATTTGTTGTGCAACGTCTCCAGTCATCCTGAGAGCTTGGCTCAGAGGTACTCGGAAGTCAATGCCATTTGCAGTCCCAATGATATGGCAAGAACAGAAGGACTGTTGGACTGTTACTTCTGTCTGACCAATGTCTCTGGCTTCTCTACTAAAAACAAGAAATCTGTTGAATACCCCAATCCGCCTTCAGCCATGAGACCAGTGCCACATGATGACAGTTTGCCAGTACCGAAGCCACCAGAGACGTAGAGCCTAGATGAGGCAGATGAAGATGCCACAACGCATGAACCAGATGTGGAAAATGACACTAATCCAGATGTTGAAACCTTTATGCCTAGTTATCCTCATCTGATAACACAGCTAGAATTAAATGACCTGGTCAGGGACTTAGATTTGTCAAAAGCAAAAGCAGAACTACTTGGTTCAAGATTGCAAGGATGGGGTTTGCTGTCACCAGGTACAAAAATTTCTATCTTTCGGAACCTTCAAGAACATTTTCTTTACTTCAACAACTTCTTTACGCAGGTTGACAACCTCTGTTTCGGCACTGACATTGATGGATTGTTCATGGCTTTGGGTTATGTGCATGACCGACAACAATGGCATCTTTTTATAGATTCGTAAAAGTTAATGTCCACCCTTCAGTACCCATTGGCCTTTCAGTACACATGAAAGAAATCTACAATAATATGGAACTGTTGTTGAAACACATACAATACGACAATTACGACTGGACCATCTGTGGTGATCTAAAAGTATTGGCACTGCTACTAGGAATGCAGCTTGGATATACAAAGTACTGTTGGTTCCTCTGTGAATAGGATAGCCGTGCTAAAGAGTCACATTGCATTAAAAAGAACTGGCCGCTCCGTAAGCATTTTGTTTCAGGGCAGAAAAGTGGGCCGCATAAACCACTTGTCGAGCCAACAAATATTTCTGCCTCCTCTTTATATAAAACTTGAATTGATGAAAAATTTTGTAAAGCAATGAACAAAGAAGGTGATGGATTTTGCTATTTGAGACAGATGTTTCCAAGAATAACTGATGCCAAGATTAAGAAAGGCATTTGTGTTGGTCCACAAATCAGACAGGTCATCAATGACAGGGAGTTAGAAGATCTGCTAGTGGGGCCAGACAAAATAGCATAGAAGGCATTTAAGGATGTTGTTGAGAATTTTCTTGGCAACTACAGAGCACCAAACTACATTGAGCTGCTTGACAACATGCTTAAAACATACAAAACCATAAAGTGGAACATCATTTTCTGCATTCACACTTGGACTTCTTCCCTTCTGATCTTGGTGCAGTCAGTGACGAACACGGTGAAAGGTTTCACCAGGACGTTGTGACCATGGAAAAGCGATATCAGGGCAATTGGAATCCATCAATGCTGGCCGACTATTGTTGGACACTGACACGAAAGGCACCAGATGCTGAGTACAAACGAAAATCAGCTGCAAAACATTTTAAGCTCAGTTGAACTAATACAATCAATATGTGATTAGCATCAATATGTGATTAACCATGTTAAATTCAATAGAAGTTATTTTAATGTTTCTCCAGATTCCTACGTGATACAGCAAATCTGAAATTATTTTTGTGTTCAGCTTGCCATTGTCTATCGTAACCTCTATTTTCTCTCTCTCACTCTCTCTCTCTCTCTCTCTCTATCTCTATCTAAAAAATTTGTTGTTCAGTGATATTTTCTTGTTGGCTTGAATTCCTGTGTTGATTAAAAATAGCCTAAAATTAACCAATACAAACTATCAATAACGAATGAGGCTTTGATATTATTGCAGAAGGTTTACTGAATTACTTTTCCTCCACATTGACAATTGTTTTCATTTAGGAGTAATAAAGAGATTGTCCATCCCAGCAGATGCTCTTGTGGTACTGTATAAGTACAGTGATCTCTGTTCAGCATCTTACATAACACTGTGCTGCTTCAGCAATCCTGTTTACACCACAGGTGGATGAGAAAGGACAGCTGAGTCTGCCTGTTACAAAAACCTGTCACCGCTACCTGGGGTAGCCCAGTCAGTGAAAACAGAGTGTCACAAATGCATTCACAACAGCCGAGGATTATGATCAGTGAAGGTTCCAGGCTCAGCCGAGGATTCTTTTCTTTCCTTTTAGTATTACATATACACTATATGGACAAAAGTATTTGGCCACACCTGTTTTTCAGGGTTTGGGCTAGGCCCCTTATCTCCAGTGAAGGGCAATCTTAATGCTTCAGCATACCAAGACATT
The DNA here is from genome assembly GCF_013368585.1 of Megalops cyprinoides. Taxonomy (NCBI): domain Eukaryota; kingdom Metazoa; phylum Chordata; class Actinopteri; order Elopiformes; family Megalopidae; genus Megalops; species Megalops cyprinoides. The sequence goes on along the minus strand of NC_050594.1, from coordinate 18,144,042 downwards.
TTGGGCAATGCTATGCTTCCAACTTTGTGGCAACAGTTTGGGGAAGGCCCTTTTCTATTCCAACATGACTGTGCCCCAGTGCACAAAGCAAGGACTATAAAGACATGGTTTGATGAGTTCAGTGTGTAAGAACTTGACTGACCCGCACAGAGCCCTGACCTCAACCCCATCGAGCACCTTTGGGATGAACTGGAATGGAGATTGCGAGCCAGGCCCTCTCGTCCTCATAAATGCTCTACAGAATGAATAGGCACAAATTCCCACAGAAACACTCCAAAATCTTGTGGAAAGCCTTCCAAGAAGAGTGGAAGCTGTTATAGCTGCAAAAGGGGGACCAACTCCATATTAAAGTATATGTATTTGAATACAATGTCATTACAATGTAATGGTTAGGCATCCGAATACTTTTGTCCATATAGTGTATTTCTTGGAGTTGTACTTTATGTGTAACGTAAAGAAGCATTATTTTATAAATCCCATGGTTATTTCTGTGTATGATTTTGTTGAGTTTGCACCCTGGTATCCAAAGATAGGCAAACAGGATGCATTCTAAAATAGTTAGCTATTAACTTTCCTTAGTCTTCAAAATATTTTGATATAACAGGTTTCAGCATTCATGTTTCTGAATGATTTTTGGGGCGTCAGCATCTGTCTTTTATTTGTTTGAAGTGTTATTCTCAACTAATTGCAAGGGCTTTTTAATACTTTTTATCTCAGAGTTTACATTCTGAACAGATATTAATGGTAATTCTGTTTCCACAAGTCAGAGTCACAGTGGTAGTTATTATTTTTCCAGAAGCCATATATTTTACATATCGTGACTAATGCAATTCTGAGGAGAGACGCCAGTATATATAGTTCAGCCGGGATATCATTTCCCACTGTGAAGGTTTTGTCTCTTATTGGTTTTTCCTTTACAATTTTCCCATTCTTCATAGCACTTAAGGGTTGGGAATTGAACTCACATATGCTTAAAAACACCTCCTGTTGAAAAGCGTGCTCCTTATTTACAGATTGTTGGTGAGACTTTTTTGACCTGTGATTGATCTCCCCTTGAGTTTAGAGTTCTAATATAGTCCAATGAAGACCCCTCCTGATAGCCCGAGGTGGAAAACCCCGGCTTCAGAAAGTAAAAGTCCTACCATGTATTTGTTCTAGCCATTCACTAAACAAGGTGATTTCACTAATTAACTCCTCTACCTGGCTGAAGAGTTCTACTAATTAAATTCAGCTGGTGTAGTGCATGGGTGGAACAAATACGTGGCAGGACTTTTACTTTCTGAAGCCAGGGTTTTCCACCTCTGCTGATAGCTCTGGCTGCACCATCATTACAGTAGCTGTAAGATAAATCTCACTGCTCTTCCATGACCTGCTAGTAGTCTTGGCCCCATACCCAGAAGATGCAATACAGAAGCGGTATCAGTAACCATGTGCCTGGGCTGTGCTGTCTCATACAAACCCTTCGCTGTGTGTGCCACAAGAAGACTCAAAGAGATGGCGTTGGCAGCAGCTCAATGTGTCTCCCTGTGCCATGGAGACACCTCACTGTGTATGACAGTTTCCTATAAAACACCCCAACCTTTGACAATGCTTAACTTGGGATCAATAAATAATTACCTGCTATTTAATTGCCCATTTAAGTGCAGATCAGCATCTTGTTAAATACTAATCAATAGGTGCACTTTATGTATATGAGTGTTTGAAAGAAGAATTCAAAGCAAATTAAAAGTGGATTAAATGTCATCAAGGAACTTATTGATAGGGGGAGGAAATGAATCAGCTGTGTATGCTAATTGCCTGAGATTACAAAGTGGTCTCAAATGGCCCTGATTATCCACGACTAGACCCTGCAGCTGTGTGTTCAGTATGCTGGTGGAATGGGGAACCCTTTTTAAAAGATGAGAAAACAACCTGGAGAGACATTATTTTTTCAGTTTTTTTTGTTTTGTTTTTTTTTTTTTTATTTAGATTTTTAGATTCTTAGATTGCATAACCGCAACATTGTGATTCTGTAAGTCAGGCACACACCCACGTACACACAGAGCCTGCAGCTAGGCTTTGAGAAGCATACCCCTGTCAAAAGAACTGACTTAAGCTACAAATGTTCCACTATGCCATTTTGTATTCTTTCTGACTCCCACTGCTTCAGTATCATTGTTCCCTTGCCTGTGCTGTCCAAGCATTGGCTGGCATTATATACATTGCTACACACACACACACACACACACACACACACACACACACACACACACACACACACACTATACATACACATTTGATAAGGACCTCCCAGCTGTTAACATGCAACACTTTATGTGGCAGTTCTGTTACCTGTGATCTTAGTGACATAATTCCATTTAAGTTAAATAAATACTTCCTTTGATGTAGCACTATGTTTAATCCATTGCAATTACAGTGTACTAACAGAACATTAGTCTTGGTGAAAGTGAAAAATCACACACTTAATGTAAGGGAACTATGGAGCAAAAACAACCAGAAAGCAGCTGAGGATCAGTATTAAATCAATCAATCATGCATAATTTTCAGAGAAGATTATTATTTACAGTGTTCCATTAAAATGTTATCTGAAATGTGCTGTTTTCCATAAAAGATTTACTTATTCAGAAGAATGTGCCATACTCCAAAACTGGAGAGATTAATTCAGAAAATATCTGCACTGCACAACTCTTCCTGTATCATGCTGAACACAAAGAAGAATGTAGCTGCTGCTACTGTATGTCCACTATAATCACTAAAACATCTACATTCCGTTTTTGTGTTATTTCTATAACTTTACTTATTCATCATATTAGTTGGATGACTTCTTTAATTTAATTTAACCATGCAACTTCCAGTAAAATAGAATCATCATCTAGAAGCTATTTGAAAATGGTGATGGTCTTGATGGAAATTAAGCATATTTAAAGGAAAATTTGCATATTTGTGTTTTCATTTTAGCAGAGTAAGGTTGTTTCTGGAAGATTACAAATTACAAATTCCACAATTCATTGATAAAACAACAGTGAGGACTAGGGCTTTTTTTAGCGTAATAACAGCTATCCCCTGTATGTGGCATTAGGTTTCTTCCTGTATTTTTTTTTCCCTTTAGTCATACCTGATGTGGGACCACATCTCCAGTTTTCACCTCCAGAGGCCATGTGAAATGCTTCTGGAGGAAAAAATGCCACTCATATGTATTTAATGTTGATATCACAAAGCTACAAAGATAAAGAGTGAAAACATATGCCATGTGTTTTTCAAAGCTAATAGGTAAGTTAACCAACATATAGATACAAGTGACATTTTTCTGGCCTGGAAGCATTTCACTGAACTTTGCCCAGCCCTAGTGAGGACAGTGCTTTGTTGTTTTTGTTATTTGTAACATGGGGGCTTTTCAGAAAGTGCCTTGTCTAGTTAGAAATCATTTTGGATTTCTGTAGAAAAAATAAAATAGCAGAAGGCTGCAGTGATAAATCTGGTAGGCCAGCTCAAACCAGTGGACTCATGGCCGTATATGGCCTTTTGTATTTGAACCTACTATCCTGATTCAATGACACCACTTGCTCTTTTTCAGCTGTGTGAATGACACTCTGTCTTCTTTGCATTTCTGGTGCTTTTCGAGTTGTGTTGCACAATGCCCTGAGATGACTTCACCTGAGCTCGTGAAAAGGTTCATACTGACATGACGATGAAGGGTGCAGGCTGTGCTGGGATTGAAAAAGTGGCACGGGATTGAAAGTTTCCAGGCCATTTCAGCCGCAACACTTTTTTCTTTTCCAGATCAGGCAGTCTGTGATCATCATACTTCACGGTGAACATTGAAAAGACAGATGTGCCCTCCTGAGGCTAGATCATTCATTCCTCCAAAGCAGAACACATTCAGCTTCAGACCTGTTAATGCAAAACATTCTTATTTTGCTCCTGTGATGGTATATAATTTGGAGATGATGCAATATTACAGCAGTGTTTTGGAAATGTTATGGGCCGTCAGGAAACAAAAGCAATAAGATTGTTTAAAATGTTAATGCACCACTAAGCCGTCAGAGCTAAGCAAATTCTTCTGTCTTTTTTTTAATGACAATAATAGAAAATACATTGTTGAACTTAAAAAAACATAGCTGGTTCATATTTTATTTATGAATCAATAGCATTATGCAAATGTTTTATAGTAACATCATGTCAAAAAAACTTAATACATGAATTAGGGCATAAACAAATACAAAAAGAATCATAAATACAATCACAATGCTCATTGTATTTCTTAAACATTAGGATATATCACATCATTTTACAGAAAATCCTAAGTTGAAAACATATTGCTATTTCATTTTCCCAGCGAACGGATAAATTTGTATATCTGGCGCAAATCACATATCACCATTGGCTGGTTTGCATTGAAAACCATGCAGGGTGTTTGGGTCTGAAGTTAACCTTTAACCTACCAACCAATTACAGACAACTGTTGATGACGTCTCCGTCTAAGTGCATTCACGGAAAATGAATCGTCCATCAAAACTGAATTTATGCTTGTCAGAGAATGCTTGCTTTTATTCCTGGCTATAGGCAATTTATCAAGACATTATAACAATGTCAACTTATTTGACAGAAATGTATTAATTTATTTGCAATTGCACATACACTGAAATACAGCTTCGGCTTGTTCTGAGGTCATTGACAAATTCAGCAGGTTAATTGGGCTTTTTTGTGTGTTTACTGAGCCGCATTAAGAATGGTATCTGTCTCCAGGCAGAGTAGAGGAGCAAGAGTCTATATGTAACAGCAGGATAAACACACAAGCAGCACTTCATTTAGGCCAAACTTTGTCTTGCTTTGCTATTTCCAGCGCTACACGAAGGGACAAATTGGAAAAATATTTTCCACTTGTATGTTTGAGAAACTGATAAAGCAGAGGAAATGGGTTTCTACCAAATCTAATTGTGAAATTACTCTCCGATATGAAAGGACGCGCAGCACCTGATGAAACCTCTCCTGAGATAGATTTCCTCTAACAACACTGTGATCAAAGCGTAATCATCCATGGAATATTAAAGCTTATGGGGTATTTAATTTTACCTCTATCTTTAATCATGGTGTGGGTGTGAGTTATCACCCACTTATTCCCAGGACCACGGTGGGTATGGAATGAATTTGTGCCAGAGTGTGCCGAGTGAGACAGTGTCAAAAAACGTTGCAATCTATTCCTGGAAGTGTCAAAGGGTCAGGCAGTGAAAGCAGACACGCTCGGCGTAATTTATCCTCCAAACATGCAGATGAATCGATGCATCACCTGAAAGAAGACGGAGAGTGGCAAGGTGACGCCAAGGCAGGTAAAACAGCTGTGGTGTGAGAGCATCAAGGCGAATGTCTGCCTATCATTGAAGCAAACTTCAACAAAGGGAAGCCTGGACTCCAACTGCAGGGAAAAGGATTTACTTACTCGACATCTACAGTGTGAGTATTTCCTTCAGCTAAAGAAATTAACAAACTGTCACGAGTATATATAACAATGCAACCTTTAAAAATTGATGTTCAAAGTAGTGCTTTTTAGAAAGGGTTTGTTCAGTAGAGATTGCACCATTGACACTGTAAAACGTGTTTTTCATCAAAGCTGAGCTGTAAATGATTTAACTCAGTGACCTATACAAACTGCCAGATTTCAGACTTCTTGCTCAATGGACACAAGCTCCTTAGGTGAAACAATGGCACAGGAAGACTGGAAAACATCTGTTTCTTTAATGCAAAATATAGATTGGGTAGACCCCTGAGAGAGGCAATCTCCCACACTGCATGCTCGACTCGATTTACTAAAACTGCTAAACACGTTCCCAGGTTATTTTTTTTTACTTTCTGGGCCGACTATCAGTGGCTGCCACATGTGGCTCATGTGAACTTAAGTATGGTAAGGACATTAGCACCAAGATGAAATGCCATGATCCTCCCTCTATCACTAAAGAGCCAAGCTCTCCATGCATTTTCTTACATAATCATCCAGTCATTTTCCTATGCAGTCATATTAGAATGTTTCCCAAAAAACAAACACAAGTTGCAAACACAAGTGATGTTGAATGGTGTCAGACCTAGGTCAAATAAGCATTTGAAAAAGTTTTTTTTTTTTTTTTTTTGTATTTATGTATGTATGTATGTACAAAAAATACAAATACAACTGTTGGATTATTTGATGTATTTGTAAATACATGCATCTGAATATTTAAATTAACTGAAAGTAATTGAAACCATGCATCTAATTACAAATTATTTCATGGGATGTGTTTTTCAAATACTGTCATGGTACCTTTATGTACAGAAACAATGGACACAACAATTATAGATCTTATTTCATATTTTACATGTACATTAACATTTACATTTATTCATTTGGCAGACGCCTTTATCCAAAGCGACTTACAAGTGAGGTACAATACAACACAAGCAAAAAACCATACAGAGTCAACAATATTAGAAGTACTGCATTAGAAAGTTCCAAAGGTTGGCCAGGCGAGATACCAACTAGCAGGTAAAGCTAGCGAGTGCATTAAGTCATTGCAACCAAACCATTACAACCAAACCTTTATGTTTAAACCATTACAACCAAACCATTACACCAAATCCATACGTTAAACTATTACAGCCAAGCCAATACACCAAATCAATACATTAGACTGTTACGGCCAAACCATTACCTTTTTTTTTTAAATATACTTTAATAGGAGATGTGCTTAGGTGAGAGCGGAAGAGCTGTGTCTTCAGATGTCTCTTGAAGACAGAGAGGGCAGAACGGATGAGGTGTGGAAGTTCATTCCACCAACAGGGACAATGGCGGAGAAAGTCCTGAATAGTGATTTATCGCCACAATGAAACGGGATGGGACCACCAGGCGCTGTTCGAGTGTAGCAGTCAGGAGGGAACATAGGGTAGCAGCAGTGAGTTCAGGTACTTGGGTGCAGTTTTGTTGGTCACCCTGTATGCGAGCATCAAGGCCTTGAACATGATGCAGGCAGCTACAGGGAGCCAGTGGAGTGAGACTAACAGAGGTGTAACATGAGCCCTTTTTGGTTGGTTAAAAGCCAGACGTGCAGCTGCATTCTGTATCAACTGCAGAGGTTTGATAGTGCATACAGGTAGGCTGACCAAAAGAGTATTGCAGTAGTCCAGTTTTGAGATGACCAGTGCCTGGACAAGAAGCTGCACAGAATGCTCGGATAGGTAGGGCCTGATCTTCCTGATATTGTACAGCACAAATCTTCATGATGTGGTAGTCGTAGCGATGTGATCAGTAAATTTCAGCTGGTCATCAATCACTACCCCCAGGTTCATTGCAGACCTGGATGCAGTCAGTGTCATTGAGCCAAGCTGAAAGGTGATGTTGTGCTGGATCGTCGGGCTGGCTGGGATCACTAGGAGCTCAGTCTCGGATAAGTTGAGTTGAAGGTGGTGCTACCTCATCCAGGCTGAGATATCTGAATGACAGGCAGAGATCAGAGATGTTTTAATTACAGCATGCACTCACAGTAAACAAGCCTTGTTCAAAAACATCACAGTCTCGAACATTTTGTCTGAAAGCACCTCTTACACATGTGAAAGTAACCTCATCAACATCAGAGGAATTAGATGGGATGCAGATTTCCCTCCTCTGCGTCATCACTATTTTCTTTCTCATTGTTTAGATGAACAATCACCAATGTGCAAGAGGCAGCAACAATGTTGCTTCATGAAGCAAAACTACTTTGGTTGAAATGTGGTGATCCAAGATTTCGGCTCATGTGCTTGTAATATGTTCTCCTGTGTGACACTCTTTGATCCACTCACATGAAAGCATGACACTGTGAAGAGTCCAATTTCCAAGGGAGTGCACTGTTATTCTGAGGTAGGGCTTCATGTGATGATTGGACCTGAGATCAAGAGTAAAGCAGACAGATGTTGTTGGCTGTAGAAGGGGATATTGAGGGCACTCTCTTCGTTTTAGGTTCGCTGAAAATATTCCCAGAGATGATCTTGTTAGTAACCAATTAGTATTTGAAATGTGGCTGTAATAGTATTTGAATTTTTTTTTTTCATTTTTTTTCAATATGCCAGGAATGTCTTTCAGCAGTGAAATAATAGGAATGCAGTTTCAGCCACCTGTAGATATGCATTCCCCATTGGTTCTGGAGCTACAGCAACTAAATTAACAACAGTTTACTGTACGTGTGCTTGAAATTTCATTGCCCCACACTGCTAGGGTAATGGAACATAAACATTCAGGGCCACTTGTCTTTGCAAAACACTACAGTGTTTTCCTTGTACTTAGCACTTTAACTCCAACCTTATTTGAAATCCAGCATGCTGACTACTTTGTGTAGGGCCCTGGCAGAGAATGCCAACTTTGCTTAGAGAATGCTAATGTGTACTCTCCCTGCTGAATAAGTGAGTGAGAAAGAGCTTGTTACCTTTGTTCTATCACTGCATCTCAATCTCTATGTCTGTGCATAGAAGTGTCATAACAGTTCACCTCATATTTAGGGTGAATCTTGTTAATAGCCCAACTGTGTCTCTGTGTGTGCCTGTGTGCGTGTGTGCTGAACAGGGGAGACAGTGGAGCATTTATTCCTTGACCAGCATCAGCCGAGCCTTTTGTTTCAGCTTGAAGCTAAAACTCTCATCCTTGAACATTTTGCTTTTCAAAGGCAGCATTCATTTTTAATGTGAGGGACACACATTCCCTGAGGCATGAGGTGAAATTTGATGACATGATGTTTTACCAGGGTGGCTATACTGGCCACAGGTAGGAGGGTGATGAACAGTATAAGGGCGATATATGTTTTAAAGAGGTTATGTTTCCTCATCATGTCTTGTTCAAAATTTACATTTGCGCAATGAGAATGGGACTGTGGTATAAGTAGCTGATGAATGACAAAGAGAATCAAAGGATGTATTGTAGCATGACCAGATGAGTGGTACTGGAAGGGTGCTATATTCCCTCAAAATGGCTCCATTTCCTAGTTGAATTCATCCACATTTTCCAGCCAGCCCGGCAAAACTCACCTGAAGGCATTTAACTCATCCATGCCTTATTTGAGCCCCCGTTGTACCACAGTTAGTGTGAAGCACTGTTTAGGGAAAAGCATGGAGGGTGAATTTAGAAGAGCTTTGATGAATGCTTGTGGTTTGGATTTTGGATTGTGTACTGAACCTTTTTTTTTTTCTGAGAAACTGAACTGGTGTTTTGATCCTGTACTGTTATTTGACTACCTCACTATAGCTAAGATGGCCAGTAATACAGAGGGACCGCACCCTTTCATCTAATCTCCAAACAGAGATAGTGTTTGTTGTTTTACTTTTGTTTCCCAGGTGTTCTTGGCAGTGTTCCACTTGTCAAAATAAGTGTTTTTAGTTTCCCCATATTTCCTCGTGTTGTGTCTGTCATTTTACTGCACAACTCAATGTCTCACCTCTGGTCCTTCCACAGTATATTTAAATTAATCCATACAAAAAAAATTTATTAAGTATTAAGAATGCATTTTAATTTTATATTTTAGCTCAATCTGTATATTTAAAATTTGAAAATCATTGTTGTTTGGGCATACTGCAATATATGTCTATTTTACAATAATATATTTTAAATGTATTTTAAATATTGCAACATTTCAATATAACAATCTTGCCATTCCCTGCCACTTACAAACTTTATATTAAATAATTTTACTAACAATACAGAGATCATAGTACATTGCAGTTTTAATTTTAATAACTCAAAGTATTTACATTAAATACTTTCAATTACAGTAAAGGGATCTGAGATCATTATTTAACTTACATATACTTTTTAACAGCTAAAATTGCACAAATGCAGAGCCACATACATATAAAAAAGCTCCATATGAAAAAGCTGCTAAAAGGTTATGCTTTATAATCATGCAAAATTATAAGTATGTTCAGAGTAACTATGCAATAAAGCCATGTTCTTTGCTCCACTCTTTGATAGACTGGCTGCTACTGTTTTTGAGCACATAAATGAAAAGGAATGTTCACTGTTAGAAGCAGTCCTGCTGTTTTTTGTGTTTGATTGTTTCAGTGTTATCAGATTTCTAAAGATTTGGAATAAGTAATGCAATGTGTTTTATAAATGATAAATACAATCTAAAGAGATGCATCATACATGAAACTGAATGGCAGACAAATGCACTATGAGTCACAGTTTAATAACAATATGTCTTTTTTTCTGACATACTGTCTGAGTGAAAAAATAATCATTCTTTGACCAAATAATGCTATCTACATTGGGTATGTCCAGTTAATAGGAGGTCCTGTTTTAGCAGAATTAAAAGACAGTTCCATTAAGGCCAACAGTCATACCACTCTGTAACATTTCTGCTTGATAACTGATGTTAAATGTGGTCTGGCCTGGCTTGTAACTGGACAGGAGACTTTCCCAGGAAAAACAGGCTGTCGTGGGAAGTGAGGGCAAGGGGCCAGTAGATGCAGCAACAGGGGCGTGGTTTTGAGACACTTTTTCAATGAGATACTGAGGACCTGACTTACAGTATTCACATACAATGGAACCACTCAGAGAGATGCAGAGGTTCACTGATCCTGGAAAAATTCTGGCCATTGTACCATCCCTCAGTTTAATAGAATAAATGAATTAGCTCCACACCCAGCTCATCTCATCTATGGTGAGTGGTCTGGTACAAAATGCTCCACCTGAGGGATGCATTGGTGAACATTAAGGTGAGTCACACTCCCTCATTGTAAAGTGCTTTGAAATGTGTGTCTGATGTCAAGGCTTGCTGTGAGTCTTTCACAGCTGTTACGTCCCAGTTATGTAATGGCGTCCAGGGGTATGAGTGAGGGACGCAACGCAATATTTACCAAGCTATTTACAAGGACAAATATACACAGGAGAGGGGGAGAGGACAACAGACAGTGCCAACAAAAAGAACTTAATGTAGCAGATTAGGTGTTCCTCCTCTCTTCCTGTCCACTTAATTGTCTCTGTGCTGGATTTGCTGTTTCACAGGCACTTTAATTACTGGGTGGTCCCTTTTCAGCGTTATATCTAGGCAGGTGACTGCTTCCTGGATGTACGTCTTTTACCACTCCCCTCCTCTGCCTGGGAACTTGGTTTCCATGTTGGTGGCGTGTCCACAGTTTGGCTTGGCTGGTTGAGTGGCCGTGTCTCTTCATGATCTGTCTTTCCAACGATTTTAAGTGTAGTTGGCTCGTCTCTTTGCTGCGGATACAGAGTAGCATTGTTCCGCTTTGAGCCTCTGCTTAAGGCAGCTTTACTTTTGCTTGTGTGATTGAGCCGGGGCCTTTGCAGCTCTCACCCCCTCGCTGTTTGGGAAGCTGCGCCTCTGCTCCCTGGCATTCGTAGTCCCGGCTGTGCACAACGGTGCATGGTCTTTGTCACGTTCACTGCCTTCTCTCCCAGACGGCACTGCTGTTTTGTCTATACATTGAGTTTGTTCTTATTGCTTTTTTCTTTATTTTTGATCGTTTAGAGGCCTGTGTCTTACTACTAATTTTGTGACTGTATTTTCAGCTGGTTATTGTTCCCTGCCAGGCATGTACGTGGCTAAGCAACTGCTGGCCGCTTCATTTTCCCCTCTGATTTTGTTGGTCTTTATTTTGTTTTATTGTCTATTTTGTTTTTCTCCATATGGTTTAACTGTGCCTCAGAGTTATTGTTTGTGTGTGCGTGCGCTTAATGTGTGCTCGTTAGTTACAGTTGACCCTTCTGGTTGTATTTATTTGGCCCGGTATATCGTGCTATGCTGGGGTGGCTGGAAGGCAACGCCGGTGTTCATCCTGGCTTGAACAGATAAGCGGCTATTATCAGTTTGTCCGCTTGCCCCTCACACAGCTTGATTTTGCTGACTATTGTTCCCCGTGCTGCTTTCTCCTCTCTCTTTCGCTGTACAGGAGCTGTTGGGCCTAAGTGGGTGGCAGGCTGATTCCTGGGTGGTGGAGTCCCTTCACTGGTCCTTTACTGTGGAGCACTTGGGGTGTTATTTGGATTGTAGTGTGTATTCTTGTGTGGTGTTTCCCTTCTGCCATGGTGAGCCCCAGCCCTGCTCCTGGCTTCCTCTGCTTTTATTAGTGGGCTACTGGGCCTATAGGGCACTGTGCAATATTTTACGTCCAGCTAACTTGTTCCTGTGTTCTGTTTGTATGTTAATGTTGTCTGTGTCTGCCTAAGCTGTTACCAGTGTACCGTCCTATCAATTGTTGGTTGCCTGGTTCTGTCGGTTTTGAATAGAATTGTTCATAAACTGTTGGGGTTGCCTGTCTGTGGTTTTAAATAGAACTGTTAATAACATTTTATACATTATTTGTGAAATCACATCTCTGGTCTTAAGTGTTTTTTGAACCTGTGTGATCTTTTTGGGCCCAAAATGTTTAAAATTCTTAGCAATTTCCTCAGGGTAAAATTCCCCTAGGTGGCGTAGTCGACATTACAAACCCCTCCCCACTCCTGCCACATTAGCAAAACAGAAGCAACCCTAAATACCTTCACCCAAAAACATACAACTGGATACAAAACCAAAGGGGTGGCAGAACCAAACAAAACCTAACTACACTAACTACCTTAAAACAAAATATACAAAAGTGGCACCCGCCTCTAACCTAACCCTACACAAAGTGAAACATTACATGGGGATTGCCCACCTTACCTGCCCTCCTCCCACGACAACCGAATGCAGCAAAACCGAGACACAATCCATAATCGAAGTCAGAAAATGATGCAAAGTCAAACACAGTACAGACAAGTTTGTAAGTAGCAAATCACACGGCATGAAGGATCGAAACAGTGCAATCTCCACTCTAAGAATCCAGCATCTTTAAATTGGGGCACTTCGTCTCTGGTTGGCCAGGCCGGAACGAGGAGGCAGGACGCAACGCCAGGCCACATGGTGATTGACAGCCTCGCTTCACAGCTGGTTACTTGCGTCAGTAGAGTAGCGACAGAGGAGAGAAGGAGGAAAAGAAGATGCAGGTGGCCCAGACCCCACAAACGCACAGTGCACCGCACGTAACAACAGCTTTGATATGCACAGATTTCCATGTCCATTTCCCATGCATACTTTTCCCATGGAACTTGAGGCTTTCTCTGTTCCATTCTCATTTCAATACTCGTAAGAAGCTCTGTGTGCTAGAAAATGGGATTTTTTTTTCAGTGGTCAGGCAAAGCCTGTGGGATGAGGCTGGTCTGACTTAGGAGTGAACCTTTTTCTTGCCTTTTATAGGTGCAGTTTTACCATCTTCAGACTCAAATAAGGTTGGGAGGGTTACTTTTAATATGTATTCCACTACAGATTACAGAATACTTGCCCTAAAATGTAATTCGTAGCGTATTCTGTTTGATTACTTAAGGTAAGTAACGTAATCTAAATACTTTGGATTATTTGTTACTTGTTACTTAAAACATTGTTTTAAATTTTTAATGATTTTTTAAAGAATGTTCATCTGACTAAGGTTCTGAATGGTTATTTTTAGAATGTTCACTTAGCATTGTTCTGGCTAACATTTTGGTACCCCTATGTTAAGTCTATGGGCATTTCATTGCAGTTTTTTCAGAACTGTAAATGTTAATTCAAAAACTGTACATTACACAAAAACATGAGTTAGAAAGGGCACAAGCCACCCTAAATACATTGTGAGTGAGAAAGGAGTAGCTTAACAATTTAATGTATAATATGCGTAGTGTAAAATTGTTGGAATAATCACAGTTTTGAACATGTGAAATTTCACTTGTGTTGTCACTGTATCTACTTGTTAGCGAGTTAGCTTTAATACTATACCTACTAGCCTACTAGCTAGCTGAATAGCTAATCCAGTGCAGCCAAACTATGTAAGATAGCTAGCTAGCGATCGATATTATCTTAAATAATGAACAAGAGAACTTACTTCAAGATGCTTCTTCAGGTTAGAGGTCGACTCTTTTTTGAAGTGGATAGCAGTTTGGTTGCTGGCAAACAGAGCTTGCATTGTACGTTATTGTACGTTAGCTTGCATTGTTATGTTGCGACCTTTGCCAAATTTGAAAGTAAAATGGTCCCAGTATTTCCATGACATAAATGTGTTACGCTGATTGCTTTCTGTCTCACTCCTCATTCTACTATCTTGTGAGTCAGGCAGGCTACGTGCTTTTTTCTTCTTCTTTTTTTTTCGTGAGGGGCATATGGGAGATACACCCCATTGGATAGATCTTCCAACTGAATAAACATTAAATGAAAAAAATAAATGAAATTAAATGAAAAAAATCCAATGTAATCCCTTCAGTAATCTAAATATTTCTAAACTGTAATTTGATTACCATCAATTTAAATGGTAACTGTAACAGAATACAGTTACTCATATTTTGTATTTTCAATACAAAACGCTGTTACATGTATTCCATTACTCCCCACCCCTGCTCAGATACACAACACTGTCCATGGTATGCTTTCGATGTGACATGCTGTAGACACATGTCAGTGACACTTCTTGATACTGGCCTATCAAAAGTAAAGTCTGATCAATGCAAACCATTCTTAGATTCTTTCATAACTACATGCTCTGGATAGCAACTGCCAGTAGTTGTTGAAACAGATTATTTAAAGCTCCTCTTGAAATTCTCCTTGTTGGATATGCACCAACAATGCGAGAAGTATGAAATTTTCACACCAGTAATTCCTCTCTGAACATTACCCTTAATGACTGACTCATGGAAATGCATAATAATAGTTCTACTCAACCAACACACACAGTTTTTTTCAGAGCATGGAGTGAACTTCTCTGGAAAGCATCATTCACGTTGCTTTGAATTATGAAACAATAGCAGCCTGTAACATATTCCGACGGAGAACACATATTTGCCTATAGGTATCTACCGTAAGACCCCTTCTCTTTTTTTAAAAAGGGTAATTCAGTCCAGCTGGGTAATACATTGCTTTCAGAATCATTGTGATTTATGACCAATTATAAGAAATTGCAGAAATTGCACACTTCATGTGACATGTTTCTCGGCTGTGCTCTACAAACTTATGAAAGGTGCAAAACATTATTCTATGATTTATATAGTTCGCAAATATGCTAATATCCAGGTAATGAATCAGTGATAACATTTTACACGTAATGTATTGTACTAGCTTAATAGCAACTGTGTGGAAGCATTTTCTCATCTTCCCTCATTACAATTTCATTGTGAGAAAACATGACTTTCTCATCACTTCTAACACCCATTGCTTCCTAAGTGAACAGGAAAAAAATATTTATTGCATTTCCTGACCCACACATATTCAGTTATAGGAAATGTTCGTGAGATTGGTGCAGTTTATTGATCCTACCATGTGTCAGATCAAACTTCCATAGTGATCATGGTGAAAATAAAATGCAGCTTTTCTGCTTTTGCTAGAAGAGGCTCACATTCTCAGACTGAGCAATATGTCTGACAACAACAACAACACAGCACAGCAAGGAACCCATCTTCAGCCATATCTGTATATGAAAAGAAAAGACAAGAAAAGAACAAAATAAACAAACAAAATAGATATGATTGAAGTGTTTGATTAAATGAACCCGGCATCTCTGTCATGTTATTCTCTGAGGTAGATCAAACATGTGACAGACAGAAAACCTGGTAAACCACACCGCAGCACCGGGGAAGGTTGAGGATGTGGTCATTCAGTTCACTCCTCACAATTATTTTGGGGAAATCCTACTGTGACCCAAAAGACCCCTGGCTTTGGCTGTGTGACAGGTCTAATCGTAACTTCTGGGACACTGCCAGAGTGGACTCTATTTTCCCCTAATCCTGTTTCAGGAGCCTCTCTGTGTGTTTGTAAGCCCAGACAAAAGAACTCCTGGGCTTGAAAAGAGACAAAAAGGAAAACAAAAACAAGAAACTGAGAGTGACTTCTTTAATTCTGTTTCCCATCTCAATTTATTTCAGAGACTGAAGGAATCGAAAAGCCACCTGCTCTGGTTACACAATTAGAAACCAGGCAAAGGAGATCATTTCTTTTCTCTTAGTGCTTTTCTCAGTCTAGTGTTTTTTCCATACTTTTTTGTAGCAAAGCAGGTACACAAACACCTTTATGGTTTAATTCGGAAAGGAGATATCCATATTGAGTGCAGAAACCTACAGACAGTTTCACAGAGAATGCATGCTGATAACTGTTCACATGGAATTTGAATTGACCCACGACCTTGTCCATCACAGCTTGCAGGTCACAGCAGTTTTGAATGATGATGACTATATTATGTGGAGTGGACAGGACTGGACTCACTCAAGGCTGTATTTACTTCTGATATTGATGACAGTGTGGTGCAGGGAAAGATGAGCAGTGATCAGGATAACTGTCATGGGGGCACTATGTGCTATTTCTCTTGTGCACCATGATGAAATGTTTTTATGACTAATCCTTGAAAAGCTGCCAAGTAATGTAAAGAGAAGTGATTTAATGTAACATATTACAATAATCTTACATTGTCATTATTATTAGCTGTTGTACTGGCAGTGGTAGTAAAAAAAAAAGCAATAGGCTCCATTATGTTGCAATCAATTAAGACACTTGTTCTTAGCGCAGGCTGAGCCATACTTCACAAGACATGGCTTATGTTGGCCAGGGTCCCCTCATCCCACTGCTCTTTAGTGCCCTCTAGGAATTTGTGTGGCACTTGCGAGTTACTTGGGTGAGATCTGTCATTTTTAAGTGTCTCGCAGGATTTGTGAGATGCGCCTATCCTCCATCTGGTGTTTGCACCACTGCAGTGATTGTTGACTTGTTGTTTGAAAAATGGCCATTTTTTATATACTGGAGGACTGCATTTGTCATAATTCAGTGTTCCTGAGTATGGAGGAAGTTGTTGTGTGAAAAACAGTTTTCAAACACCTAATGTACAATTGGTGATTCCAAAGTTAGGGTGAAAATTGGTGAAAGCATTGAAAAAATACAAAACAAAATAATAATACAAGGGGTCCCATCATACTGGCCTTATACCTAAGGGCTGACGATCCAGGATACAGAAAGGGGTGTGACCTGAAATTTGGTATGCCCAGGCAAGTTTACTAAAAAGGAAGTCATAGTTTCTCTCCAGAGGGCTGGTTTGTCTTCCTCTACTCTTTAAATGGGGATTAACACAGTCTGTTGTAGCATTCAGTAAACTTTTAACAAACAACCATCCAGAAGTTCAGAGTGGCAGGAATGTCTGTTAATGCATATTCAATTATCCATCATCTATCGAGTCAATATTTTTTGTGGTAAAAAAAATGCGATCACTGACTGCAAGGTGAGCTTCCTCTGCTGAAACTAGTTACACCTCATGGAAACAAAAGTACTTTAATTGTAAATGGCACTGGATTGGTATGGGAGAGTTTGTTCATGTTTGATTGGATAGCAGTTTTCCCTGACGTTTGGCTCGTCTTCATTGCTGATGACAGCGGCTGTTGGGAGTGCAGGGCTCTGTTTCTGAAATCTCAATGCAAAGTCATGGATGGGAATGTTGACTCAGGTTTCTATCTGTAAACCTGCATTTGGAAGAAAGTTTAAGAATATGTAAATATTAGTTATGGAAAATAATTCATCAGCGTGACAATAATTTACTGTACAATCAGCGATGTATCTAGGCTAGTTCCATAAGACCATACTTATGTTCTTGTTCTCAGGCACATCACTTGAGGTGGCAGAACTTTAAAAAAAGTTAGCAGGAAGCAATTATGGTAATGTAATGTTTGACCTGTGCATGAGTCTATGGTTGATTGCTGTGAGTGGAATGAAATGAAGTTAAGCAGTCTGAAATTAACATGACAGGATCATCTCAAGGTCAGAACTCTGCTTGTTATAAAAAGTGGTTGTTACTTTTGCGTAAAAAGGAAAACCTTTAAATTATACTGCAAGACAGCTACAGCAGTCACATTGTAAGTGTAGTCTCTCCTAATAGACAAACCTTGTGCTTTCCATTGACATGCTTTTTTTTTTTTACCACATTTGTGTTTTAATTTGAGTACAAAAATTGGGAAATCATCTTTTAAGGTTTTTCTGTAATGATTGACCAGTATGATGTGTGTGATGCATTGTGTTACAGACAGTCATCAGACAGTTAATTGCAATCGTATTTATATGATTTCTATGATTCTATAAAAGACTTTTTTTTGCATTTTTGCATGCATTTAAACTAATGTTCAATTCTACAGGTTCCCTTAACTCTATCTATTTCATTCTCAATACACAAGACATCTTTTCATATGTGTTTTTTCTGTCAGTTGTTAGCAACACAAGTAACTATGCTCAGCCCTCTGTTCATGAACCATGTGTTGTTTTGCACAACTAGTAGCATGTGTTGCCAATTTATATTAAACCAGCCATTGAGGTAAAGTGGGTTTAATAACATTATGGACTGTATGAATATACTACTTATTATTTTCTCTCAGTGTGACAACAGCAATTTAAATTATTTTTATATCAGTTTTTCTTGTTATTGGTAATATAATGGAAATTTATTCTGATCTGCACTATCTGTCTCTGTGAAGATACCTGAGCTGACACATTTGCTTTTGGAGGGACATTCAAGTAAACACGTTTAACAAGCAAGAATTATTTTACCTCATGTAAAAGGGCATTTTGAATTCCACTTGTCATGGTCAGGGCTTTTGGCATTTCCAATTACACAAATTAGTTCTGAACAAAATGATATATGACATGTGTGGATAGCTATTGCAGATCCTGAGTAATTGGCCTAAAACTAAGAGGAGTCCTAAATGTCAAAAAATAAGGCAGGGTGCATAGGGTAGGGTTAAATGAGAAATGATGTT
The DNA here is from genome assembly GCF_013368585.1 of Megalops cyprinoides. Lineage (NCBI taxonomy): Eukaryota > Metazoa > Chordata > Actinopteri > Elopiformes > Megalopidae > Megalops > Megalops cyprinoides. Next base: position 18,125,267 of record NC_050594.1, on the reverse strand, counting down.
CTTTTTTAAATTTACTGACAGCCCTCCAATACAAGCACACACAGACACAGAAGCAGACACGCACACACACACACACACACACACACACAGTATGATAAAATTTTTCAGGCTGAAAAAAATCTTTAATTCAGGCTCATGTTACAGAGTGACAGAACAACAAATTATATGTGCATGTTTATTATTTTCAGTTAAAATATTACTACTTCCCAATATAAATGTGTTTTTTTTTTGGCAACTTCTTGCAATTTTTTTTATAGATTTATCCCATTATTCAAAGTTCACAATGTTTTGAGTGAATGTCTGTGGAATGAAAACACTTTATTCTATTCAAGGCCCATCAGCCTGAGGTATGTTAATAGATTTGCAACACTGGCAGAAACAAATTATACCCTGAAGATTTTATGTTAATTATCTACCTTAAAGCGCTGGCCATATATTCAAGCAATCAAGCACATCAATACAACAGAGCAATAGCGCAGATTGGTGTGGTTTGAAAACACAAGTCCCAAATAATATATATTTCCTTTGCTGGTTGCAGGGCATAGCCTGTGTATATCAGTGTTGAACAAGGAGACACCAGAAGATACTCTGGAATCATTGTGCAGATGGGAATTGTATTATTGTAATTTGTAGATGAAGAGAATTAAAGATTTCTTCTTTTGTAGCCCCTCAGCAAGCTTTCTTGCTGAGGGGCTACAAAATCATGATTTCAAGTAAGACATACTTATTAGAATCCATCTAAACTGCTGAATGATAATTATTTATGATTAAATGTATAGCCTTATTTTACATTAGTATTACTTTGAAAATGCATAATGGTCTCTTGTGCTGCCGTTTTAGAACATGCAGTATATAAACTCTGAAAATTTGACACTTCATTTTGTCTTCCTGAGATTACAAATACAATTGTATTCAGTAATAAAAGATTTCAAAAAAGGTGTGGTGTCACTTTATATTTGACAAATTTGTAATATATCATTCTTGAAGAATTCTACAGTCATTGATAGTGTAAACCCAAATTATCCAAATTACATATTATGCACTGTTGTCACCATTCTGAGTGTTACATTATGGCTTTTCATCAGTGATAATTGAATCTAAATTCAGTCACTCATCAATACAGATAAACAGAATCACTACCTCATCTAACTGATATCCTCTTATTCATTCATTGTCATTGTAGACCTCTGAGTCTTCCTTGGACATTGTTGTGGTCATTTATGACCTAGAGCAGCCAATTCAAATAAAACTGTAGGTTCTCTGAATGCACTCCTTAGCAGCGTTACCAACCAATTACCACTGTGGTTCATTCTTACACCTAGCCCAAGGTCTACTCTTATTCTTAACAGCAGTCCAACAAACCCATTGATACTACTCAAATTCTTGCTACTAACTTCAGTAACAATAGGTTGTTTTCTGTAACTCTGTTGTAGCTAATTTCCTTTGAAAAATCATTCAACTGAATTCACATTAGTGACAATTTAATTGGAGAGTAGCGGCTTTCTGAGGTGCTTAGCAAGCAGTTACACATGTATTTACTTTAAAGTATGACTAAATTGTCCACTCCTATGTGTTATTTTTAACTTTAAACTTTTTTAAAAGTGGTACAAGTGGCTTGTTTTCACTGGCAAGGCCACCTGGTCCTTTCTCTGACAGTGCTGGGATTTTCATCAGTGCAATTTCCCTGCTGTAACAAATCTCATCACGACCGATGCTTGATTTATGGGCTGTGTGGTATGCACAGTGAAGGCTTACGTGGTGAGAGGTGAGATGAAGAAATATTGGGCAGACTCTCCAAGGCCAAACACAACTTGGCTCTCTACGGGTGTCACTGTGCACCACCAACATTCTCTCATACAGCTGTTGTGATCACATGGGATGGAACTTAAATGAAATATCACATACTATATGTTAGATTATTATATAAATACACAAATCTGCTGTTTATTGAATGATTCCATTACATTAAATTACATTAATTTTTTTTCATATCCCTCTTTGCACATAAGTTTCAGTACAATATTGGCAGATTTCCCCATTTGCAGAGACATGAAGAATCCATCCCAAGAGACTTTCCTTTTGTGCTGCTTGCCCCAAAGTAAGCCTGAAGCAGCAGCAGCAGTCTTCAATGCAACAGTAAGAGATGTTAAGCCCACTATGCCAAGTGACCCAGTTTCATCTAGGGAGGGCTCAGCCAGTATCATCCAGAACTGATGTCATTGTGCCCAGTAACACTGCAGAAAGGAGTCTGCTTTTCAGAGTTCTCCATCATCGATCAGCTTTATGAAAGTTTAATAACTGAATTTCAGGAGGACAGGAAATTCCTATATCCACACCTTCTCTCCACAAACCAACACAAACCAGAAAATGATGTATATAAACTGCCAACTAACCTCTCTTTCTTGTTGCATCAGCTGCATGACCGACTCCCTCTCTCTCTGCCTCTTGCTCCTCTCCTCCCACCTACTGGCAGTGTTCAAGGGTCTTCCGCATGTCTTTGACCCATCCCTTTATTGGTTCCTCTGTCTTCCTACTACAGAAGTGACTGGCCCCTTCTACTCCAGAAGGTACAAGCTGGGGACCTCTCATTGCCTTCCTACCAGTTTGCTGACATACAAGGCCAATCAGCATTTATGGAAATTCTAATATATATTATTATTAATATATTATTATTAATATTATATATTATATATATATATATTGTAGACTAATATTAAACTGTGGGATAATTGATCAGACATGATGAACAGAAGTACATTACAATATTTTCCTTTCAGAAATATACCTTATACCTCCATTGAAAACAAATACTGTCAATTGACTGACAATTGGAGAAAGGCATATTTGAATTTATCATGTATCATCTGACAGCATTCCAGGAGTCTAATCGAAGGGTTTGGTCAGTTAGTCAGCTCCCTTGGGGTTCCAAGCTCTGGATGGAGCTGTGAATGGAGTGAATAGATGAAGAAGGAGAGGTTTACAGAAGTGTGTCTTAACCTTTCCATTCAATTCAATGTAAAAATAAATGAATAAATAAATAATTGCGCACTTCAGTCAGATATTATAAAGTCATCATAAATGCTTGTTTTGCAGCTGAATGCATCGTTCATGTTAAGAACTTGGTCACAGCAGTGTCCTTGTGCAATGAGTATGCAACACGAGACATGCGGCATAAAGCTTGTCAGTCCTGCTCCCTCTTCATCAAACTTTGTTGGTGAAACTAGTGACAACAAAAACCATTTCATCCTCTAGTATCCTAACAAACAAATTATAAAACAAATTCACACACATTGTAGCTGTTACATGTTACTTATTAGATATGCAAGCTGTTTTTTTCCTCTTTGTAAGGGGGCTAACCTCCTCTCTAAACCTAAATGGATCAGATGCCTCATAGGAATTAGAACTCACAAGAACCGGTGCTGATGGCTGGTTAACGTTTTCCACTGTTTTTTCCAGCCATTAGTGGGGTCATGACTAAGGCTAACTTGGGGATTTTCACTTTTGCTAACACCTCTGAGCCAAGAGAAGACAGATATAGTAAGACTGGAGGTACTGGACTAAATAACAATACCACCAAAAGAAAATAAACATGACAGACATGTAGCTAAAATCTGATTCACAGGAATGTGAATGCAAAAAAGGGATGACATACAGTGACAGACATATTTTTTTCTTTTTATGATTATAATTGACTAATTCTAAATCATTTACAGTTGCTAACTAAGGAAAATCAGATGCATTAAATAAACTAATTTGCCTCCTTGGTTTTCATCTGCCATATGGAGCTGACTTATACCCTGTAAGTGTGCTGAGATAATGACCTTTCAGCTGAGCTGAAGAAGAGCTATCCATTCCTGAATGCTTGCTTACTTCTGTGAAAATATGAATGTATGTCAGTCAGCACAAGGGGCACACTTGCACAGTTAAACACACAGCAAAACCATTTAATAAACTGTAGCAATCAGAAGCGTTGACCCCACACAAGAGAACAGATCGCTAGCACGGATACAACAGCACTTGCCTATTTATTCAATTTTATCATTTTAATTATGTATTTATCTATTTTATGAGAGTCTAACAAAGACTCCACAGCTTATTTTCAGAAAATGTCTATTTTCATGGAGTGCTCAGCTTATCCCCATAGATCACAGCCTATACATTACACCACACCACCACTCTCCACGTATAGATTCGACCATGAACAACTCAGTTTCTAATTCTAATATGAGAAATTGCCAACATTTCATCCCGTGCTGCAGTATTACAGCCTTTATAACCTCACATTGTCAGCATGTGAAATAGGTCCTGGAATTTTTTTATGAAACATAGGGAGTCTGTCCTCCCTCGAAACTCAAATCATTAGCCCCACCTGCTTAAAGATAATGTTGGCATAAAGATCTGTGAACTCTGCGATGGTTTTTCAGTTGGCTGCTTCCTGTGAGGGAGGCCATGGAGCAGCAGGGGGCATTTAAACTGTCAGATGTTTATGTTAGAGGATCTCCAAAGCCAATCTCTGAGATGTAATAACCCTGATAAACAATATATTGTGTTGGTATGTGAGACTGTCTGTGTCCCATAGGCCTCTTGTGGTGCTGGATTCATTCCAGTTTTCTTCCTGACCGAGGGGAGAAGGGGTAATCCCCCCTGAAATTGAAGTGTTGACCTTTGACTGAGGGATCAGCGTGATTACTTTAGGAGAAGTCTCGGTGATGCACGTATCACTGCTAGAATGTTCTTCATGTCGATCCCAACAAAACCCTTCATGTTGAAAACAATAACAAAGCAATACATATTTTCATATTTTGTGAGGAAAACTGTTTTAAGTCTATCTTTAGCAGTTAAACCTATCATTGCATATAAAGAATATGATTTATAGGTCCCTTTATTCTAATTCTATGTATTCTGTCACTGGTCTGTTTATCTCTGCAACCTAGCACTTCAGCTCTGGTTATCTCTGATTCTGTGATTTTCTCCTCAAACAACAACTGCTTTATTGGTTGTTCAGGACACACATTGTTATATTTTTAGGAGTCTGAGAATGTCTGGCTTGGTCAAATGTCAAGGAAAAGGAAATTATGCATTTTGCTGAAATCTGCAGTAATATTTTGCACCATTGGGTGAATAAACCTCCCTGTGGTTCATTCCCTCTGCAGCTGCATATTATACTTGCACATGCACTTATAGTTGTACACTACTACTACTAACAGCTACAGATAAAATAACAACGATGCCTACAATATGCTGAAAACACCTCCCAAAAACATTACCGGCATGGCTGTGTTAAGAGCAATCACATAGATTTGTGTCTGCTGTCTGTGTCGCAGAAACAGTTCTGGAAAAAAAAAATCATATTTCATACTTCAAAAGTATTTTGATGCATCCTGATTTGACCTGAAACAAGGCTGGTAGTGTGATTGGATGTCTGATTGCAGAAATCCATCATCCATGTACAATAAATAATGCCACTTGATCCATTCAATGGATAAAAGGAGCAAAAGAAAATAGTTGTCTCACACCAGGTACAGATATCATCCAGAGAAAGCTGACAGCTTCCATTGACAAAGAAAAACACTGGTTATTTAGTTGTGGGGTTGATGTCTTATGAAGAATGTTAAAGTACTGTACATATACAGTGGCTTAATTGCTTTTTTCTTTTTTTCAATTTGAGCATGTCTGTTTCCAAGACATCTGGAGGCAACTGCAATTTTATTTTGTTCTCCATGCAATGGGTTTATGGAGTAAAATGCAGTTGTCAGAGGCAAATTTCTTACGGATATGTTTCCAATTCTTGTTTAGTACTTTTGTACTTCTGTCTGTACTTTGGTGCTGAATAAGACCTAAGGGCCTTATTGGGAGATGTAAAAATTTATAGATGTTAAAGACAAAATCCAATAAATACCTTAGGAAAATCATGTCTTTTAAGAAATGATGCTCCAGAATAAACCATTTGATGCTGAGGAAGTATATAACATTAATTATTTCTTTATTTGACTGACAGTCTTGTTCAAATGAATTAATATGACAGTCTTCAACAAGCTCTTTAACTGAATGCCCCAGGACAAGCATCAAGCCAAACACCAGTGTTAAAAGCTAAGCACACAAAAGGGCCTCAGCATTAAATCAGAATTCTGAGGTATGGAGGTACAAACCCGAGATAACATAACCTGGCCATACCCAAATAGAACTGATCTTGATAAAAATAACCATGCACTGGGGTGTCAGCTGAGATGACAGGAAGTGGGGTGGGCTTGGATCATCTCAGAAAACGACACACTTATTTACTGCAACTATTTTAACGGGGCTATTTTCATCTGGATATAATGTTTACTGTAGGATTTCATTGTTGACCAGGGCAGGCATATATGCCCTATATGAAAAAAAATTTCAATTTCCACATTTCACTGGAAACAAGGTTATTTTTTCTGTATTTTACCCAAAATGTGTTTTTTTTATCCTTCCATGCACACTGTAGTTACATACTGCACTGCAAGGTCACATTGTTTTTATAATTACAATTTCATTAGGTCTACAGTATTTATATAAATTTGCTAAACTTCAATGTATTGCTATTTCTAAATCAAATGCTCTATATGAAGTTGACTCAGATGACAGTACACTCACGTCATGACCTTTAAAAATTAGTTGAAGGAGACTGATCCTTTCTTGACTAATTATTCTAGTGATCCTATTGTATATGTATTGCTATTAATGCACATCAATCATAACATGTAAAGACAGCTGATTTGCATGTTATGTATTACTGTGAGCCATTGTATGAATTCTCATGTGGCTGATTTTTGTGTTGATAATTTATGTTAATGACAGCCTTCAGCACATAGAAAAAAGTGTTTTCACCTTTTTATTTTATTAAATGTGTAAAAGCTCAACGAACTCTGTAGTCCATGACATATTTTAAATATTGTCAGCCTGACACCAAAATGATTAATATTGACATTTTATTGAGATTCACTATGTTGATTCAGTATTAGTTTGCTAATATTTTTATACAGCCACCCAGTACTTTTTTATTTTAGTCCCCGGCTTTTTAACTAGTACCTGATAACCCTTGAGAAAGGCAACAATTATAGCCATCATTCATCAGGATTCAGATTCAAAAGGCCGGTGCCAGGCCACATTCCTTTGTCTTACATTGTCTCCTTCAATCCTTTCTTCCTGGCTGTATCATTTGTGGAAACGTATTAGTATCTAGTTAAATATAAGCATATATACAAAAATATATACATGGTGAAGTATATACGGTGCTATTGCTGTTTGTAAAACAATAAAGACAAGTACACTGCTTAATATACTGATCAATGCCAAGCTGTTTGAGTATGAAAGTGAATAAATAAATATGTACTGAACATGATGTTATTTAGATGTGTACTACTCTATAAGATTAGTTTTCTTTTAAACATCATTCTGAAATAATTCAATCCATAATTCAATCCATTTATGAAATTATATTAAAAGGTTGGTATTTTTCCACGTAATGTCAAAACAATTAAAATAATAGATTGCTTTTGGGAGTATAATCTGGACAAGAGATTGCTGTGCAGATTTATACCTAAAGCTTTGCATCTGAAGCTGAGGGATTACAGAAGCCAATACAATGTTTAACTTTTACTCTCCAATATTTGATATGTTGTAGAACCATATTCATAAGAAATTGGTGGTAATAGTTTGTGTCATCTATGGGGATTCCGCTGGGGGATTGCAGTGGAAACATATACAAATAAAAATGCTTGTGATTCAAAATGACTATGTAGAGCCTGAGGGTGCAGTTTGTCTTTTATGCAAATGTCCTCATACTTCAACATTGATCTTTATCTAGAAACAGACTGGGAGTTGGCAGAAATGCCCCACATTATGAATGAGTGACAAATGATCCCCCTTTTTTGAGAACTGGTACATCAAAGAAAAATGGATAACTCAAAGCATACCTGATTCATATTTTTGACTGACACCTGAGAAATGATGCAAAGCATGTTTGATACCTGAAGGCAAAGTTGACTGACCAGCTGCCTATAGAGCTCACATACTGATACTGGGGGTACGATAACCGTTCAGACTCACTTTGCATGGATGGAGGAGAGCAGGGACCTGTATTGCTGTTGATATTGGTGAGAGGCCATGCGCCCATCACAGTGGCAACGATGGTGTGGACATCATTAATGCGGATTGGTGGCACTGTCTGCTTACTGTAGAGGATGACCCATATTCCAGGCCTGTTATCTGTGATTGCCGCTCAGTCGCAGAGGGGTGATTAAGTGTTTCTGCATCCACGCTACGTTTGAAGAGGAAAGTGCCAGGCATTTGAATTTCAAATGAGCGAGGTAGAGCAAAACTTGGAAGCGGCGCGGGAGGCGTAATCCAGGCAGTGGAACAATAGGACATTTGTGTGTGGATACAGAAACGAAGAAACGCCTAAACTAGAATACCGTACCAGTCTTTTCCAGGTGACATCAGAGCTGAAGGCAAGCAGGATGGGATGCATATCCTGGAGGGTCTGATGGAGCTCTGGATGAAAGCAGATGACTGATTTTGATCTTCAGCAGAATGTGTTTCTTCACACACTGAGTCCAGATACATTATGCTAATTGCATTACTGGCAGATGAATTATGCTCATTCTTAGGTATGGATCATGACACCATTTCTTTCTGCCCGAAGTTTGATTCTATGTCTATGTGTGTTTCAGTGTGATCCTAAAAGCCTAATGTCTCTGTGCTGCAGTATTATAATTTTGACACACATGTACTGAATATCACAGGAGCTTCTCTTCCTATCCTTTGTGTGATATTTTTTGCAATATACTCTCATTTTAGAAAAAAAATAGCAGCTGAGAAGTTCTTCCATTTTCAGCTTTTTTGTGTCTGATATGTGGCAGATACAGAACGTCTTCTGCACACCTTTTCCAAAAGATACCCAGGAAACAGGGGAAATAAAGAGTCTGTATTAACACCTGCAAATAAGGAATGTATTCAGATCATGTTTTCAAGTTATATCCAACAAGTCATATTAGTACAATCCAGTAAAATCTTTTGACTACAAGAGCTCACCATTACATTGCAGGCCTATAGTGGTTTATTCCTTCATTGTATCAGATTTATTGCAGACAGAACATTCCCTTAGCAGTGTAACAAATTTTATACTGGGGCACTGTTCTACTAAAATGTTATATGTAACTTCTCCACCTTTTTCTAAAGTTTTTTTTTTTTCATACTTGCTTCAATTATCATAATCCAGTTGCTTGATAGGACATTGGCAGGGTCAGTTATCAGTTACTGACATTTTGAATTAATCCAAAATGGCAGATTATTCCAATGTTAATAAATGTTAGTAAATGTGCAATTAATAAGGGGAACCAGGATGTTTGCAGGATGTAATCCAATGCGTTATTAAGCATTTATATTTGTACTGCATTATAGAGCGTTTCTGCTTACTTTATATATGTTCTCTGTCAATGTAATTTTATATCTTTGTGAGTGAGATATATATATATATGATAATATAGATAGACATAGATAATATGATATTATATATTATATTGACAATACCCCTGAAACTTGAAATGATCTGATCTGCTCCAGAACTCTCCTGCGACTCTTACAACCAAAAATACGTTCCATGACATTTGCTGAAGTATTGTCTTGTACTGAAAGTGTTTGTTTTTTCAATTACTAACTGGCAGATAAAACAAATTTCCTCCTTGGACTATAAATAGTCATGTCATGAGTTCAAAGGAAAACCTGTGGCTGAAATTAGATTTTAATTAAGTTCTTGTAATGCGTTCACTTAATTTACTGTAGTGAATTTTAATAAACAAAGAGAAGTCATTGTCTTCTTGTTTAATAGCGCTCTGGTAAATGCTTAGCAACTGTCAATTGTCAATTCCTATCTAAAAACAAGTGCAAGAAAGCAATTATTATTTTAATTAAATCCAATCAGTTTTAATGAGCTTGGCATATTGTGTACCTGGCTTTAAACACCACAAAATGCTACACTGTTGAGCTTTTGAGTGTAGCAAATATGTTTTCTTAATCACCTGACATTTATGTGTCTGATGCACTCTGCTACCCCCCCCCCCCCCCCCCCAACATGTAATGCATTAAATGTTAATAAAGTTTGTAAAATAAACGCTAAAACATAATGTGTTTTGGTGAGGACCTGAGCATCTGCTTTTTGTAAAAAACTGTAATGGTTAGCTGTGAGTCTGACAATTAATGCCTGAGAATATGGCATTGAAATAATATAATCTGTATGAAAGACATGCAGAAATTAACTGAAGAGCAAGTAATAAATGGCCTGACCTTTGCAATGTTTGTTTTTATTTGCTGTTTTTGTGTGGTTAATCTGAGAGGCAAAGTTTAAATTTCAATCAAATAAACCTAGGACAGGAACAGGACAAAGGCTTCACATGCATCAGTGTCATGTTTAACTCTTCAGCAGTGTAATAGCATTCATGGGTTCAGATGTCCACTTACTTTCTGCTTTCTTGTTGTTAGATGAATGACACTGTTGATCCGAGGAAAAGCACACTTTCAGGCAAAATTACTAAAATGGTGCAACAGTATCAACAGCTCTATTAGCAACTCTAAGATGGAAGAAAAAACTATAGACTGACCCATCTGTGGTTAATTCAGTAAACCTCTTAACAGGTGATTGATAATTGATTAAATCAGAACATCTGTTCACCTTGAGACATCCAATCTGAAGTGTGAACTTAACTAAATAGACCCTTTAGCATGCAAGGGAAGTCAAGGGAGTTATGAAGTCAAGTGACATATGAGTATTCCTGTCATCCATGTGCAGGTCTACAGCTAAACAATCATGTAAGCAGCAGATATGCAAATTCAGATAAGAAAGACAAATTGAACAAATTCAAGATTTTAAATTTTAAAGAACTATCGCTAATGCCACACCATGCTTCAGTTATGAATAAAAACTCAATGTTGTTATCAGAAATAACACAAATTGATCATTTGTGATCAATGGATCATTTGCTAAGGACCTGACACTGAATGATTTTGTGCACCAAGTGTGCCAGTCAGCTTAGTGGTGGAGATCCAGAGGTGGCTGGAATTATAATAAGGTTATTAGGATTAACTCATAAAATGCTATTTTTGTCTGTCCTTATAATACCAGTAATGTGGTTTAATGGTGTATATCATGTAGTTTAACAGTGACATAACATTAAGTAAGACTGAACGTCACTTGTCCGAATCACTTCCCTTGGGTGTAACTGTGTGTGCAGGAATTGTATTATTATATCTAGCATTCTGTCGGCTGAAGGCTGAACTGGGTTCTGTGTATCTGTGCAGACTGAATTTTAGTCAGAAGTGATTATCACCGGACTTAGAAGCTACCCATTCTCTATGATGTCTGCCACTCTGACCAAACCTCCCTTGCTTGGGTGTAAAGCATCTTTCCTATAATCCAGTGGCTCTGCCCCAAAAGCCTTGCCAGGCATCAATGAAATCAAGACTGTAAATGTATTACACTATTTTTACCAGCCGTTTATTTGCTCCATGCTTCACAACCTCATATTCACAGGAAGAGGATCTGAATTCTGAATCCAAGACTTGAAATAATAAGTCTTACCTAATTACTCTGGTTTCACACAAACAAAATTAAAGCGTTTCTTTAGAGCTGGGATCCCCATATAAAATCACACTCATCTATCTTGACCCTTCCTCAGAAAAAAATCTTCACTACAACAAAGTTACAGAAGAACACTCCTGTAGAAAAGATCTGATACAATAATTTTCCATAACTAGGCAACATTTTTCTCACAGCATCGTCTTAGCTAGCTATCTCACAATATCAATGACACTGTAGCCTATTTTTTCCCACCAAATACTAGCTTGCCATACAAATAAATCATGTCAAAGAAAAGTCTACACAGAGTGCAAAATATTTAATCAACAGCGAACAAATAATTATTTCTTTGTATAATTTGTCTCATCTGCCAAGAGTCTGTCACTGTGTTCAAAGAACACAACTTCAGCTGACATTACAAATCTCTACACAATGACAAGTACAATTGCCTGCACAGGCAGACGTCAAACAGACAAAATATCAAAACTTAAAAGTGGGCTGGCAACACAGTAATGTGCATATTTTAAGCAAACACAGCTGAACAAAATCTGTTTGAGGTAGGTGGAAAAGCTGATACTGTACCTTTCACTGACAGAGAATTTGTAGAACAATTCCTGACTTCTGTCATAGGAAAGACGTACCCAGAAAAGATAGATGCCTGAGTCTAAAAGTGTGTGGAGGTATTGGACATGCTACAGAGAGAGCTTGTGGTGAGGTTCTAAGAACTACATGTCCATGCAAAAAAAAAAAAAAAAAATCCATATTTTTCAGATCCATAATTTTACAGCTGACATTGATGAAGCCCAGGCTTGCTATCAGCTGAAATTGGACAAATCACAAAACAGAAAGAAGCATTCAAGTACAAACAATCTGACTGACTTCTATGCCTTTATCCCTGTTGAGAATTACCAGAATCTCAAAAAGCAGGTCCTTAAAATTTCCATAATTTTTGGCAGCACTTAAATATGTGAGCAAACCTTTTCAAGATTTAAACAACAGATATTCTCTGATCTTATCAAAACACTCTGATGAAAACTTGCACCAGTTATTGAGACTGGCTGTGACCAAAATGGAACCTGACACTAACATTCCTGCCAGCCTAATGCAGGCTCACAGTTCACACTGATACACACTATGTCTCAACAAAGATTAATTACAGTATGCAATAAAAATCATAATAATTGCACTTTTAAATACTATTCATTGATCTATTGTATTTTGAAACATAATAGCTTAATAGAGCCATTATTGCCTATATTGTTGTCCATATTAGATAGACACTAGGCCCCTGTAAGAATGAGACACAGCAATCTGGACCTTGGATAAAAAAAGAAAAGTTTGCTTTATAGTCTTTGATTTCTTGACTTTCACATCTTTGTGCCCAATTGAGCGATCACAATTGATTTGTTTATAATTCTCAGCATGCTTGTCTGTCTATTCAACAATATCACAAATGTCAGCACAAGGGAAGCATTCAGCATGAATCGTCCTAGAATTTCAAGATGTTGTGCTAATATTTCTTACAATGGAGTCTCTAAGCATGACTGTTTCCCCAGATTCAATCTTACGTTTGTGACAGTCACCGAGGACATAAAATCTGTTCACCAGGAGGAGACCATGGTTAGCAACTAGAAGAGATTTAGCCTTTGTGTCATTTTTTGTAGCTACCAATCAAGCTGCATCTGCATACAGTGAGGAGCATGTTCCTTGCTCTGGGTCATCATTACTTGGGTGTCTTATGTGGGAGAGAGGGACATGGAACTGACTTTGGACTGATTGACTGACTTTGGTCCATATGACCAAAACAAGGGTACATTTTTTAATTGAATTGAGAACAAGCCATAATGTGGAGTTGTTATCAAATCTAGTGTATGATATGTTCAGAATTTATCATGTCCCTGATTAATATACATTCCTAGATTACTACATTACTGCAGTGATTGCACATTAGACGTCTGTCTGCATAACAGTGTCTGCTAAATGATTAAATGTAAAATGTAATGTATGCTCTTTTCTAACTGTATTTTTTTCAGATAAAATAACTCATAAGCTTGTTAATGCTGACAACACACATCACATTTTAAATATGCTATCATGTTAAGCATTGATTTATGTCATTATTTTCCATGAGCTCCAAAACAGACATACAGTGATAAAACTAAAAATACTTCAAATAAATGTACATAAATAATTTAACTTAGCATAGTTTTAAGCTCAGTTATAACATCAGTAAAGCCTTTAGATGGAGATGAGCAAATGAAAAATAGGAAATGATCCTACCAATAACAATATTGCAAGAGAAGATGAGGATTGACTTTTTCTGCTACTACTGGGAACAGACAATCCTGAATGATTAAGTGATGGATTGATGTGTACTGCAGGCCTTCATAAGAGCAAAGCTTTTCTACCAACTGGAGATGAAGGTCCCGCAGAATCAGTAATGGGGCAATGGCAAACATTTCAAGCCATATCTTTAAGCTGGAGCTTTCAGAGACATGAACAGCCATGAAGAGGACTGTGCACCATGTACCTCAGTGATAAACCTGAGCTTTTCATATAATAGAGAGCTGTGATCTCTCAGGCCAATGGACAGGGTCACATGTCCCTGTTCTTTTCCCCATCACATGCGCCTCCAAAGACCCTGACATGTGGACAGGGCTGGGGGGCTTTGCTGCACCACAGGACACTGAAGGAGGAGAGATGCAACCCTCTCAAGAAATTTCAACATGTCTGGGCTCTCATCAGATAGCGCATGCATGTCAGGCTCGTCTAAGTGAGTTATTGCGCTGGAACTGTACGTCCCTGGGGGTTATGCGAGAGGCAGGCATGGTGTGCGCGGCAGCCGGAGATTAAAGGCAGAGGATACCATGGGCTTGGGAGTGCCGCAGGAGTGGCTGGTGGCCGGGCCGTGAGACACCCACCTGATGTGCTGAGGCTTTTCAAGGACGAGTCTCTCCACATCACAATAGTCTGTCAGTCAAAGATTGATCCCCTTTGAGCAGGAGATGACTGTCAGTGGATTGAACCAGAAAAGTTAAAAAAGGGAAAATGTCACATACTTGGCCTTAGATCCTCCAACCACCTCACTATGCCTGAAAAAAAATATGTATGATGAAATGAGCCAACTTTATTTTTTAATATTATGTGTTTTTTTTAACTAGTTGAAACGTTCTGTATCTGTTGTTAAAAAGTCTCAATTATGACATCTGTTTGAAAAAAAAAAATGGACCGCTATCCAAAATACTGGGAAATATCTTTTCATTATTATTATTGATCGATGCTCCTAATTTATGCATTGAATAGACTACTAGGATTCATAGTGAAAACATAGACCTTTAGAGTGTTTAAGGACAGGCTCAACAGTTTAAGAGAAACAACACATATTCTAAATATGATATCATCTTTAATGAAAATAAAACATGTAGATGTTAAGGATTTTTGTACTCAGTACACTCTATAAGTTTGTGTATCGCATCTCATCGAAAGAAAACAACACATTACCTCCCTGGGTTGTAAAGTTACTCTGGATGCAAGCATCTGCCAAGCAAATAAATTATGATTTAATGAAGCAGATTATCTGACATGTGCAACAAAACAGGTTGATGAGATTATGAGATTAATATATGGCATGCAATCAACCACAACCATCCCATTTATAAACACTTCAACATTGCTCTCAATAGGGGTTGCCAGATTTAATGTTTCTGGGCCTTTCATATGGACCGTGGTGGGAAAAAAAAGAATAAAGAAAACGAGAAAGACTGAAAAATGAAAACTGCCTGATTGAAAAATGAAGTGCTGTAATTAGTGCTGGTTAGCCAAGCCTGTTGTGAGTAATGAGAAACACCTGGAGGAGCTGCATGAAGAGGTCGAGATTAGAATGGTACTCTGGATATATGAGAATATAAGAGGCAATTTGGAGCTCCCTTTTCATTTGTTCCTCTTTAATCTTGTCTAACATGCGACTGTGATATTGAGGCAACATGATTGTCAATGATTGTCAGAAGGTAGTGGACTTACCCTTTACCCATTAGTACTGGAAACTCAGAAGTTCAGAGCTCAGTGATCTTGTAAAAAATGAATAAATAAAATAAAACAACATACATTGTGAGGGGGTATTAAACATTTTCATCTGTATGTAATGATTGTAATGCAAATAAATAATGGTTTATGATTCAGCACTGATTGCAAAAATTGAAAATTGTGTCATCTTTAAAGCAGTGTGGTGTTTTTTGGAAAAAGATGGAGGAATGACTGTAGAAAATATATTTTGGTATAAAGGCAAGGATTTGTAAAGATCAGTTTAGGAAGGGTTATGCATACAGAAAGACCTCACTTTTGGATCTGAGAAAAGCGCCAAAATATTTTGTTTGATGAAATGTTAACAGTGCTACTATGGAACCCTTCAATGCAAATATGAGCCCTGGATGGCAATATTTAGCTTGTTGTGAACATGTATTTTTCTACCACTATATAATACATTTTAATCAATTTTTATCATTCTGTTTTTGCATATGACAGCTCAATTCAAATTATTTTGAACTGTTATACTTAAGTCATTAAATCCACAATACAACCTGTTTTCTTTTCATTGTGACGGTTTCTCAAATTTCATAGACACATATAGTGTGTAACAATATGTTTGAACATATTCTAATCAAGTTTCCAGACATTGTTCATACTTTAAATATTTTTCCTGTTTTGAAAACATATAAATGAGAACACCAATAAATTTAAATGTATTGTGCCCCTGCTTCCTCTAGGGTAAATCTCGGTCAAATGGAAAGCTTTAGTATTACATCCACTACTGACCTACCGTGGAGTACCTCCAATTCAAAAACTAATTAATTACAATCATTACCCCCAAAGACTTTACAACCTTCATCGGTCTATACCTTTGAGTATTAGTGAGCTGTTCTGCAAAAGCAATGAGAAGTACAGAATACTGTAAATGGAGTTCCGCCAATGACATAGCAAATCTGTCATAAAATGCAGTGGGAATATAGTTTTTAATAAGGAAAGATGAATGGAACTGGAACTCCTAGGGGCAACTGGATTTATTGTTGGCACTCTGAATTCCATAAATTCAGTTTAAAACTAATTATTTAATTAAATTGAAATACACTTTGTCATTGACCACATAGTACTTTCAGCAAAAATACTTAGTCAACCTAAAATAATTTATAGAGTTAATATTCGAGGTTCAGGCACAGGTTATTTAAAAACCTGTACAAACTATTTTTAATCAAATAAATTCAATTGGTATAACTTGGATTATGCTTTTTAAAATAATTAGTTATTGCCTCGTGTATGTTTGAAACCCATCTGGCATAAGTCCCACTTATTTCTAATTGTGTTTTGTACTTCTCTTACAAAACTTCACAGTGCAAAGCAATAGCAATTTCTATTGACAATTATATATACGCCTGAAACATCCATCACATCATGATTTCTTTGAGCACGGACATCTCTTTTTTTCATTTATTCGCATTATTATTTATATGTGTTATTTTGAACAGCTATAATTCATTGTAAATGCCATCAAGGAGAGGAATATTACTTCATTTTGGAAGCCATGCGTTTTCTGATTCAAACACATTGAATATTAGGTAAGGACTGAATAAGACCACAGCTGACTTGTGACCTGTCCTTAGCTGACATTCTGTCCTCACCATAGGCGCATGCAGTACACATTATTTGAGGATCTTACATATACCACATGCCTTGCTGGCTGATTTGCCATTTCCCTGCTGGTTTATACTTGTCCAGTGTCCTTGCATTTCCTGTGAAATGACCTTAACATCCCTCTTTTATTCCTTTTGCTCCTGAACTTTTGCTGAGACCAACCTCCCACACTTTTCTGGCTGTGCTGTAAGTCACAATGCCACTGATGAGTTGAATCTAATGCTTTTGCTCCCTCTGTGCACCAGCAGTTATCTTAAATATTCTGGGGTCCAATGCAAAAGGCAATTATGTGACCCTTTAACCACCCCAAGCTATGCTCCCTAACCCCATTCCTAATTAAACATACTGTCAGGGCTCCGCCCTCCTAGCTGTGGTGTTTTTGTTTTTCCCTGTCCATGTGCTTTTGTTTTTCCTTGTGTTCCAGCCCCACCCCGCTCCCCGCCTGGTCCCCGCCCACCTGATTGCCCCATTACCTTCACCTGCCTGCCTGCTCACCTGCATCCCATCTCCTCATCAGCCCAGCCCTATTTCTACCCTGCTTGTTCCTGTCTTGTTTGCCAGTTCGTCTCAGCGTTTTCGTACCTGTTTCGTTCCCGCAGTTTTTTGGATTTCTGTATTCTCCGTGCCTGACTCTGCCTGCCCTTCGTCTTCGTTTCCTGCCTGCCGTTTTGTCCCTTTGCCTGATTGTTTGCCTGCCCGGTTCCTGATCCTGCCTGCTTCTGTTACTGACCCTGTTTTTGTCCACGGACTGCCTTCCGGTTTTCGACCCTGCCTGCTTTTGGTTTTGCTACTTTCCTGCCGTCATTGATAAACCCGCCTGCAACCTGAAGCTCTCTTGGTCTGCGACTGAGTCCCTGCCTGAGCCCTTACACATACCACTAAAAGTATTGTGTCTTGCATTTCATACTTTAAATGTACACATACACATTTACCTCATAAACAGTCATGGTACAATATGTGTACCACATGTCATGGTACAATAACAATATCATACCACAACTTATGAATTAAACCAAAAATAAAATGAGCCTGTGGGTTTGTGCTTTGCAAAGGGACGTAGAGCAGAAGCCTAGCTACCACATATAGCATCCACCTGTAAACAGTAACGCATGACAGAGCTAGAAAAGAAACTCACTCAAAGCTAATGTACTCTCATGCAGTCATTAATAACAGCACAACGGGGAAATCTTGTCAGATACAAATCTAAATAAGATTACACAGAGAATAAACTGTAGCTATAGCAAGCACAAAGTACAAGACTACAACATCATCAATACTCATCATCGCTTTTCCAAGCACTGTCTGTTTCAGAGCCGGATGCAGTGATTGCCAGGCTTTCTTCCTTAACAGCCTGTAAAGTTAGGTAACATTGACAGATCCACTCCTAGTTTCTTCTCTTGCTCTTTTGTTAGGCCTGTTTGGATATTGTCTCATAGCTAGCTATGCCTGTGATTCTGAACAAATATTGACAAAAAAAACTGACAAAAAATTACCTGAAAAACATTGACTGATTGTCAAGTCTTGATTGTTTGTGGTGTTTTGTTTTGTGGTAGTTGTGGCAAATTTGTAGCATTGATTATGGGCTCAGCTACAAAATAATGGCAAACAGTTGTGGGCAATGATCAGATGTGTAGTGGCCTCTTGTGGTCTTCCCACTGATTGCAGCCGAAGCTGTGTATGGTCCTCATGGCACCATTGCATGCACTATTGAATTAAAATTCAGTGTCAACAATGATCACTACCAAACTCAGTTTTGAATGTTATAATGGCCTCATACAAGCCTGCATGTCAGAGTTACCAGCCCGGTGATTGGTGAGTTACTGGCGATTCTCAGGTCTGGAGATTTTCAAGTCACAGAGCGTCTACATGGGCTCCTATCATCCAATCAGATCACGTGGCGATTACAGACGTGAATTTTCTACCAGTGGCCGAACTGTGTGCCCACATGGACTATAGCATTTAAAGTGGCACTTTATAAGTATAGCAAGTGTAATTTCCCCCGGCCCTTTGTCTCCCTGGTTTCTCCCATGTGTTCCTTCCCTGATGGCATCATACCTCATCTAGCTCTGCTGGGAGACCCCCTCCTTCCTCTTGGGGAAAACAGATGCAGTTTTTCTGAAATCAACAAGCTCTGGAAAAGGAAGACTCCTCGACCTCCGATGCCTCCTGAAATCATAACCAATGCATCCTGAACTAATCTTCAGATCTGGATGGCCAAGCTCTTTCCAGGATGCTCCGTTATGAATCCACAACTAGCTTTGGAAGCAAGTCCCTCGACAATAAGCAGCACAACCTTCGAGACTGAAATGCCCTAATGCGAAGTTGGAGGCTATTAAGACAAATATGGCTCTTCGTCATTCCATGCATCAACATTTCTGCCTGGCAAGGACACCAGGAGACCCAGCTGAGGGTGACATGTAGCGCCTTCCTTACGTACAAGTGCGACCCAACACGAAGTGTCAGTGAAGACAGCTGTTGCAGATACAATCGGATCTCTTTGACATACCCACGTCAACAATGTGTGTCTGGCAAGGATAGCAGGACCTCCACTGGCCTGGACAGACAGACCTGGATGCCACATTTGTTTCATCAATGATGGTTGGGCAACGGATCTTCCTTGTTCAGCTTTCTGTATTTGGCGACAAACCCCGAAGCCTCCAGTGGAAAACAGACTGTGGCCTTCCCAGTAGTTTTTCCATTCCCTCAAATGCAATGGATTGGCCCAATCATGATGATTCAAAAATTAATTTCCTGTCCTTCATCAGTTTGTTTAGATATTCTAGTTTATTTTGTTTCATTTTGTCTGTGTTTGTCTGCATTGTGTTAATAAACTTGTTTTATTAATTATATGTGTGTGTTGTATTGACAAACCTGGCTCTAATAGGCTTAGTTATTATGTTTGTTGAGAAATGTTAACTATCCTCACCAAATGACTGGTGTCTCTGAGAGGTAGGAGAGATAGGCGTGTCCCCTACGTAATTGGTGGTCCGTGTGAGGAAGTGTAATGTCCCCTACAATGATTATCACAGGGTGTAAACATCTGTTCATCACAGTATTTGAGGGGTTATCCCTGTGACCGTGGCTATATAAAAAAAAAAATAATAAAATAAAAAAAAACATTTCTCCAAAGCATGAAATTGACCAATATTGACCTTTTGAGGGCTCATTAAAAAATTACACACAGTGGTACAAAGACTTAGCAATATTTCACATTCCTTTGCCTTTGCGTCAAGTCATTGATTGTAATTCTTTACTGACGTGGCATGACAGAAGTATGTCTCTCACTCAGGAGCAGCAGGCAATATGTGATTAATCCACTCAGTAGTTTGTGGGCACATAAACCTGAAATTAGTCATCTGAAATTGTGACAGAATTACAAGCCTCACAATGATGAAATATATCCAGCCAATACAGTGAAAGGTATTTAGCTGCTGCATTCTTGTCATTGTGAATTAAAATCAGGGATAATAAGGTTCAGATTTAGAATAAGAAATTATGTCTCCTCAGAGTCCTGCTTCTCTGGCAAACTGATTTGTATTCTTATTAAAATCTTAAAATTTCAGAAACACCAGGGTTCAATGGAATTAATTTTTGTGTGCTATTGTTTCCAAATATTGTAAGGCAGTGGGGAGACAAATCTGATAAAGCTCATGTTAAAATATTCCATTTCTTATTGCTAGTCTGCCCAATATCCCTCAAGATAGCTTTATCTCAGTCATTATTTATCTCATATTAGTAATCTCAATCAACACTGTCCATTTCTCTGCTATGTTCTTTTTTTTTAAATAGACAAGTTTAACAAGGTAAAAATTGCATTATGGAAGGACATATGGAAGAGCAGATTTATACAAGCTACTTCTTCAGTTGAAAAAATAGAAATATGTTTCCAATGCTCTTTACAAGTCAAACAACCTCATCTTGTATTTTGGCAGTAGTATGTCTAGCAGTATTACCAGTGTTAAGTCTTATCCATTGCGTATATTAATGCAAAGGCAAGCCTTCATGGGTATGTAGTTGTGGCAGTAAGAACACTAGGTCATTGACAATACCACCTTTTATCCATACTGTCTGGATACCTCAATTAAGAGTACAGCTAAAAGAGAGTAATTGCTTCTAAAACCATGTGGGGGTTTGTCATTCAGATACAAAAATACATTTTTCCACATTTTAGAGCAGTGTTGGTCTTTGACAATAAGTAGCCTATATCTGCTGGTGAGTCATCAGAAAGAAACCTTTCTATGTGAAAACTGGGTCTGTGTGTCTGCAGGGCTGAAACCACATGATATTTATATCTGTCTTTGCCACCTGTGAACTCTATTAGCTTTTTTCCCTTGTTAACCATGTTTACTCATCACAGCAAGCTCATCGCCAAGAACATGGCACAATATACAGGCTACCATCTGTCCTCTGCTCCACTGAATATTACTTGCAAGTGCCTCAGGTCAGTCCAGACAGCAAAATGTCAACATGATGTCTCTCAGCCAGGTTTGACACAGTAGGGAGTTCTGACATGTGGGTTATATCTCTCAGGGTTTGGGTTACTTTCTTTTTCTTCTGAATATCTTTAAGGGAAAGATGCATTTTTTTTCTCTGTTCCACACTAATCAGCAGAGAATCTGTTATTTTAAATTTTAATTCAGAGATCCGCTGAGCCACACTGAAGATGACTAGCATGGATAAAAGAAAGAAAGAGATAAGCTGACTCGCATGCTTCAAAGGCTGGGGGTGTTTTTGAAAGAGCTGCTCTCATAGGCCTGACTGTGATTGTTGGCAACAGGAAGCTGATAACGGGGAAAACAAGCTGCAGTCTGCGTGCAAACGAAAGTACAATTTTGAATGGGAGGAGGGTCGCCCTGTTGGACGTTTCATTATGCTGCAAAGAGATGAAAGGGAAGAATGGCAACCTCTTCCCTCCCTATAAATTGTCTGATGCAAAAAGGAGCTGCAAATTCCTTTTGGTTCACCCGACATAGATGTAAGTTGATAATAACAGATCAAAGATATGATGGTAATTGAGAGTTTCCTGTTGACACATGTTCATTTCAATAAAATTTTGATATTATCTTTTGAATTTATTTTCAAATTTGCTTTCTATTGCTGTATCAGTGAAAAAAGAGAGAGAGATTGTGTTATAATATCCCCGAATACTGATAACAGGAGTTTGTTTTCATTGGCATTCGCAATTTACCTTTGTGTTGTCTTCAAATTAAATAGTCAATCTCAGTCATCTTCCAAATATCTCCATTCTCCCATGCACAAAACCTGTACATATGAACTTGAGTCATTGAGCACCCATACTCAGATCTCTGAAAATGTTCCTCAGTTCAGTGGAAAGAATTGGTTTCTTCTCAGAAAAGGAGGGAACATATTTTCCCCCACATGCTGATTTAAGTGTGTGACTTTTGCAGAGACAAACAGGAAAACATCAGACCTGCTTTGCCTTGGTCCCTGCCCACCTGGGCCCAGACATAATTCTGTTTTCCCTTTGTGCTTATTTTCTTGTTGGATAGTTATGGAAGGTTCATCAAGGTGTTTAATTCCTTGTAATTAATATTGACACACATGCAAAAAAGAAGCTTTCAGTATATAAAATCACCAAGTACTTATTCTTTATAAGTTGCAGAAATACACATGCACATTGCTATTAAAGTTATTAATATTATTAATATTACAATAATAGCACTATTCCAAATCAGAATTATCTAATGTTTACTGAATTGTGGTCCTGTTTTTTTTTTTTTTTTTTTCAAAAAAAACAATAAGCTGCATTTTGCAGTAATAATTTCCACACTGCTAGAATTCCTTGTGTTAATAAATTCAAATGCTCCTGAGAAATTGTTTCATGATGTCTCAAAATTCTATGAGACTCTTGTAAATGGAAAGCATTTCTGTATGAAGCAAGTTTATTGCTATTTCACATTTGCAACTATTCATGTAGCGGACACTCTTATCCAGACTTACCAAAAGTGCATTCAGCAGGGTTAGGTATGCAGCCATGTAAGTAGAAGAATTGCCAGTGCCATATTTGTAATTGTATCACCACTGTGGAACTAAATGCCATAATACAAACAGTTATAACGTATGCATAAAATATACTACTGTACACTACATGGACAAAAGTATTTGGCCACACCTGTTTTTGGGCTAGGCCCCTTATCTCCAGTGAAGGGCAATCTTAATGCTTCAGCATACCAAGAAATTTTGGACAATGCTATGCTTCCAACTTTGTGGCATCAGTTTGGGGAAGGCCCTTTTCTATTCCAACATGACTGTGCCCCAGTGCACAAAGCAAGGACTATAAAGACATGGTTTGATGAGTTCGGTGTGGAAGAACTTGACTGGCCCGCACAGAGCCCTGACCTCAACCCCATCGAGCACCTTTGGGATGAACTGGAACGGAGATTGCGAGCCAGGCCTTCTCGTCCTCATAAATGCTCTACAGAATGGATAGGCACAAATTCCCACAGAAACACTCCAAAATCTTGTGGAAAGCCTTCCAAGAAGAGTGGAAGCTGTTATAGCTGCAAAACGGAGACCAGCTCCATATTAAAGTATATGTATTTGAATACAATGTCATTACAATGTAATGGTTAGGCATCCGAATACTTTTGTCCATATAGTGTATGTACTACTGCCATCACCATTATCATCCACTAAGCTTCACTACAGCCGCAAGATTCAACTGCCACAAAGTTTTGATCACCAGTCCTTTGGTCTTTTTCCACAGCAAAAGCTTATACTGCCAATAGGCCTTTGCCTCTAACACTTATACCTTGCACACAGCTTTCTTAGCACATTTCACACCTGGAACTACTGAATGCATTACCTGAATCTTCAACTGACATTTTATATTTCTCAGAATTTATATTTCTCAACTTGTATTACTGAATGTAATGTGTGTTTTATCTGAGAGTTCCAAGGTTCCATTTCAGACGTGAATTTGAAAACCAAATCTGAATGTGTCTGAACATTTTTACGAACAATTAATTTGTTCTTATTATTAATGATTAATATATTTTATTCTTTTAAAACCTTATATTTTGGTGTAAGGTTTGTAAACTAGACCTAAAAGCAGTTAAATTATTACTAGTGAGTCTACTGAGTAAGATTTTAGATATCAGCTGCATGGATACATAAAGAGGGAATGTGTGAATGTGTTTTGTCTGTACTAATACTTATGCATGGTGCTTAAGTGTAGCAGAAAGACACTTTCTATACGTAATCTACATCAGATGTTCAAGCACTGGAGCAACTGATTGAATATCTAATTCACAGATAATCTAAATAAAGAGGGGCTTTGCCTCTTTTTGCTTTCTTCTTTGTTAATTCCGGAGATTGAAGAGGAGCTGCATTTACAACCCATTCTTGCCATAAACCAATGAAGCACACCTCTGTTAAACATTTTATGAAGATGGATGGTAGTGTAAGAAGAATTGGATGTGTTTGTTGTGCTTGTAATCAGTAATGGACAATGCCAACATTAAAGGATTCCTGGATTTACACAGATTTATTGTTGTCTGAGTTTATTGTTAAACGTGATGAAGCATGGTTGACCTAGAGGGAGAGCAAAGAGGTCAAAGAAGATCATGTGGATTGTATGGAGCCATTATCTTGGTTCAAACTGTCCTTTTAGATTGTAGACACACACACACACACACACACACACACACACACACACACACACATCTGTGTGCATTTATTGGTTTATTTCATTACAATTTGTTTAGAATTTCATTTTCAGTAAACATACACATACAGTTCATTCCATGAATACTATGAGACCGACTGATTTTATGAAGGCACTGAACATGTACGTCACTGCAGAACTCCTCTCAGGCTATTAGAGTCTCTGTTTGGCTCTGCTCTCAGAACACTCTCAAAGCTATGCTAAATCAGCTCATTTTAATGACTCTGTGTTTGTGTATGAAGGTCAGATAGACACTTGCCCTACACATAGTGCAGGCTTTTCCCTCAAATAGTGAGTGTTAATTATTAATTGCAAGGTTATATTAAGCGTGACCTTCAACAGTTGTATGGATGCATTTGTATGGACAGGAATGAATACAGGCTTTCGGATAATACCATATGATACTATAGATGACCGCATTCATTGTCCACCACCTCGGTTCAATTGAACATATTGGAACGCAGGTGCAGCACAGCGCAGGTGTATTGGAAGATCGTTGCACACTGAGCTCCCTTATGGTTGAGATTAGACTAATATATAATTGATGATTACAATAGTTGGATGAAAAAGAGGGAAAAATACTAAAAGTAAAAGTAAAAGAAGGTTTTCTCATTTCTTCTTATGTTTTTTTTTCTAATTTTCAAACATTTAGCAGAACACAATCCCATATCTCAATATGGTTTGTATTTTGGAAGAATGAGAAAAGTATCAAATATAAAATGTCAAACAGACTGGAAGTGTCTGCTAAATTGCACACATTTCTTGCCTCTCAGGTCATTCTAGATTGATTTGCTGAGATTGTTGTTAGAACTGAGAAATCAGAAGCAGAAATAGTTTTGTGGAGAAAAGTGTAGATACTTCAGCACGTCATGTCTGACTCCCCTGAAACTATTTCAAATTATTTTTTCTTTGTATTCTCATAGATGGTCAAACCACCACCCAAGCAAAAGTTTAACACTTTCAACAAGTTCAAGATAAGATAGAATTCTTAGCTGCTTGGAGATCATAGATAAGTATAAACTGATTTCTATGTGTATTGTAGCATTTTGCTTTCAATACATTTATTTTCTCCTGAATATATGAAATATTCTGTAAAATATTCCTGAATATCTTTCTTCAGTGCTAGCAGGAAAGGTATGATATAGTTAGAGTTAGTATTTAAAAAAAAAAAAAAAACATTTAACCAGCTGAACATTATAACTGGTTAAATACTTTGTATGTCTCAGAGTTTTGGCTGGACATTTCCAATGCTTCACTGAGCCAACATAAAGAATCATGCCTTTTAAAACTGTACAGCTTGCTTTTCATGTAATTTCCAAGTGATTTTTTGTCATCAAAAGTACAGATTCTCCTCTGGTTTGAAAAGTTCTTCACAGAGGAAAATTAGCCAACAGAAACAGTGTTTTGACATAGAAAATTAACATTGCATAAACATTATATGTCTGATAGACCTCTTAAAGAATTATGCAGGTGTTGTTTCATGCAAACAACTCTGTAACCATGTGGCAACCATTCCAATCCCTATCATACTCACTCACAGCTTGTCAGCTCATGACAAATATTTTTCAACACTGTCATCTAGAACAGCCTTATGCTAGACACTCTCCTATCACTGCTATGCTGACGACATCCAACTCTTTTTCTCTTTCCCCCCCTCTACCCCCCAGGTCAACGAAAGAATCTCTGCATGCCTGGCTGACATCTCCAAATGGATGACATCCCACCACCTGAAGCTGAACCTCAGTAAAACGGAACTGCTCTTCATCCCAGCCAGCCCTTCCCCCCTGCATGACCTCTCCATCACCGTCGATGGCACCACAATACCATCCTCTCAGTCAGCAAAGAGCTTGGGCATCATCCTCGACAGTAACCTGGACTTCAAGGAGTACATTGCTCGCACGTCACGGGCCTGCCGATTCCTCCTCCACAACATCAGGAGGATTCATCCGTTCCTGACAACATACGCGACGCAGCTTCTTATCCAGGCCACAGTTCTCCCTCAACTGGACTACTGCAACGCTCTCCTCGCAGGCCTCCCAGCATGCACCACCCAGCCTCTCCAGCTCATGCAGAATGCAGCTGCCCGACTGATCTTCAACCTCCCCAAATTCTCCCATGTTACTCCCCTGCTGAAATCCCTCCACTGGCTTCCTGTCGCTGCCAGGATCAGATTCAAGACCCTGACCCTCGCCTTCTCTGCAATCAACAGGACAGCCCCTGCCTACCTCCAAGAACTCATCCCGCCCTACACACCAGCCCGACCCCTGCGCTCAGCAGCAACTGGACGCCTTGCTCCCTGCATGGTCAAGGCAGGAGGTGCTCGTTCTGCCAGACATCGGCGTTTCACCTACATCGCTCCCCAGTGGTGGAACGAACTCCCGGTCTCGCTACGGACAGCTTCTTCACCCCAGTCCTTCAGACGGGGCCTGAAGACGCATCTCTTCAGACTCTACCTGGACTGACCCAGCACACAATTGCTGCCCCCCCGCCCATCAGTGCTGTCATAAATTGCTGTGCTTTTTAAATTGTGCTTTTAAATCGTCTCTTGTTGCCGCCTTTACCCTGACGCTCATTGCGCCGTTTGAAGTTGTCGAAGTCCGCCGTTTGAAAGTGTATCGTATTAGTTTCCCTATAGGCTGTAATTGTACAAATCTAATAGTACTGTGTCCTCAAACAGATGCTGCTCTCAGCTGAGAACTGTCTCATTGTGGAACTGTATACATCCTGTCCCCGTACTGTCGCTATACTTGCTGTATGCACTTTTGTAAGTCGCTTTGGATAAAAGCGTCTGCTAAATAAATAAATTTAAATGTAAATGTAGACGAGTTCTTTAGCAACTTAATGGCTTTCACTAGCCTAGTTCTGCTATGTGATACTCTATTCATGCTTTTTTATCTTGTCTCAAGTTGTGAACATATCCATGCACATAATCTTAGGGAATTTAAATAGCAAGAACAAGTTGGAGTCTTGCTTAAAAAAATGTGCTTGTCTAGAGCATCGCTGTGCTGTTTGCATGGACATCATGTTTATTTTATTATGGATCACAAATTTGCATTCTACAGTATTGGTGTGAGTAATGTTGGTGATATGGTCCATGTATTGCTGTTGGCAGAGTTTGTTTGTGATTCACTGATAAGCTTTACTGGGATTCAAACCAAACACTGTTTAAGATGTCATGAGATTAATCCTGGGATAAATAGTTAATGCTTGCCAACCAGAACACACATTTAGACTTATGTTGGAGGCTGGGGTAGCTATAAGCTCCTGGAAGGGAGGGATGAATGCTCAAATTGTGCATGTGGCCTTGGGGCCATCATTTGTAGAGACATTTGGGGACATAATTTGTAGAGACATCAGCACAGATTAAGGAGACTGGAACTGGTAGCTCCAAACCCAGATACACTGCACATGTGAAAGGACATGGATTCAGAAAAGTATCCAACAGCAATGCTTTATGTCAGTTTCCTGCCTCAATAACATTTGTTCTACTGACAAGATCTTGGTCACTAACTTTCAAGACCTTCTTCTTAATTTGAATTTTCATTTGCATCCAGAGTGATTTACATAGCTGACAATATTATATATTATCCATTTACACAGCTGGATATTTACTGCGGCGTTTCAAGCTAAATACCTTACAACAGTTCCCCACCTTGAAATCAAACCAGCAATATTTTGGGTATGAGCCCAGTTCCTTAACAGTATCCCAAACTGCATCCCCAATTGCACCCAGGATGTTGATGGATGAATGTCCACTTACTCCCTGTACTGAATGATAAATGCACCCGTATTTATTCACTGCTCACTTTCCAAGTGCACAGCAGATATTTACAGGAGAGTAAAAGTTAAAGCAGAACATGCATTTCAGCTGCTGAGTGTTTAGCCTTGTCCCAACGTGACTGTAAGACAAACATTTAATCTTTCTGTTTACCCATTAAACCAAGGCTAGAGTGTAGGATGTGGTATGAAATTGAAACACTTGGATGATCAAATTCTGTTTCCTGTAAAGTGCGGTGTGTCTCATTCAACAACAGTATGGCTCTTTATAGGTGGCCATTTCACATTAAAATGGGATAGTCAGTACAAAGTGTTATTCACTGGTGATGTCAAATGCATTATGTGGACAAGATGGCACCCAGAGAGGCAGCCACAGTTGCATGGTGTCTATGTCTATGTTCGTTTGTTTTGTTTGCTAAACTTACACATAGCGCCACAATTCGGATTACTTTTGACCGACACAATCTCTTATATATTAGGGGCCTATTACCACAAGTCGTTATTCCGAATTTCCATATTTTCTGAGCATACCTGAAGAAATTTTACGAAAGAACTCTCCGGGTTATAACCAATCCTCATCATGGAAAAAGGCAAGCAAAGCGGCAAGGAGGGGGAAGATGCGGTGGTTCCCTTTTGTGGCTCGCAGATGTGGCTTTCAACCGGCACTTCTTGGGATATTTCTTTCAAATGTTGACTCTTTACACAACAAATCCGACGAACTGCGAATGCTGGTAAGCACGATAAAGAACTTTTCTACTACATCTGCACTCTGCTTCTCTGAAACGTGGTTACATGAAAACATTCCCTTGAATGACTATAGGCCAGTTGCCTTAATCTCTGTTGCCTTAATCCATGACTGGTGCCCTCTAGGACCCCCTGCAGTTTGTATATAGTGCTAACAGGTGTATTGATGACACCATCAGCTTGGCTCTGCACCATATGCAACAGCACCTAGACAGCCCGCACACTTATGCTCACATCTTTTTTGTAGACTTAGCTCTGCTTTCAACACTGTAATCCCTGACCTACTACTGGAAAAACTAAAACAGCTTAGCATGCCCTCCCCTGTCTGCCACTGGATCCAGGACTTCCTAACCAATAGGAAACAGTACGTCAAGGTGGGTAACTACATTTCAGACCCCCTCTTCCTCAATACTGGCGCTCCTCAAGGATGTGTGCTGTCCCCACTGCTCTACTCACTCTACACCAATGATTACACTTCTAACAGTGAATCTGTCAAACTTCTTAAGTTTGCTGATGACACTACTCTGACTGGCCCCATCTCAAATGGTGATGAGTCCACATATCGGGAGGAAGCAAACCGTCTGGTGTCATAGTGTGAAGCTAACAACCTGGAGCTGAACACACAAAAAATCGTGGAGATGATCATTGACTTCAGGAAGAAGCCCACCCCACACCTGTCTTTGGCAATACACAGCACCATGGTCAGCAGAGTGAAGTCCTATAAATTCCTTGGTTCCATCATCCAACAGGATCTCAAGTGGGAAGAGAACATGATCACAATAATCAAGAAAGCACAACAGTGTATGTACTTCCTGTGACAGCTCAAAAAATACACACTGTCACAAGAGCTACTGGTCAAGTTCTATACAGCCATTATTGAATCAGTGATGACATCCTCCGTTTCCGTCTGGTTCAGATCTGCATCTTCACACTCTAAGCCGAAACTACAGTGCTTTGTGCGATGTGCAGAGAAGATTTTTGGCCGTCAGCTCACCTCCCTCACAGACCTGTACTCATCCAGGATGAAGGAGAAGGTGGGGGAAATCATGACTGATCCCTCACATCCTGGCCACTCTCTTTTCCAGCAGCTACCCTCTAAATGCAGAGTAATTGTGAGATCCATAAAGATTAGGACTACACGTCACCTGAACAGCTTCATTCCCCAGGCTGTAATCCTGGAAGGACCCTTCCCATATCCGCCTCCTGTCCAGTTGCACACTTGCACTTTATTTGTCCATCCCACAGATCCCACAATGGAACTGTAAAACTGTAAGGTTATTGCACAAATGTACATAACCAAAGGCATTGCACAGTTTCTTTAATTGTATTGTATTCTATTATATTTATTGTATTGTTTTGTATTTTATACTTCTGTCTGCATTTATGTTTTAAATGTCGACACCTGCACCAAGAGAAATTCCTCGTACATCTGTACTTGGCGAATAAAAATTCTGATTCTGATTCTGATTATTAAAATCTATACTAGTGGCTTAGGCCCTTAATGTGTGCATGACTGTGACTCATTGTGCATGGATTTAGCATGACTTGCATCATCCCCCATAAATATTAAGATTAAGATTAAGATTAGAACAGCATCTCAGGTGGCTATGCAGTGTAGCAGGAAAATTCTGGTCCACAAGGCTAGGGGTTTGGCTCTGGTGTGGGCTGGTGCTGTCAAATCGCTCAGAAAGATACTTGAACTGCTGCAGACATGCAGCTATATAAAATGGATAACTGTGAGATGCATGCGTCCCCTTCGATCAGGTAAGCAACAGATAATACAATGAACAAACAATAGTACTGGATGACAAACTATGATGTGTTACCTTTCCTCAATAAGATAAAGACATGAAGCCATAAATGGTTATATGGTCATTTTCTTTTTCTCAAAGGGAACAAGAATGTTAATTGTTCTATTTAAGTCTTTTCAAATGTACTGTTATTCCTTTTATTAACTCCTTGCTTATCAGAATGGCTCATCCAGGAGGAAAAATGTAGCTTGTATTCTTCATATTATCCATTATTACAGCTTGAGTACCTTCAGTACATTCCGTTGAAGGTCCATGCTCAATGCCACAGAAGCAGTGACCATGGTCTGAATCTGCAACATTCTGTTCACAAGCCCTTAAGTCCATTCCTATTGTGCTAATACATACAACACTTCATAGTCTGAGCAAAACTGCATCTGTCATACTGCATGGATGGCATGCCCTTACATTTTTTTTTTTTTGCTAATGCCACCAATGACTTATTGTAGCTGACAAACACTTCAGCGTCCTTAGTGTTTATAAGCAGCCACTGTTCAAGAATGAGTTTTTTTCTTTTTTTTCTGATGGACTCCTTTCCAAAAATGACAGGTGAAAATAACTTGTGTCAGAGGACACATACATCAAAAGTATGTATGAAGTTGAGGTTAAAATATGTGCTAGTTGACAGAAGGACAGGAAATGTAGCCTACATTTCATCAACATCAAGTTCTGAATTGTGTGTTGAATTTCTGGTAATGTCTTCTGGACATTTCTGGACACTTTTCCATTATGAAATTTCCATTTCATTTCTTTCAAATGAGGTAACAATTACCAATAAAGCCACTGTCCTGGAGCTTTTGGAAGATTAATCACAAACATAGTGGATCTTTCATTAAGCACTATGGTCTTTTTGAAAGCACATTATCTTACGGTAGAATTTTAATCTGATTTTGCTGAAATATGTAAATAAAGGCCTTGATATAAAACATATGCAAGAATGTTATTTATTTATTTTTTTAATAAAAAGGTGAACAGCGAATCAAAAAAGCACAGCAAATACTTGACAAAATAAAGGCTGACTAAGACACTGAACTACACTCAGGCATCAGCTCTTTATCTGAGGCGATAAAATGATTAACTGAATCCAGGTGCTGTGAGCTCCTTCTCTGAGTCCTCAGCCCAGATGCAGCTGCAGTTTCCAACACAACCTTCACTGTTAATCTAACCTTGTAGGTCAAAGCAAGTTAGGATAATCCCTCAAACATTCAGTACCAGATGAGGGATTAAAAACGACTAAAGCCCCATCTTCAGCAATTCTTTTATAATCCTCCCAGATAAAAGGCTTTATGTGTCCCGTTTTCTTTTTTTTTCAGCCAGGTTACCTGTTCAAGTCTGAAAGGCCACACTATACTCTGACTTGAGGGTGGCATGTGGCATCACATGAAGAGGCACAAACAGTGTTACTGAATTAAGAGATATCCTCATACAAGCATCTACTTTAATCAGGACCAAGTGCTTTGAGTACCCTGTGTGAATACTACAGCCCTTGTTATTCCCTGGCAGATAAAGAAACGGTATGCGTAAAATGTTAGTTTTCATTTTAATTTTAAGTCTGTCATTTTAAAGTCTGAATACATTACTCATGAAAGAGGGCATCTTTGCCTTTCCCCATTTCATCTTAAAAGTGGTTTTATTCATCATAAGGCCATTTGCTTGCAACTGTATCACTCTTCTCTGTGTTCTTGAAGTGCATTATAATGTAACTGTATCGTGAAACACAGACATATACAATCCACTATACCCAATGATTTGGTACATATTTGTATGGAACCATGCATTCCTCTATTTTTAGTCAGGGATATTTTTAATAAAAGGACTAAGGACTACATGCAATGCATTCCTTGCCTTCTTGCTTCTCTTTTGGAGAAAAAAAAGGAAAGCACACATTTCGCGTCAGAAAATAATCAAAATGCCAGGCAGTCCCTATACTCCAGCAGTGTGCCCACATGGCCAGACAAGACCAGAGTAAATATCACACTCTGCCACGTCTTCTGTATGAGATAGGTCTCAGAAATCCTCAGAGGAACTCCTCAAGCCTCACGAAAAATTGATTGTTTTGACCTCTTCAATAATTGTAATATTCATAATGTTTGCAGTAGATATTTAATGTCAAGTGCTCTGCATTTCAAAAAAGTGCTCATTTGGGGAAAAAAGAGAGGGGAAGAACATGTCGCTTAAGTATTTCAATAAATGCATTTTAATTATAAACATCAACAGAAATATTATCAACATAATGACAGCAAAGCCCTTGGAGAACACCATACGGAAGGAATCCAAATAAACTTTGACATTCTTTTACCATGATGTCCCTTGATGAACAATGTTTTCTTATTCTTGATTTGTTTCAGACAAGGAGTGGTTAAGCTGTCACTAACACAGCTTGCGCTACACAAAGAAATTTAAAAAGACTGCCCATGCGACTACACTTCCATATCCAGGGTAGCTTACATGGCTTGCAGTACATTTATTTTGTTTGCCCATTAAATATTGCATAATATCTAGAGCAAAGGACACAACAGCAGTGTCAGTGCCTTTTAAAATGTATAGCATCTGCATTTTAATTATTATTTTCAGTGTATATCTTTATTTCTAAAACCTGCTAGCTGTTGAGAGCATGGACTTCACTGTGAGAAGAAGAAAAGTGGGCCATCATAAAAATAATAAAATGGTGCTGCTATCATCACTGCATAAAAGTCTTGTTTTTGTTATTTTGTTATTTTGTTCTACCAGAGGGGAGTAATTCAATGCTGTCAGTGTTAACTTAGCCCTGTTTAGCCTCTATTTTCCTGAAACAAGTAACCTACTGGCTTCTTGAATTGAAGTGCGCTTAGGTACATGTGAAATCAAAGAGTTGAAGTATCTGGATGATGCCAGACCCACCTAAAAGTATTTTCTGCTGACACCATTGGGCAGTGTCCCATCTGTAATTCACATCTGCAACCTTCTGTTTACATATTCCCTAACCACTGCTCCATACTGCAACCCAGGCATCGAGTGACCAAGACAACTGAAACAAGAGGTAACCATGAAACAAGCTGATTCCTCTGAGTGGGCGATACTCAAAAAATATGTACCAAAATGTGAAGCTTAGCATTCAATCGATACTGATTTATTTATTCTCATATTTTATATGCAAAAAAAATTATATATATATAAAACTATATATATATATATATATATATATATATATACACACATGCAGCACAGTTGCCTTGAGTTGCCTGTATAAAAAGGTTGTTTGCACATCCATTCAATTTGTAATTTTTTTAAGTATAAAATGGTTCCCCAGTAAAACCCAGTTATTGAAGCTAAAACTGCTGCATAAACACACTTATCATTTCACCATTCTTCACTGCTGAGAGTGCAAGTATGTTTAGCACACTGGCCCATCCTTTAAATTCATTTTCAACTGTGCCATTTTGTGTGTAGTCAAGCGTACGGGCCATTGAGCACTGGGTTTTCACCATTGAGCTGGAAATGCAGTTACCTGTTTGTTCCTGCTGGTCCAGTCCTGGCAGACATGAAATGGCCTGCATTGGACAGCAGGAGACGGTCGCAGCCGCCATCTCAATGGGGGATCATTACATTGAGACTTCAGCGGGCTCTGGTCACCCACTCTGCCAGCCTTCGATGTTCAGTTAAATCACATCATTAAAATCCAATAGCAAAGTGTTTTTTTTTTTTTTTTTTTTCACAGGATTACAGCTTGCTTCCATCACTCGTGCACAGATGGGGAAATGTTTGTGTTGCTTTTCCCACGCTTCCGCTGGCACAGGTTGAGTTCTTTTTGAGTAAAAGTCATGGTACGTATATTTCACTGACACATTCATTTATGTTATCTGCTTTCTGCTTAAGGAAAGGTTAAAGGTCCATGAACATACTGTAACATGCAAAAATGACAAATAATGAAGTTTCAAAACTGAGAAATGGAGTGGAAGAGGTTTTTTTTTTTCTCTCTCTTTATGCTGTGCGATTTGAAAAAAAAATTGAGATGTATAGATGCATTTCATTATGGAGAACCAAATGAGTATAATGCATATGCCCGTAATCAGAATAGATTAATGTTTAGGTGGAAGCTGCTGGACTGCCTGTCTCTGAGATCAGTGGTTCTGTGTAGATGGAGTTTGTGCTTGGATGCAGGTGACAATGCAAATCAATCTTCTAGTAGATTCTTTCAGCGCTGGACTGCCAGCGACTTCAGAGAGAGATAAGAAAACAACTTTCTGAAGAGTTTACCAACATGTACAAAATCCACACAGCAGACCAATTTAGAATGAACTGAGACATGAACATTGAATGATGGGACACTGGTTCATCTGA
Source organism: Megalops cyprinoides (assembly GCF_013368585.1). Classification (NCBI taxonomy): domain Eukaryota; kingdom Metazoa; phylum Chordata; class Actinopteri; order Elopiformes; family Megalopidae; genus Megalops; species Megalops cyprinoides. The sequence goes on along the minus strand of NC_050594.1, from coordinate 18,089,647 downwards.
AAATGCAGTGGATTAAAGGTTCAACCTGTACTTCTGGCATGAAGACAAATGCTGTTTCAGACTGAGATTATGGGCAATAAATGTTTCCTATATTTATACCGTTGACTTGCACATTGCCAAACAGCATTTCTTTAAAAAATGATCAAATGGTGTATGTTTTTCAACAGTTCATTTGTATCCAATGTATTTTATATGTATTGCTTCAGGTTGTTCATGAGATACACTGATTTGCCAATACCACTGGCACCAAGATGACAAAACTTCTAACCATGTGTTAATCTATAGCTTTAAGCGTTTTGGCATTTAAGCAGCTATTTGGAATGTCAATTTTTTTTTTCTTCCCCTGTTGTAATACATTCCACATAGATACAAAGTATCATTAAATGATTGGCTTAAATGATTGAAATAAAAGTACCAATGGGGACAGAATGGGATGTGTAAGAAACCTGTGCAAAACAGGATATAAAGTATAAAGTGCACACAGGGCCATAGAGCAGCACTGCAGCCTGATGTTGTTTACAGGCAGAATGTTTGTTTTTTTCCCTTGTGAATAACACTTTTTCCATTTCCATGAAGAGGACTGAAGGACCGACCTACCGCCTTCCGCTATCTTCACTAAACAGACGGTTTTGCTGATCTGAAGGCATCACCAAGGTTCGAATGGCAAGCCAGAAGCAGCATTTCACTCCATCATCAAGGGTCAGACTTCATCTGGAACAAAACAATTTCTGCACCAGGAAGAACTTGTCAAGTCATACTGAAAATCCCACAGTAAAGGTAAAGAAACACCTGGAGTATTCATCAAAGTTTTGGATATTAATAGCTTGAGGATATGAGTGGTAGTACATTTACTGAAGGTATGGTTGCCTCCAGGTAGAATAATTCTCAGACCATTCTAGATTATACAGTATGTATGTTACGTTCCGTGAGCCTGAGAAAAAAAGCTCTTCAGTGAACAGTCAGTTGAAGAAAACAATGTTGGGATGCCAAACCATTAAATGGCATGGTTGTCAAACTGGTCCCCAGAGAACGAGAGACAGTGTCGTCTTCTGCTTGTTTGACTGCAGTTCATTTAGACTGAGTACCGCACAAACAGCTGTCTCAAAAGAACACACCTACAACATCAAGATTCTCTTTTCCCCACACTAATAACTGAGCAATCTGTGAATCTTGAGATTAAACGGAATCAGCCTGACAGTTTTTGAAATTTATTTGAAAATGTGACTGAGCTTTGTGAATAGAGACAGATGAAGAAGGTTGAATTTTCTTCACCGCTGAACAGCCTGCTGCTTTTGCTGTGCTAGGCTCCAGGAGAATGTGTACTGTCAGATAAGAGTCTGCATTTACACAGAGAAACTTCTCAAAATATTTGATGCAGCAGAGATTTCAGCGGAGCCTGATCTGACAGCTCTTTTGAACAAGACTAAAACTTTTTTTTTCTTAAACTTGACTACATGGTGCTAACCTGAAATGTATATTTTTTGTGTGTGTGCGTACGCAAGCGTGAGACATAAAGCATTAAATATAGATGGTCAATTTAAAAAAGGATGAAATGCTACCCTTTTCTCATTTTTACCACTCCTTTGCGGTTTTCTACTCTCTACAGCAAGTCTTAAGACAGGGGGAAATGGAAGTCCCAGGACTCATGCCTTTAGCTTTCCAATGGTCACTGTCACTGCCGTGATTTGTTTTTCCCTGTCACAACTTAATAGAAAAGGGTCTTTATTCTGAAAGTAAAAAAAAAATAATGCTTCTTCACCTTTATTCCCTTGACCTTACCCCAAACTAATAGCATGACCCCAGATTTTTGGGGACACAGAACTGGGTGGTCTTCTGGGCTGATGATACTTGCCCAGATTCAGTAGAGTTATCACTTTGAAAGCTACAGCCTCTGGTCCTACTCCAGGGTAGTATATTTATGCACTGTGTACTGATTATCAAATGATGCAGCTATGCACAAGCTGAGATGGACGAAAATAGCTACTATTTCCTCTCTGTGCACTAGACTTGCAGTCTAAATCTGTTTGTGTCAGCATCACTATGTATCACGCCACCCTTCTGAACCAGGGAGCTCATATCAACTCTGGGTGAAAGAAACAATGTTTAAAGGAGTCTATGGTAAACTGAATCCTCAAGTGAATATTTAGTTACAGCAAAAGTGGGTGTGTGTTTAGTGTTTCATTATCTTAGCATATGCTGTCCTTTAAATGATGTCCTAGCCCACAGATTGGTGGTTTTCTGAGCATTTGGAATACACATGATGTATATCGTAATCAACGAAATCCATATTCCCACTCCCTACAACTGAAATAGAATGACAGACACATTTTCAGATTAATGAAAAAAAAAAATAATAAAAATGAAAGAAAATCACAGTGACGTGCATGTTGTGACAATTATTTTTATATTCAGACAAATGTTTGGGGTTCGAATACATGCGTGCTGGAGCCCATGCTCCACAAAGCACTCATTCACCTTTCCTTGCCCTCTGTTCCTGTTCAACATGTCAATATCATTTGAGCATTGCAATGAGGAGGTGCTTCCACCACTTGCGTGCTGTGTTTTGTTTAGCAGTAACCATGAGGTTCAATCCTCCTGCTGTTCCTTTATGTAGTCAGTGAAAAGAAAATGTTTTTGTAAACTACCAACTGTTCGTAAGGCACAAACAATCACTTTTTTTGTTACTCACCACAGAACACAGGAGGCAGTAATAGGCAATGACTGCTGGAAAAATCAGGAAGAAAGCCATGCATCTTCCCACAATCTGATCAAAACTATGAATGACCTCTGAATGAACTCTGAATGGGAGCGGAGCACATCATAACCCATCCCCATTGATATGATAGTACAAATTTATTTTATACTCCAATTGATATATCATTCAGTAATCAATTTGAAGCGTGTTCTAGTTATTGAAGCTGAAGCCTTTAAGGCAGTGTGGTATGCCAGTGTCTTCAACTGTAATGTACTCTGTGTCATGTATCGTTCAGCTGAAGCCTGAGGCCAGACACATGATTTATTTGAATCCTTCAAATATAGCTAAAGCAAAGTAAATAACAAAATAACCAGCTGTGGTTGGTCATGTTAAAATGATTTCAAGTATAACATTCTTCTGTAGTATCAGAAGAATATAAATCTAAAGAAGGTAAAATATAGTAATACAGCACATTGCAAATCTTATCTTTATTTCATTTTCCTTCATGTTTTTGAAGTTTCTTTCTTCATCTCCATCTAAAAAATGCCACAGGAAGTTTGGTTACCTTTCCATCTGAATGCATGTGCCATGATGTACAGTATTCACTAGAAAATAACAATAATCATAATGGGTAAATTTTATGTAGCAATATAATGTCTAAGTACATACAGTAACCAAATACTTGCATGGTCCTTTGTTCCTCTGAGGAAGATGTGCTGTGCTATTAGATAAAGCTTGAGTCTCCAGCAATCTGCCCAGTAGACAGTACATGTGTGAAGTTGAACGACATAGCTAAAGCAGCACAGCATGTTTCGCTAGCATTAAACTTGAAAATAAATGGAATTTCTGTAAATGAGCTTCAGATGTGTCACAGATGGTGATCTCTTTGGTCACCAGTAAAGGGCCTTAGGTTATGAAATGTTAATGTGTTGTTATACTCTATTGAATCCAATAGGGTATTCAATAGAGTAGTAAAGCCACCATTTCATTCATTTTAATAATGTCTACAGCCCCATATGATTATTAGGACAGTTAGGAAAAAGGCCCTGGTACTGTTCATGGTGCAAATAATTTTAGATTCTAAGATCAAAAGATTCAGTAAATTGATTGGTATTTGAGAGCAAGGTTTGCACTGATGAAAATGCTGACATATTTGTCTTGTTTATGAAAATTACTGCATGTATTTTTACAGCCGTGGTTTCAATTTGTTGCTTGGAATGGTCAGAGTTGGGGTATAAAAGCTCACAACAAAATTATTGTTAAATGGCTGAGATATTTGATGTTGAATTTTGTCAGAATGAATGCATGTATGGTTTTAAGTTAAACTACAGTGTTAAATAATATTTAATATAATGTGTTAATAATGTGTTAAATAAGAATGTGACTTATATTAATGGGTATAGGCAGGTGTTGGGTGTTGCTTGTTCTAAAAAAGGCAATTAACATTTCACAAAGTTAAGATTTCTGGCCAATGCCCTTTAGTAATAGGTCCATAAAATGATCCTTCATTGGTAAATTTAAAACCCATGCAAACACAAATGGACACGAAGAAGTTAGCAGAACATGGCCGCCAAACAATGACTGGACAAGAACACTACCATATGATTAAAGGAATGTGGCTGAAGAACATTTTACTTACCCCTTCTGGGGCCAGATACATGAAAACTGGCAAAAAAAGGCATACACAAATCATTAACTAAACCTACACTAGGGCTGTGTACAAAGTAAGTCACTCAGGATAAGAGTGCCTGCTAAATTAAGTGTAATTATATCAATAAGGCTTCTCCATAAGCATCCTGGGTTGTGCTTTCATCTTAGGCCTGGCAAAGCCAATAAGCAGCACCTGAGCTGCTTAGCATTCGGCCTCAGCTGTGCAGGTGCCTGGTTATCCCAGGGTCTGAACGTCTAACAGAGGATGCAAAATAAAGTGAGTGCAGCCCTCTCTTCTCCCACACCACATATCCTGGCCTCACAGTAACAAACTGGTATTACTTCTTACTTCCTGTTTCCTGCTGTTGCAACAATTATGTATGAGATTCTAGTGATAATATGCTTCCACATATTTCCCAGCCAGATGTAGTCCTAGGTGTGACTTTCCAAGAGGTTCAGCTGGTGTTATTGTGTTAGGTAGGGCCTAATTTTTTGGCCTGTCAAAACATCCATCACCGTCTAGTAGTCCTGCTACTTTGATTTAAGCTCCTCAGATGGAAATATCCCCAGAGTACTTGTTACGAACAGGTCTTTGCACTTGAGTCCTTTCATGTAGCAAACAAGCTTGACAAATTGCACTCAGAGGCAGAACATTACTTTCTCTTGGAATAAGCCATCTGAGGATGAAATTTCTGAAAGGAAGGGACAATGCCTTTTTCTATTGTCCCTTTTGGTTATATTGAAGACAAACAATAGGTAAGTCAAGCAGAGGAGTGAAGTCAGTTGTAGGGCCTTAACCAGTGTCAGTGTGATTTTAAACTCATTATCTGCATTTGTTTTACAGCAGTCTTGTGTATCTGAGGATATGAAGATGAAATCTGAGGATATGAAGATGAAACATCTCTCTGGACCCATGACTGAGCTTGAGCACAGACACATTCGTGGAAATTCAGATTTATGCCATCAAAGAAGTTGTAAACAACGCATGTGTAACCAGACTGCAATACCAGAATACCACAGGACCAGATTACGCAAATCAGGTGAGAATGTTTCTAAAAGTTATTTAAATTTGTCGTACTTCAGTGACTTTTTTGTTGTTTGGCTGTTACACATGAGAGACTGCGTACCCTTCTTACTGAGTTTGTTCACCTTAGGAGGCAGACAGGAGCCCCATAAAATTGGGTGCAATGGACAAAGGGGATGGTGTTAAGTTCAAGGGAATCAGAGGGGGCTGGAAGTCTGAAACTGCTCTAGCTGCATGGGAAAATCCAATATAAGCCAATGATCGCAACCACCAGGGGACGGAGGAGAGCAAGTTATAATGAAATTGTTAATGGATTTATTATTTGATAGCAAACATGCTCCAGTTACCTATACATGAACACAAGTTACCAGTTTCTGCAATTTAATTCCTGTTTTCAATCAATCAGGAGTGAAATGGAAGGTTTCTGAATCTATATGCAGGCTTCTCTCAGCTGTAATTACATTTGTTTTTGTGCATGGCAGGCCACTGACATTTTAAGCATTTCCTGCTCAAAAAAATTATGTAAATGCACGTTTACTAAAATATAATGGGGTATTTTGTGTGCAAAGACAAAGGCAAGCAATAGTCATGATCGGATTGCAAATATGGCATTTGCTTTATTTTACATAGAGCAGCAAACAGCTACTGATGGATTACAGGAATCAAATGGAATAATAGGCAAAATATTATAGTTGCACATGACATAGCATCAATAACAGGGATGTTTGTCCCAAACATGTGCTGGTAAATTCAGCATGAGCTAAAAGAAGTTTTTTTCTTTTTTGTTCACAAAGGGAGGTCAATGGAGGGTTATATAACTTTTCTTACCGTTTGTGGGGCAGTAATTTTCATAAAGCAAACTACCCTATACAGATCGTCATACACTCAGAGGCCCTCAGAAACAAAACATAAATTAACAAAACATCAATTACTGTGTATTTACTTGCTTAATGGCAGTCCACTCCTTAAGGCAGTATACGTTTTTAGTTTCAGCACCAGCGTGTGTCACATACTCCATCACATTAGAAAGATGCATAGTGTCAGTCGGAGACAGCTGCTAGAATGGGAGCTAATGCCTGCCTTGTGTTTTCATAATGTGCTTCTGCCAGAGTGATCACCTCAAAATTTACACAATAAGCAAACCTACCAAGCCAAGAAAACGGGAAAAAGGACTTGGCTCGTAATGGTGGCGACCTCATTTTTAACCTTTGGATGACATATTTTGCTTAGTAGATACTCCTATCTAGAGTGACTTACATGGCATACAATTTTATACTATCATTTTACACACCTGGATATTTTCAGAAGCAATTCAGGTTAGGTACTGTACCTTGCATAAGGGTACAACAGCAATCCCTGGGGATTGAACCAACAATCTTGGGGTTATACTTTGTTCAATGTATAATCATCACATTGAATCGCACAGAGACCTTAACTAAAGGACTGTAAACCAAATAAGTGATAACAATCAGTAAAAAAAAATCTAAGAAAATTTGTGAACTTGTAGCACATAAATGTCAATGTAAATATGGTTTGGCCAAAAAGATGAGTTTTAAAAAAGAAGGAACGTTAAAAACCATTTAGAAATAAATAAACAAATAAAAACTTTGTAAACAAAGGAAGGGCTGCTTAACACTCAGCTGTGCTTGAAACGCATCTATTCTTGGGATGCTCAGCCAGAGGAACAAACTTTGCACAGAAGAGTTGTTCATAAGGACACATTCTGCCTTTTGTGCTCCAGAGCTGATACTCCATATTTGGCCAGTTTCCATACAAGTCAGAACAAGCCAATTTCATTAGACAGGTGCCTCTTCATCCCAATGATTTCCCCCTGTCTACACAGGAAACCACTGATACATAACAAGACCACACGCTAAAATCTGTAACATGAAAATGCCACATAAAACAACAGATATGTAAACCCTGGGGCAACCCTGTACACACATTATTACCTTTATGTTCCTATTAAAGGTATATTCAAGCTTGCTTTTAACAGTACTCTATGTAGCTATCACCTTTCTACTTGTTTTGCCATTGTATTTTCCTGCAGAGTAACTACTCCACAAAGCAGGTGCTACATATCACTTACCCAGAATGAATAACCACACTGAGTCTGTCAAATGGATTACACTAAATAACAGGGAATACTGAATCCTTTTGCTTGTCTGCCCTTTTCTCCTGAGGCTTAGATCAAGTTGGTTTACATTAAGGCCTGTGGCAGAGACAAAAAAAAACAGTTGACTATGCAAGACATGTTACTTCTCCCAATTCCTCTGAGATGGGAATCTCACCTAATTTTATGGAAAAAATATTTAGTTTGTATTTTTGCATAATTAATGAGTGTGTGATCAGAATTCCATTGTGTTAGTACTGTGTGGCACTTTTTTTCCACTTAATCTTTGTTGCCCAATTTCAAGATCTTGATATCAATTGCAATTAAAGGTGTCATCTTAGAAAACAATTGTCAGGATTGTTTAATTATTTTTGCTGGGAGAAAATTACTTTTGCAATGGGCTTAATTGTAAATGGATTCAGAGGAAATAAAGAAATTAGCCAAATGGGATATCTTAATTTAATTCCATGGTCAATTAGCAAATCCATGGTGTTCACACTAGACTATCAGCATATTGCCTTGCCTACTGTACATAAAGGCCAAGGAAACACAATTTAAAGTGCTTAGATGTTATTTCAGTGTGTTCATGTTTCATTGATAACCATTAGTTAAGTTTGCTTTGGGGGAAAAACATAGACAATTCTGCCGTTGTCTTAATGATATAATGACAAAGATGTGTTTACAATCATATGTGGGCATGTTTATTTACTTGCAAAATAATCATAAAATAGAACAAGAATATGAAAAATGACAGGTTATCTGTACAGTCACTGTAGATGCTTTATGAGTATTTCCACAGTATTTCCACTGGTGCCGTTGACTTTAAATGAATTCTTTGGGAGTGATTAACCTGAATGGTAGGGAAACACAGCCGAGTCATTTGTCTTCAGTTCTGGGCCTTTCACCATGAATTAATTGTGTTTTCCATACAGGACAACAGCCAGGGAGCCGCCTTAGTTCAGACCACATTTGTTACAATTATTATGCTTAATGGAACATGAGGGAACACATTCTGATGTGACTTATAATTCCAGCCATTTATCAGTACATATTGCATAGTAGCAGAACCACTTAGCAATTACTTTACATGCACTGACAATTTTTTCCCCCCACATTTGTCTGTTGTTGGGGTTCATACGACCTGAATGTATATGTGTTTGTATTCCATGTTTGTTAGTATGGATCAAACAGCCTGACAAGACAAAAGACTTGTTTACAGAGGCATTGGCAGAGTCAGGTGACAGAAAAGATGCAAGGCTGTCTTGCGCAAAACTTTATTGATCTGCAGGAGCCTAACAAAAGTCAAACTAATATGGTGGAAGGATAACGATGATGATATGTTGACCTGTAAAGTGTTACAGTGAAATTATTGGTTGTATTTTCAGAGCAATGTGGGTAATATTGTTGTTAATGATAAAATTCATGTAAATATTGTAAATAATATAATTGACTATGATAATTGATTTTCCATTAGTTGGTATGTTCTGGGGGAGGAGCTTGAAAGGTGCTCATTTTGTTTCTGCTGTTTGTTCATACAGGGTTCTTGTTTGTTGGTTTTTAAATAAATTATTGAATTTTTTTTTTTTTTTTGAATGATTGCTCTTTTCTGCTCATTTATGTCAGAGGTGTTAGCCAGCTTTTCCACAAATTGAAATTAGCAGATGCAGTGGAGGAGGGATACCATGAGGAGCTGACATGAAGAGGAAGTGGTGAGTGGGTTTTTTATACTTCAGGATGGGACAGGTCTGTTGATTGTGAAAGGACTGTCTAAAAATTATTTTCCTGACTCTTTGTTTCAGACTTCAGTTATACCACCCCAAGTAGTTGGCATGCTGAAGTCAACTGTTGAAGGGTGTTGTATGTTATACACTTTACTGTTTACTGTTACAGGGCATCCTTCCTCACCTCACTCCATTGGCTTCCTGTTATCACTCACTTCAAGTTCAAAACCTTGGTGCTGGCATACAGGACAGCGAATGGGACAGCCCCCTCATACATACGATCGGTCCTCAAATCCAATGTTCCGCGAAGATCACTACATTCAGCAACCACGGGGCAACTGACTGTCCCGTCCTGATGGGGTCGCTCCTCTCAAACATGATCCCTGTTTGTACTGGTCCCTCAGTGGTGAAATGAACTCCCCACCAGGCTCAGGACAGCGGAATCTCTGGCCATCTTTCAATGCAGACTAAAGACCCACCTCTTCAGACTGTATCTCGATTCCACCTCAGTCCCTGCCCCTTAACATCTGCTACTTGTAGTTCTTGCTGTTTATTTAAGTGTAGCATCCCAAAGTGTTCTGGATTCTGTGATCTAGTAAATGATGTACAGTATGTTAGTATACTCAAGCCCAGCGCCAGGACAAAATACAGAGCGGTGCAATTGCAATCCACTGGGGGGCACAAAAAGTCATAAATACTATATAGACAGCGGGATATAAGGAGACAACTGGGGGAGGTGGAGTGCACCCCTAAGCACCCCCATGGTGCTGGGCGTAAGTATACTTGGCTTCCCTTGTCTAGTTGTTGCATAAGTTAACCAAGTTAGATCTTGAATAGTGCTATGCTCAAACTCACTGGTCTGGGAATGTTGTTAGTCTGGTCGGACACTGTTGCTCATTCAATTTGAATGGATACACTCGTGTTCTATTGTGCTGGAAGTCACTCTGGCTAAATGAATGTAATGTAATGTTATAGTTAGCTCATTATCAAGCATGAGCAATGCATTATACAATGTGTAATGTGTTAACATTATGCAATGTGTAATGTTGGCTGGTTAGCAAATACAGTCAACTGTGTTTGTTTTTTTTTTTTTTTTTTAACCTAGCTAATGAGCTGTGAGTTCAAGTTGTCACCATCTTGTGAGAAATCTGAGCACCATACCGTGGTGAGTACGGTGAATTCCTGGGGAGTGGACAAGCTTAGCCATTGGAGCTGGGAAGTAAAATGTGGCCTCTCGCTGTACCATACTGTGTCATGACCACACTGCTAATGAGCTGTGAGTTCAAGTTGTCACCATCTTGTGAGAAATCTGAGCACCATACCGTGGTGAGTACGGTGAATTCCTGGGGAGTGGACAAGCTTAGCCATTGGAGCTGGGAAGTAAAATGTGGCCTCTCGCTGTACCATACTGTGTCATGACCACACTGCTGAAAGGCCATACCTCATAATGCCCTGCTGTGTTGTAGCCACCTGAACAAAATTTATCAAAGATTTTATCCAGAGTGTTTTGGTTTAACAGGTGTGGTCTGTCATAAAATTGCTGTGCAAAATTATGGAGATGCTTCCCCTGTTGGACTTGTTTGTCTTATTATGGCTGCCTATCTACACCTTCATTAAACATTTCACCCATTTATCTCAGATCAATAGGAGGGTACTGGGTGTTACAAAGCCAGTTATCACACCCACAATATTGCATCATTCATCACTCCTTAAAAACCCTTTCAATCAAGTAATGCCTAAAGCGACAATGGAAACATCATATGTGATTACAGAGGTGATTAATGTGGCAATCACATGATGCATTTCTAAAAACCAATGTTGATTTTATACCTTGCGTATGACATGAGCTCCAAGTCTGCACAACCATTACACACTGACTACACAATACAAAATGCCATTTACAGTGGCAGCAAGCCAGCAACATATTTTAGCATATGTGCTAATTGCTGCAGGTGTACAGGAAGCATTTAGGGGCTATATATAGTCTGAATTTCCCAAGAGCTTACTTCCACAGAAACTTGCAAAATGCAATATAATATATGAAATCTTGGTTAGTTGGCTTGGTAACCATTTTTTTTTTCAATGAGGGCATAAACATGCAGTGTATTCATCCAAGAATTTGAAGGGTATTTATGGAAATGGAGAGATGTAATTCTCAAAGTTGCCCTGCTTAGATTCTGTCAGTTTAGTCAAATGTATCTGTACCCATTTCTGTGGGTTGTCAGGGAATAGAAAACTGCTTTGCATCTTCAACATAAATATTAGAGAAAATCTTGGCATAAACTTGTTGGGTTTGTGTTTGCATGAGTCTGACTGCAGTCACTGCTGACGTGGAGCACACTTTCATGCTTGAAAAATTAAATATCTCTCAGGTCTGTGCTTAAGGAGATGAGTCAAATGCTCTGCTAAATCCAGCATTAGTATTACAAGCAAGATGTTTCAAGCACATTGAATGCCTTCTCAACTTCAGTTCTAGAGGTCTCAATTTTTAACACTTGTGGCTTTGCCTGCACGGCCAGATATCAGTAGTCTGATACCAGCTGAGCGTAATTCATTTTTATGCATTCAAAATATTCAGGAAAATTGCATATTAAAACAATGTTTGATGAGTGTGGGGAAGTTACATGAAGCTCATTTTTGTGAAAGGATTATAATTAGCAGGGCTGTACACATCTGAAATATCATGCTTGCATAATAGCTTTAAATTGGATTTATTGTGTATTAGTGATGGTTTTAATTATTTACATGACATAATCTTAATAAGCATTTGTGTCACTATGTTTGCACTGATGGTTGTGATCTGAAACCAGCCAGTACAGTTTTATTAAGAAGTATCAAGTACACTCAACAGCAACACTTGTTTTTGATAATTTTATATAAAAATAGAATTAAATCCAAGTTATATCCTGTAGCAGAAAAATGGAATGGGTGTCCACAAGACCAGGGCATAGTGAATCAATTAAGTCCTTTAATGCTGTCGTCGCTTTTGTGATAAAAGATGAGCAATCCAAATAATATCTCAGCACAACTGATTTAATTTCATTGTTGATTTAAGGAACTACAGTATAGTCATATATAATAAGTCTGCACTCTTTGTGCCAGAGATAGGTAAAAGGTTAAAATGTCTGACATACTATTTTCTTCATTGTTTGGTGTTATTCTGCTGGTAATCATTATATACCAAATAAAACATCACCACACATATGTAAATTAAAAGACAGCCAGTATCTCTGTTTTGACTTTACAATAAATGAGTTCCTAGCTTGTGATACAAATCCACAACAAAATGAATCTTTTCAATGGAAATGAATTGAACTCTTAGCTCAGCACATGAGTCACAACAAAAGTGTCGAAATGAAACACATTTCATTCAGAAATTATATTAATAAAATATGCACACTCAACTTAAGGATGACAGTAAAAGATTCACCATTTTGGTATAGTCTTCTTCAGTGATAATAGGTTTACAGGCTTAAATAAGAGGGTAATCCATTTTATTGAAGATTTGGAGTTCTTTTTTTTTTATTTGCTGCTTTGAGTCAGGATCTCCTTAATAGCCTTATTGAAAACAGAGGCACTGATAGCAATTGCTCTCTAATTAACTTGTGGACCTATGGTGATATTGTACGTATTGTTGTGTTATATAACACAGGTGTTATATAAAGAATGCTAACAGAATTAGACCATGCATTGAAGAAATGCGAAAATTCTTTTTAATTTAAGAAATGCTTCTCATGACTATCCAGAAAATGAGCAGGCTGCATGTGCTTATGTCAAGGTGAGTGCCTTAGTGGAACTATTTATACACTTGGTAAAGTACATATATATGAGTTCTTATTTAGCAGTATGTGTACACTGTGGACACAGACATAGTGTATTGTCTCACACACACACATATATTCACACATATATTTTCAACACCCTGCAAACAATAAATAACTTGTTACATAAATACTGATAGAAAATCAATAAAAAACAACAATAACTAACTATATACATTTTAAGTGATTGCAATAACATTGATGTGTTATAGGACAGCATGTAGTGTTTGAGTGTGTGTGTATGAGAAAGTGAGAGTGTGTGTGTTTGTCACTGAGCTGTTTAGAAAGCTCCCATCCCTGCTAGGTTAAGTTAATTTTACAATGCACAGTTGGGAAATAGACATCATTTGTCCCTAAATGTAATGATGATGACTAATTAAACTGAGCCCTACAGAAGAGACCACAAAATGCACAATATCAGGCATCCCATTATCAGGTAAACAATGCATATTTATAACTGTAAAAACCTATACTCACATAAAAAATGAAAATGTAAAACCTCAGAGAATGGTTCTTGTTTTAATGAATAATAATCTATCACAGAAACTATGCGTCATATTTCTTGTTTGTTCTGTTATAGATATCTTTATATTGCATGTGTATACAGCTGTGCTAAAGTGGTATTGATGTGTTGAGATTAAATAAAATGAAGTTATAGGCATAAGGAGGTATGCTGGGGAGAACGACCAAGAGACAAGCCAATTAAAGGTGGCATATTTCATCTCTCAGCATGAATATAAAAATGCAGTCCTGCAGGCTTCGCAAGAGTCAGAAAGAAAATATTTTTGTCACAGAAAACCATAAGTGCGATTTTGACTTTCAGAAGAGTCAATTGAATCCCTGCAATACGTCCCCTCAAACCTGACCCAATCCATTTATTTTCACTTCCTGATGACAAATTTCCCTGAAGGACAATGCCCAGCAAACATATCAACAGAGGATTAGGTTGTGGCCAAAGACCTTTACTGTGTTATAAAACTGCTGTATTTCCACAAGGCTGCTGGAATTCTGTATGCTGAGTGCTATAAGCTTTTTCCACACTTTGGAGTCAAAGTTTAAAGATATTTATGCAGCACCATTCTGACACAATTGGTTTTCCCTGGATGTTGAAACAAGCCAGGCTAGAAGACTTTTGGTTGCAGGAGCTGACAAATTATGCATCAAAAGTCATGCCAATCAAAGGTTGTCACATATGCAGTTTGGTAAAAAAAAAAAAACAAAAACAAAAACAATATGTAGCCTATACCAGATATTCAACAGCAATAAGACCATGTTCATTTAACAGACATTTCTTTAACTGAAAGATATGTAGCTCTAATATTCTACAAGTAAATATATTAATGATATAATTAAAATTTGTATTTTACCTATAGCGGGTGAAGATTCCCAATTTGGCTAACATCCAACAAGAAACATCAGAGATGTATTTCTTGCAATGGTTATTGTTTAATATGGGCAGCAGTGTAGCATAGTGGTTAAGGAGCAGGACTTGTAACCAAAAGGTTGCCTTGGGCAAGGTACTTAACCCACAGTTGCCTCAGTAAATATCCAGCTGTATAAATGGATAACATAAAAAAACTGTAACCTATGTAAGTCGCTTTGGATAAAAGTGTCTGCCAAATGTATAAATGTAATGAAATTAATAAGTATTCATTTCAAAGCTGAAACTTTGCCAGGTGTGTCTTTATCTACTGTGTTTGGTCAGGGAAGCACATGCAGCTACCTCTGCCATTCTTTTCTGAAGGGTAAGAACATTGTCAAAGCCCTATTGCACCTTACCTATCATTATTATGATCTATATGCTCTGTGTGCCAGCCTTGAATGTGTATCATGTTCAAACACAATTAAAGCTTCTGTAGAGCTAAATTTCCCTTATTGTTTAGACTGACCTTTCTTATCGCAATCTCATCTCGTTTTGAAAGGTGAATGAGGCTATTAAACAATGACTTTGAGATCAGCACGATGCGACACTGGAAGCTGTTTGTTAACGTAAGCTTGAAATGATGCCGCTCTCCATGCTAATAAGCTAGAGAGAGAATCGGCTAGAGATGAGACACAATGAGCTGTGTGCCGGGAGCTGGTGCTGTGATCATTTCTACAGGGGGACCAATCAGGCTGGTGGGTCCCCAGTGCCCTCCCTGAGCCTGTAGCACTGGCCCTCTAATTGAGTCAGTGATGAACCTCTCTCCTCTCCAGAAATCAAGAGCTGCGCTGAACAGAGCCAATTAAACCCACCAAGATTAGAGGCACGGACCCCACAGCAAACAATCACTCTTATGCTACAGAGTCCTGTAGCAACGGCAGCTACTTTGCCTGGGAAAGAAGGCCCCCGGAGTGTGTGAATTATTAATAATTTGTCAGCAGACAAATGTCATTCGCTAGGCCAGAATTCAGAATGAATTAACCCCCCACCCCACATACACACAGATGCACACAATGCACTTTCCAGAGGAGCTTTGGAGGGAACAAAACTAGAAGAGGCAGGTGGTAATCATTGTGGGGCAGGGTTTGGTTTTACTTAAACGTATCCATGTAACCTATCCATAAACTTTAGATTTTTTTTTTGGCCATGTAATTGGCTGAAACTGATTCAAGCTGGAGTTAAATGGACTTAAATGATCCGCTCTGAAACAAACTCATAAGAACTCATCTGAAATGAGGCCACATTCATTATCATGGTTTAAATAAGAGCCAAGCTAAATGCAAGAAGCAGTAAATTAAAATTCCGCTCAGGTGAATCATGCATGCAAATGGAGACACCAGGATAATTAGCCAGATAAAAATGGACAATTTCATATTAACACAGATTTTTCATTCAATGCACTTCAGGTCAAAGAAAAAAGAAGTTACTGAGATTGTATGCATTTACACAACAGTCAGATTGACCATCTCTTTTAAAGCTGCACTTTTTATGAATAATATAATTCAGTACAATTTTAGACCTTTTTCAGCTTTTGTCATCGCTGAGACAACACAAATGTCTTTTTTGTGTGTTTTGTGTTGGTACACAAGTTTTTCTTTGCTTTAATCACAGAGAACTATTTCTGGCTTGCTCTGTGCTCTGGCTTCCCTCAATGTTTGCACTGATCTAAAAGCTGTGATGTCTCTCCCTCTAAGAACTATCCAAGGTGTTGACCTTTCCCTCGAAGCAAACAGACTCTGGCTCCAGTCCCTTTGAGGTGAAATATGAAGGCTGAAAGGCCAATGGAAAGTAGGATACCTTGGAAAAAGGTCTGGGAGAATCCTACTGTGTTTGTCAGGGAAGGAAACCAAAATCTTTTTTTTTATTATTTTATTTTTTCTCTTCATCTTTAGGTCCTTTAGTCTTTGCTGTATACAATGATAATTCTTCTTTCCCACTTTGTATGGTAAGTTGCAGTGAAATATCCAGTGCATTCTTTTTTTCAAATATTTGAAATATTTTGAAACATTTTGAAATTTTGTCTCGCTTGTCTCGTTTCTTTGTGACCTTTTAAATTAAATGTGCTGTTGATGCTTGGTAATCTCCTACATAATCTCCAGTACTGCCAAAATCTGTGAAGCATGCCTCTGGGGGCACATGCAGGGGTCAGTAAAGCAAGATTTTTGTAACTGTCATTTTTGAACATAATATTTTATTTTTGACTAATATATATTGTCAATCAGCTTGTGTAAATGTGTTTGCACGTGTTTGTCTTTATCATTCTTTCTTATATTCCAAAACACATTTTCACAGTTTTTAATAGGCCATAAATATAAGGTTTTACTATCACAATGAGGCTTTCACTTGCCTGCACACATGAGACTTTATATACTATAACCATGATTTTTAATGTTCTTATTGTGGTTTTTCCATGTTGCTTTTAGCTTTAAAATGATAATGATTACAGCACCAGGTCTATAGACATCTGATGTCTATAGTAGAAGTTTTCTTTTTTGAAATACTTCCTACTCAAACGCAGTTCAGCCGTTAATATTGTTTTATTGAAGACACTTTCATTTCTGTTTTTCCATGTTTTGTTACTATTCAATAATTTTGATTCAAGGATTTGTTACAAAAAGAGGGCTTAGATTTACTTCATGCTTCAAACACACACTTGAAAAACATATATGCTGATTTGAATGGATGATATTTGTGTCTTACAGGACAAGTTGTGTATCTGTCCTGTCTCTGAAGGTGCTGTGTGGAGCTCTGTACAGCCAAGTGTCCAGACATCTGACATCTGCGCTGAAAAAGTTGTCACAAGTAATTAGCCACAACGTAAAGAGTTCCAGGCTGCCAGGGGTTGATTAATTCAGCTCATGTTTTGATTAGTTCTGCTGGATAGTTTCATTAGCAAAACTGGCTGATAAAAAATAGGAACTGTAACCACAAAGGACAGGAGGAGATAATGCAACACAACAGATAGAATTATGGCCATCCTTCACAGATCAGTTGAAACAAACACCAACTCACAAATGCACCAGCTTATTAATCGGAGGTGGAACCTAGAGCATTAATGTCTCATCTCCAGGAACGGGTATGGTTTGACAGTTATGGAACAGTTCAAAATCACAAGCAACGACTGTGAACGCTATTTGGTTCTGCAGAGATTATTTATCCTGTTGCACATCTTCAAGACAGTTTCTGTTAATGGTGTTTATAATATGTTAATAATTTTTTTTTCATGTGCTCCCATTGACAGTAGTACACCTTCCAACATCATATGTATGCAAGAATTATATGTGATCACACACAACTAAATGTCCTTTTTAGGTAGTGGGCTTACTTATAGGAGTACAAAACATGTTGGCTTTTGTGTACATGAAAATCCTTTTACTACCATTCTTCAAAACTTGGTATTCCTCCATATTTTTACAATAGGCTTAGCACTTTCAAGCTAAAGATAATTACATCCTGTCATGTACTGTTATGCAGAAAACATATTTTAAAATAGGAAAGGGCCCCTTGAGAGATAAGATGAGTCACAGAAATGCAACAATTAATCAAACCCTGAAATTCACACAATGAATCACTAGGCCGATTCAAATTCAACCAACCATGGACTACCATCAGCGATATACATTTTAAAATGATTCTCTATTCATACTACTGAAAAGAATTTTCAACTTGTCTGTCAGGAAGATGTTTGAAATGTTTTATTGACATATTTGACTCAAAAGGTGTCACCATTGAATGAATCATTGGCTGTCCTAAATCTGCTTTCCTGTATTTTTTTTTTATTAATTAACATCTAAAAATAATAGCAACAATCTCATTACATGAAAGCAGAATTTTATTATAAAAAGCCTGCTTGCATCTTGAATGATGCATTCTCAACCCTAATGCTTCTCCCAGTCTCCTTTTTTGTAGAGCGTACCATCTATGGGTTGTGCTTCCTCTTGGCAGAAGAATATTGAAAGTACACTAGGTGAAATGTTTTGATAGTTCACAGTATTAAGACTCAGTGAACTGTTCCCATCTACCTTGGCGGCATCTTGCAGATCTACTGGTCCACGCCTTTTTATCAATTAAAATTTAAATCAAGAGAATGTGATAGGCTAAACAGCATGTCACGATTGTCAGATTTTGCCATTACAAGATTCTGACTGTTATTGAGTGCACTGTTTCTTCATCTCTTAAAGAGAGTATGCTGAATTTCTTTTAAATGGTGCTTAATGCTAAACTTGTCTCTCTTAAGTTAAGGACAGAAAAGGAAAAAAACCTAAAGCATACCCATTTGTGAAAGATAATAAAAGTGCACACATTTAAATATGCTTTTTTTTCAAACAGGCCCTGTAGAGGTGTGCTCGTTAAATTTGCGCTCCCGAAAATGAGTCACCATTTCTTTGGGCGATACCGTTATTAAACAGCATGAAAGAACATGTTCTAACAGCGATCGTGCTGCTATTCCAAACCTTACTGTATAATGTAATTATTTTTTTAAACTTTTGAACCTGGCAAGGTTTGTGGCCTCCTCCTCCTAAGAAGGAAAGGAGGAGATTGTGCAAGTTCAAAGCAGAAAAAGAAGGACACAGATACAAGCCCAGAAACAAATAAAAGAGGAACAGAGTTTCAGAATCTCAGTATTAGCAATGGTGATCTCTCACAGTTCTTAGACATCCTAAAATTGAAAGTGACACCCGTGACCACAACCATACTCCACAGAGATTATTTGTCCTGTTACATGTCTTGAGGGCAGTTTCTGTTAATGGTGTTCATAGTGCATTTCTAATGAATTTCTTCATGTGGTTCCCAGTGACAGTGTTAATATTTCCCATTAGTCATCACAGATGCTATGTACATCTTCATGTGCACACTCGACATCTTAATGAATGCATATCCTAGACCTTGTTACAGAAAAAATTAGGAAAGCAGTGCAACATTTTTTGCATTTTTTTCACTGCTAACATAAACCACTTTTCGTTATTAAGCTTTTCACATATCGTGTGCTCTTTATCATTTAACATTCAATATTTATGTGTTTCATATTTTGCATTTTGTGTGGGAAAGTAGTTGATTAAAACATCCTGAGATAGCGAGCATAAACTAATATGCATTTTTTTTTTCCCTGTTCAATGCAGGAGTGAAGCCCACATCACTTATCCATGTATATGTAAAGCTGTCTGTGCTGTGCTATCTGCTATTCTAATTTTGCCGGAGATTTGAAGTCGTGAGACCTTAAAATCACTTCCATCCCATCAAAATCACAAGATGTGTCGATATTTTCAAAAAAATCTGCTTGCCACCTGTTTCAACACTGGTAAACTGGTAGGAAGTCCTGTTTATTTGTAAGCAATACATTGTTATTTTAGTGAAAATGTCACTAAATAAAATGCATGCCTTTTTTAATTTCATAAGTCAAATTTTGTGATTGTTTATTGCAGACAAGCTCTTCATGCAGACAGTGTTACTTTACTATTTTGTTGTATTTCTGTCTCTGTGCTGTGAGGCATATCTACCCAAACCATATTTATTTTGTTCTTGGCTTCAGATGTTTTAGTAATTGACCAATGGAGATAATTTGTTAGAATGATTATCTTTGTCCACACAGTAGACTTTCTAAATGTAATTAATTAATTAATTAAACAAGGTGACAAGTCACAAATGACATAATCTCTACATTTTATGATTTAATAATGTCTGAGTTGTGGATGATTTAACTCTGCATATTTTCAACAATGTTCTCACTGAAATTATTAACATTGTTGATTAAATGTTGGGGCACATCAATGGATGTCATTCCATCACTTCTAATCATTTATTCTGAATTCCAATGCCCCCCGTCAAACAGCTGGGATGAAAACACCAATCTCCTCACCGTCTGTCAGGTGATGTAAATCCTATGGCAAAAAATGTCGATTGCATACCATATTTCCCAAACTGCAATACACCCTGAATTTTCACAACTGTTCCCTGGCTGAATAGTATGACCACCACTCATCACACTGCTGCCCAAGGTAAAATGCTAGCACTGTGAGGACCAAAACTGCAGCCTTTGCACCATTGTCATTATTGCCAACTATGCTTATATAATGGTAAGAAAACACTGCTGTGTTGCAGAAAGCTCCATGCTTTTGCAGTATGAAAATCAGGCCTGATGTCACATTTTGCAATTTATAGCAAACAAGCATATATTGATAAATATATGGTCAGCCACCTAAAGAATCAGGCAGATGTACTCAATTTATGCCCCTGGTAACCAGCCTCACGCCACAGCACTACTCTCAATCAATGGCAGCTTGCATACTGACTATGCTGTTCTAGTACATCCACATTAGTAAGCTCAGGTCAGTGAGGCTTCATCCATAGCGTCAACATTTAGCAAGATGGAAGCCAGCTTCATTCATATAAAGGAATTCCAGTCAGTCAACAGTGACAGTTCTATTTTAAAAAAAGGTATTCAGTTGTACTTGCAGACTCTACAGATTTGTTTCATTGCAGTTTTGTGCCTTTTCAAAATATGACTCTTTGTAATTGCCTTTATTGATGTAGTCCCTTGAAAAATGCTGATGTCAGCAAAAAGTTGGTTTTGTTTTATTGTATTTCTTTGGGGCAAATGTCATTTTTGCCCTGGACCATTTCTGTTTTCTCACTAGTGAGGATATAGCAACACTCATCACTGTCTTATTTCCTGTGCTCACAGAGTACAACAATGCATATAAAATTTTCAGCTGGAAGTATGCATTTCTACATGTTTTTTTTTTTTTGTTAACACTAAATGTTTTTTCAGACACTGTAATCTGATTTATTATCTCTCAGAATTTAAAATTAATTAAGAAATTCATTCATAAGCATCTGTTCACTATGTGGTCAGTTATGATTACTTTGATTTCAGTGGAGACAACATGAATGTTATCAACCTTGACGTGCTTTAAACTGCAGTCATCCCAACAACCAATCATTTCTCTAGCCTGTTCTGTGTCCTTACAAACTGTTATGAACAAGGCAATTTGTAATGATGACTAATCATTAGATGAAAAATAAATAAACACAAATAAAACTTGTTTAGCATCTGAGATGTCATTAAGTCATATTTTAATGTAACAGGATTTAAACAGTATCATTTATAGTCAGTTTGTTATGAACATTTTAGAATTTTTGAGTTTTTGGTTTTGACCCTTTAACAAAAAGAAAAAAAGACCATTTTAGCAGTTCTATGTATTTGCATCTTGATTTGCCCTGAATAACTGTCCAAGATGGGTTGACATCATCATTTTT
Source organism: Megalops cyprinoides (assembly GCF_013368585.1). Classification (NCBI taxonomy): domain Eukaryota; kingdom Metazoa; phylum Chordata; class Actinopteri; order Elopiformes; family Megalopidae; genus Megalops; species Megalops cyprinoides. Next base: position 18,067,943 of record NC_050594.1, on the reverse strand, counting down.
CATTGGCCTCTGTGCATTTCTCAGAAGAAATGGATGAATCTACCTAATTGCGATATTCATTGGTTCTCCACTGCCTTTGCCTTCCATATCTTACAGTGGCACCAATGCAAGAATGGAGAAAAATATCTGAGACCTCGATGAATCCTTTTTTCTGTCAGATACTGCATTATTTTCTGTAGGCACTTCCTGTGGCTCTGATGTGAGTGATGACCACTAATGTGCATTAACACTAATAGAGTGCAGCTTTCCTGATAGAATCAATTTAAAACAGAAAATGATTTAAATCCCCATCCCCATATAGAGACACACACCTCTCTACAACGTATTTAAATTATCCCATTGCATTAAGCCTTCTCATTTACTTGTGATACATCAGTCTTGTGATGTGGTTTGCATCTTGTTGCCAAAAAGATGCCAGCTCCTCTCTTGTCTATATTCAGCTCAGATGTCCTCCAACAAGTGCTCACAGAAATGGGAACAGAGAAGGTGGCTTATTCAGATTTTCTGAACTGACCTAGGCCTTGCAGTTCATTCTTTACCAAGTCTATATTTGTCTAGATTTTTTCACAATCACACAATGATATTTCCCTGAAATAAAAACATGAACAGGCCAAAACGCTGTAAACTTTAAATAATGTTATTTATATACCACAGTAAATAATTCACCACTGCAGAACATTACCAAAAGGAACTTTTAGCTGTAGCGAAAGGCAAGGTTCATTCGCATAAATCAGCATAATTGTTTATATACTCCAGTGATATGAAATTCAGTTTCGTCCCAACACAACACCTCCATGATTTCATTCCAGCACAACTGTTCTGTGTAATAATCAGATTCTTTTCAGATTTCAGATTCTTTTGCCCAATGTTCAGTGTAAAACTAAAACTATTGATTTGAATGTGTAATTGGGTGGAATGCAGTTATCCTCATGCTGAACTTTAGTGGGTAAACTATGGCCTGTAGTAACCATTCTAAGTACATTGTAAGTGCATGTATTTAGACATACAAGCATACTGTTTTGCCACTGGTACCTGTAATACAACTATTGTATTTCTCTTTTTATCATAACTTTTTGAATGTTTAAATTTCCACTAACTTGGCAAATGGCATATTTATTTAAAGGATTCATAAGTTCAACAGCACTCATACAGTGTAGTTCCTCTACCTCGATATTTCTTTTAGAAATAAAACAGACTAGACCTGATTTCATTGGAGAGATGAGGATTCCGATTCATTGAACATGACCAGGCTTTTCCCCAAGACTGAACTCAAATGAACAAAATACGAAACTCAATTTCAAGATGACAGTCTCATCGATACAGCTACAGCTAGTGATGAGAGAGGCTTCATGAACCATTTGCTGCCAATCGGTGGCCAATGTGAACCAATAAAAAGATGTTGCTTTCATTAATAAAAGCTTATGATTGGTTCAAACCAATGAGATATGGATAGCACATGGTAGATCCACCCATTTTTTGACTTCATGAGCCCATACACTCCATCACTAAATACAGCCTCTTGATTGTAATGATAGCCCTAGATTATGCGTCCCAAATAAAATGGCATTAATACAGGCTGCACTAATACTAGCTTCATCTCAAGTAATATCATGCAGCTGGTTGTATAATGAGAAAAACCTGTTTTCTCATGGGGCTTCACCCCATGTTTTTATAATTATTCAAAGTAAATAAGGTGGGTAATTAATCCTGCTTTCAACACAATACAACAGGGGGAAAACAGGTTGCATGTAGAGTGACAATCACGTGCTGAAAACAAATTAAACAAACAGTGACATGTATTGTATTACTGTCATTCTGAGTCTGGGTGCATGTTTATTACTTCACTTTACCATAAAGCTGTGAGGTTTCAGTTATATATTAAAGTTTATGTCTATTGAGTATAATTATACCAGACTACACTAATCCCCCAGAGCAGTACTTACGTGATAAAGTAAAAAACAAAAACAAATGAAAAAAAAACAAATCAAGGGCTCATATTCTTAGAAACAGTGCAGGCTAGAGAAGAGACTTAACACTTTCTTTCAATATATGACCTCTTCCCACAATGGACACTTGAATTCTCCTCTTGGCTGACATCTTATTACACAGGTAATATCCAGTAAATGAGGGGCCATTTCTTCAGATGATAACATATATTATCAGTAATGTTTCAGGGACAAAGCCAGTGACACACTAGGGCTAACCTCTTCAGTTGCTCCCCAGAGGGTTTCTGTCAAATCGATGGCTGTCTAGGGTGACTGTCTCATGGGTTTCGCCAGATGCCAACAGCATCATTGCTATCTGTGAACTGCAGTGGCCCTATTACTTTTATTCAGGAGCCAAGACCTAGAACTAGAGCATGGCAAACATTTGTATAAGCTTTAGATAAGATTTTATACTATGTTGGCAACTCGCTGATGCAGTTATGCTGCATTTTTAGCATTCAGGTAAACATTTTTGCCTCTTGGTTTTTGCTCATTACACCCACATACAGATTCACACATACACAAAAAATGCATGTTCTCGCATAGCTAATTCTTTAACCATGTCATGTTAGGTTTAGTTGTTATTAATACCCACGTAACTGGATGAATATCACACCCAAAAGAAAGTATTTATGTATGTATGTATTTGCATTTTTTGTTTCATTATGAACATTTCAGAGGCCTATTTTATTATTATTTCACCCAAGTATAAATCCTTGGGAAACCTTGGGAATCTTTTTTTTTTCTTTACAAAATCTACAATCTAAGCTAACCAAGAATAAAAAGGTACAGTTTCTATAATTACTGGCATATTTAAAAAGTAATGCACAAAAAATTCTGTCTACAAGGGCACGTTTTGCAATTATCACCGTGCTGTGGCGTGAGGTTTGTTTTTCCATGGCTCCCGTCATTCCAGATAAGGGGTGAAGCGCAGTATCCCGGGCACTTGGCTCTTGCAGTCAGCAGCTCTGTCACTCGCTTTTGGAGTCAAAGTGTGCTGGGGGCCTAGGCCTGTCCTCTCCCTCCCATGGGAGTGACACATGCCTTTGCAGTAGCAGTCTGCTGGCTGACCTTGATAATTTTGAATGTAGAGTGACAGTGGAGGGAAGAAGCACGAGCTAATTAATCAATCGCGTTATGGGGTGCTGTGACAATGGAATGGAAAACAAGTAGGCTGTCGAGGCTTGGGGGGACTTTTTTTGTTTTCTTCTACATGCAGTCTGTTTTAATGATGTACACACCTGTAGTGAGAGAGGTATTTTCAATTTTTACTCTTCAGTCTGTAGTGTTAGTACTGTTATTTAAATTTAGTACTGGGCCAATAATTACACATCCTGTTCTACTGCCATGCGGTGATGCACTGGAATTATTCTGGATGGGAATTTAAGGTCACTCACTGAAACTGGAATTTATTTAGTGCTCAATATACACACAGAATTCTATATGAAGGAGTTTCATTGGTCTTACCTTCCAGCTTTACACTTAATTATAAATACTTACCTGAATATGCTGAGCTTGTACAAACTTTATTAATCATAAATGGCAAGTATACACAATTAGCAGTGTACACAATTAAAGGTACATTGTTAATGTTTTCCCATTGTTAATAAATGTTAGCAAATGCATTATTAAGAAGGAGGCCAGGGATGCCAGAAAATTCCAGTAATGTTACAATTTTGACTGTTGAGGTGGGAATGCATAGAGCATTGCAAATGCATTTATTTTACAAGAAGTAAATACACAATTACATAAAAAAACGACCAGTGCCAGCTAATCTTTTCTTTTCAGTGAGTTATCTGGTATTAATTATCTGGAAACATCAAGAAAATAGCTCTAACCATTATTGAAGGGACTGCAGCTTGTCAATTATTGGACAGAAGCCAGATGTAGACAATTCTGCTTTTGGACTGAGTCCCAGGTCTTGTTCACTTTGATATGCTCCTGATTTTGAATGAAATACAATAATATTATTCTAACTCAGACAAATAATGATGAGGAATCTCCCAGAGGAAATGGTAAACAGCCTCTGGAATGTTTGAAAAGCCACTTTGTGTTATGCAAACAGTAAATTGTCAGTAGTTACAGGTATTGATACACTGGAAACGTGAGCTGCAACCATGCTGTATGTTTCGGAAAAAAATGATCAGGTGATTTAAAACAGGCTCAGCAAGTGGCTGTCACAGTACAATACTAAACGTGTGTGGGCATCCTGGTTTTATGGGAGAGGATGGTAGAGACACATGTGCATGGGCTCGTCAATTCTCTGGCCAATCCTTCCTGGCCAGCACAAAATAAAAGTTGAGGAAGCCAACATGAATGGTACAATACTATTTGAGCATAGCTTCACTTCTGCAATGCATTTTTTTTACTGGATTGTACAATGCAGTTTACTTCTTATTAGAAACCTCAATACACAGGATTTTTTTGTTTGTTTGGTTGGCAGTTATTTCGGTACTGATACCGTCAATGTATTTGTCATTACAAATCTGGTTGTTTCATGAGGGCAGAAAATGAACAACAATAAGTCATTGAACAAAATGCTTGAACATGTTGGCTTACTGAACTTTTATCTTGTACTGGCTAGCTAGTTAGCTGGCTAACTCCCTGATCACCGATGCAAAGCAGGGTTGGGCTTGGCTGGTAATTTGCCAGGGGATCTCCCTGGAAAACCATATTGCTGCTGGAAATGGGGTTGGTGGCCCTGTAAGAATCTTCTCTCTAGATCTTACATGAAACCAATTCTCCAACTCAAACTTTTCTGTGGTTATTGCAGAGGATCCTGGCTAATTTCCAGTCAGGCTTTTTCAGTGTGGTGATCTAATAATCCGCCAGGTTAGTTGACTAAATAACATGGAAAGACTGATTCAAGGGCTCGTTAGTGAATAGAAGGGAAATTGCATTGAGAAACAAGTGGTAGATTATGCTACCCACTTGATTAACAGTACAGGTTCTCATCACCTTCTATCACTTTCCCAAGACTTGCATGTGCAGACTGTGCTTTGACTCAATAGACACAAACAAACTTTACTGTGATTGTGTGTCAGGACTGAGACTGCAGTGGTGTCAGAACCCTTAGGTATACTAACCGATGGCTGCTCTGGGTAGCTTATGCTTTCCTAATGAATCCTAATATTATTTGTAATTATTTGTGCAAAATTATTAAATTGCATTTTGTACAGTAATTTATGCTGTACATGTGGCATGTATCAATACTCTACTGCACAAATCAAGGACAGGTCAAGGACACAACACACCCTTTACTTTCTAAAAGGTAGTTTTTTCTTTGGTTTTGCAAAGACAGTAAATACTATGCTGTACCAACACTGTTGTCCCCAGTTAAACTTTAAAGGTGCCTCATACACTTTTATGGCTTGGACTTCACCTCAGGAGCAGCTACAGATTAAGTTGGCTGGGTTGCTCTGGTTCAGTCCCAGAAGCACTAAAAATGAAGGAACAAGCACATTATCTGTCAAACTCACAGTCACAAGGCAATGCAAGGGGACGTCTGGGGCATCTGCGAGAACCTTTTAATGGACAGTGAGTACTTAGAACACACATATGCAGGGTGACAGCGTGGTGGGGGTTAAGCAACTAGGGCACTGCTATTGCACTTCTACGCATCTAAACCTGAAATTGCTTTTGTGAATAGCCAGTTGCATAAAAGTATATGGGAATAAATGAAGTTATCTTATGTCTACAAATGTAGCATATGTAAGTCACTGTGGCTAAACATTTCTGCTAAGCAAATAGGAACATGGCAATTATGAGGCATGAGGTGAATTTAATGAAACTGTGTCTGAATACAGAATAAGCTTTCTTAGGCAATGGTAAGAAAGAGGGGGAAGATTATTTGAAAGCAAATATCAATCATTGCATGGCATCATTAGCAACCTACTGTCTGGTAGTGGGGTTTATAATCTGGTAAGAGGTGATAACTTACAGAACCTCTGCATCTAGCACCCAAGATCAAGACACTGGATAACATGTCAAAGACAGACTCACTGACCGGTTATTGATAAAATTTTCAAAGACATTTATCATAGCAAACTGATCAATGAAAGAGAAACATGTTTTTCACCCTGCAAATATTATTTTTATACGAGTTGTTTGGAGAGGCAAACTACGAAGTGATGTCAGTTAGGATATTTAAACAATTCACACAAAGAGAGTAACATTATTATTATTTATTATTATTATTTCATTTTTGCCTGCTAACACTCTGAATACTTGATGTTTAAAAGTGTCATGTGTTTATCCCAGCGTTTATAAGCGTATATTTCTTGTACACAAATTAGAGAGTTCTGAAAGGGTGTACACAGCTACTTCTGTATGAATAGAGATGAAACTATTTCCACTAAAGAAGATTTTGTCCCTGTGGACAAGCGTTGGGACTTTAAATGGACTATCACTATGAGGTGTGAAGAACAAAATAAAAGGTTAGCAATTTCATTGCACCAAGCCAGTGATACATACATGAAAGTAGAGATTACAATTAATGATTGTACTGTTTGGTGGAGCTCCCTTGGGTAAGGAAACTTGACACTTTAGCTTATTTACTTTCGCCCATCAATCTCTGATGCATGGCAGAGACATCCTGTTTTATCTCCCCCTTCACATCTTTCTCTCTCATGGTCGACTGAGCAGCGCAGGGAGACGCTTCAGCATACTTTATTAGCCTTTGTCCCAGCGTATCCGAATCGCACACTGTCAGGTCATTTCCTTTGCTTTGGTCAGTAAACTGGATGATAAAAAAACTGGATGATAAAAAAAAATGACATTTGACGGAGTAGTTATGAATGCCACATATAGTCGATATACAAATTAAATAAATGTGTAAAATTATGTATACATATAAACATATATATTTGCTATAACACATTTACTGTACAAACCTTTAATTATATATATATATATATATATATATATATATATATATATATATATATATATATATATATGTGCTATAAAATAGATCCAAAATTCATATTCAGGAAATAATAGGGGCTTTTGGGGTGCTGCTACACTTTCATGTCAAAGAGTGATGTTACGTTGTTAAACCAGATGAGAATTAGAAGAAAAAATAGGTTTGTGCTTTTTATGAGAATTAGATCTAGGCTTAATATAGCTGACATGCTTTGACTCAAATGTTTTGACATATTCCCTGACTGTCTCTGTTGATGGTGGAAGTGAATGCAGTGTTAATTTCATGCATCTGTTTAACAACATACAGTAGCTCTGCTCTCATCTATGTCGACTCCGATATGGTGATGCTGTAACCTGCTGTTTTACCTCTCTCTTCCATACCACCCAACACACCGACACATGATGTAATCCTTTTCCAATTACATTCCGCATGCGTGTCTGACACAGAAAATACAATTTATGTTTCCTATAACAACTGAATGCATAGTGCAATTTTGTAAAAGCCAGAAAAGTGCTTCATGCAACTGCAGATTGCATTTCAGTACAATACTGTTTAAATTGCCTGCATGGTCTGAATGCTCAGAAACTCACTAAACCGCCTTGTTACAGAATACAGATCAGATTGAGAGCACTGAAGCTAGAACATGCACTACATCCGTTGCATAATTTCAATTCATTTCACTAATAGAGTTTGGGCCTTAACTTTGTAGCTGAAATGCAATCTGATGACGGTCCCTGCTGGTGTCACTAAAATGAATCAGATCCATTGAGCTTGACTATCTTAGTATGCAGCCAGTGCTTTTAGTAAAGAGACTAGCAACCTTTCAAATAAGATTTACCTGGAGCTGGCTTAGCCCCAGAACTGGGATTTCAGCAAGGGCTCCTTGACTTCAAACAATACCACTGCTCCTTTCCAGCAGTGTGAACATAATATGTTTTTAAATTGATCACTTTAAAGGACTTATGTAATCTTCTTCTTCAAAAAAAAAAAAAACAATATTGCAAATTGATTATAAAAGCTGTTTGCCGGCTCTGCACATGATGGAAAATGCATTTCTACTCAATGACATATGGCTGTTTTTGTGTGGTTTTGCTTTCTGTTGATGTCTGTTTGTTGTTTGTTTTGTTTTGCTTTGTTTTGCTATTTTTGCAGCTTCTCCCCTTCCCAGTTTACTGCCACACAGACAAATACAGCATTTAAAAGATATCAGCCAAATGCTTCCAGACTTCCACGGAAAAAAATGCATCAGCGGTCATCACACCACAATAGAAACAAACAAACACTGTAAATAATGAAATATTGGATTAAAGAGGGTTCCAATGCAAAATTCTGATCAGAAAATTAATTTACAGCATGAAACGTAATTGATTTGCAGTCCTATCAGAAAGTCCAATAAAATCTATTTTGGACAAGCACTGTGCATGTAAATCAATGTCTATATAAACTCTCTATCTGAGAACTGAGCATGTTTTAAGCAGGGTGCTCTAGGCAGGTAGAGCTCTTCAAGGGTGACACCTCCAATATCCTGAGTTAACAAGGGAGAGGAGACAATGGTGTTGAAAAATCCCTAAATTTTTCTAAGAAAAAGAGACATGGAGGGGAGCAGGCTATCATGGGGAATGCCAATCACATTTGAGTTGGAAGCAGGTCCAAGGCGGACAACAGTCATGGTCTTAGTCATGGCTGCTCTGCATCAGATCTATGAGAACGTATGAAGATCATATTTGTCCATTCAAATATTAATGCCATACTTGATCACAGACAGGAAGAGACACCATCTAATTTACGACCATGATATCCCACACCATAAATGGCCACAGCCATGTCTACTGGCACAAGATTCTCACCAACGCACCTCTACTTCTAGCTATATGAATTGCTGGTGGATTTTTAATCTGGAAGACATTTAGAATTATTGACAGGGTGTCAGATTGTTGTTAAAAATTGATAAATGATTCCATTATTTTTAGTGTCTGTAACTAAAGGCTCAGAAAAGTGTTTTATATTAGTCTGCACAAGTCAGTGTCAGCATTAGAACAGTTATCGGCATTTATACATACTGCCTTTGGTCTCAGCATGCTGCTTGTTACGTCAGTCAAGCAACAGGGGGTAGGCACCTTATAGCCGTCTTTGGTATAATGCAGTCTAACTCTGCTACTGTGGCATTATGGTGGCACCTGCACCACTTGTATTAAAACTGAAAAAAGTCAAAGACCACAGAGGTACATTCCAGCATCAGGACAACGCACAGTGCTGGTATACAGTATTTGACTTTTTGTGTTGAACAGATGTTGATACTATAATTGCAGTGAAAAATCAAAACAATATTTATGTAAATTACAGTTCACCTGCATTTTGGTGAATTCCTACTGTAAACAAAGTGATCAATTTAAATTCTCCCCAAGGACCACGACAACAGAAAGCACTTGCTCAATTTCAATTTAAACATGAATTTTAAGTTCTGTTACAAACACAAAATCACGTGTGCAAGTAAAACAAAGAGGGACCACAATTGTTGCACATTAAAAAGAGGAGAAGCAGAAGCCATGAAAATCATAAGAAAGCGAAAAAAAAAAATAAAAGACAGATAAATAATTATTAACAAAATCTTTTAAGAAGAAGCATCATGGAACATAAGCATCCAAACATAACAAAGAATATTTCATCTGCACTGTGTAAGATATTTGAATTTGGCTGCATAAGACTGAAAAGAAAAATGGTCACTTACTGTGTTAAATTCATCAGTGGGCTGATTAAACATACATTAATGCAATGTCATTTGCATCATTGCCTCCTCAGAGTTAAGCACCCAATCAATCAAGTATTTTGCATTTCATTGCATCTGGATTGGGGGGTGTATCAGTCTAACTGAATGAACTGAACTGAGGTGTGTTTAAAGAACAGATCTCTGCAGAACACCACAAACTTGTTCTGTAGACCCATTGCTGCTCTCTTAGGCAGCAGAATTCAAAGTTAACTTGAAGAATACTTAGTCTTAATCAACTCACAAACACTCCTTTAACCGTGTTTAGCTACGTTTGGAATGAAGGTGTGAATTTAATGTAAACCCTTTGACAAATATATTTAATATCTTCATTCTTTAAGAGAAAAAAAAATCCTAATCCATAGTATTCTCATCATATTCTCAACATATTTACATGCTTGTATAATCATTCTAAATATTCTAAAGATGTGTGTGCAGATATATGACTTTGACACTGAGGTTTGTTTATAGCTAACTTCCCCCAGCACAGCCCCAGCATATAGTATCTTATTACATTTATCTGATTATACACATCTTATTACATATGCAATTATATTGTGGTGTTTGTGTATGTTTGGGTATATGTGGCTAATTGACATCCATGATACAAATAACTGTGATATCCCTGCTGGAGTATGTACCTGTGGCTGCTTTGCCTACATGATGGCTGGAAGCTTTCCTGCAATTTGGTGCTGACTGCTGCCACCTGTATTGTGCCTCTGAAGGGCTGGCTCTCCTCTCCTTGTTCGTTGTTGTATGTGATATGTTGGCGGTTATTTTTCTTGACTTCCTGTTTTAGTTTGTTATGTTGTAGTTTTTTGTGTTTAGATGGGAAAGATCCTGGGTATGACACCTCGTTACATCCCATTTTCTTACTGCTAAGTTGCTGTCCTGCTTAGGTTTAACCAGAACCACATAATTGCTTTTAATAAAACATTTTCCAAGCATTTTTTGTTTGTGTTACAGATTTCAGCTTTCTCCTCCCATTATTGTAATGTGAGATACTTTTTGGCCGTAACAATGATGAAACAGGTGGATCAAACTAGACATATGGAAGATCTGCATGATTTGTTACACTTATAGGACCATATAACATTGTGTCATCTGAAATTTACTTTATCTGCATTGCATCTCATTTCAGAAAGTACAGACATGCTGGTTCTTAGTCATCAATGTGAGCCACTGCATACCACTGCTATTTCAAATGGACACACCAACAGTGGTCAGTGATGCTGGAGGATGCTGAGCCCACCTTGACACAGCATCAACAAAGGCTTCCAAAGTCCATTTGGATCATGGGAAATCAGAGGGGCAGGTTTTCAGCAAGTGACTGCAGGAATAACATAAGCAAGCTCCCCTTGGTTAAAACATGCACTTGACATTCTGCCTTCACAGTCGTGGCTGTTGAAGGTGACAGTGAAGTGAAGACGAGGTGAAGTGAAGACCATACCAGAAGTGAAAAAGTACTATACCAAACTGATATATAAATGTAAATTGTGCTAAAGGTAGTTTCATGGCAAGAACAGCTTCTCCTTCTGAACTGAATTTTCAGATCCTGTTAGACTGTAATCACTGCAAGGGGGATTAAAAAGCATATTTCTGCAGCCCCCTGGTAAAGTGTAATGCACATATATTCCTGCAGTCATTGCTGATTAAGCTCCCTCTGGCACAAAAATAAACTTTAATTGAATTCCAATGGCAGTATTTTAATTAAAACTTACTGACCTCCCATATAAAACATTCTAGTCCTGTCGGCATTAATTTGGTTTTTTATATTTCTTATGGTTTTCAGGGTCACATTTTCTTCGGAGGTAGTAGGGAGAGGGAAGATGCAGACTGGCATGTCTTTGGCAAGGATTCCAGCATGCACTGTAATTTAAAATGGTAATATGTTCTCCCCACAGAATTCATTCAACCTTTCTTAGAATCCCCTTTTAGAAGATAGTCCCACCTTACACATCTCTGAAGACTCAAGGGGAGCTTTTTAACAGCTCAAAAGATCTAAGCAACAGCATGGTGAGGTAACAGTGAGAATGGATAGTAACCCAAAGGTTTTAGATTGATTCCCAAGTGGACTTTGCTGTTTGTGTCCTTGAACAAGATAACTTACTAACTTACTTCACTAAATATCAAGCTGTATAAATAAGCTTAGAAGATTCTCGAAAAGGGCACTTGAGAAATAAAAAAAAGACAATTGAGAAAAAAAAATTGAGTCATTGAAATAGAGGCTAAAATGGATTACGCTGATAAATGAATGAAGTCTCTGAGGATAATCTTTACCTTTAGAACAGCCATGTGTCAGAGCATCAATAGCCCTGTTGTAAAATGGAAAACACTGGTCACATCTTCCTTTGCTCATTCTTTTTCCACCCTTTGATATGAACTTAAAGATTGTTTATTGTTTCAATATGTGTTTAAGAAAAAGTTGATATTATACTATATTTCTATATCTGATGTGATATCTACAAAATAATAATTATTGCAGATTTTTTTTCTAACAGACTTAAATTTTCAATTTTTCATATCATGTAAACACTACTATAACCTACTGTGTATAGGTGACACATTTCCATGAGCAAACATACTGCATGTCTATGGAAACCCTATGTTTTTTTAGCTGAGTGTTGTTCCTTTTCAGAGTTGTTCTTCCATACTGTGTGCTGCAAGGGCAATTTGTCTGCCTGTTATGTGGGCTCACGGGGGAGCTGCGTCAGCCATGCTGTGAGGCAGAATGGAATATAGTCCAGGCTCCCGTTTCGATATAACGAGCAACACGATGCTCCATGAATATGGGAAACTCGCACTTATAGACGGGTCCCGGTAATGCTATTTACATGCATGTGAAACATGGCTGCATGTGTCTTACACGGTTTAACACAAAGGCCATTCGCAATGCATGACCATAACCGAAAGCTTAACATCACAATGATCCTCTGAGGATTCTGCTGCTAGTCATCAGCCATGTAATTGGTATTCAGTATTGACTTTTCCACCATTGCGAATGAATTTGCTGTTGACATCTGTATGATATGTAAGAAACAACATGCCAGTATTGTGTTGAGTGAAATTACTTCATTTTATTTTCTTCAGGTGAAATCCAGTGAAGGGGAAAGGAAGCCTGCACATAGAAAAGAGCATACATATATTTGCCATTGATATTTACAACTTCTTATTTTGCGGAGTGCCAACATCCTTACCATTCGTCAAATTAATTAAATTTGCTTCATTGCTATTGTTTTTATCCCTCTGGAAAAAATACTAATGGATTTAACTGTATTTAAACAAGGCTCAGGAACAAAAAACACTGATGTAATTTCTGTCTGACACTTAATTGTTTGATGTACAAATACCTAGTGAGTACATTTGTGTTTAATAGAAAGAATAATGAGTCATTGTAGTCTCTAATTTATGATGAATATTTTATTCTTTGTATGAATTGGCAGACTGAATTTCTAAATTGCAATTCATCAATCTCTCTGTATACCAACTCAAAATTGAAAACTAAAACTGATATAGTTTAAAATAACATTTCTTCCCATTCAAGAGACATGAAAATCACTGCTGCCTTTACAAAACCGAATCATCAGTGGCGACATTATTCATCAAAAGTCCCCAAAATGTCCAAGTATAGTGAGGAAACAATTGCTGTCACTGGTCTTACGGCTATGACATCAATTCCCTATCCCTGGTAAGATGATCATGCCCCAGGTAATCTTTTACAAAAAGTCAGAGCCTTGGCAAATGTCATATTTAACTGACTCAACAAAGTTTTGCAGTTAATGTGCATCCCTGGTTCAGTCCTTTTATACAATTTCATTTGCGTAACCTGGTTTGTGGTTTGTCAGTGCTTTACTAACACAATTCGAGCAGCATGCAATTGATAGGATCCAGAAGGTTTAATATTTGCTACTGAGTGTGCTATATCCTTGACTGAGGAATTTGATTGTATGGCTATGCAAACAGGTGCTACACTGCTGTAGAGGCAATAAAATCCCCACCTTCCGTTGTCATTTTGCATCTCTGTATCATAATGTGTTATTACTTTTTCAGCTGGAATCTCACAACCAGCAGATTTCTCAGCAGCCCTAATTCTAAGTTCTGTATTGAGTGAGAGCCATGTTGTAATGGTATGAATGGAAAGAGTGCAGGGAGTCCATACACTGATCAGTGTTTTGAGAATTCTGTTGTCTCCCACTGTGTTCCTAAGGTATTATACACAATCTGTAGAAAACAGACCAGCACAATTTTGGCTTTTTTTGAGAGTATAAACAACCACTTTCTTCTGTTGTAAGAAAAATGTACAAACATTCAAATTGTCTGGCACAGATCAAGAGTATATTAAACAGATTACACTGAAGTTGAAGGGTTTCTTTCTACTGAAGTGGCACAGGCTTTAGACAAACCATTTCCCCCAAGCACATCTGTAGGCTGATTCTATGTGTTATCCATCCATTGCTCTCACTTGAAAGTTTTTTTTTCCTTTATTTTATCTTTAACTGATTGCTTCTCTGGTAGAAACCTGGCACAATGTCATGCTGATATAGCAGTGTCCACCCTATATCAGCATTCAGGGATACTATTTGTACTGCAAATTTGTAAATGTACCAGTAAAGTCTAGCTTTTACTAATGTTACTATCAGTAGTAGTAGCAGTAGTAGTAGTGGTGGTACTGTAAGTAGCAGCAGGAGAAATATTCTATTTTATCATTGCTGTGTGTTCTTTCAGTGTATTATAGCATGCTTTCATTTTGTTCACATTTAATCTCTGGCCTCCATGAAATGTTTACCGATTCCAAGGATTCCAAGAAAAGCAAGCAGTATACATATAGAGGTAGCATACAATGGTGGAGGGGGACTGTAGAAAGAAAAATAACATGCATTTACACTGGAATTAAGCAAAGTCATCCTGACTAGCAGTACATAGCACTACCAAAGGAACAGAAAGAAATTGAGATAAACACATTTCTTTTGTTTAATTTGAAAGTACACTTTTCAAAACACATCATTTACTTCATCAGAGCTTTGAGTTCCAGTGCCACTCTGTGCCTTGCAGTCAGTTGACACTTTCTTTGTCCTCAGGGACATCTTCTCATCACAATGGTGACAGATGTCAGGGAGTGGGATTCCGTGCGGACAGCGGCTGAATCCCCTGGCAGGGATCCCAAGTGGCACACCTGGGGCTTGATGGACAGGACGCTTGCATACCAAGCTGAGCCACTGCAGCTGCTTCCGCTCTGCACATGTGGTGTCTACAGGCTTGCAACACAAAAAATCTTTCTACCGCAAAACCTCCGCACTTCTATTCTTGGATCACTTCAGCTCCAGCCACCAGCCCACACAAGCTCTCGTGGTGGGCCATTCAAAAAGATGGACAACTGCAGAAATCGTAAGGCTTTATGTATGCTGTTAAAAACAGTCTTCTCTGGCAAATGTTTCAGCGGCTGCACAAGGTCTCTCCTGTCTCTTCACTTGTTTTAATGCCTTAGAGGAAGTCTTCACCACCCTCATCATCACCATCTTCATCATCTTCATCAGCATCATCATCATTGTGGTGATACATGATTATCATATAATAGAAATTTTGTTTTATTTTCATGTAGTGGCAATAGGATGACATGATATCCAAATCCAGACATGCCTGGAGGGATTGTTTTATTTATTTATTTATTTTTTTTAAAGATCTTTCTGCTCAGCAATTCTCTGAGCAAGAGAGGAAATTTTATGCAGGCAGCTGTGGATATTTCTTATGTGCACCTTCACTGTTAATTAGCACACTGCTCTTTTCACACTGTCAAGCTTTTAAAGGTCTTAACTAATCGAAAATGACTTGTTTCATAGATATGGTCTAACTTGCAAATGTACCCATTTGTCTATTCTTGCTTTCACTCTGTTGTGATAGAAATAATAGTATCATCTTCCCATACAGTGCCAGTTTGAGCCACTGACGTTGACTTGCTGGAGTCATTTGGAAACAGATTAAAGTGAAGTGTCTAAAAATGAAATGGCCATCTCCTCCACTTGATTGTACATAATTAGCAAAAAAAAAAAAAGCTTATGTTATGATTTATGGCCTTCGAAACCACCTGCAACATGTAAGTGGAAGATTATTAATCTGCAAACAATGTTGCCGTTAAGTGATTCCATGCTCAGATCAAGATGTGCATGCATGCTGAGCTTCACTGTGGGGTAAAGGGATTCATGATATCACAGTAAATGTAACAGCAAATGGTTTCTGTCTGTTCATTCAGCTAATGTGGAATACCCAAGACTGTGGTATACCTATAAGGGGTTTGTGGGTAGCAAATAAATATCAGTGCCAGTGCTTTTATGCACATATTTGAGCTCTCTGCCAAGCTCAGACTTTACATTCTGACAGATATCTGTCAGATTTCCCCTAAAAGCATAAATATGAAATATATTGTAATATATGCAAACTATATGTTCACACAGTGAGTTCATTTCCATGTAGTACAAAAATGAAAAAAATATGAAATTGGTTATGGACAGCCGTATCCCTGATGTTATGTGATAAAAGAATAACCTCCCTTGGTTTTATGCAGCTGGTCCTGTCTTGACATTTGTGTCATTTTTTTGTTGGATTTCAACAATGTATCTATATTACCAATAGTACCAACTATTGCTGTGCTTGTCAGTACTGGAATTGTTCATCTACCTGAGATTTGATGCAATTCATGTGTAAAGTCTTGGAGCTGAAGGAAACATGAAGGCAACAGTGAATAAGTACTGTTGTACAAATGGAGACAAGCACACAATGGAGACAAGCACAATTGAAGGAAGGGTATAACCATGCGTCACACAGCAAAAATATTGCCTACCTTATGTCCCGCAACAGATTACAATATATCAGATTACGCACTTGAATAGCTTTCAAAATGCCTGGAAATAGGTTCAAGCATCAATTACTATGCATTGTTTTTCAAACGTACAACCATTGATGTAAAACTGAGCATTGCTTTTGATCTCAATATGATTATTTTATTCCTGGGCTGCCAAGAACCTGGGTGTGGAGCTGGATAATAACCTGGCCTTCAAAGACAATATCTCAGATAACACAGAGCTGCAAATCTCTACTATATAACATCCTGTCCATTTCTACTACCAACTTAACACAACTCTTAGTCCAGGCAGTCGTGCTCTTTAGGCTGGACTATTGCAATTATCTTCTCGCTGGCCTCTTTGCAAGTGCCATCAGACTTCTTCAGTTGATCCTGAATGCAGCAGCCCAATTGATCTGCAGCCAACCGTTATTCTTTTCCTGAAGGGTCACTCATCTCAATCATTTCCCTTTTGTACTCCGACCCCCAAGTGGTGGTATGAGCTCCCCCGAACAGTCAGAAGAGCAGGGTACCTAATTTTCCAGCACAGACTGAAAACCCACCTGCGAATCATTAAATTATCAAAATCAAAATGTCTGACTTTTGCATAACCGTTTATGTAAAAAGTAAGAACTATTCACAGAAGATGTGTATACGTCCATTACAATGCATACATATTTGATGTGCCCACATGTGATATCACAGGACATGTGACAGGGAAGGTCAAAGTGTGTTGCTGAACAATGCATTCAGTTTTCTGGGAGACCCAGAGCTTCATCCTGATGAGTCTGTGCAAAAACCCAACACATACACTTTTTATAGTAATCAAATGCTGTGATCAAATAACTATATTAGTTATGCCAATGGAAAAACCTTTGTTCTGAAAATGTTATGTTAAAATGTTGATATGCAGCATAACTCCCACATTACCAAGATAAACACAAACAATAAAATGTGGAAATAGAGAATCAGATGTTTGAGCTATGGAGCAACAGTGCAAGTAACTGTACCACTGCACCACCTATATGTGATATAAAAGACAGCTATAACACTGAAGAGTTGTCCATTTAGCATGACATTTACTCATGCAGGTTTTACAAAAGTTGATTATATGAACTATGACTGATATGGTAACACAGTGAGAAAATGCAGGCCAATGATCTGTCCCCACATGGGTTGAGGCATGAGTTCACTGGAAAGTAGATGTCATCTGCATCACAATTAGGTAGCTGGGCCAACTGTTTGATTTCATCTTAGAAACAGATGGCCTCTGCTGAAATATGATAAACAATGCACATATATAATGCACACAAATATACATATATACACACACTAAGAAGAAAAGAAGCAAGAACAAAGTCTGTAATGAGAAAGATGGTACCAACATATCTAACAGTGTTTTGGTACAGCAAAGATCTAATAACACTGTTTATCTGGTACTCACAGATCACATTCTCTAAAGCCTGGTGGCTGTTACATAATACAGGAGAAGTAGTGGTGCACATCTGGCTGTTGAAGAATAGCTTTCTAACCTCGCTATTGAAGCAGAGTAGCACATATGTCAAGGGAACCCCACACTGGGCTATTTGCAAACAGATGTTCAGTCAGCTGTGCCCTACCAGCCATTTCACAGCCAGACGGGAGAGTTTGGTCTAGAAACGGACTTGAGCAACTCCTGCATAAGCCACTTTGTTTTCATTAAAATAATGCATTGTAATTAAATGATTTGCAAATATAAATTTCACATTTAAATATCCCCATGTGGCATTATTTTCAAAGAAAATTGTCTCACTGCATTCTCTGAAAGCAAGCCAAGAAGCTACCTTAGCTCTATTCGCATTTTCTCATTTATTAGATACCTTTTCCAACAAAATGTACAGCACATGCATTATATGTAATTAACATACTCAAGCAAGTACATATGGACAAATCTTGAATTTAGTTTAATGCTATTATTAAATGCCATTTGCCCTCGGACCTGCCCGTATCCTTTGGCCACCAATCAGAGCCTCAATAGGGCCAGGGATACGGGACAATATAAAGGTGATAGTGACCTCCCCCACCTCAGTACCGCAACAATATCTGGGAGGTGAAGAACTGGGGAGACCAAGCCTTTGGGGACCAAGCATTGTGCTGTTGTTGTGTGCGTCTGTGCCAAAGTAAGTAGTATGCCTAAGTTCAACTGGTTGTAATACAATTGCCTGTAGAGAGAGAGGGGTGTGCATGTTAATTAAGATAGTGTGTCCTTGACGTATAAATGCTTCCATAGCCACTCATGCAGTCAAAGCCTGTATGTACCATTCAATGTTATCCCGGTGCAATGTACTTTGCAGCACTGTTTGAATGCCTGTTTGTATATTGCACATTCGCAATGTAACCATCAGTCCTGATTTATTCTCCCGGCTTACTCTTCGCAGGAAACCACACACACATACAACACAAACCCTCGCATCTATCCATTCAAAATCCCCAATAAACAACTGAACCCGGAACCTGACTCCTGTGTCCTGACCGACACCCCACTGTGATAGCAAATTAGCCTGAACCTGGTTACGGGTGAAACTGCCCCCTCAGTTTCAGTTGGATTGCACTCTGATAATGAACATTTTTGCACAGCAAAGTTGCATAGCTTACATTTTTACATGATTATTGGACAGCTGAATTTTTACTGAAGCAAATGGGGTTAAATGACTTGACTGTTGGACAGCAGTGGCCCTTCTAGCAATCAAACCTGCAACCTTTTTGGCTTACAAGTCCTGCTTCTTACTATACTGCTACTCCAGAACTGAATGAATATTGCATTACTAATGCAGGGGATATCATGTTAACTGAAGTATTTTACTGGTTGGGGAAAACACATGAATGAAGAACTGAAATGTAGAATTAATGGGTTTTGCCTTTGATCTTCCACACATCAAAACAAGATGTAAATATGGGGTCAGCGAGGAAGAAATATCTGAACTTTGTACAACTCTACAGAATGTAGATTATGCACACCAAAATATGCATTTCTGGACAGCTCTGAAATATATTAATTTTCATATTAGTCAATTCCAACTAATTAACCAACATTAGCCAGTAGTTTTACATATCTGTTACGACTAAAACCCAATTAAAAGATGCATGATCTGAATGCAACATCATATATGTATATATTGATAGCAGCTTTTACATAGACTTTGTCTGTATGAAGTTGTCCTATTGTAGAATATTTGTTTTTTTTTTTATTAATGTAAATCTTGATAACTATTATTATGGATTTGAGGAAACATTCTGTAAACAGAATCATAATATTTAGAATATGGTTATAACTAGCTGCAAGGTCTTTTGCAGAGTTGCTGAAAAATACAGTAAAAATAATTATAATTAGATCATTAAAATATTACAATATTAATAATTTGTATATTTAATATTAAAAATAATAATAATTACCTGCCTACCTGCTTGTACACCAGACTCACCTTACCATAACAACCTCAGGTGCTGAGTGAATATGAATGAAGTCCTCTAATACACCTGAACCCTGCCAATGATTATTTTTCACACTACAATTCACACACCACACTAAAGTGGAATGGGCTCTCAGTGGATCATAGGTACTATTCCACTGACATCATCCCAGCAACTGACAGGTCCCAAATGAATTGTAGAGTGCCTCAGAGTGACAAGAGCAAACACTGGCCAACCCACACATTCCTACCCTCCACAGAATAAATCCAATTTTTTAAGCCTCCCTGCTGGTCATTATTGGTAAATGGCATGGCCTGTTTTGAACCTTGGCCGTAGGGCGCAGTCTGCATTCAAAGAAAACATATAGCCCACTAAGCTACTCAGATTTTATACATTTTCATCAATAATGATATCAACCATTACTATCGCATCTAAAATCGATGCAAGGTACTATTTCATGTCTTTCCATCTCTTACCCAGCCATATAAATCAATAACATGCAAAATGCAAGCCATGGAAGTCTCCCCAGATAGGCTGTCTGCCCGGCAAATAAAACTCGCGTAATAAGCTCCTGCAGTGGCGTGATCCTCAGAGAGTGCTGCAGCTAAGCATAAAGGAAAAACCATGGTAACACCACCACACTAAAATAAAAAGGAACATAAAGAAAAAAGGCATAATAATGAGCAACTTACTCCCTATCCAATAAACTGGAGCAACCCTGCAGCAGGTCTGGAGGACAACAGGGAAGGCACTGCATTAAGAAACCTAGGCTATTGTATCCTTATTCAGATCCCAATCTCCCAAATACCCTCTACCAACCACCACAACAATATCTATTTTCTTTGACCCCTGCAATGCTTACACAGTACAGTTAGTGAGGACTGTATGAAAATGCCAAGACGTCCATTTTAGCAACAGAATGACCACAGTGTTGGCCTTTTTTTTTTAAACTTTAAACATTGGAAAGGGGAAGGGCCATATGAATTTTCCAACTTGATCAGGTTGGAACTGTCAACTGCCTTTTTGTCTACATTATCTGCAGTGCACTTTAGGGACAAGCTGGCACTTTCTGTTCATGCCATCACAGTTCAGAGTTCAGCATTTTCATAGGTGACCCTGTTATAATTGCCAAAGGCAATGTTCCTACCCACTCAGTGCAACAATATGTTTGCAAGGCATACACAGTGCACCAAAAAGCAGCTTAAATAAACAAGTAAATACAGTTTATATTTACAAAGTGTATAAATAATACTATGTTTCATTTGTGTAGTTTTATGTTGCAAGTACTGAACTTGCAAATCTGTGTTCTCAGTTAAGACACCATATGATTTGACACAAAATTTGTCAATGATTTGGTCATAAATATCTGTTCCCAACTCCGCTGTTAATACATGGACCATTGCTATGCAATAGGGACATTTTTTCCATAATCTTTTGTCTCTCTACATGTGCTCCAGTGCACCAGCTGCTTAGATAGGTTCAAACTAATGGTCACCCAATACCTGGTGGAATGAGGGCAGGCGACTGAGGCACTGTTTCCCAGCAGGGCCCTGAAATAATGAGCTGAACCATTGTCCTGCAGGGCAAAGCTTTACCAAGAAATCCTCACTACCACTAGCCTCTTCAGGCATGGACTTATGCACATATCTTATTGAGAAAAGTAATTTTGGGAATGTGGGTAGTGATATCCCCAGTCATTGCATTCCTTACCATGTCCAGTACATGATAATACTGTAGCATGGACATAATGACTACAGTGCAATGTGCTTGTCTATACACAAGTCACTGTGGCTCATCACTGGGTCTGAAACAAATTGGGGGGTTACCAGGGTTACATCCAAGGGCAGGGTATGCTCATCTTTACAGAAAGTTAGCCTATGAGATATTGTTCTCCTCCAGTTTTGAAAAACAGAAGAGCATACCTTACCATATAATGTATGTAAAACCTTAACTGATGGATTAGGTAATGGCCTTGTCATTTACACTGGACTTTGGACAATTAAATACACTCTGACTGCATCAGTAAGTGTCGAACAGTTGTAATGGTGAGCAATTGTCAAAGTACAAAGATTATACAGAGTAATTGTGTTGCCTTGGGAGAAAAATGCTCATGCACTGGCTCGATGATTTGCTTTGGAATGGCTTGTGTGATTTGAAAACCCCTCAACAGGTATATTAGTGTCCAAGAATCTGCTTTGTTACATGTTGCCACATGCCATAACCATCGTGAACCAATGTACTGTAATTATCACCTTAGAACTTTTCACAAAGGATAATCTGTAAAACAATCTCATTGTCATTTTCAGCATCAGTCGGTGCCTCCGGCACGCTGATCACAAACACCCTGAGGCTTGATTAAAAGTACGTGTGCAGATTTCTTTGTGGGTTTTGTCTTTCTCATCAACAGAAATGTCGCAAAAAGCATTTATGCAGGTCAATATCCTTGTGACTGAACTACGACCTTAATACAGAAATCTAATTATCCTTCCAGCCTGACCTGAAATACAATGAGCCAAGGGCAATCAAGTCAAAGGATAAATCTCCCATTACTTTCCCTAGAAACTTTCACCATGACTGATTTAATTAAGCCTCTAAACTACATCTTGATGCTTTTTTTTTAATAGAAGTGTGGATCGCAAAGAGGATTTTCTGACTTCTACAGGATGATGAAGTATTGTGTGAATGGAAATGCATTTCTCCAGTTTGTTTCTTGTCTAGAAGCATCTATATAAAGCAATAATAATGACACTACTTTCTATATTTTTAGACGCTTTTCTCAAGGTAATAAAGAGCTTGCTTCAATGTTCTTAATAGCTTGAAAAGTTTGGTATTTATTTTTGATCATGTGCTCCTCCCTGACCAGCGAGCTGAGGTGATTAATATCTTGATTTAAAGTGATTACCAAATGAATTGGTCATTAACTTTATCGTAATGAAATCTGTATCTGAGAAAAGCTGAACTGTTGTTAACCCCTAACTGTGTGTGCCTGAAAGCAAACAGCTGTATCATGACAAGAAACCAGTTGCATCATAAAGGTAAGTATTGATGATTATCAAAAACAATGGTTAAGGCAACCTTCATTCATAATATTATGATAAAGTCTTTTTGGGAGATTGTCAGCACATTTTGTAAATTCATATACACACACACACACACATATTTCATTCTTGAAAAACCCTTTCTGAGTACAGAAATGATAAGTTGCTCACATGCTAAGTATTCTTTTTCTATACATCAGTGGAAACATCTGCAAAAATAGGTTTGCCATTAAAAATATTGATATTGAAAAGAAACTAAATTATACTAAACAAGGGAGGGATATTTAATGGAACATGCAAGTCAGCTATTCTAGTACTGTTATAAATGCAGCCTGCCACGCCAATGTGTTCACGGTCCTATGGGCTTAAGCCAATGTGACAATCGGTTGTAATGGCACAGTGCTTGACTGCAGCTGTTGGAGATTAGATCGTTCCAGGACTCCCAGCTGCTGGCTCATGCTATCCTACACAGCACACTAATTAGATGTCAGTATGTTTTTATTATTTTGTGTCTTCCTCCATACTATCGGCAGCATTATTTTTGGTGGTGGATCAGGAGGTGCTGGGATGTGGCTTGAGGAGCCTTTAAACCAATTTTGCTTTCATCTCAGATGATGAGGAAACTGGAGCTGGGTCAGCTGTGCCATAATTATCGTCCATTTTATTCAGACATCGCTTTGCTGCTTTCATATCTATCTCTAATCCCACAGTGAGTACACCGATCCTGGCTCAAAACCATTGTTGTCGGATCATCTGTTCTGCAGGGACATAGCTGAGTTTCTTGGATGCCATTCAAGTTTTAGCCCTGACACAGATCATCCATCAGTTTCATTTACTGGTTCATAAAATCTTCATTTCATGTCCTGTTATTCATCTCATATATTGTCACAGTTGTGGCTGTTCCATTACACCCCATTTTGTTTTCTAATGTGCAGAGTCATCATAATCAAAATCATACAATGTCAAACTATAAAGTCAAGATATGCTATAGCTGTATATCAAAGTTGTACACTTGGGCTAAGGAGATGAAGGTATTTGATTGCATGCTCCAGGGGAGTATTTGTGTGGAAGGATTGGGTGTTGTGCGTCATTGTGTGCCACCAGGGTGTTTTTCCCCCACAGCTCTGGTCCCTAGACATTGCAAAACGTTATTTCACTCTCGTGCGTCGCAGCAAATCCGTTAAGATGCAACGTCAATCAGAGACCGTATCCTACATTCCTCAGCATGTGAGGTGTCCCGGTCAGGTGTGCTGGAGATTAGGAAGAGACGTGCGACAGATTACGCTCCTCAGACACCAGCCCAGACATTACTGTCCCCACAGCCCTTTCATCGCAATGTCTAATAATTCTCTTCATTCATGCTTGTCCCAAAAGATGCTTCCCTGAAAAGAATATAATTTGAATTGTAATCATTAAATGGAAACTTTTTTTTTGATTTGTATGTGGTGAAGGAATGTGTCACTCATCAATTTATTTTCTTTGATGTTGAATCAAACCCCAGCGGAATAGACTGTCACATTGAAGGGGCCCACTGACAAACTCCACAGGTGTTCAAGCATATTTTTAAAATTTGTATTTGATTGTAATTCACCACTTGACAAAGCCTGAAAAAATAGAAATAACAGCATCTGTTGGATGAGTGAAACATCTATTTTACTTTTTTCTGTGCACAAAAAATGTTGACGTTCAGAGGAGTGAGAGAAAATTTAAAATGTGCCTTGCATGAATGTAACAGTTTCAGCCCTTTATTTGAATGGTGTTATGCAAGTTTTGAACTGTTTCTTGTGGGATATCAGACCATTCTTCCTCAAGCAAAGCCTAAAGTTCTTTTTCAGGTGAAGGAGGTAGAAATCTACTCCACCCATCTATCCCTGTCAGTAAGCTTTGACTTGCGACTACTGTTCCTTTCCCCGTGCAGTTTTTCCTTGTTTGGCATTTGCTGTCAGGGTGTTCAATACTTCCCCTTGACACCGTAAATAATCTTGCCATTCCTGTGACTGACAAACCTGCAATTTGGGCACCAACTGTTTGTTCTCCTTTGAAATCTATTAGATCTCTCCTTTTGCTTCAAAACTTCACATACTGTATTAAAGTGTTGATGTTAACACGTCTCATAAAAGCAAAATTTTGACAATAAGTACTGACACTAAATTTTAATCTCTCATATATAGCTTGAATGTCTTATCTCATGTACAGTGATGGAGGCATGCCTCTTACATATTTCCTCAGTTCTTAAACAAGTGAAAAGATACATGTGATGGGGGCTCACTGGTGTTCACATATGTATGCAATTTTTGCTATAACTGTTGTAACAGAGTGGTTGTATGAGGGTGTTTGTTTGTTTTTGTTTTTTTCTTAGCTACCTGGTCCCTTGCTCCTTCTTTCACAAACTTAACAAATAAAACGGTACAGATGACTTTGTTGTACTTGCTATAAACTTCCTTTGGATCAACTGGCACAATGTCACAACCACTTTTGTTTTCCTAAATAAATTCCAGACACATGGCAATATTATTCCCCCTTCTGTCACAGCATGTGTAACCTCCTGGTTGCAGTATGTCTTGGAGGCAACTTTTTAATGTCTTTTAATTCCCAAAATAACACGAAAGGTAATTTATGACTTGACACAGTACAATCTCCTGGTTGTTTATTACAATTATGCACTGAAATACAAATAGCTTCTGCAGCTTCTTCCCTTTTTCTCATGTTTTGGGAACACCATTCTAAAAATTAAAGGATAGTTTGAATATTTTCAGTATATTTTGACAGATGCTCAGATTTACAGTTCAGAGGTTTAATGTTTTCAGTTCAGATTTGTTAATATTTAAAATGCATGCATATCCCCTTTACCGAGAAAGATGAGAATACTCTTGTGACTTTTTTCTCAGTACAGGTCTTTTACTGAACTTAATTACAAGCTCAGTAATTACCATTGAGTCTCTCCAGCAAGGATGTATATGAGTGAGCATATTATATATGCATTCAAAATGAAGCAAAAAGTTGAGTCTTTTAATGGGTATGTCATTAAGTGCTTGTGTATGTCAAAGAGTAAGAGAGACATTCCTTTTTTTCTCTGTTAGTGTGTCAGTTCAACAAAAGTCTGTGCTACCCCAAATCAATCTGTCAGTTTTGATTGCATTCTCCAGAGAACATAACGTGTGCATAACTTTTCAAAGCTTTTACATTTTAGAAGAATGTTCTTTTATTCTACTGAACCATCAACAGTGTGGGTATCTGGTGGCTGGTCAAATACTGAGGTCTTTGATGGAAATGGTCCTTCCTTTCAGTATTCAGTCTGGTGCCACCCTTGTCCCTCACATATGTCAAACATATAGATATTTGACAACATTTTGGAAAACAGAAAAAAGGGGAGCAACCTCTGTGTATAACTTCTCATGTTTTGAGGTTGGAGCATTCAAATAAGAACTGCAGTCTAGGGTGACATCTTCCTGGTCCAATATAAGAATTACATACAACCTTAAGAAGCACTATATAAGCATTCATAGACAGTGATGCCTGACTGACATAAATCTTTCATTATGGAGTTGTTTTTCAAAAAATGACTCTTCATAGACAGTGATGCTTGTGCCATACTGATATGTGTTCTTTGATGTGAATGCATGCACTAACACACTAATGGCATTTCAGACAGCTTTTCATCTTAACAATGTGATTGCTTGAAGTCTCTTGTATTCTGTGAGTCATTTGTCTCCAGGATCATACAAGCAGATGCTGTTCCCCTGAAGGGTAAAATTAGATGACTTTTTAATTAATTCAATTAATTCTGATGATAAAATAACTAGCTTCCTAGCACTTAATTTCAGCCTGATAAGAATTTTTCAGTTTGAGTTGACTATAAGCAATAATCCATTGCCCTTTTAGAGATTTTCATAAGAGGCTGACCTTGCTCTCCATCAAGAGACTATAAGAATACATATTAATGTCCTCCACAAGCTAATGAATGCATTATCAATCAAAATTATGGATGAAATAATGAGAATTCTCACACATATAAGTTCAGATAAAACTTTCCCTCCAGACTCCCTTTCATAATGAATTAGCAAGAAATGCACTTTGAAAAAATACAAGGTTTCTTAATTAGTTGAAAATATGCGAGAAAAAAGAGCTCCCTCAGATTTTCTGTTCTCCAGCATTTTATGTTTTTGTATTTTATTGTTACTCACACTTCTTGTGTTGAATTGACAAAGTAAGAGGGTGGAGTGTGGAGATACAGCAGTAAAATTTTATGATACAGTTCTCTCAGCTACATCACAGTAACAAATGCAAACATGTATAATAAATGGCTTGAATCATTTGGATACTATTTGTAATGTAAGACTATGCAATATCTTTGCTAAACTGTTTTGCCAGCGGAGCTGGGTTGCCCACTCTACCAAGCGGGAACTGTCCGGTGCTGTACTAAGGGAACACATGCTGGCTATTCCCCAGTCTGTTCCCAATCTGGCTCTAATCATCTGGCGTATAAAAAGGCTGCAGCCCCAAAATACAGGAAGACGACTGCTGTTGATGCCTACTCCCAGAAAGCATGCATCTCTCCATCTTTTGTTCTTGCTGTAGCAGATAGTGACTCCACAGACAGGAATGAGCTATCCCAGAGCAACAGGTCGGAAGCTGTATCTTCCTCTGAGGTCTAACTTTCTACTTCTTGCCACAGTTGACCTGCACAGCTCAAGGACCAAACCTGATCAGCCTATGACAGTGCGGAGCAGTGCCGTCCTGCAGTTTGGTTTGGCCTGTTGTTTAACTGAACAATAAACTTTGCTTCTTTTCCTCACAAAACCCACTTGCCATCTCTATTTCATTGTCTGTAAAATGTCACAGAATTGTGCATTATAACATGTAGGCTGAAATATTTGGGTATATACATGTATAAATGTGTCTGCAACCAAGTGAAAACAACAACAAAAATATTTTTCTAGTATTCATAAAATATCTCAAAACATTCACTGTCATATTCCAATATTCCAAGTGGAATATTTCATTCACCTTATATTCACTGTCATTAAATTAGAAATGTAGCCATTTAAAGCCTGTTATTTTCATTGTTTTAGGTCCATTTTTTTTCCCTCTTTACATCTCAACAGTTTGGAATCTAATTAAATTCCATCTCTGCATACTGTAATGACCTCACAACAGGGAAAAAGTTTGTTTCATGAGAAAGTGCATGGCCTTACATGTTAACACTGCGTGATTGTATGGTACCGTTCACCTGCTGATTTTGACAAGCCATGACAGGCTCTTATCAGCAGTGCCCAAAAGTAAACAAAAGATGGAATAATTTCTCTGGCTCAGTAGTTTCTGTCTATTTGAATATGGAGGTGTAAATACTGACTCAAAACTCACACCACGATCACACAACGGACAATGAGCAAACTATCAACTAGAAGAAATGACAGAATGAATGAGCATTTTAGTTGGAATTTAAACCATAGGTTGCTCAGTTATTGAATTAATTTACAATTAACATTAATTAAATGCTATTTTTTCTTAATTTTAGAACAAGAACCTTGACATCAGATTTCCAGCACTCATATATCACCTATAAAGTATCATCAAACATATAAAGTCATCAAACATTCATCTCTAAATTATAGCCAAATTACAGCAAGGGAGAAATATAGCTGAAAGAGCATGGGAGTCCTGAAAGGATCAGTCTGTAGGGCGTTCACTTTGAGTGCAGGCTGATCTGTACGGCCTGGGTTTGAAATCAGCTGTGTTATTTACCCACAGTGACCTTGATCCCACAACGTCTGAACAAATAAGCCTTGTTCTGCCAGGGTCAGTCTGGGTATCTCACTGCAATTCATAAAGCACCTGTGAGTTAATTGGATGAGATCCGCAGAGTAGTGTCTAACCTTCAGTGTGCACTCAGTCCGCAGTAATGAGCTGTGTGATCTGTAATGTGAAAAATGACCGATGCTTGCGTGTTGCAGAGGTTTTCATGGTGAGAAGAGCCAAATATGGAAATGACAATTCCAAAACAGGAATAAAGATGATGGAAAGATAAAAACTTTGATTTTGTGTTACTTTCTGTCTTTAGGTTCTTAATCTAAGAGGCAGTGCACCAGTCCACAATGGGATTTAAAACTTATTGTATTAAGATTCTGTATTAGGACACATGAAGGATGAGCTTTAATGTTTCCTTAGTGAAAAGACACTGTGGCTGTGAATCCATAATGTAAATAATACATGTGCAATATGTGTGCTCTCTTTGAACTTTCTGAGCTGTTCTTTAATGCCTATGAAGTTAGCTTTGCTATTGCAAATAAAATGTGATATTCATTCAAAGGCAAGATTGGTTTCCTTATCTGTTCCCTAAAGTGTGAGTCTGTGACCTAAACTTTCTGAAATGGGCCCTGCGTTTGCTTTAATGAAAGTTACATAATAAGCAGTGTTATCAGGATTTCAAAGTGTTTCACAAGCCTGTGGCCCAATGTTAAAGTAGTAGATTAATCTGACTTCTGTGACACCGTCTGCCATTGTGCTGCAGATTAGTTTTGGCATTTCATTCATCTTGAAGATAATATAAATTATGTGTGGGCAACCTCCAACCTTCTTTAAATCAGATTACGGTAATTTCAATAAAATACATTTCACCTGCGGCCCATGTTCCTGACTGTAGCACAATAAGGACAATTTGTATGTAAATATAGAAGCAGCCCCCTGACAATTTTATTGTAATTATTCATTTAATCACTGGACTATAACACAAATTGACTAATAGAAATCACATTAGCTCTCATTACATTGCTATATTATTGAACTTATTCAATGACTGTGATCTCTTTATTTCATTAAATGCCCTATTGATAACTGTAATTCAGTTTAAGCAGCTGGCAAATCAAATATAAATGTTATTATTAGTTAAAGTGATATAAGGAAAAATTGCAAAAATGTTCCTCAGAAAATTAGGATACCATCTGTGACTTCTCCCTTCCAATTCAACTAGAGGGGAAGAAAGGAGGGGGACTTGATTGGTTGCATAATACGTATTGATGCACAATCATTGCAGTTAGGTTATTATCCACGTTTGAGACCAATTCAGAAGCAGCTAACAAAACAGCTTCTCCTTCCACAGATGAAACATTAGGAAACGTTATACTTCGTTTAAATATGTTTCTTAAGAGTTTTTCAAAAATCTAAAAAGCAAGTATTTTCCAAAACTTCAAAGGCACACTGATGTTTCAAAAATCATTGAAATGACTTTATTTTGCACAGAAAAATGGTCAAAAAACTGTGACCAATGCATGGCAACCTGGTCTGGTCTTCACTAGGGCAATTTATTCAGAGCACACACCCACATATGAGAGTACTTCACACCCTAATGAGGTAATTGGATAATTGAAGGGGTTGTTCCTGTTGCATTCACCAAAATGACACTGGTCAAAGGATGTAACAATCAAAAACCATGTTTCAAAAATCCAAAAGAGAAAAGAAAAACCAAAATGCATGCCAAAACACCAACGGTAATCAAGCACCAATACATAGCACCAATACGCATACAAAAGTGCAACACGTTTTAATTTGTAGTTTTTGAAAGTACAATGCTTATTCATTTTTACAACATCTAGAGCCATGGTATACGTTCACATCATTTAGATAAAAAATCCTTGCTAAATGCAAGGAAGGGGAAATGTCTAGTTTGTCATTGAGAGTATATTGTGGCTTTCAATTGTGAAATCCAGTAGGTCTGGCATTGGAGATGTCTTTTGGTGGATTTATCAATAAGCCCCATGGCAACAGCTCTAAGGGAGCTCTAAATAGCCTCTGAACAGTGCCCAGCCATAGGGTACTTAGGATTATTTGTGTGAATGGCATTTTTATGTTCTGCCACTCCATTGGATGGATAACTGAAACAACTGTGTGGCTTGTTTAGATGTTGTCAAAACATTATTTACACAAAGCAAGGTACCATATTATTAAGGGAAGGTAGGTGGATGCAGTTATTGAAGCCAATGGCATCACAAATGCATGTTATTTACCTTTGGTCAATAAGAAAGCACATATTAATCACATTATTGGGCAGTCTGTAAAGATTAAATTCCATGTTATAGTAAATACCACTTTTAGTTATATATGCAAATTATTTTGCCCAGTTTTTCTGTTACCTTATTTTTACAATGACTGCCTCTGGATGTTCCATAGAACATTGGATGATACACATTATATATTATATCTCTGGCATTCACAGTGAAATGTTTAAAAATGACAAATCCCCCGTCTGAACAAACAGACTGGTCTTTACCTCAATAAAACACCCAATAATTCAGGGCGGTTAGCCGAACAATATCCCTGAAGCCTGGGGTAGCCCCACAACAAAAGCTCATTATTTTATGAAAGTGTGCTCAATTAGACTGTAACAGCTCCCTAGAGACCCGTGGATTTCCCCAGGAGGTTGGGGGCCTCCATTGAGTGCCCCACTTCCTTTCATACATTAGGTGCCCTCGTTTTGCCCTGGCTGGGCTGCCTGGAGGAGCAGCTGATCAACACCACAGAGGCTGTGTCCAGCTGCAGTCTGAAGAGTTGAAAGAAAGAGCAGTCACCATTCTGCAGTTTGAAGAGAGCTCATTGCAAGCCTGAGACTGAGGGAACAAGAGGCAGAAAGAGAGAGGATCACAGGTTCAGACAGAAGAGACATTGTGCAGGGTGAACTGCAGGTGACCGAGAAGTCGTTGTCCTACCTGTCATCTTTCTCAAAATACACTAGTGTAAACAAACCTATCTTCCAAAATTTTGATTTTTTTTTTTACCCCAATTTATCATCCTCTCAGACCACAGGTAAAATTCCCATTCATTTTGAAGAAGAAGGTAGTATAAGCCTGGCATATGTGCAAGCCTTAGGGACATTCCAAAGCAAAACCAGCAACATTTCTTTTTCACACAGAAGGTCTGTTTCATATTCCCACTTTATATGTATTATTTCAAACCTGGGACAAAGGGATCAGTCTGCGTATGGGATAAATGGCTTGCTGACTAAACCACTCAGGAGCCTGAAATTTTTCTATTTTATACCCTTATTTTTATTTTTTAATAAGTTATTGTTTTACATAACATTTTCATTTTGCTTTTATGTCTGTGTCTTTATTGAGCATGTAATATATATTCCAATATGTAAATTATTGGCATACATATTGTTGTTATTTTGTCATATTTTCCATTGTAAAAACGTCAATTAAGCCAATTAAGCACAATTCAAATTTTCAAACTCTGAAACTAGAGAAAGAGTAGAAAAGAAAGAAAGAAAGATGCTCACTTCTGTGCATGTCCACCCTGTGACATTAAATCAGCACCTCACTTTCATCTCATAATTCTCTCTCCTACCAGCTGAACCTTTCTGCACCCTGCCTCTCTTGGCACCATCCAGTGAGGGCAAGTGACACCCCTCCCCACTGTCTCAGGGAGAGCGAGAGACCAGAGCGGGTCCTGAGCCATCAGGAATATCATTACCCAGAGGTCCAGGTTAGAGGGCCCCATGGCCGACTGTTCAGAAAGACTGCGATCAGCGCCACAGTGCACAAATCAAAGACAGATGTGAGCAGCAGACCTGATAAGTTTATTTGATGAAAGGCGGAATCCATCTATCATTCCCAGTGCATGAGTTCACTCTGACGAAGTATGAGATCTGGATGAAGGCTCTTCCTCTGTATCATAGTGTTTGGGGCTTTTTTTACACACCTGTATTTTGGTAAGGTTTGCAATATTGTCTTGTGACTGAGCTGTTTCTGGAAGTGAAATATTTCATCGGTCTGTGTATTCTTGGTGCAGCATGAAGGGAAATAAAGTGGATTTGTGTCCACAGCAGGGACTGTGGAAGGTAAACTGCACTGGTGAGCTAATTACAATTCAAGAAGTGACTTGACAAACGCCATTAACAAATTTGCTCCAATTCAAGTCCAGCTGTATTAAAAAACTGATCTTTTGCAGACAAGCACTTCTGTGTGGAGGTGCCTAACTTAAAAGACAATTTGACATAACGCTGACCTGAAAATTTAGATTTGTCTTGTGTGACATTTTAGTCGATCTTCATCATCTTTGCAGCTAGATCTTGCATCAATCCTGTTTACAGTCAGTACTTGGTAGGAGTGCATTTCCAGAAAGCAATTTTACACCATAAAATTTACCATTTACCAAACTTTGACATTTCCTGTCTCTAAAAGATGCAGAGGAAATGATTAATGCACTTTCATTTAAATTTGACCATTGTATCAAATACAGGTCATATGCCCACAGCTAAACCCTAATCAACCTTCAATTTTAAATGCCAAATGAGTTTGGATAAATTAAACAATAACATGGAATACATTATACTATCTAAAACCTACTCTTGGCTGCCTGTAAAATGATGTGTTTATTCAACAGCATTACATAGGTGAAGTGATAAATTGCTATGCTCTTTATCTACACTTGCCCCCCTCTTCACTCTTAATCAATCTAATGATGGGCTTGTCAAGAAACCATTCAAAAAGTATAAAACTAGTGACTTTAAACATGAGATGATGAAAAAATATGTACAAGACAAAAAAACTGAATTATTTCACCAAACATGCAAATTGATGGTGAGACATGCCTCGCCTACCTTGCTTCTCTTTCCATTTGAAGAAGCCAAAAAGTTGCTGGAAAAATGCATGCTCAAGTACAGCAAGCCTCTAGTTAACCTCATTTTGAAAACACACTGAGTTTGAGAAGATTAGGTTTTTATAATCCAACAAAGAGAGTATTAGAAAGATAATAACCCATGCACATAATCCCTTCATAAAGGACAAACTAATTAGGTTTAAAGGTCTTTTTACTTTGATGCATTGAAAGAGTGGCTCACTCTACCATCTGCAATAATAAAGAAAATTGATGCTGTGCAATCTAAATGTCATCTTTTTATGTCACAGTTTTAAGATCTCTATGTGAGATCGTTGATCTTAGTGTGTTAGCTTTGATGCCTTCTATTTGACATTTGTGTCATCCATTATTATTAATTCATTAGAATGGTACTTTCAGTATTTGGGACTGTCTTTATTAATAGAAGTCATTGAGATATAAGACAGACTGAGACAGTCATGCTACACACATATAGGCATTTGCTTGAACATTTCTGACAGTTTCATTTCAAGTTTGCTTTCTGCAACCTTTTGCAAAATTTTTGATGCATTTATTTTTGTTTATATATTAATAATAAACACGAGAGTCTATGTTAATAATCCCCTTAACTCTTAAGCCCAAAAGAAAACTCAGCAGAAAAAAAAATGTTGTATATAACACTGTTGTCACCATCTCATGCTCCATCATATTCCACTATAATTCATTTAAAGGGAAGACTAATTTCGAGAGACCAATCTGTGTGACAGCTGGTTACACTTAAATGAGCAGGGTGGGGACACACAATTCCTCCACAAGCTTAATCCATTTCTTACATTGACATGTACACCAGGTTTTTTTTTTTTTTTGGTCCACTCTCTAGTTATGTTACTCCAACACTGAAATGTATTCTGTCTGCTTCATTTGTTAATTCACATTCCTGTTCACTCGCACATGCAGTTTCCACTGTCATTGCCAATTTATTCCAAACGATAATTCCAGTGGAGCATGAATTCAATTCTGTTGCATGAACCCTTGGTGTAACTTTACTCTTGACCTAAAATCTAATATGGAGGGTAACCTTAACAGGATCTGTGAGCTAACTTTAGCACACATTGTTTCTAATTCAATACATGTATATCCCTTGCATTCCTGCTGCCCTGATATTTTGTTTTAAATGAAATGCACCTTAATTCATACAAACTCACTGTTTATCCTTTGTATATTGACAGATTTACAGTTTTGCTCAGAAACAGCTGAATGGATTTGCTGGCAGCAGAAAATAAAACATAATAGTCCTTTATGTTTAATAATGCATTCCCAAAAGGATACCTGCCTTTGTCTTTCTCATCTGGTATCTGTCTTTGGCAATCAGAAGAAGCACTGCATTATCAATTTTAAATGTCAAATGACTGCGCTTATTGTAAATATGAGAAATTCAGTCAATCCCTCGATAATGATGACAACACAGAGAGGAATTTCAAAGGAAAATATAACAAAATGAATGATAGACAGTAAGCAGAGGCAACAATTTCTGCACAGTCAGGCAATGATTCACTTCTAATATGGACTGCACGCACCTGCCCAAAGTGCTTTTAATATAGCATTGGAGTTCTGTATCCCTAGTGGATCAATAAAGCTGTAACCTCCCAGTGACCTGACAAAACAGCAATCACTTCACTGGCACTGTCAGCAAATTATGCCACACATCACCCACCCTGAAAAAAAGAAATCATAAACTTTTTCATACTCATATGTTTATTAGCAGAACCTTCTTTATTTATTATTTATGCGCTTGCATCATATCTCTTTACCATACCATACAAGACTCTTTTGAAGACGCTTCCAAATTACCAAAAAATTTTGCAGTTGTTGTAAATATGCATGGGGTTGTGTAATGAACTTATCTGAGTTTCAGCCAAAGTGAACAGTGGTCAAAAAGTAGGTCTCACAAATTAAAAGATTCACACTTTGTTGACATATAATTAGTTCATTAATCAAGTAAATAATGCATAGGCATTAAGAAGGTTGGAAGTTTAAAGGTAAATTTGAAGGTTAAAATAAATGCAAGGTTAAATGTACTCTCTAGATACTTTGATTTTTAACCCAACTCCATCCCCAACCGCATCAGAAAACACAGACCAAAATTTTGTCGTAAACATTCTTCTTGCGTGGAGCTAAATCTTATGTGAAAAAAAGTGTATTAGAAAATATCAGAAGACAATATGTAACTAATAACGAGATAAGCTTTAACTTGTTCTATGCTGATGTCTCAGTGCTCCAGAGAGGACGGATGGAATCGGCCAGCATTTCCTTTTTCTTACCCAGGACTGAAAGAATACAAAAGCTCAGCCATAGACAAAGCCGTTAATAGCATCGGCGGATTCAAGATATCGGAGTCCTTTGGTTGTCCCGAAAAATCACCACATTAGGCCCCTCCCAGCATGTTGTTCTTGACCCTGGGAGGAGTAAATTAAAAAGACATCAGGCTGCATAGCGGCAGAGCCCCTGTGCCAACGGAGCAGCGATTAATGCCGTGTGATTTGCAGGCCCCAGTCAGTGCCTCTTCACCAGGGGAGAACAGGCTGTTTGGATCTGATGGCTTAACTCTCGGGTGTACAATAGGCTGTCAGAATGAGGTATGCCGCTGTGATTTTGTTTTGATAAAGTAACGTAAATCCAGAAACAAAACAGTAAAGCGGTGGAACCTCTCTGCCTCCTGCCCGAAAAGAAAACCAGTGAAAAACTGAACTACTATGTATTTCTATTAGAGAAGTCTCCCTACACTGAAGTTACTCTACACTGTCATTCTGTTATTGAAGGAGCACAGTACATCTTTTTCAATTGTTTTTCAAATAAAATGTCACACCTCTCCATAGAACCATTGTCACTGAGGAACATTTATTAAATAACAATAAAATACATTTACAACATACACATTATTCAGTAAATTAAATGAACTTTGAATAACAGACCTTGAGCACAGCCAATCATTATCTTACAAGCCTGAAACATTAACTTAACAATGGGTGAGAACAGTATCAATTTCAGATTTGTACAAATCCAACCCCTTCTATCTTACAGATATTTGGGCACACTGCCACACAACCAATTTTGAGCCATGTATGTCATGTTGATGAAAACAATTTTCTCATTTGAGTGGCAGATAGGAGTCAAAGACTCATTTTGGTGGAAGTTAGAGGTGTCTGATAATAGCCTAATTACACACCCCCATCCCAGAAATGGTTATCACATAATTGTACACAATTGTATGGGAATCAAACCCACCATCTCTTTATTACACTTTGCACCCTGCCCTATTTTGGGTGTTTTGGATTCCTCTCAGTTTTAGGTAGATTACTTTTGATCTGCAATAGCTATCCACACATGCCATGAATCATTTTGTTCAGAACTAATTTGCTTAATGGATTATAGCTATAGCTAGCTAATTATAGCTATAGTGACTGATGGATTCAGTGACAGATACAGTGACATTCTGTGAATGGTACACATGTACAAACCATGTCAGAGTGACATTGCATTGCTTTATAATGTGAGGAAATATAAAGCAATGCAATGTCTTTTCTGACTTCTCTCAGCTGAAGAGAAACTGTCAACATCTTGGCATGCTTTCTGAATGAAGAAACTCTTCATTCTTTTCTATTGTTTTATTTGTTCTTTTAAATTAGGTTTTCAGTGTTTTCATCATTTAGTGATGATGGACGGATAAGTGGACGTTTACTGTATGTCAGTGAAAAAACTGATATATGCAGGCTATATATTAACATATTATGATAAAACGTACTGTATGTGCTACTGTTAAAATAAAAGTTTTATAGCATGTATGTTTGGAATGCTAAAAAATCAGGGTTGCAATAATGTATAATCTCTTGTGCAAACCAAACAATGTTAATATGACATATACACCAGTGAATACACACACATTCATTAATTTTTAGAAAGTTCATTTATTTATTAACTAGAAAGTCAACACCTCTTTAACACTTCATGAGACTTTATCTAGTGAATTTTCAAATGAAACTTGGTATAGTAGCAGGGTAGCTAGCTAGTTAGCGCAACAGGATTGCCTAATCTTCCTCTTTACTATGTACCTTGCACATTGCCCTCTGTAGGGGGGCAGGAACTGGTGGGGCATAAATTAATGCTGCTGTGGCAAGAGCTGCCCTGTGCCTCTCTTATGTCCCATCCCCCAGTTGTAAGTCTCCTGTTCACTAATAAGAATAGCCATTCTACAGTTTAAGTTACATTGAGGGATGTCACTGAACAGACAGCACTGCTGTTGATGTTCACTTTGGCAGTAGGCCCATGCTTTAACACGAATGGGGAGTATTGTGGTGTAGTGGTTAGGAGCAGTGCTCATTGCTGGTTTGATTCCCTGTTGGGGCACTGTTACTGTATCCTTAGGCAAGGTACAATTGCTTAAATAAATATCCAGCTGTATAAATGGATAAAATTGCAACCTATGTAAGTCCACCTAGCTAAGAGTGTCTGCAAAATGACAATAATGTAATGTCATTTTTTATGTTTAATTTAATAATGACTTTATTAACCCTAAGAACCCTTTGATAATTTGTTCTGGACTCCCCTTAGTTTTCAGCACATCACTTGGCAATTGTAATCCACACGTACCACACATTGTTTTGTTCAAAACTAATTTGTCACCTGACCACGACATGGCATGATATTAAATAAATGCAAAACAGATTTGCATACACTGAAACAATAAATAACTGTTTACATAAATATATAAAATCAATGCAAAACTACAATACATAACTGTATGCATTTTAAGTATTCACAATCATGTAGTAAGATGTAAGAATAAATTATTTCAGTTAAATTACAAATAAAAAGAAAAAGTGCTTTCAATAATGATCAAATTTGATTTTGTCGTCTGCGTGATCCTCCTCCTCCTCCTCCATTGAGCAGCAATGCATTAATGTCATTATGTGAATTGCTACTGTAACACTGGAATTTCCCCTTGGGGATAAATAAAATACTCTATCTATCTATCTATCTATCTATCTATCTATCTATCTAAGATGAATGAGACATGCATCTGAATACACTGCACTATCAATAGGTGGAGGTCATGTCTTCACTGTATACTGTCCTGTGGTTTACTGACATCTGATTGAACACCAAGAAACACAACTAGAAAATGTTTCTACAATACCCTACAATGAAATGATTAAGATATTACAGAGTTATCAGATAATGAGGTAAGCTCAATTGGCCACAACGTCTGGCTTTTGGTTTCTAGGGGTTAAGTTGCATGTGTTATAAAGAGTGACCAAAAAGTGTTGTGTAACAAAAGCATAACAAGAAGCCTGGTCAATGTTAAACCACTTCACAGGAGAATTCAGTCAGTATCCAAATCCAAGCAACAGCAAGCACAATTCAGCATTTGCAACATTACAGCACTTCTCTGCTTTTGCTAATGTGTTCCACTTGGTGCATGAGGGGGAAACATTTTTATGTTCAGCTTCAAACCTCTCACACACATCTTTATTCATGGTTCCACTAGAAACAGCAGGGCAATATAACTCATTTATAGTGCAAGCAATTTGACATGCAAAATTCATGCACAAGAGAGATAAAACAAATATGAGGCGCAACAGCCCAGAAAAAATGTGCTTGACAACACAAGTGTGGGATCATTTTAACATAAAATGGGAATTCGCTGTGCATTCAGCAAAAAAATTTTTGATTTGAGGTTTTCTGAGTTCTACAACAGAGGGAAGTTTGGCTGAGAGAGCCTTTCTTGGAATCAGTTCTGAGGAGGTTGTATTCAAATCCTTTTATACTATACGCTTGTTAAAAAGGGTACATTATATGGATTGCAGTTTGCAGTTTGGCAGGAAGAGGAGGAATGATGTGTTTGTTACCAGAAAGTTGTTCACATAAACAAATAAAGTTAGACTTTCACCATCTGACACTTTTACACACTCTGTTATTACATTGTTCATCATATCTAGAAAACTATAAACCAAAGGATGTGTTCAGAAACTGATATGTTCCACAACTGAATGCAATATACAGATTTTTCCCACTTTATGCCACCCGGTTTTGGAATTGCCAATTGTATACTAGGTTCCTCTCACCACAAAAATCTGCACTCCCACAGAAGCACTGAGAAAACATGAATGCAATTCTTCAATACACTCAATGGGCACTGCTCCACTGATATCAATCCCTGCAACTCGCAGGCACCTGAAAAATTGCAGGGTACCTAAGAACAGTGAGACAAGGAAGACGTGGTGGAACTAAAGCAATTTGTGGGATTTGTTGTGGGATCCCAATCATTGTCAGCAGGTGACACAACTTGTTTCAAACCTGAGCTATATGACTATGCCTACACTCAAAGCAAACCCCCTGCTGACTGAGCCGCTTGGGACCCTTCAGATTATTTTAAAGATCCTGAACTTTAGCCCATTTACTGTAGCCTGAAGCACTTTTTTTGTTGCTTTCACAACCTTTTAACATGTATCTCCTTGTATCCTTACAAGACCTTGAGCGTTGACTCTCGAAACATTTCAATTTGTCAATTGACAGCACAGTGGAGAGTCTTCGTGTGAGTCATAGAATCAAATGATCAAAATTATAATCAAGAACTACTTGTGTTCCTTTAGTTGTAGCTAAACTGTTCAAGACAAGACAAATGGACTCCATTTGTCAGTGGGATTGGTATACCATTGTTATTCATGTACACAATTCATCAAATTAATATGTTTTTGTGCTAAAAGTGCAATTAACTGCGGTTATCCATATTAATCATAATGATTATAAGGTCAAAGGGTAGGAAAAAAAGAGTTCCATGCATATTTTTCATCCAGCCAGAAACTGTGTCTAATAAATATAGATGAGAAAAGTTGTAATGAATTAATGTGGAATGCAGCCTGGATTAAATTAACAGTGGAGCTTCACTTTTTCTCACAATTTAACACGAGTCCTTTCCTTCACAAACACAGTTTACCATGTTCAGCATTAAACAAAATTCACAAGAAAAATTGTTTGTGTCATTACAGAAGCAACAGTTGCATTCAGTTGTGAGTCAAAGTCTGGAAAAAATGTTGCTCAAATCAAGGCCTCAGTTAGTGCACAGGAAATAAATGACATAATTCCATGATAGTTCGTTCCATGTTTTGCCTGGTGCCTCCTCCATTTAAAAGAAAGCTTGAGAACAGTACACTGAATGCATAAAATTCAGGACAAAACGAAGACTCTTGGGATCAAAGAGATTTTTCTCATCGCATTAGCAACAATACAAACTTCCCATCATCTCTGATGTTGCCAAAACAGATTTATTTCAATGAAGTGTGCAATATAATACAAGTGCTACTTATTGGCAACATGAGACCAAGGGGCCTTATGGTACCCCCCCCCCCCCCCCCCCCCCGCCCTTTTTTTTTCCTTTTGACAGGAATAAAACACAATTAGGCCATGCGGCAGGAGCCTTTGATGTGCATTTTCTTTTCTTTTTATTTCCAAAGAACCAGCTGAATGTTTAATAATACAACTCTTAATGAGTATTTTAAAGGATTATATTTAATATCTGAAGTATATTCATATTTATTTTGTTAGTCTTAATTGGTTTTTGCTAGAGAGTGATATGTCATGAGCGTCCTCTCTGAA
Organism: Megalops cyprinoides; assembly: GCF_013368585.1. Lineage (NCBI taxonomy): Eukaryota > Metazoa > Chordata > Actinopteri > Elopiformes > Megalopidae > Megalops > Megalops cyprinoides. The sequence continues at coordinate 18,026,701 of NC_050594.1, read as the reverse complement.
ATTTTATTTTCTGAGCTACCAATCCATGAAAATATCAGTAGATGGACAACAATACACATCAGGGGAATTGATTACAGCACAGGGGGTGAAGTCCTTTGGCAAATCTAACTGATGTGAAATAAGCACTTTTCCAACTATAGTCACATACATGTAACGCTTTGACATCAATAGAGGTTTTGCTTATTTTCCCAACTGAAAAAACAAGCTGCACCAGGAGTGACATATACAGTAATCTGCACTGTATGTGAACCTGTGGTACGTTCCCTCACAGAAACTACAGGCATCCTAAAAGCAGGAATTCAAATGTCCAGCTGTGACTTGAATACAGTAAAAGAAACAACAGATAATTATAGCTGACAAAAATAGAACTGGCTGGCATGCAGAACCATCACCTCCTACTGAGAGCAGGTGGAGGAGGGTCACTAAAAGCATGTCTTTATCACAAACCTGCATCCAACAGGGAAAACCTCTCCTGTGCTTTAATTTTCCTTTTATTCTTAATTTCACCCACAGTCCAAATGTTAACACTTAATACAATAAAATGGGATTAATGAAATCAATTAAGTGCTTAATGGATTCCACTTAAGAGTTGTGAAGGTGCCCAAGTGCATGGCTAAACACATGCATCGGGGTTTAAGATTAAATCTACTCAACTCACTCAGAAGAATAATGAATTGATTTGACGTGACAGTAAGTATCAAAATATGAGGAGCTGTATAATTTGACACTTGAAGGATTAAAGATATGTAAGATGGAATCTTCAAGAGAAATCAAATTTTAGTGGCAGGATTTTTAATTGGCTGTAATACTTCAAAAAAATGGAGCAAAGTAGAAGCTGACATATCACACTTCTTATTGGAAAGCGATAAGAAATGGCACATTTTTAATACTCCATTTTTATATATCCCCAGGGCTTTGAACTACACACATTTTGTCTTTATGATGAAAGAAGAACTTTTCTGAACGGGTTTTCATATACACACAGACAAATATATGCTTTGTTTCTTAGCCGCTACTAAGATATTCTTTCACACAACAGTACAAAAAAGAGCGGCTAAATGGTAGAGCATAAAATGTTGAAATGGGAAGCGTGCTAAATGGAGATGGAGAGAACAGAAAATAATTTTAAAAATTAATATAAAAAAGTGATTCTGCAGAAGAATTAAAGTGGGGATGAGGAATGTCATCTTGTTTATCCTAAATCCCTATTAATTGCTCAGGCAAGGCGATTCTCATCAGTAAAGGAACCATTCATGTAACTGATGGCTGTAACCTGAAGACTTTATTAAATGTGTCACATAGTTGGACATGGTTGTATGGAGTCCTACTTTGTACCTTTGATTTGGTTGCTTGAGAATAAATACATGAATACAAATCCATCACCTTTTCAAAACTCTCAACCTCCCTCCTTTAATTCCGCAGTGTCCCCAAACTTCCTTCCTGAGAAATTCAGACCTGCATCAGGAGCTGTGATATGGCCTTTCAGGCACAAATGTTATGTTTTCTTGTATGTTGTGGACAGTGTGTGCTTGAATTACTGAAGTTAGTGGAAAGTGTTGCACAAGACATGAAAAAGGAGAGTCTTACTCAAAGTTTTGGACAGAGCACACAACATTGAAATTTAATATTGGCCAGTATTTCTTCTTTTCTTCTTTTCAGCCCTCTGTTCTCATGGGTCAGTCATTTTAACCAAGTAGTAAGCTCATAGCACGTCTTCACCACACTAAGTTTAGTGATGCCAGCTGTGTAAGAACTAGTAAGAACTACATATTTTGTAGGTATGCATTTCCATACAGTCTAAGCATGAAGGTTGTGATTAATGCGATTGTAGAAGTCCCTCAATTTAGTCTGGGGTCTAACAAAGGGATCGTACCCGGTGAAGGTTATTGACCCTCCCAATTTCAAAATCATAAAAGGGGAACAGAAAGGTTGGAGATGGGGTAGAGGAGGGATGCCATGAACAGCTGACACGGAAAGGAAGTGAGAGCAGATTGCCTGATTCTGCTCCTGAATCTTCATTTGGTATTGCAAATGTTTAATTGTTTCAGTGTTCTAGACAAGTGTATACCTTTAATTACATTAAAGGTAATTGTAGAAAAGAAGAAATCTAATTACTACAACTTGATTCCTGAACTCCTCTTTACAAAGGCATGGATGCAAGAGGGTTGCAGGTCTTATATCCTTATATATAACTTGCGAACATCTTCATGAAAAGAGAGATATATGGTGTGATTAAAGGTAACCTTTAATATGATATAGGTAAGGAGAGTATCTCTGTGGGGGAACAGGAGTAAGTTATAGGGCATTTTTGCTGAATCACAGAGACACATGGAATTGGACAGGCTCAGTAAAAATAGAATAACCTTTGCAAGCAGAAGAGCAGGGTCTGTCCTCCATAACTCTGAGGAGAAATTGAAGGAGACACTGATAGAGCAAATGTCAAAGACGGCTGATCCCAGCAGACATTCTTAAGGGCCATATAATGGAGCATTACTCAACTGCTGGTGAAAGACATCCCCAAACCAGGAAAAAAAAGTAGAAAAAAAACCTTTTGCAAAATTTATTAGGTGTTTACTGTAAGTCCTGCAGTGTGAGAGCCTTGTGGCTATAGGTCAGAGGGGCAGACTTTTGAAAAGATGCTCTATAAATTGCTTACAAACAATCAGAGGAAAATGGTGAAAGTGCAGCAAAATATTCATCAGAAGGAGAAAAAGGAAGAGTATTTTTAAATGTGATAAATATTTCTGTATCCCTTGGAATACAAATTAGAATTGAATTCAGTTCTTGACAATACACTGTTGGGGTAAGATAATTGCTTGCAGGAGACTGTAGTGTCTGAGATAATATTCAGAACTTGTTTATTTTTGGGTTTTGAGGGCACAAGCAGGCTAATAATTTTTCCTCTACTCATTCTGAAGACTGCTGTTGCTTTTATTATGTGGCTATTAAACTCTAACAAAGGAAGTTTGAGTGCAAGTGTTAAATAAATAAATTAAAACCCTGCAGAGAATTTTCATCCAACAAAGCTGAGAACAACTGTGGCTGTACACTTCCCTCTGTCAATAAATAGAAAACATAAATTTCAGCTGCATCTAGAATTAGACCTATTCTTAATTCCTCTCCCACCTCATGCATTTGCATAATAATGCAGCATTGCAATATGAGTTCAATTTTAGATATATAAACATAGAGAAAAAAAAAAAAAGATCAGATGATGGTTTTGATATTACATTAACCTGAGTCGAGGAAGGCGAAGAAAATGCAGGGGAGGCATTGAACCTCAGAAAACCACTAACCTGCCTTTATTGATTTCCACAGAACAGGAATCAACAACTAAAAGAAGCATCAACGGGCTAATACATCTCTCCATTTTAATTTAAATGAGTCACGGGTGTCTGGGCCATGAGGCTGGTGCTGGTTCTATCCTGCATTCAGCCAGAGGAATACAGTGTTCACTGCTGTTGTTCACTGTGCCTTTACTGGCTCCGCTATGCACAATTCTAAGAAAATTAACCAAAGCAAAGCATGAATAACCAGCAATCATGCTGCCAGGTGGAATAAATATTTATGGATGTTTATGTAGTACTCACAGAGCCATTATGCAGTGCTTTTGGGAGGAACAGTCATAGTCAGTGTTTCCAATCAGCACATACATTTGTTGATTTTGGAGAGACTGGTTTTCACAGAGTGGCTAAAACCATTTAATGCCACCAGATGAGAGGCAAACTTTTACATTAGTACTAGGCATGCATGAAAAAAATCACAAGTGATAGCACACATCTGCTGCTGCAGTAACCAAGGTGAATAGCCCATTTCACATTTTATAAATTCATATCAATTAAAGCATGGCTGGCCCTGTTATTTTGGAGCACCTTCAAATTAAATCTCAGACAACTCATTGACATGCAATATTTGCTTCCACTATTCATTTCCAGGTTCTTATCAGTACTCTGACAAAAGCTGGGAACTATAATTATTTTGTGCATTTAATAATTTGTCAGGCACAATAACCTTCCTTCAATGCTAGTGCCAGTGCAATAACTGTCTTCTTTAGCAGTTATCAAGGTAGTTGTAAAGACATAAATTATTGTTGGTTTGTGTTATCTATTTGCATTTAAAAATGTTTATTAATTGTTTTGTACCTGTTAATACATTTTCTTGCTAAGCTTTTGAATAAATATTGATGTAACTGAATGCATGCCATTGTACCTCAAGTAAAAAGCCAAGTGAAAAATCATCTGTATAATGCATTATGTTACAGAGAATTGATATTCCTCCCCAATCCACTAGATATCAGATTTGATTAAAATAATTTCATTACAACCTCCACATAATCTTAATCTGTGAACCTTACACTGTTAAAACACTCTTCCACAAGAATCTCATTTTGTGGAAAAAAGAAAAAAAAAACAGCTTCAATTTTTGACAGGATGCAAATTAGTAAAGAAAAAACTCAAATAGTACTATTCCCTTTTCTACAGAATGATAATGTCAGTCTCAGTAACCGCATATCTTTGCTGGATTGACAGAATTCTTTTGCTTTGCAAAACCTCCATCACAGTTGCATAAGTCAATATGATCAAATAGTAAAATGTGGAGAGATAAATTAGCCACAATTCAGAGAATGTGCACGGTGTAAATTTACAATATATCATCAATTTAATACATGTATGTGACGAGGCTTCAGGGGAAAAATAAATAACTTTGTCTCACATAGTTTCCATCACTCACAGTCTCAAAACCAAACTTAAATAAAATTCCTTGACTGTAACATTTGCTTACAGTAGCTCCATGCATCCCAAATTCAAACTAGAATTCAATGCAATTGAAACCCAGTGTAATGCACTATAATTTGTATCATCTGTGCACTTTCATTACTTACCCTACAGTGCACGTATTCTGCAGATCCTGCAGATTTACGTTTGTGTGTGTGAGTGTGTGTGTGTGTGTGTGTGTGTGTATGTGTGTGGTTGCCATTTGGCTCTACTTGTCATGTAGCATGTTTATTTCCAGATTGTGATTCATTGACTTAAAATACAATAGCATACTTTCCCCTCTTGTGTACAGTTTAGAATTCTGACTCTGGGATTGATTTTCAAGGACAAGCTTTGAAGAGCCCATAAAACTGTTGTTTATAATCAAGCCTTCAAATGTGAGGATTCCTGATTATTTTCAGACATGCCACTTATTTATATGTCATGAATGAAGGGCTGTTCCATTAGAGTTGACCTAGAAATATGGCTTGAAATCTGGATTGAAGGAGTGCAGTTTTTGACTAGCTTTTTTATTTTGAAAAATGTTGTTTTCTTTGGGTTCTTTTGTTTTTTGGTGCATTTGTATTCCATACTCGTTAGTCATCCCACACTCTTCCCTGAAGATGAAGGCCAAGTAAGAATTTGGTATTTGGTAAATTTAATCCCCCTTATTTGTTGAGATGGAGAATCCTGTACAAGCAACATGTCCTCTTGTCTCTCAGGATAACTTTGGCTAGTTGTATATGGATTACAGAGCAGTTTTGATATATTAGTAATGGCAGCATTCTAAATGTAGAATTCTAACCCTTAAAATCTGACGAAAGAGGTGGCAAGGGTGAAAGTTTTTGATCTGGGACGATCAATGTCCTACACCACCTGTAGAGAATTACAGAAAGCCCAGTGTCCTCATTAAGACCCCCGGGGTTCCAGGTGGCTTTGAAGGGTTGATATCAAATATGCCAATCCAACCAATATTCTGCTACTTATGTGAACACATTCATGCAAAGTAGGTTTCAGTGAGACTGGATTTGACCTCCTAACCCCACAATTACTGCAAGTCTAAACCAAACTGCAACAGCCACTCATGACATCAGCGGTAGTAAATGTGGTACATACTGGTCTTGGAGTTCACAGTAATGAAGGCAATGAAAATAATTTAGTACTCTGTTTGTAAAAACAGCTCCTGTGCTCCAAAATGTAAGAATGTGTACTGTAGCAAGTTTACATTTACAGTGGCCAGTAACATTTTTTATCATGTTTATGGATGTTCTCTCATTGTATGAAATATTGAAAATATTGTATTTTAAACTGCATTCAGTTATGACTACATGCCTGAATGGTCAATGATATTAGCTTTTGTGAGTTAGGGCTATCAGAAAATAATGGCCATGGAAAAATACACTTGGGACAAATAGATGATTAGCTATCTGTGACACACACAGGGCAATATGGATGGTTTGTGTTCTTAATCCCTATTTTCAAATGAAATCTAAAAATCAAATTGCCATCTGCGGACCTCTTTCTAGAGTCTAACCAAGATTACAAGTTCTATGTTGCCATAATATTCCTCATTTAGCATTTTGTAGGTAATGTCCACTCACTAGTCCTAATACAGGGCACTTGGCTGACAGCGTTCTGGATAAAACTGGAGGTGTATGCCAAAGGCAGTGTGAAAAAACACACCCTTAATAGAACTGCAGGAGTCATCCTCTCTGGGTTTGTAAATCTACCCTCCTCTCTCTCTCTCTCTCTCTCTCTCTCTCTCTCTCTCTCTCACATACACACACACACACACACACACGCACACATACAGAAGGATCAGCACTTGCCACACAGAGCAAGCCATGCATTATAAACATGCCTGCAGGCAGAATAGGTATGCCATTGACATTACATACATTTTGATCCACATCCCAATAGCTTTCGCTATAGCATGAATCTGTGTAGGTCAGGACTTCACATGAGTACACAATAATTGCCCAGCTCATGCAGGTACAGATTCAGCAGTGACCATGTAAGAAAAGCTTGAGTTAGGTAATGGGATGATATTCAAAATTTAAAAAAAAAAAAAGAAAAAAAATCTAAATGTCCCTCATAAATAATTCATGGAGCAGACAGGTACACTGTGACTGAATATGTGACATGGGGAAGGAATATTTACATAATGGCAGTTAACGACAGGCTTGTGTAAGGAGAAAGGAAGCAAACAGAGGTGGTCATTCTAAATAGTCTCATAGTCAGTGCATACTTAACCATTTGGAGCAATTTAACCGAATTGGATTGTTATTATTCCACTTCTAAAGCGTTCAAAGTTAATGAGGGCTCAATTACACCTGACACTGTGGCAAATGGGAATATGGACTGCACTAAGGTTATCCACCCAAAGTGTTCCTTACATTGAAGTGTCTAAATGTGTACCGCTTTGTATTCATTCATTAGCGATGGGATATTCTGACATGCAATCAGTGTTCTCCCTCATGGTCCATCAAACACTGATGACCTAAACAAGCAAGGGCCAATCAAACAAATGCTGAGACCTAAAAATGGCTTCCAAGTTTGTTTGGCCAAAGAAGAAAAAAATCATTCGGACAGAATCATGGGTACTGGCATAATGATGTAGCCTTCATGACTAATGTGCTTTGATTACGGAGGGCATTTTTTTGAAATATGTGAAGCATTCCATGAATAATGAAGTGCTTGATACATTGTATAGCTGGTGGGGTTAACGTTTCAGGGCAATTGACATTTCTTTGGTTCATAATTAACATGTAAATTAGCCTTTAAAGAAGAGACGTGCAATGGTTGAGAAGCAGTGTGCATTTCTGCATGGACTGCATTTCTTAGTGCTTTATACATTGAAAGCTTGATCTAGGTCAGCACAGACAGATTAATATTTAATGCATTAGACTGTTGTTTATGTTGAAAATGGGTGAGAGACTTGGGTGTAGCAGGAGCATTATGAATTCAGATTAAATACATAATCTGCCCCTATATTATTTACTATACGGTAGAGAAGAGTACTGTGTGAAAACTGAAGAAAAAGCAGCACATTTTAATGGTAATTAATCTAGGTTAAAGTTAAGGGCAAACAGCAATACTCTAAGATTGAATTTGTACCTGAGTTGAGTGCATGCTTGCAGACTCCCAAAAGCTTAGAGTGCTGCATTAAATAGTAATAATAATGCTGTCAGCACTCATGCCAATTGAATGACACATATGTGTCAGTGTGACCTCCCAGGACTCTTTTTAAGGTTTAACAAGTGCAATCCGGGGGAAAGTCACTGTCACACAGAATGAAGAGGACAGTGTCACTTCTTGATGGAGAGGACAAGGATAATTGGTCTGTAAGACACATTTCCTGTGGTGTCCATAGCCCATTTATTAAATGATGAGAAGTAACAACTTAGTCTGTGTTTGTTTCACATTGTTTACAAGAGAGAAATAAAGAACATTATGTTCCTTTTAATGTACGGATGTAATCAGATAAAGGGTCTCCCAGTAGGATCAGTTTCATTTCTTCTGGGAGTGAAAGATTTCCTTTGCTTTTATTAATAAATAGCATCACTTGTGAAAGTCTAATCATCATGGTATTGAGTCGCCTTCCCAACACTTAATTGAGAGGAGGAAAACCTAAATCTTCACTTAATTCTTTCCCTTACCATTGAGTTTATCAGAGAGGTTGACTCATGAAAAATTAATGCTGAATATTTACTCCGCCATGTTAGTCAAACTGCAGTACTTCATAGGTGTATAATTTGTTGTTATACATTTAAACAAGAAATAAAACACAAACCACAAACTGTATCAGTCAATGGTAGTCATGTGGATTTTTTTAAGGATAGGAAAACAAGGAAGAAGATTTTAAAAATAAAATACACAGTGACAAGAGCAATGGTTGTGCGTTTTTTTTTTTTTTTTTTTTTGCAATGCTTGTGAGTTTATCTATGATTTTAAAACAAAACTAAATATATACTGTAATGCTAGCATAGATGTTTGTTTTACAAGGACAAATATTCTATGGAATTAAAAAATAAAGAACTAATAATAATGTATCATTGTACAGTATATGAACATATTTGTTTTTTTTCTGAAGTTATGGATTTCAGAGTGCTCCAAAGGGGAAAATATACTGTATCCACAGTACATTTTTCACATAAGATATTGCCAAACGGAAAGTATATGATGCAGAAAGAATAAAGCCAAGCTTATTCCCACATTTCCCATCTTCTTATAATTTTGGAAATATTATCCAACTTTTTTCAAGATGGTAGATATTTAATTTCCAAGTACAAAACTTTCCATCAGCAAAACTAATGGTGTCTCATCCATGTAACAACATTTGTTGTAATAATCAAGTTTCCAAGATTACTTGGAGTGCAGAACAATGAATTTTACCCTGAAGTTTATTGTAATGGTAATTGCCAAATTCAGCAGGTATTTAAATGGCCTTCTGCTGAATGTGCCACTGCACTATATGCTTTCCTGCATTTGGAGGTGTGCTTGTCAAAGGGGATTTTTGCACAAAAGGCTATACTGCATGCATAACAAGGTAGTCAGTTTCCTTCCTGAGAAATGACCTTGAGCATGATGAATTTGGATTCGCACTTGGGGAGTATCTTTTTCTATTGGCAGATGCTACCATTGTTTTTATTTACTGCTCTGTCGCGGAATGCAAAACCCACAAATCTCTGGGCACAGACATTTAGAACACTTCTGCAAATTCCTCTGTCTAAATTATTCATGTCAAAGGGGAACATTTTGAATGGAAGTGGCATTTAGCATAAGCAAATATATTTAGACAGCTGAAAAAAAGAACACCTACCTACATGCATTGGTAGGGAAAATAACTTAAAGATACAGACAACCTGCCTCTTAAAACGGTAAATCTCAACTGGTCTTTCTGGATTTCTTTTATGTTACCGTGTGACCATTTGAGGTATCATGGGTCTTTTCCAGTGAGTTTAACTTTGGCAGAGGCATTAACTATGACTGCCACGTAAAAACAGCCCTAAACTGTGCTGGGCACCAAGCCCATGTGAGTGTACCAAACCGAAACAGCTTCTGGGAAAGGGAAAGTGAGGGCACTGTCAATGTCACTGGTTGCTCCGGAGAGACACTGATCAGGCTTGCACACAGAATGCCACCTTTTTCTTCGTCTTCCACAAATGCTCTGTGGTGCTAAATGCACCCAAACAGCTCTAGATGCATTTCACCGTGCAGTCACTCAACTTAAATTCATTCGTATTTTCAAATATGGATGCATTTCTTCTGTGGGAAGGGAAAGTGCATTTCTCTTTTGAGTCACGCTGATTACATCTGTACATAATGCATTATTCATGTAGGAATCAGGATCAGGGGGAATCTGTTTATTTTCTATCCAGGCAGGGACTGCTTGCAACAGGTTTGTAGTAAGCATGTGTGGCGGGTGGGACCTGGGTAATGGGTGCTCATGATAGGCTTTTCTTTAGCTTAAATGAGGAGTAGGGAAAAGGGCACCCATCAGAGGACGATTTTTGGGTCCTAGTTGTTCCATTTCTGAGTAGTTTGCTCCGTATCTCGTAACCCAGGTGGATACTGTTGTGGCTGTTGTCATCTCTGTGAAAGCTGTCACTATAGTGAGGTAGGCTTACACTATCGTATTGCATACGCGTTTTTATGTTAAAACGTTGCATTGAGCTAGACTGACTTTGCTTTTTGTTTGGATAATGTACAGATAGATGCAAGACTAGCTCTGCAGGACGAAGGGGTGTGTGTTTCATGCAGTGGCGGGGTATGTATGGTTGCGTGTGGGCCGGAATCAGGTTTATAATATTGGAGACATTTGATAATGTGTTCTCTTTTACATTATGTAGACAGGATGGAAAAGTTGCCTGTTTGTCTGTGGGGGTGGCGGAAAGCTGCTTCTTTTTGTTGGATGGTATGTATATTCCTTAATGTGAATGGGGAATTCTACCTGCATTTTTACTGGGAATGCCTGCAAACGGCACAGTTGTTTAACTTGACTGAAATTATTGTGGCGCTGGATCTCAACTCCCTGGTACCCTGATCTCCATCTTTTTGCGCTTTCTGGGGTCCCCTGTCATGGAAGAGGAACTACAGAGGCTACATGAGCAAGTGCTGAGGCTCCAGGCAGAAAATCAGAGACTGTCAAATACACAACATGGAGGTACTGGGGACACTCATACTAATGATTGTCCCCAGATAGCATCTTTGTGCATATTCTTGGGAATTCCTCTCCAGACCCCTCCAGATTTGGGAACCAAGGGGTGGCGTAGCTGGGGGTTTTTTTGCTGTGGTGTATGGGTCCAATAATCTCTGTTAAATCAAACATCTCCCAGTCAATAAGCAAATGGCAGCACCGTTTTGCCCTTCACCATGGAAATTCTCATTTTATAATATTTTCCTTTTTGTTTTATCATTTTTTTAGCTGTTTTTCTCTTCTTCCTATTCTGCTTACTGTGCATTTGTGAGAGGCCATAAAGGAGAGGCCGTCATCGTTATCAATCTAGTTCAAGGTCATTCTAGCATACAGATCCTCAAAACCCATGTTAGGTTTCTCACCTATAGATTTTTTTCCTTCTTCTTCCTAATGCATAACTCGATAAAATAACAAATAAACACAGCTTCCAAGAGGGTGGGCCAGAGCTGTATCCATTCACACTTACAGCAATAACCAAGCTATGGCTTGGATGCAGGCCTTATGCAGCAGCTGCCTGTAGATCAGACAAGAAGCTAAAACCGCAGGAGCACAGTTGAATGTGTGGAGGGAAAAAAGTGGATAACAGTATGCTCTCCAAAATACTGAAATGAAAGCCCAATGAGGAAGAAGATGCTGTATGAGCATGCAGTGTGAGCAACAAATCATTCTGATATGAAAAAGGGTTGGGAAAACAGTCTGCACTCTAACAATCAAAGCAGCACAAATGGGAAAAGTGCTTAAGAAACCATACAGCACAAAGAATGATAGCACATTTAGCACGCTGTAATCCATAAATCTCATAAATCACTAACTAAGTGGATGTCTGATGTGAAGATCTGAGCTTTTTTATTCAATTTCCTTTAACTTATTGTATCGTTACTGCTTTGGTTCAATATGTTTCATGTGGTTATGGGTATCAGACCAGATACCATCGCGAGCAACTGAGTGCTTTTTATGATACCTATCAATTCAGCAACCAATCCACACACTCTCAAAGAATGAACAAATGAGACTGTCTCCTAACAATACAACAGTACCTTTTACTGAAAGGACTTCATTGTTACAAAGACATTTTATCAGCCAATGCTACAGCTCCTGCCACAACTGCTATTACTGCTGGTGCTTCTGCTTTTACCATTACTGCTGCTACTACTAAACTGCTATAAAATACAATTATTTTCTATGCTGTCAAATACAGTAAATGTCCCAACTGGAACACCTGAATAATGTGGGGAAAGAAAGACTGAAAGGTTATTCATGATAATGTGCTGCATTGACCTTAAATGTATTGATGTATTTAAATTTTAAACTAAAAAATTGATTATTATTTTTTTATTTAACTTGCTAGATGTTGCCTTGTGTGTACATATATGTAGGAATTTCTGAGTTCCTCAGTGATTTAAGATGTATAATATAATGAGAAGAACAAAAATGGAACATAAAGCTGACATAACGAATGAAGCCATCAAAAAATATATCTTCCAAAGGATACAACTTAGATCAGTTAATCGGTTACCTTGAATATGAGGCTTGTAGGGTAATTCAGTATTCCCAAAATCACACTGTCCATAACATGTTAAAGTCAAAGTTGACAGATTGATAATATGATGGCACTCTCTTTGATACCTATTATTTCCTGTTCAACATTTATAATGATCAACATACATCTCTTTCTGCAGTCATGCTGCAGACTCCTATAATAACAGTATATGAACCAGAGGCCCTTCAATCAAATCTTAACTCTCTGAGCAAGTTTTTTTTTCCCCTATTTTATGGACCATTTGTTGGAATACCAAAATACAAAAGGCATTGTACCTCTGAGCCATCTTTGTTGAAACATGAAAGTTCAAATCTAAGAAGCTATCTTTATTCATTTAGCCCTTGCCCTTCTGAAAAAGTGATGACAGTCCAAAGTCTTACGTAGTAATCGGAGCAAGTATTCCCTTTCAAACTCCATCCAGAGTAAAACAGCAATGACCTTGCAGATAAAGAAAAGGTGTCCTTGTGAGTACTTTTGATAAGGGAAAAATATCTTTGAAATACAAATTCACATACCAAACCTGAAGGCTATGTTTTTCACAAAAGAATCTACACGGATTATGGAAAGGTACTATTGGTACATTTGGTTATTAAAGAGAAGTACAACATTTTGGAGGTCTTTTAGCTGGACATCCTCATTCACTGTAAATGTAGTGAAAAAGGACATCTTAACAAAATTCACAAAATGCAGGTGTATAAATCACCCAAGAATATGTGTTGTTGCTGACACTCTAACATGGGTTAAGGGGGTTTGAGCTCAATATGGTTGCTCTGATGGTGAAATGTTGTGGTAGTATGAAAGTTAGAGATCACCAGGCAATCTCAGTTAAGACTTTTTAACCCTAGGCTAGTTTGTGATTGACCAACCCAGTGTATCTGGCTTGGCTCTGCATGTGCTACATTGAGACTCAGTACAATCCCATTTTGTACAGCTCCATTACTTTTATTCCAGGAACAGCTGTGAGGTCAGCAGGTTAAAATAATATATATATATATATATATATATATATATATATACATAATGTGTATGCATTCTTAGTGTCAGTTTTTGTAGCTATATTCTTCACTGTGTAGGGACAGATTTTAAGTCTGAAGTAGTGTCTGCCTGTGTCTGTGTTGCCTAGCACATGCTCTTTCAACTGGTAGCATTGTAAATAAGATGCCACTTGTATAGTGGTTTTTGAAGTGGGTTGAATGAAACTGCAATGAAAGGTACGATGGTGTTTGCCATTTGAAATGGGTATGTGCAGGACAGCCTGAGGATGAGAGTACTATGGCCAGACTTATTGAAGCAGGGCAGGGCAGGAATGCAAATGGGTGTATTGACTACCCACACACATGGTTTTATTTGAAAAAGCTTACTTGGCAAATAGTTAGCCTCTTGAGACTTTAAATTTCACTCCTGGCAACAACAGTGTGACCATCAGCTGAGAAATCATCTCATTGTACTAATTCAGCCTTCAAAAAGTTCCAGCCTGCTAGTAATATAATGACTCTGAAATATAAAGAGTTTAACTAATATATTGAGTACCTGCTCTGGGACTACCGCTCAACCCGTCATTTATTCACCCAATCTGAAGAGACTGGAGGCATGGTCCATCACAGAATGCCACTGTGCAACCAATCATTCTGACCACAAAAAGAAAGTGCTTATTCATCACATACATAATGTGATGTCTGACAGAGGAAAAAATGCTGACTTCGACTATGTGTTGTCCCCTAAGCCTTGTATTAGTATTAGCAACTTTCAATATGTCGAAAATTCCCAATCTGTGTGTGTATTTTTTTAAATCTACTTCATCATACCAGAGTTTCCTTGAGTGACATGTATTCCCTTGAGAATATGGTCTTTTCTTTCACAGAATGTAGGCTCAGGGCTCACAGACAAGAGCTGATGGTGCGCAAACTGACACCCTACCTAAGAGACACTTCCTCTTCCAGGGAGTGCTAACTACACAAGAATGCTCTCCATGCTTAGTGACTGGTAGGCAGGTTTTGGTGGGCCCAGCGGGTCCAGAGGGCAAGGGGATACATTACACAGGGCGATCAGGGGCAGTGTCCTAGAACAGTCAACACTGATGAGCTTGAGGCCGGGCGGGGGAGGAGGGAAGAAACAAAACTAGCACACCCTCTCTACAGAGGAAGAACTCTGTGTACAGAGTCCAGAAACTGCGCTCCCATCTGGTGCTAACTCACATTAAAGTGGAGTTATTAGTTTTACCGCTGACAGTGAGTATTGAATTTAGCTTTTGGGCCACATTTTAATAGTCAATGAGGATCCTCTGTATTGACAGTGGCTCTGTTTTCACATGAGGGTGCCCCCTGCATCAGGAGACATCCACCCTTAGGTGGGAAGAATATGTAATTTCATCTGGTCATTAGTTACAGTAGGTGAGGTAATTAACACATATTAGTCTGATATGTCCAATGTGATATATTCATTAACATGAATTATGGATCCTTTGAAGAGGGTCTTTATCACATGAGTATGATAATGTAGTCTTGGGAGATGGAATGCCAATAATGACATATGTGGCATGTTGTAGCACATTATAGTGGTATACTGGTATAGTCCTTTCATAGAAAGTACACAAGAGCTGCTGTTATAGGCATGGTGTAGCAAGGTGTCATTGCACTGACATTACATTCAAGAGTTGGGCAGTGAAGTAAAGTCATGCATTATATATCCTGCTGGGATTACAGCGATATAGTTGTGAGTTTGAAACTCATGCAAGATAATTTTCTTATTGAATTCTGAATTGAACTGCATTCTGGAAACCCTTCTTAACTCATGGAAAATGTATTAAATTACCAACAAACTCCAACATAGATATGGATATAAATGGATTAATAATAATAAATTATTATTAAAACTGTATTTTACGTCAAATCCTTTTTTTGCATTTTCATTTTCAACACTGCTGCTATATTTTGCTTGAGAGCAGATGCAAATGTGTAATTTGCTACTTCAATATGTTAATGAAAAATATTATGGTTGCTATAAGATTCATTTTCACAGTATCTGCATTTAAGTGAATGGCTGGTTCATTTAACTGGGTTTTAATAAAGTGAGCTCCCTTACTTTAAATGGTATATTATTAAAGGAATGAATTAATATAGCCAGTACCAATTTAGACTCTTTTGCTCAGGGAAATACCTTCTCACTCTGTGTTATTAAAGAGTAATTTCAGATTTAATGGTACAATGATATTAATTTCATTTATAATCTGAACTCATCTCTTATATTTTCCACATTATGGAAACAGTGCATTGTTAGTTAGCATTAATTCATGCTGATCTAATTCAATACTGCATTATTGAACATTGCAACAATCACAGACATGTGACAGAGATTTTACCTTCAGTCTTGTGTGATGTGGCAGCTGTAGTGAGAATGCCATGATACTTGTTAGCCTTGCTGGTGTGCTTACTGACACTGTTAGCCTTGTTAGCCTTGCTGGTGTGCTTACTGACACTGAGAAAGAAAAAACAGGGAACTAGATGAGAATGTTGTTGTACGGTACGCTAAAACTGTAGCATATTTGATTACAGCTGACTGGGTGACCTGAAGTACACATTGACCTGCAGTGTCCCTTTGGAATAGAAATATACCTTCATGACCAAGCAAAACCATGAGTAATCGTATCATTCAAAAGGATTTAACAGTTTCAAACTCTGTCAGGAGGTATAGTGTGGACAGGTCCAGCACCAGGAGAAAATATGGAGGAGTGCAATTGCAATCCACGGGGGAAGGGGGGGGGGGGGGGTATTGGGATATAAGGTGGATATCGGGATATAAGGTGACAACCTAAAAAAATAATCTATACTTGCAATAAATATACTGAGACTTGTATTGGTTTGTTCTTTAAGACCATTATACATGTAAGAAAGGATCAGAAATCCTGAAGCCTGTTCTGAAGCAGCAGATAGATTTCATTTCAGTCTGCAATGGGAGGGGAATGTGCTCTAGGGAATGTGAGGAGAGTAGTCTTAGGCTTGGGTGAAGGCTGTGACAAGTAACGGCCATGCTACAGAGACAGCAGGGAAAAGACAAAGGTTCTCATTTGTATCACCAACCACTGTATCATATTTTATATCATCAACTACTAAGAACCATTGGACCTTGACAATGGCCAGCCGTGCCTAATTGGTGTGAAAGCTTTGAAATAAAAATGATTGCATATGCAGTATGGTTACAAATGTAACGGGTCATTGAAATGTGCATCAGAAAGACAATATAAAGTTCTTTATGGTCAGAAATGTCTATAATGCCTAGAAGAGTGCCAAGTGATGTAACAATTGTCTAGTGCTGTATGTTTGTTAGTAAGTAGGAAAAATGAAAACCTGTACTGTTTGGCACATCTCCATGATAATCTTATTTGCCTGTTATTACTGTGTGTGTGTGTGTGTGTGCTTAGTGTATTGCTGTGAAAATGAATTACATACCCGCATTTCCAGATGCTCTGTCCCAAGTTTCAAGCTACCAATTTTTCAATATACCTACCTACTATTAGTTCTTTGTGCACCTCAAAGACAAGCAAAGGCATTTAGTTTAGCGTGATTTTACTACAAATTCTGCTGTAATAATTTATGTTTCAGAACTGGAACATGCCTTCTTTATTACTTGTTTTTTACACATGTCCTTACGACCTGGGCTACATAATATGCTTTCTTTTGTGTTCTGTATATACCTTCAACAATATGGTGTTTCTTCAGTGTGACTGTTTAATCACCTGCTTTACATAAGTAGTCTTACTCCTATCATTTCACTCTCTTATGTCTACAAGAGTTCTGCAGCTATAACTTCATAAATTGTTCAAAGGGTTAAGAAGGTGATAACAAATGCGGATTTAGACAGCTAAACTCACATGTATCTATTTGTGTTTCACTAGAAAAATGGTGAAAGGCACCTGCACTATGAATTAGATTAGAATGTTACTTAGACACAGCAGAGGAGGGCAACTCCAATCGTCTGTGGCATGACAATGATGTATTCTACCTCAGTTGCTCATATCTGTGTTCATTCTTTGAACTAGAAAGAAAATTACACAGTATACCAACCTTAAGACATCTATTTGTAACAGGTAGGACTTTAATACCCAGCAGGGAGCTCCATCTTTTGGGGAAGCATAGCTTTAGGAAGGAAATGTAGTTCTCTTTTTGGGTGAGTTGTTTTGGGCCTATACTTTTGTACATTCAGTTGAGTACCATTTGTGTAGGAAACTGTAGCCTTAACATACATTACATTCATAAGGGTTTTCCTCCCTTTTTTTCTGAGCGGCTTAGTCCAGTTAACAGTATTTGAACTAATTGCAGCTTCTCACTCACACAACAGGTGCACACACACTAATTGAATGACTAAGATTTAGACAAAAACTGAAAGTGATTAAGAGCTAATGTAAACATTATGCCCCAATGTAACTCATTAAATGTTTTGTGATTACTATGTGAAACATGGCATGTGCATGTGAAATCTTAATTGAAACACCTTGTCTCATGAGTGGATATTAAGCAGTCATATTTTCACTAATTCCTGTTCTGTGATTGGTTTCATAAGCAGTGAGGGACTGCCAACATCTACTGAAAAACAGTAATTCAATCACACAATGAGTAAATTAATTAATTAATTAATTACCAAATTAAAAAACACTGCTTTCTGTAAGCCTCTGGAATAAGAACAATAAAATGTCAAAGACACAGGCACCAAGCTGAAAATACATGCACAAGATGAGAAATTTATCCAGCTGTGGCAGGAGCAAGAGTGATTTAAACCGCATAAACACCCCTACCAATGGAAACATCAGAGTCACACTAAGTGAAAAGAAATAGCTGGGTAGGTTGATGAAAACAGTTGGTTTCACATCCTGGTGTTATGATAAGTGCTTTATAGCCTTACGGAGCACCATCAGTGATGGCTCAGAAATCATTGTTGAGTCCTGAGGTAGTGATACACAGTGCAATTCCCCAATTTCAAAACCCATGCAGTGTGTCAGCCCAGGTTTACCTGATGCAGCAGACGGCCTCTCACTGATGGGTTTTAGGGACATTTGCAATACACTCATTTGCAATTTTCAGCAAGGACTGCTAGGATTCATACGCTGGGTTTTAGTTAAGGTTAAAAGGTTTAACTTCAATACCTGAATCACCAAATTAATATCCTTGATGGTCTTAGTATAATGTATATGGTATTTTTACATTCATTAGAAACCACTTAGAGGAGGTTCAGAAGCACCATTATGAAAATTACCATGGAGAAAAGAAAATCTAATTTTGGAATGTTCTAAAGGTTACTTAAGGATGAAGACAAAAACAAAAAAAAAGTGAGAGGCATGTATATTACAAGTTATTCAAATCCAAATGGAAATCTCTGGATATTGCACTAAATGAAAATGGCCTACTTCTGTTGGCACTTTTGTTGAAAATATGAACAATAAAACCCACACCACAAAACAGCTGAAGGTGCGGGCTAGCATAAGCGAAATTTAAATTAACATATTAGCATGAGCATATCATCCCTCATTCAAAGTCCTCCAAAATTAATTCATGATTAGAAGTATGAAATCTTCATTATGGAACAGGGGGAAATGCCAGATGCTAAGGCACAAGGCAGACTGTTTTCTCCTTCCAGTTTCCCCAGGGTCTTATTAGTAGAGAGCTCAGATCCTTATGGTTTACCAATAAAACAATGTTATATACAAACTTCAAGTCTCTAGGGACACATGGAAAATGACCCCTAAGAAGTGGAGGAAATATATTTTTGAATATGCAAACATAGTATTCTAACATATTTTAATGTTCATTTTTCTTGCACAAAATGTATTCTAGAATCTAAAAAAAAACTAAAATCTTATATGCATGGTGAATAGTCAAAAGTACCATATTTGTAGTAACAGTACTTGGAATTCTGACTTTAAATTCAAATATGTTACACCACAGAAGGTAGGTCATTGGGGTGGCTGGGTGTGTATGATAATATGTTGATAACCACAGCAAACATGGTCCGCACAGTGATACTACAAGGAAGTTATTGGGCAACACAAAACAACAACATAAAGTACACCAATGCAGGCCTTGCTAAACAAACAAGAAAACAAAACTAACCACAAAAAATGGATTCCCCATAGCCTAACAAATACAGGATTCAGTCCCTCCAGGCATCTAAGATGCTTGCCAAAAACATGCAAGTATGAACAGAGGAAGGAATAGTCGTGAAAATAGACATGGGTCGATGGCACACAGGAGGCAGTCTTTGAGAAATTACAAAAGGTCCACCACACAGCTACTCTGTGCACCACACAACTACCCTTGTGCCTCTCCCAATTCCCCTTTCTCTACACAAGTGTTTAAGGTGTTTTATAAAAAGCCTTATCAAGGGGTTATTGAGTCCAGGAGTGGCCGATTTGCTACTACCATTAGGTGTGAAGAGGGCGTCGCCAGTGGTGTGTGAAGTTCCATCCCTCCATGACAACCCCCTGATTGTACTACATGTGTAAGAGTAGTGCTGGAGGAAATAGAATCACTATACTAGAGTAAGCTGTGAGTTATACTGCCTTTGCAGGGCCACATGTAAATGAATGTGTACTGAAATATCAATGGCCTATTAATAATACCAAGTGATTTTAAATTGCTGGAGAAAGGAAATTCACTTACCATGTTAACATATCAAATTCAAAATGTGAATGTGTAGTCAATAGGTTGTCCTCTGCTGAAAATGAATTGCATGGATGTATCATGTTTAATGGATTTGACTAAAAAGAATGAATACATTATGATTAAAAAGTGTCCCCATTTTGTCCTGCTATTTTTCGAATGTAGAGATTACTATTTCCCCAAAAGAAAGATATAGAAAAAAAATTTTGAGACAAGAACTTCAACCCCTGGCCAGTGTATTAGTCTTTCCTGTTTTCTTCCTTTTTTCAGTTATTACTGATACATGTTTTTCTTGCATTTATACACACACACACACACACACACACACACAGCCATTTATCAGTTCTATAATCATAAAATCATATACTTTATTGATCCCCATGGGGAAAATCATCCTCTGCATTTAACCCATCCTACACACAGTGAGCAGTGAGCACACACACACCAGGAGCCCACCAGGAGCACACACACTAGCAGTGAGCACACACACACCAGTAGCAGTGAGCACACACACACACACACACACACACACACACACACACACACCAGGTGCTAGGAGCAGTGGGCAGCCGCAGTGCAGTGCCCAGGGACCAACTCCAGTTCTTTTGCCAGTGCCTTGGTTAAGGGCACTGACAGGAGTATTAACCCTAACATACATGTCTTTCTGATGGTGGGAGGAAGCCGGAGCGCCCAGTGGAAACCCATGCAAACACGGGGAGAACATGCAAACTCCACACAGAAAGGACCTGGGATGGCCGGGACTCGAACCCAGGACCTTCTTGCTGTGAGGCAACAGTGCTAACCACTGAGCACCATCCTGATTATTTGAAAACACCAACCATATTTGCAATTGACTGTAGGCCACATAACCTGTGCATAAAGAAGGGAAAGCAAACAGCGGAGACAAACCTCTGGATTCAATCAAACCTGCCAAGTCATCTCCATAGAGAGTATAATTCCTTTTAAAAACAAAAAGCTTAATCCAGCACCATTTCAGAGGAAAGTGACCACTGGTTCAAGCCAAAACCCAAGACCATCAAACCATCATTAGGCAAAAAGTGATTTAGTTGTACTTTTTGTATATTTATATATACATATTTGTATATATAAATATACATATTTGTATATATAATCTAAAAGGTTTTAGTGGCATTGACTACGGCAGTGTTTCTCAGTCCGACTCCTGGAGCCCCCCCTGTCCTGCATATCTTCTACATATCCTTGCTCCAAACATGCTCTTGATTAAATCAGGTGTGCTCAGCTAATCAAAAGTGCCACTGATGAGTTCAGTCAGGTAGGTAGAGCAGGGAAAGATGGAAAACGTGCGGAGCAGGGGGACCCCAGGAGCAGGAATGAGAATCAGTGGACTAGTGCATCCCTTTAGGGTTATTTTGCAAATCGGATTTAATCCAGCTATAAGTATTCATTTCCTCATGGCTGAACGCAAGTAAAATCTTGTTTTCTTGAGAGCAACACCCAGTGACCACAAGAGGGGAATGTCAAATTTGTAAATAGATTACCATTTCATAGGTTTAATTGATGCTGACAAGATTTCAGTTGACATTGATAAGGTAAGACAGTCATTGAGAACTGCAAAATGAAGGAACAAGTGCACTTGAAAGGATTGTATAATGATGGAGAAACTGTGCTTGAAGTAAAATTTAATTTCGCTTTTCTATTATAGTACAAATTCTGTTTTTTTTTCTTTTTTCTCACGTATCTGCATGGCTGTTTCAATTTTTCACTTAATTTACTGTGGTCCACTGATTAAAGTTATATATGGGATAATCACATTATTTAAAAAAATACATTACAAATTAATTGTTCGCTTAATTCATTAGAGTATCCAGTAGAGCAGCAACTGCCATTCATTTTCTTTTTCCTTACTTGACCACTAATGCTCCCCATAAAGGAAGTGCTGTGACACATCAATATCCATGTACACTATTCGGAAAAAAAAAAAGAATGTATGTAAAAGCTGTCCCCACTCTGACCGTGTCACAGCTCGGCGGCGACAATTCACTTAACGTTATCCCCAGCGTTCTCTCCATTTGTCAGCGCCTGATGAAATAGAATCTGTCAACTGGGATGGATTCATCTGGTTTGCATGGAGGCTCGAGTGATTGCAGTGTTTGATGTTCAGCGGTGTGTGGGATGAACTTTCAATGGCTCCATGGGTGAGCTCATCGCCATTGAGAGTTAAGTCATTGAAACCACCCAGTCGATGCATACTGAGAAAAAAAAATGTGGCAAGTATGCAAATTTTCTATCAACATAAACAGCACAGGCGCAAAAAAAAAAAAAAACTATGCAAGCATATAAACGTATTACAGATCATGAGATTGCTATGCAGAAGTTTCCCATAAACAAACAAAGGATTTGCATTTCACTGATGTTTGGCATCATTTCAAGGCACTGCTTGATATAAGGTAGATTTCCCCCCTAAAAGTAATTACGCAGTATATTCTATATTTTATACAATAAACATATACATTACATTATTGGCATTCAGCAGATGCTCTTATCCAGAGCGATTTAGTTACACTTTTTACATGTTATCCATTTATTCAGCTGGATATTTACAAGTACCTAGCCCAATGGTACAGCAGCAGTGCCCCACCAAGGAATCAAACCAGCAACGTTGCAGTTACAAGTCCTGCTCTTTGCCAGTATGCCACACTGCTGTCATCACTACATTTTTATGCTGTTCCTCATATACCAGTTCTGAAGGGGTTGTTGGTTAGGAGGGTAAGTGGTGCTCGACATAACATCACAGTTCAATAGTAAATTCATCAGCCACCCGGGGGCAGGTGAGAAAACCCTGCTCAGAAGAATAATTTCGTGCACTACAAAAGGTCCATGCGGAAAGACATATGCGGGACTGAGGGAACTTACTGAAGAACGGCAGGCAACCAAAGCACTACTAGACTCCACTCAATAGCCACTCACTTTGTTGTAGCTAATCAACTTGTCTCCTCTTTCAGAAACATGGACATTCAACAACCACTTGAGGAGAAAAGGAAAGTTTGACAGATTACTCTTACAAGAGAAAGCGTTTGGAGTTTATTCCTTAGTACCCCAACTCCAAATGGCTTGAATGTTGACTCTGATTTATAATTGTTGTGGCGTTCCTGATCATGTGTAAATGTTGACAATTATGCATATTGCTGATTTGTCTATTTGTGTATACTGGCCAAAATGGTTAAACCATCATACTATAAAGAATACAGTAGTAACTGTTTCAGTTGTTTTATATGAGCATTCTAATTCCTAAATTTACTGAAAATTAAACTGGTAATAATGATATTGTAAATTTAACCTGACAAGCACTGTTTATCCAAATGTGAGCAAAACAGCTTTTACAGCTTTTGCTTTTTTGCAGCTTTGTATTGTTTAAACTGTACTGAATTGATGGGTCTTGTGAAATGAAAACTGTATTGCAATTCACTCAGGTTATTTAAAGAGTGGTGGAAGATAACTGTAAGTATGCAATTAGGTATTAAGGAATTAGATATTAAGTAATTTAGGTAATTTTTTGGTATGAATCTCTTATTTATTAACTAAAGGAATACACTGTTGTAATCTCAACAACGGCACTAAAGAACTATACCCACTATATAATGATACGCCACAGATCATATATTCCAGTATGACACCCTGGAGAAGGCAGCTTGTCCAGATGAATTGGAATGTGCAAATCTGCAGTGAAAGTAACTGGAGTAAGTGAAAAACTTTCTTTTTACTGAGTTCACCCATTCAAGTCTGCACCTCAGTGACCTTGGGTGTGATTTCTGAATCCTCTTTTCTAGGTTAGTGGATGGCAAAAAGCATTATTGCAGTCATAAAGGTCATTAATCAACTGATGAAAGATTTGCCATTTGCTTCTGCTAGGAAGAAAGTATATTCAGCTGATTTAAATTCTGAAATGATATTGTTGCAAAAAAACAAAAAATTGACACTGTCTAATATTCTTTGTGAAAGATGTCAACATGTGATTTTTTTTTTTTTTTTTTGCTCTCTTTGTGTTTGGACTGAATATACATGAGCTTCAAAAATGTAACTCTTGGGTCAGTGCACCTTTTTCAACCTTATTTTACAGATGTTCTCTCTTTCTCCTGAGCAAGTTTCTGTCTGTCTGTTTTATTAATACTAGGAATACTTGGATGATGAATTGGAGGTGCTAGCTTGCTAGTCATCCTCTTTGTGCAAGGCTGGTTAACACCTTGTGTAAATGAATTAACTATCCTGTCGTTGCTGTGATCAGTGCAAAAAAGCCAAAATAATCCCCCTTTCAAACTGAGTTTTCAAACAAATTATTATTATTATTATGTTATTATACTCTCTGTGATATGGGAGTAGGCCATGTCCTGACCTTGACAGTGTTGTCAGGAGCCAGGAAACAGCACATCGGGAGCAGTGGCAGTATTTTGTGTGTGTGTGTGCTGGCACTCCCTGTCCTTGTTTAACATTTCAAATTGAAATGCAGGGATGTAACTAGATGGCTTGTCAGGGGCTCAGAATGTAAAACATTAAAGTCAGCACCAGGCACTCCCACTGGGTTGTTCATGTTTTATCATCATGGGAATCTGCACTGTATTGTCATCACATTTTAATCATGCATGCATGTGGAATGACATTGATTCACAGTATACATTACAGGGAAAATCATTATAAATCTAATGGCAAATTATCAGTGTATCGTAAAATGGCTGTGAATGTATTATGAAACAATTTACAGTTCATTTTTAAATGTAATGTTCTTTACAACTGCTATCCTCTAAGTACAGTGCAGCCTTTACTTTGCCATTTATTTTAAACTTGGCAGTTTAGCTGTCAAATTATCAAGTCATTTGGGAAACATACACAGATCCAAGCTACAGAATATTTTATTGTGTTTGCATGTTTAACCCTATATGTAAGGGCTCAGGCAGGGACTCAGTCGCAGACCAAGAGAGCTTCAGGTTGCAGGCGGGATTATAAATGACGGCAGGAAAGTTGCGAAACAAAAGCAGGCAGGGTCGAAAACCAGAAGGCAGTCCGTGGACAAAAACAGGGTCGAATAACAGAAGCAGGCAGGGTCAGGAACCAGGCAGGCAAACGATCAGGCAAAGGGACAAAACGGCAGGCAGAAAACGAAGACGAAGGGCAGGCAGAGTCAGGCACGGAGAATACGGAAATCCAAAAAACTGCGGGAACGAAACAGGTACGAAAACGCTGAGACGAGCTGGCAAACAAGACAGGAACAAGCAGGGTAGAAATAGGGCTGGGCTGATGAGGAGATGAGATGCAGGTGGGCAGGCAGGCAGGTTAATTACTCAATTTACTAGAAGAGAAAAGAACTAGAAAAGAAATAGAAAAGAACATTGATGTGTTTTACTGAAAATATGCTTGATTTAGTGAAGCATTGTCTTGAATATTTCAGTTCTCTCGTTATTGTAATCCCATTGCGCTACATCTCTGTAAATGTACACAAGAGTAACAAGCCCCACTAAGGGTATCTCACCCCTTGTCTCCTCCGTTTTTTCCAGCAGGATATCTGGGTTGTTTAGCAGAGTGAATTGAAAGCTATTGATAGCGGAGAGGGTCAAGCATTGGATAAGGTTGCAGACTGGGGTCAGATTGCTGCAGTAATGCGAACTGGGCCTCTCACCCCTCAGCCAGATGCATGGTGAGTGTTCTCTTTCAGGAGACACTCTGCAGTCTGTCTTCTGCATTTACCATGGAGCTTTATCATTGCAGTCTCTGCGTAAGCATGTCTCCGTTAAACAGAAGCAGGGAAACAAAAGTCACTGTAAAGTATAAAACAAGATTGTTACAGTTTGGCGTAGCATCTGACCAACATGAATGTCAGCTGATTTGTATAAAGGATTTTGATTTAGTGGTTTTAAATTCTCTGTTTTTTAAGAGTTGGATCACAGGGGCAAAGAGGGAAGCAATTACAGACCTCCTAGAGAGGAGGAGGAAGAAAAAAGTCCAGTGCCGTAATGTATCTGATATATGCAGATTGCATTGGATTTTAAAGAGATTGTAAATGGTGTCAAAGATCTGAGAAATGACAATGAGAATAGAAAGCATACTAGAGCACACTGTTTATCTCCATGCCAGGTGATCTGTTGTGCCTCCTCACCTGATCTTACCTCTGTCTCCCTTTGTGTGAGGATGCTGACAACTTATTGAACCTCCTACAAAATGACTTATGCACTTGCTGGGGACATTTGTCTGCACAGAATGTCTGTTTCCACGGGAGAGTGTGCTTTGTAACATGCCCCTGCCCCTTGGAAACAGGATGTCTGTTTCCATGGGAGAGTCTGCTTTGTAATGTGTTCCTGCCCCTTGGACTCTCACGCTGAGACTTCTCATTCCAGATCCATATGGCACAAATGATGACTGACCCCAGGTAGAAGGCAAGAGTGGGACCTCATTCACATTGATAAAACTCTGTGCAATCTGTGCGGGGTTTCTCAGACCGGAGACAAAAAAGATGGGTCATTTGCTACATTGAGACGGGGGGCTGGAAAGATCGTTTCACACAGTCGAGGAATGCCCTCATCCCACATTTAAAGGGCTGTTGCTGCAGCTGCGCTCGAGAGGCGCCTTCTTGCTTCCTAAAACTTCCCTTTCCTTGGGGGGCCAGCCGGTGGTTGTGGTGACAAGGCTGTCATTGACTGTCCCCCCGGTCATGGCAGCGTGGGCTGGCAGAAGGATATTTGCTCCAGGATAGGCTGCATGTAAGCAGGGAGGAAGAAACAAGCCCTCCCTGGTGGCTGGCT
Source organism: Megalops cyprinoides (assembly GCF_013368585.1). NCBI lineage: Eukaryota > Metazoa > Chordata > Actinopteri > Elopiformes > Megalopidae > Megalops > Megalops cyprinoides. Next base: position 17,999,789 of record NC_050594.1, on the reverse strand, counting down.
GTGTTTCTTTCCTCAGGTTGGTTTTGCTCTTGTGAGCCTGCTGCTCAAGCAAGCGCCTGGAGCCTCTGACACTGCAGAACAAACACAAATGGAAATCTCAGATCGCAGGGTTAAGCTGCAGTATATACAGTGAACAGTATTACTGATCTGGAATGGTTTGCAGTTCAAAATTGAGTGAGAGAAAAAATATGTACACAGCAGCGTAATAAAAAAAATGCACGTAAATAAATAAAAATGAAATGAATTTCTTATATGTTTCCACCAGGGGAATTCCAGTGCCTCTTTTGGAGGGTGGAAATGAAAGCATATAGCGGCCAACAGAGAGTATGGCAAGTGCTTATTGTAAGTACTGATTTTCAATGGCAACAAAATGATAGCATGTTGAAGAGATGACTGCAGGTGAATACAGCAAAGGCAAGAGTTTAGAGATGTCACACGACTGCACAAACAATTCCGTGCTCAACCAATCCAGTGAGGGTGCGTGCACTTTCTCACCACTGCTTCCATTTGCAAAACACAGAAGAGGCTGAATCCTGAGGTGTGTCAGAATCCCGAGGTGTATAATGTAACTGTGGATGTACATGAACATTGCTGTGGGAGAATAATTGTCTTGCATCAGTGCACTGGCTGTTCTGCTTAACTCTCGACAACCATAGAACAGGGCACATTAATCAGGGCACTAGTTTACTAACAGGCTGCTCCCTATGGTGTGTAATAATTGTCAAGGATATTTATTTAAGTGTCACAAATGCAGGCGGTTATGTTGCTAGTCACTAGGTTTTGCCACAAGGTTTGGGGAAATAGTAGCTAAAATTAAATTTTTATGCATAAAATGTTTCCAAAGCAGTTATTGCTAAACTGCTTGAAGTCAGCTTTTTGTGGGTGACATTGGTATACAGTGTAATTATACCAACAGCTGCGGCATACAAGTTAAAAGTGTTCATGTCACAAATGCTAGCTCTTTGTAGAATTACGTTATCCCATCACCATGAACCCCTTTTGTTCCTCACTTACTGATGTGTTCAACCCACTGCAAATCCCGCTCACCATACCTCAACATGGCTGCCACACTTCAACAGACGAGATTACTGCTATATCCTGCTTCTGCGTCTGATGCCAGTTTGAGATTACATTTTAAATGATTTCATTGGCAAATGAAATTGATATTTTGTGATTGCACAATCCTAAAATTTCACACCTCTCCTTGACAGTAACAAACAGCTAAGCTGCATGCTTGGCTGCATTGCAAATATTGGAAAACCATATGAAATGATAGACTTGCTGTGTCTCTGTTTGAACTGAAAACTTGTGCTGCATTTGAGTGGCTTTGTTTGTTTCCAAAGATAAAAAGCTAGGGCTTTCTACATGGATGGCTGGAGATTGATGGCAATTAATTAGCACCTATTTCCTTCATCATTAGCTGTTCTAAAGATATAATTTTATGTTCAGTCTTAATCACTGTGAAGCACTCATTGGTAAGTTGGTGCACCTGGCATTATGGTCCTGTAAATAAGATTTTATTGGCTTAATGATTAAGATAATGTCTATCCTAGAACAACTTGGTCATCCTATGCCTGTTTTTTCCCTCTCTTTGAAAAGATCAAGGAATAATCTACAAAGCTCCTTTCCAATCACAGTCCCTTTGCTTTCATAGATAAAGCTTCACTTACAGTATTAGTTTTTGTGTAATGATATTACAGTTTTGGATTATTGCAAACATTTACAGTATCCAATCTGCAGCTCAGATGACGGATGTGTTATGTCTGCAGTTCTCAGAAATCCAGATGGTTATGGCTGCATGCCATTTTTCAAGCAAAGGATTTCCAAAAGATTCCCTTTAAGATCAACTTTAATTTGTAAAAGCCTATAGTAAATTGGTGATGCCCATTCATTTATATTATGGATTATATTATAATATTTGATAAACCTTTAGCTATGGATTAAAAAAAAAACAACACAAGTGGGTTTATATTAAATTAATGTGTGGGTTTACCACAACACTTGGTATTACCAACACCATAGACAGAGATGTTATTTATATGTCATTGCCACCTGCTGACATGTCTGGAAGTAAAATCAAGTTTGAGATAACATCATTAACTATTTTATTGCTTATATAACGATCTTATATCTCCCTCAAGGTGAAAAAGGAGCATTACTCCTCAGGAATGCACATTCTGAGTGGATTCCCGATTGCAATAAACATAGTGATTGAGTCTGTCATTCAGCATTTTAATTGTCATCCATCCTCCCTCTTCCAGCGTGACTGTCCATCCAAAACATTTTGAGGGATAACCCTTGTGAAAGGAGAGATAAAAAACAAATTCATGAAGGACGGGAATCTGAGCGCAAGCCCAGCCACCAAATTTCCAGCTAGATGCCTTATTTACAGCTTTTGGAAGCTTACCAAATTCCACCATTACTAAGAATAGTGTATTGAATCAAAGAGAGCAATTTCAGTGTAGAACAGACAATATTGCATAGAATATGCGCAAACAAATCTCTTCCAAATAGTAGTGTATGTGTAAATGAACCCCTTTTATCCAAATAATAATAATCTTAGAATTAACCCATTCCTCAATTTTGCCCCATTTTCTAAAATAAAGAAACAAAATGACTTAATTAGAGAACTCATTATGCATGTCTTCAGGGTGTTCAGACTTTTTACATTAACATTTTTTTCTCCGCTCTTCAGAGAATTTGCTATTTTAAGATTGCTTTTGAATAATGCAAGTATAATACACTAGAAGATTTCTTTTGCTGTTTTTTATATTATTTGTGCCATTACAATGTGCTGCCTTATTCCCTCTAGAAATGAAGTCAGAAGAAGCCATCACAATGTAAATGTGAATGCATGTAGTGACATTGTTTAGGACAATGACTCTGGTGATAATTTTCAGGTGCCGCTGATATGTATTCCAGCTGTCATCTTCATCAGGTCTGATAATTAGGACAACTTGACCTACTTTAATTGTAAGAAAGTTTTAAATGGCTGAGTTTAACAGTTATTAAGAGAAATACCTACACATAGACTGTGACTTAAAGTGGTCAACCACATTGAAACAGAAATACTACAAACAGGTCAACTATATGAGGTAATCGTTGCAACAATTAAAGACTTTAGGTGCTTAACACTAAGATATTTTAATTTAAATTCATGTAATGTGTGAATTCGATCTTCAGGCAATGGATTCTTGGGAGACCAAGACAGAGACCTTTACATCCAGCACATCAAGGTGGGGAAAGACCAGCAGAGATATGTTCTGTCTTTCGTAGCATTTAAAAGCCTGCTTATGAAGTCTTAATGGAAAAGTGTAATTTGAACTGTAGCATAGTCATTATTCCAACAGGTTGTAATGAATGTGGGTGGATATCCACGGTGATTGATAATCATATCAGGTATAAATTTGTGTGTCCACTCCCCATCTCACACTCAGCAACTGGGGGGGGGGGGTTCCGAGGCTACTGTCTCTCGATCTGCCATCTTCCCCTTCCCCGGCACTAGTCAGTCCCAGCCCGCATCACTCTGTCTCGGGAACCACTGCCAGGAAGGCCCGTGGTCCACTCCGCCCCGACAAACACCACAAGACAAGACCAACCACACACCTGAGAACCCCAAAAGGAAAGAGAAAAGAAAAAAAAAAAAATTGATGAAATAACAAAAATAAAGTTGCCAGTCTGCGACCTCCAGGAACTTAAAACAAAACCAAACAAAAGAAACTACAAAAAAATGATGCCCAAAATAGCTGGCTCCGCAACAAAAAAAACCTAAACCAAAAACCCTGTTTAAAACTCCCCACATATAGAGCCTTCCTCCCTGGTGTCCCTCCCAACTAAGCCTCGCAACCCTCCTAAATACCTGCCCAGCCCCCTAATCAGAAACAAGGAGCAACTGAGAGCCCACACTCCAGCTGAAGCCGCCGCCCAAGAGCCAATTAACCAATTAATCAATGTGCCCTGGAATGCGTGCTCCCAGCGCCTCACCAACTTACCTCCAGGGAATCCAGCCCTGCCAATTAACCCTCTCAGGACTCCTGACAGAAACTCAGAGCACCAATAAGTTAACTGTTAAGCCAATATCATGTGGGGTAGCAGTGTGGCATGGTAGGAAGGAGTGGGGCTGATCAGTTAAAAGGTTGTTGGTTCAATTTCTAAGTGGGCACTGCTGTTACATTTTTCAGCAAGGTACTTAACCTGAGCTATTTCAGAAAACATTCAGATTTCAGAAATGCGCATGGAGATTTTGCTTTCAAACCTCCCAGAAGAGATTTACAGCTGTTTTACCACCACATAACCTCAGAAACTAAAACTGAAAGTGGAAGATGTACAGAGTATATTATTAAATTTTGATCAGAGTTTGCCAAAAGTGAGGGTATATCTCAACAAAATTCCAAAAAGAAATAAAAAAAATATTAGAAGGTATCTTATCAGCTCTAGACAGGATACAATAGTGTGAAAAAGATGGCATGGCTAAACCAGAACAGTAAGAAAATGTTCTGGACAAATTAATTAGGTAGCTACCTAGCTAGCTAGTGCTCTGACCTGATAGCAAAACAGACTAGAGCGTGGACAACAAAACATTACAGCTCCCTCTCTGAGGTAACGCCAAAGGTGTTAGATGGAACACAGCTCACAGAGGATATGAGTGGAGGCATGTGCAAATTCCCAGTCCGCCCTTAGATGTTAAAGTGTGACAGATAAAGTGTGTGCATCAGTTTTTTTTTTACCATTCATGCAAACATATTGAAAACCTTGCTCATTTCAGTTCCAGCACCATTTTAATTTCTGCTCAGCTTCATAATTAAATTTGCCCGTGCCTTGTGATTGGGTTCTCCAAATGGTGAGAAGTGGCAGTAATGGAGCTGTGTGAGAACATGTATCAGCCACCTGCCTCTCAGAAGGGATGTGCGGTTTTCCAGAGTGCAAATAAATGCATTCACAGCATGCAACTTTCTACCGCCTATTTTAAGAGACTGAATGTGAATGTGTGTCAGTGAAATCTGAATACCAAAATCTAAAATTCACATCGTGAGGAGTGCTTAGTACTCCAAAGAATGAATCAGAACCTAAATATGATCATATAAAAGTGAATCTGTTTTACACTGTACAGACTATATTATCATATGATATAGCAGACTCGCACTTGTTTAGAATGCAGTACAGATGTCATACCTACATCTCACAAGCTGTTCTATGCCACACAGACTAGGACTGTGTACGTTTTGGCTGCAGATAACACTGGCCACTGGTTTAATAATGAAGATGAATGGAAATTCTCTGCTCTGTCCTGCCTCATGCACAGTTTTCATGAAAAGTCTAATAATGCTGAAATCATATTGCTCCAGAAACTGCTATAGGCTGATATGGAGTTTATTCGCTATATTTGCTCTTTATGGGGAGTTCACTTGCTGTATTTGGCCTTTCTTTCTTTCTTGCTTTTATTTATTTATTTATTTAGATTTCAGCAGGTTTAACAGGCACGAGGCATTCAGCTGATAGTCTATGTGTGTTCCAAATGTTGGAACTGCTGCTTGCGTCAGCTAATGACAGAGCAATAGGTAAAATCTGCGTCTCTGAGAATTAGATTTCCTCTGAAAGGGATGAGAAGGACATTTGTTGGGGGATTGATTTTCTTCCCTGAGCATCTGCTGAGTTGGAGGCAGAGAGTGTGAGCAAGACTTGGCCTTGCCAATGTCAAGACTCTCCTATCAAGACTTTGACAGTAACAACCAGATAAAGAACACAGAGAGAAAATGGCTGCCATAGCAACAAAGAATGGGCAGCGGAGACAGTGAAGGTGTCCATTAGCTTGTGACAGATTCAGTGACTAATACAAATAGCACATATGTGGACATTAGACAAAGTGACAAGTTAAAAAGAGCTCAATGTATTGCAGAAAATGACAAACATATTAAAAATGAAAGGACGAAAAATGTGGAGAAACAAAAGAGAAACATATTTACTGCTAAACAGACACATTAGTGTCTTGAGTTACAACATGTTGTGACATACAACCATATTATGCTTTTAAAACCCCATCTGTTTGATAGTATAATATAATTATGTTGTTAAATTTATATAACTTCATGCACCAGTGTTGCCCTGTGAGAATTTTCTGCAATCAATTCCACCATTGAATTTCAATTCATATACATCATACAGACACCACATCAACATCTTCACCAGTATCACTTATTTTTCTTACATCAAGAAAACACAAGCATGTATGGTCCAGGTTTCATATTTTATTGTGAGTCACTACTGATGTTACAAGCTAGACATACAATACAGTACTGAGCTTAAATAAAAAGACAGCAAGCATTATGATCACAGCATTTCCCCAGTGTCTGGCATTGTAAATAGCAAATGTTTATTGACTTTGATCTTTGAGAGGATAATTTTCTCAACACAAACATTGGAGTGAAATCCAATATCAGAAGGAAAACCTATTCAAAAATTAAGCATGGTATATTTAAGGGACTTACTGTGTTTTTTTTACTGTGTCACATCTGTTTGGATCCTCCCTCTACCTGCATTTATATTCAGGCCATATAGTTTTTTTGTGGTAATATTCAGCTTTTTCTACTGCCCTTTTTATGGTATCACTGATGAGGAGTGGTCTGTGTGATATCGTAAGTGATGCCATCAATGATAGCAAACTCCTCCTGTTTCACAAGCGAGGCAGGCTATGTTCTCCATTACATGCAACATCATCAGCTCAGTTACACTCCAGAATGAGACAGTGAAGGGGTCGTGACATTTGCATCCTAATGGATACAGATCTGGCAAGTTCTATGTTCACACTGTGCTCATTTCTGCTTGAATTCTTGCAAAACAATTTCCTGTTTCCCAGGTTGTATGAGAACACAAGGTCACTCCGCACACAGACAGTGAAAAATGCATGTTGTTTTCAGAAAGGCTGCATTGCACAGAGGATTAAAATGTTAATTATACATGTGTATAAGCATCTGAGCGCTGAGGCACAGTGCATCAGACATAGGCCACACTGTGCTGTTTTTTTTTTTTCTTTTTACCTTGCAATGCCACTTGGATTCTCAGTTTGATGCTTGAACATAGCTACATGCTTCATGTGAAGCATTAATATTTATGAAATCAGCCCCAACCCTGCCCCCACGTAAGTGGATTTGTTTTTTTATCGTGTTGCAGGTGTAATTCCTATCAATACGTGTGGTAATTTGTGTCATACTTCAAAGTCACATTTCCAGATTTGCAATTTAAAAACATTCAACAGGAACATCAAATTCAAAGCGCATTCCTAGAAAAAAAAACAGTGCATTCATGAATATTTACCAAAGAACACAATGCAAATAGATACAATGTTCTCCATATTTATTCATATCACTGATTAAAAAGGAACAAATCATGAATCATTTCAATGCTTCAAATTTTTATAAGTATTGTAATTTTATTGTGATAGCATTACATAGAAACAAGTCATATTGGCTACACAATTAAATTTTATTCCAGAAAACAACTTGGTCACATTTATGCATACCTTTGAGTATTTTTAAAATAAGACCTAACAGAAACCAATCTACACCAATATTCTCCTTTTTTGGAATTTTAATGGACTATATTGGAACTACATACAGGCCTCCAATGGTTTGCCAATGATTTTCCCTGATGTAAAAAATGAGATACTACAGAGAAAAACCATCATCATGGTTAAGGTCAGAGAACTCTCTGTGGACTGCAAGGAAATGCTGTAACAACAAAGGCAAAAGTTAGAGACCTCCAAAACAAATTAACATCTTCAGGACACAAAGTGTCAAAATGTTCTCTGAGCAAGTGTTGTATTCATGGCCATGGTGCAAGGAAGGAGCCTTTCCTAAAAGCAAATGACAAAAAAGAGGCAACTGGAAATACTAAATCACACTTGAAGATGAAAGGAAAATTCACTTTTTTGGACATTCCAATCAACATGTTGTTTGGTGTAAAGTGCACTCTATGTTGAGAGAAACCCCAGACACAGACAGTGTTAAACTCCAACATTTACATTTTAGCAAAAACCTGGTACCCTCTACAAGGGAAATGAATATTGCGGCCTGACAATAAAAGCATTAAACCAAATCTTCAAAAGAGTTATAAACTGAGCATACATGTTCCCATTGTTATCAAATTCAATATAATCAGTTGTTCTTCAAATAGACAATAAAAACAATTCACAAAGAAAACCAAATTCTGAGAGAGTTAGAGCAATTCTGTCAGAGAGAATGGTCAACGAGCCCCCTCCCCAAAAATGTGACCAGTGGTCATTGCAGGTGTGATATTAAAACACCCACTGAGTAGAGACAAAATGCTCAGTGGCTTCAGAGTATGGGAGCCAGTCAGGGGGGTATGGTATTCGTCTTGGTTCCAATCACTGTACAGAGCAGAAGTGTGCATATTTTTCACATGGAAAAGTGAGCACCAGCTTGCCAAGATCTCTGGCAGATCCAAGCTTCTCAAGTTGTTGTTTGGCTGCTGCTGGTAGCTGCTCTGTTTCACACAAAAGTACCATAACTGTAGTATTTCATCAGTCTCTCCAGGACTCTACGATTCAAGTACTAAAAAATATGAAAAATCAAGTGATGTTCTTTATGACTATGTAATCCCTTGATCACCACAATAATCCTTCAGAAAAAAAGACAATCGGATAATATTTGCTATAGTGCACTATTAAGAAAATAGTGGCTGGTCATTTTGTGATAAATTTTAGGGCTACCTACTATTATCCACTGCTTTCCAATTAATTAACTGGTTATCATTCTCACCTACCATTTCCATCATGGATATAGCCCACTTGTCACTTCAATATTAGTGCATCAGACTGCAAAGCAATATCTAAATATTTTGCATGTAACTGCAAGAAAACCATTTTTATTATTATTATTAACTTCGTCCTAGAACACAAGTGAAAATCCACCACAAACTCACAAATTCCAGGCTGGGGCAGACAACACTGACAGATGTGATGCAAAGACAAACCTCAACAAGTGTAGAAGGAATCAAGGTAAGATGCTATGAAAACATGACAAAAATAAGGAATAATAGCATTATTTCTGTTCATTGTGTCTAACACAGGTTGCTTTCCTGGGGTGTGGCTGACTAACACATGTCCTCTGTTCAGATTCAAGCTAGCTAGCTTACCAAATGATGATTACATGATTACTGTAGCATGGCAGGTGACTAGCTTGATTGTGGTGGTGCTGGTAAAGTAAATTTTTGGTGAGAACATTTGTTAATTGACATTTCTATTTAAAAATAAGTTGCAGAACTTATTGCATAATTTCTTAAATGTGATTGCAAAATTTTTACTTTTACAAACTGTAGATAACCCTCCAAAATTCACAATATATTGCCTTTGGCTTATTCCTCATGATACGCTTCACCCACAACCAATGAAACACTTGGAAATTGGATTGCTGCATATACATTATGTGATGGTTGCCGCTGTCTTCACTGGTACAGTGGATTCAGACAGTTACATCATTTAAGAGCTGCAAAAATAAAGTTGAAGGTTCAGAAATGAATATTTTCATGGAGGAGGAGGTAAGAAACTCATCTGCCTTATTTTGGAAAATATGGCAACTCTAAACAAAATGAGTGTCACAAACATGTCATCTGCCTGCCTTGTCATAGAAGTGCGATGTACGTCACAATATTGATTTCTGACTCACTCCCATGCCTAGACTCACAGATTGCTGACAGGCAAACTGCTTGTTACTTTGGCCAAAACAGTGACTGCTTGGTTGTATTGAGAAGCAGAATGTAATTCTTCAGTTGTGAATGCAGTCTGGAAATTCCTTCCGCAAATCTCTGTTCTGATATACTATGCAGGCAACAATAGCTACAGTATGTTTGCCATTAAAAGGGAACAATACACAAAGCTGCTTGTGATTGGAATTCTGCTTACAAATACATATTTGACCCCTCCGAACCCAGTCAGCATCAATGGTGCAGAGGTGGACATTGTGGAGGATTACAAATACCTGTGTGTCCACATTGACAACAAACTTGGCTGGACTAAGAACACTGCTGCTCTGTACAGGAAGGGTCAGAGCCACTTGTATTTTCTCAGGAGGCTCAGATCCTTCAATGTGTGCAGAACCATGCTGCAGATGTTTTACCACTCGGTGGCGGCCAGCGTGAGTTACGCTGTAGTGTGCTGGGGTAGCAGGGTGAAGGCAGCTGACGCCAGTAGACTCTCATCAGGAAAGCTGCACCTGTTCTGGGAGTGGAACTGGAGTCTCTGGTGGAGGTAGTGGACAGCGGGATGCTGCAGAAACTATGCAGGATCATGGACAATGCCTCTCACCCCCTGTATGCCACACTGCACTCGTATCAGAGCACCTTCAGCTGCAGGCTGAGACCACCGAGGTGCACTATGGAACACCACAGGAAGTAATGTCTTCCTGTGGCCATCAGACTGTACAACTCCTCCCTCTTCTGCAGGAAGAACAGCTGAACTAATAAAAAATGGACAGTACATGCTACCATAACTGTTCCCCTACCGTTCACCAATATGTTCAATATGTGTATGTTCATATCAGCATCTTCCTTGTGCAATATATGCATGTCCATCAACATCTACCTTGTAAAATAGAAATACCTCAATAGAAACATATACTGTGCAATATGCAAGGCAACATTAGTAAAACACTTAATGGTTGTTCAATGCAATTTATTTTAATCTTCATTGCTGCATTGTTCCAATACTGTAAGTGAGCAATTTCTGGCACAATAATTTCCTTCAGGATCAATAAAGTCTTATCTTATCTTATCTTATTTTATCTTATCCTATAGCATGTCTTTGTAAAAAAAATAAGAATAAGAATATAATACACACACACACACACACACACACACACACACAATAATATTGTTGAATCTGCCCCCCTCCCTTATATATATATGAGCTATAAGCCTATTTTATTTATATATAAGGGTGGCCCTCATTTTGAATTAAACTGCGAAAAAGCATTTTGAAATTCATTCCTGAAATGGCAGTAATATCCTTTAACCCACAGAGGAGCAGATGGTATTTTAACAATCATCTTGTGCTTTTATGAATGACCTCATGGACATGCAAATTGTATGGTAGAACTTGTGGTCACGTAAGGCCATCTGCAACAGCCTTATCAGGTTTTCAAACCTCAGGCCTTCACCACTAGGCCACGACACTCCATTACAATTGGGAACAGGTGTTCATAATAAATGAGAGTAGGAGCAGCTGTTCTAGGGTTCATACAGTTTAGTGGTCTAGTGGTCTAAACCTGAGGTTTAAACGGCTGCTAAGGTCTTTGTAATTGACCCTGCGGTGCTTACAAAAGCCCTGCTGATCCACGCTTATGAATAAGAGCACACTCCAGTGGGTAGATGTAAGCCCCTACTGTTGTGGGAAAAAAATCATGAATCACACAGCTGATCTTTGGGATGTCATTCATAGCCCCAGCGATTTTGGCAGCTACAATCTCAAAATTTGTTGTGTTTATGACAGTAAAAATGTATGGCGCTGCTCCATGTAAACAGTCATAAGCAGGACCTTGAGAACCATCAGGAAGGACATCTGCCCTCTGGGGATATTTACCAAGCGAGAATCTCTGAAAAAACATTTACATGTCAGTTTCACCCAGGGAGTTATCTGTAGGGGGAGAGCATGTATACTGCAGATGTGAAAAGAATGTGTTTTTTTGTATATGAAATAGAATAAAATCCTTTTAGCCAAATGAAATTTTGTCACTGTTTGCTTTTCTTCCATGCCGTATTGAAAGTTCCTCTTTTTGCCTTTACTAAAATTGTCCTTTGAGGGAATAATTGTACACCAAACCTATTATACATTTATTTTAGCCTAGTTAAATAGATGAGATGAATACAATGCATTTAGCTTTGTACTCTTAAGAAAATGGTTCAGGCAAACATTAAATATTAAGGAAGAAAATGTAGTTACAGTAGCTGTATGACTTTGAAAGAGGGTATCAGTAAAGTATTCTAATGAATTATGCAATCCATTTAATGTGGTGTGGTAATGAATACATGGAAGGTGGCAGTTAAATTCTAGTTACTATGGAATATCATTCTCATGTGTTTCATGTGATGACTTGACTGGCATCAACAGGCCCTTTATAGAGAAAGTCTTTCCATGTCATTATTTCTGCTTTACTCTGGCCAGTAATCATCAGTATCATCTCTTTCTGTGCAATCAATTTTTGTAGCAGTTTATGCTCCTAAAAAGACTTCCACAATTAAATAATCATATTAATAATCAAATAATCATACTTAAATAATCAAATAGTCTTATTTGCTGACATAGTTTTTATTTATTTGTAAAGTTACCTTGGATGCCTTTGTCCCAGGCAAACCACAGTGCATATGAGTCATCTACACAGCTGGCAGAATTTCCAAGTGGGATTCAAACCCATTATGTTAATGTCCGGTGTCTCGAGCGCTGCTCTGTTCACCACATGTACATGCAGACACACCGTGCTGCTGCCCGTGTATCTTGGGATAATTAGCATGCATTTTTCATTCAGATCTGCTGTGCGTCGGGGGTTGGGGGGGGGGACTCAACATTTAAAATTCTATCAAATTCTATTCTGCGTGCCCTATATATGCATCCTTATGTGCAGAAGGAAGCATTAATTAGTTTAGTAGTTAGTAATAGATGCAGTTATTGTATAATGGCATTTTGAAATTATAACCCAAAACAGAATATTCAATGTTTTTGGGCCACCTGCAAACATAAGCATTCCCCCCTCCCCTGCTGCTGTTGTTGAGACAATTGCTGGAAATGAATATGCAGCATATTTGTGCACATTCTGTATTAACTAGGCAACAGTACAAATGGTGCTGCAGTGTTTGTGCAATTTAGTATGTTCTTGGGCAATACACTATGTGGCCAAAAATATGTGGACATCCCTCCTAATTATTGAGTTCAGGTGTTTCAGCCACACACATCGCGAAATTTCTGCCCTGCTAGATCTGCCCTGGTCAACTGTAAGTGCTATTATTGTCAAGTGGAAGCGTCTAGGAGCAACAACAGTTCAGCCACGAAGCGGTAGACCACGCAAACTTACAGAGCGGGGCCGCCTATCCTCTGTTGACCTATCCTCTGTTGAATCACTCACTACAGAGTTCCAAACTTTCTCTGGCTGCAACATCAGCACAAGAACTGTGCATCAGGAGCTTCATGAAATGGGCTTCCATGACCGAACAGCTGCACACAAGCCCAACATCACTACGTTCAATGCCAAGCTACAACTGGAGTGGTGCAAAGCACACCGCCATTCGACTCTGGAGGAGTGAAAATGCGTTCTCTGGATTGATGAATCACACTTCACTATGTGGCAGTCTGATGAACAAATCTGGGTTTGGCGGATGCCTGGAGAATGCTGCCTACCGGAATGCACTGTGTCTACTGTAAAGTTTGGTGGAGGAGGGATAATGGTCTGGGGCTGTTTTTCAGTTTGGTTTGGGCTAGGCCCCTTAGTTCCAGTGAAGGGTAACATTAATGCTACAGCATACAAAGACATTTAGACAATTGTATGCTTCCAACTTTGTGGCAACAGTTTGGGCAAGGCCCTTTCCTGTTCCAGCATGACTGTGCCCCTGTGCACAAAGCAACATCTTTGCGAGCCAGACCTTCTCATCAAACATCATTGCCTGACCTCACAAATGCTCTTTTGGCTGAATGGGCACAAATTCCCACAGACACACTCCAAAATCTTGTTGAAAGCCTTCCCAGAAGAGTGGAGGCTGTTAGAGCTGCAAAGGGGGGGGGGGGGGGGGGGCAACTCCATATTAATGCCCATGGTTTTGGAATGGGATGTCCAATAAGCTCATATAGGTGTGATGGTCAGGTGTCCACATACTTTTGGCCATATAGTGTATCAATGCCAGTAGAAATGGCCTACCTGTTCCCTATTCAGCAAAACTCACACAAAAAGTAATTCCTTAATCAGTGGTGACTGGTTAATTATGGTCAGAATCCTTAACTTGAAATCCTTAACAAGAAAACTTTCAGGTACTCAGCTGGCAAGAATTTATAGGAACCTCGCTCATAAGAGCTTTTTAATATTACTCTTCTTCTTTTGTTTCCACTTAACTAGAAGCCATCAATAAACAATGAGGAATACATTGCCACAGTGAAATACAAATTTTGTTTAGCCTTAAGCGTCTGAAATTTTCCTTAAGGTTATATATTGTTACTCACAAAACCCTCTACAGATCTGATTTCATGTTGAATTTATTAATCCAAGGAGGAAAAAGATTCTTCTTTATGAGTGGCACATATGCTGTAGAACAACCAGAATCAATATCATATCAAACTCTGTCCTCTGGAGGTGTTGCAGGTGACCTGATGCGTGTTTGCAGCAGCCAGTGTCTGGCCTGCATTAGAGTCCCTTACAGGCAGTTTCAGTGACCTTCTGTTGCTGTGTCATCAGCTCAGTGTGACCAAATCTAGGCCCAGACCATCTCACCAATTGGTCGGTTGGTCTGATAGAGTAAACAAGCCTGCCTTTTAATCAACCCCTGCAGTCGTAGAATCATAACACTCAGTGATTTGCCTTCAGCAACCTTGACTGCCAAAAGACTCCGGCTCCAGTTATCCTAGGCGCGTCAACATTTCCTTTCACGAGGTGGCTCAGGGCCTGTGTGATCGGACCCTGAAGCACATCTTGACATTTGTCACATCACAATGGCACCCTTCACAGTGACTGACAAATCCATTAAGCTGAAAGCCCATGGCTGCAAAAGCAGTATAACCAATGCATTGTGCTCCCTACCCTTCTCCATATCGCATCGTGACAGCGGGTTGCCCACGTTTGATCAGCGCCCAAAAAGTATCAAGGTAGCAGGTAAAATACTGTGAAGTACTTATCATTTGCACTGCTTTCCAGAAATCCTTTACTTGCGTTATTGCCCACGGACTCCACAAAAGCTTTTTTTGTGGTCAAATCAGATAAGCTGATGGCATTATCCATAGACATCATCTGTAAGCACTCAAACACCTTGTCTGAGATGAAGAAAGGAACTTTGAAAACGAAGATGTCGCATCCTCAATCAATGTTTGCATGTACAACTTCAAAGTTCATTATCCCCAGCTCCCTCCGATAATGCACCAGAATGGCTCGGCATTTCCTTGATCTTGTAGTGAATTCAAATTTGATCAAAGCCCCCTTTTTTCCTCTCAGTCTGGTATAATGGGACTAGCAGGTTCATTGTCTATCAGCTTTAAGAAAAGTACCTGGTTCCTCTGTGGACTTTTTTGCAGTTGGAGGGGGCTTAACTTAACATTTTGGATGAGGGTCAGGGTGAGCCCTGCTTTACTGCTGGCCTGTCGTAGTGAGCCAGCAGCCAGAGGTGAGCGGACATTTATCCTCTTGAGTGTTTGTCAGACCTAATCTCCCTGAGCTGATGCCACATTGACAGGGAACTTCACAGACACAGAAATGCATGAGGCCACAGGTGTAGCTATAATGATCATTTTCAATTCCAGGCTAGAGCCAAAGCCAGTGTGCTATTACCATCTGCCCTTGATGGCTGGACTAACCCTTGCAGCCCACCACCCCCTACAAACATGGCCCCCGCTTTCTCAATCGACCTGTCTGACAGTGGGTGGGATGTTGACCAACAGGCAATGGTAAAGTAGCTCTATAAAAGTTACTGTCAGTATCAAAGGAATGCTTTGAAGGAAAGATTATCATGGCAGTCTCTAGTATCTTCATGCCTTCATAATTTTAACAGCGGATGTTACATGATTGAAAGCAAATCTAAGCATCTGTGTTATTTAATCTTAGTTTGACCAGGAAGACTTCAACAATGTTGTTAGAATTGATGCAATGTGACAAAATGTGGTATGAATGTTTTTTTTTTCCTTTTTTTATCAACCCCAACTTCAAGGAGCTCCTGACCTGCAAGAAGTTGAAGTGTTCCGGGAAGCAGGCAGAGCTGAGACATGACATGACATGCCTCCAGGAAGCAGAACTAGAAGCTGAGTCTGAAGCTGAAGTCTGAGAGGAATGGATGAATGGCTGAAACAGCAGAGAAAGCAGGGGAAAGCAGCTTCCTGTAGTGTCATATTAGTATTAATGGGCTGTTGGAAGAACATGGAGATTGAGATGATCTGGAAATCTACTTCTTGGCACTTCCACTAAAGCTCCCATTTGAGAGAGTTACTCACTTTGATTACATCATGCTCTAGGCCAGTGATCCTGCCTATGTTGTGAACTGTGTATGTCTTTACCATATGTGAAAATAACATTAATGCTAAACTCATGCTTGAGAATTTTCTCCTACAATCAATCATTGAGTAATTACTCAAACTGGTTTAGATAATCCTATCAAATAACAGCAAATCACCTGCTCACTTCCTGTGAGCTATATTTTTCTTTGTCTGTGCATCAGTAATGCATTGAGAGGTTACTTCACCTGTTTTCAAATAAAAGTAAATATGTCTGTGATCTACTGCTGAATTGATACAAGAATTATTACTCATTTTAGCCGGTGCATGAATCAGTCCTGCCAGAAGAGTCTGGTGATGTAATGGTCATGTAAGCCCTTAAAGAAAATTGTCTGAAGTTTTTAAATGTTTGACAGCTTCCTTGATCTAAACAGGACTGAACCTGACCCAAATCTTTGATCCACATCTATTTCAGTATATAATTTAGAAATCAGGTCTAGTTTGTAGTACTGTCTTCCTGTATCGGAGGCTGCTTCGTGAATTTGACAGTTATCCTGATGCTTCTGTCAGCTTTGTAATTTCTCATTGGTTCCCTGGTCTTCCTGTCTGTTCAGATAATTAAGCACTGCCTCAGAGAGAGGTACCTTCCCAACAATAAAACTGACAATAATAAACTGGAAGGGAAACTTCCTGAGCAAGGATATTGTGAAGGTTTTTTTTTTCTTTTTCAATATATTTCTCTAAACTTTATCTCCCAACACAACACACACAGCTTAGCTTGCTTGATGAGAGCAGTGGGGTTCCTGTTATTGCAATAGTGGCATTATTTTATAGACCTTGGTCAGCAAACTGCTGCAAACTTCATATAATTGCTATACTAATATTATTTTGGTACAGTGTGCCAACAAGTACTGTGACCAAAGGGTGGGAAAAAAATTAAAAACTGATTAGTA
Organism: Megalops cyprinoides; assembly: GCF_013368585.1. Lineage (NCBI taxonomy): Eukaryota > Metazoa > Chordata > Actinopteri > Elopiformes > Megalopidae > Megalops > Megalops cyprinoides. The sequence goes on along the minus strand of NC_050594.1, from coordinate 17,982,653 downwards.
GAAAAAATAAACAATGAATGTATTATTGCCTTTAGGTAGGAACATAATACTGGAAAGAAAATACAATGACAGAGAGAAGTATATTGTCAAATAAAATAAGGAAATATGTATCGGAATCATTATACATTAGTCATTAGTAAAAAAAAAAAAAAAAACATGAACTAGTATTTATTTATTCTATTTTGTATGTGTCTTTAAATTATTCTATTTCAATTCACTCTTTCCTTTTACTTTATTCCTCTTATTTTATTTCATCACATTAATGTTTCCGATATTTTGTCTTTTTTTTTCCTTTATTCTTTTTATTACAGTCTTTTTATTAGTCTTTTTATTACAATACCAGAAAGGCATAAAGTGGAAAAAAGTATCAGCTTTGCAGTGATGTGAACAGTAGGCAGAACACAAAAGCCAAAACAACGTGCCCAATGGTATTGAGTGTGTATATGGGAAAGTCAACCATGAATCCTGTAAATAATAGTAAATCGGTAGCAGAGCTGAACTTATAACTGCGTAGTGTTTGGTGAGAAAGAAATATGTGGATGCAGTAATATGATATTTTTGCAAATCTTATTTTCACCATTTTATGATATGTCCCTTTCCTTTCAGTTTAGTTAGGCTCAGGCATTTTTTTCATCAGACCCCTATTTATTTATCTGACAACAGGCGATGTTATTATGAACATTGTCTCATTCAATCCATATTTTGTAATGACCTCTCAGAAAAGAGCCAATGAAATGATGCAATGGTGCAAAAGACAAACATTTTTTTTTGATAGGTAAATATTGTAGACTGCAAGCTTATACCATAACTCGTGAATGTGTTACAGATGTTCACATAGCTTAATTATTGTGTTTAATGTATTGGCAATAGAGGGTATGCAATTAAAAAAGCAGGGTGTGAAATCCACCCGATCCAAAGCAAAGATTCATAGGGTAGCCTATGGAGGAAACAGAATATGAATAACTAAAAGCAAAGAGGAAAAGAAGCAAATGTATCATTATCTGTCTTGGGGAATGATACACTATTGATAGTGAAGCTGCTCTGGTGGCATTTGCCAAGGTTGCTGCCTACACTTTTTTCCCTGACTTGAAAAATTGATTTCACTTACAGCCATGTCACACACCAGCCTCAGAATCACATTTCTGTGGTTCATTTCCTGAGTCGCCCACATTCTTTGTTGAGATCAAAATCTGTTCTGTGGATCAACGCATGACTCCACGCTACATTACAGGCTGTGGTCTAATTTGAGTGAATCAGCGATGTTGATGTAAAAAAAAAAATGGCAGAAGCATTACCCACCAATTAACATACCTATGTAAAATGTAGATGTTTTCCTATATGAACTGACACTAGGTCGTTTATATTTTTGAACAAGATTTTTGTTTCTGTTCTGAAAGGTCAGTGTACAGTCTATGTCCTACCCCACTCCTTCAAAATGTACCTCCATTTACTCTATTTTTGACATAAGCATACATACAGTAATTCAATTAGAAAGGCTGGCTTTTCAAGATGCATTTTGGTACATGCTGCATGTGGAATATCTCTGCAAATAGGGCACAGACATCAGGAGAATACTTAAGAAACTCTCACACTCAGTCCAAAACCATCCTATTAGTGTGGACTAGTTTCTCTCTCAAGACCACCTTTCCCCCCAACAATCTCAACACAAGCTTGTCAAGCTGAACCGTCCAAATAATTCATTCTCTGGAGACAGAGCACTCCAAACATAATTAAGCTTGGCACAAGTAATGCGGTTTACATTCTTCTATGTTGACTAGAATCAGAAAGCAACTCTGACAGCAGGTTCACCTGATTTACTCGAACAGAGTGAGCCCAATAGCTGCATCCCTCTGAACTTGTGTATAAAAGGCAACATTTATTTCGCACCTGCAGGCTTTGCTTTACACACCAATGCCTTTTGACTGGCTGTTGCTCTCACAAGCACTAGAACACGCCTTATCGATTACCCATGGGCTCGTATTTGTCTTGTCCCTCACATCTTCTCAGAAGCTGGAGGACCCAGTTGTGCCAGTTCGATGTAGAGCAAAGAAACCATGGGGACCAGAGTGGCTAACAACATGTGAGCTCCTAACAGGTTTTAAAAAAGGAAAAAGGCTGGGGGGGGGACAAGAGGAATGTTGGTGCATATGTGATCACGGGTGAGGTTTTCAAAGTGGTGTGCCACAAGAAACCTGCAGTTTTTCTTTGTGCTGAGGTTGTTACGGGTATGCCACATGACGTCAGGTAAAGGGAGCACGGAAGTAGGGGTTATGGGTCACGTAACGTCAGGGTCACGGGTGCACGAAGGTGTGCACCTCAGGTAATTTAAACGTCTATGGCGGCAAGCACAGTTGTCGGGGAATTTGAGTGAGTACCAGCGTGGTATATTGTGCGAATTTAGTTGTTTTCTCACTTAGTGTTTAAGTGCAGCTTTATGTGTAAAGTTCGTAAGACGGTGGTGCATTTTTTGTCGAGTTTATTTTTTAGTTTTGTTTTGTTGTTTTGAGTAGAACGGTGGAGCCGGTCCGACGGTCTATTGCAGACTGGCCGGTCCCCACCGTTTTATTTCATTCTTTTGCGCACCGATCTCCAGATCTCCACTTTTCTTTACTCCATATTACCTTCTTCCCTCTCTCAAACCACTCTTTCTAAAACTCCTGTGCACTACTATCTCGCCAACTATCTTTTCTCTGATCCGTATAAATACTGTTCAGTCAGTTAAAACTCTGAAGCACTCGCCGCTGCGTCTTCTGCCCGGCTGGACCAAACACGGAGGAGTGAGTAGCCGGGTTGTTGTACTTTTATGTGCGGAGTATTTATCCTGCCAACTGCCCTGTGACTGCCTGTAGTCACCTTTGGCAGGAGTCTGGCCGTAACAAGGTGTAATAGAAAAGGAGTAGTCACACACTTCTCACACACTTCGCACACATTTCTGACATATGCACACACTGACAGAGCTTTTAAAGGGCTACTCCTAAATATTTGCAGAAAAAAAAACATTTTTAACATTTGAGGTGTAACAGATTCTAATGTAGTGGGATCTATATTCATAAAACATAGTTATCCATATGTAGTTTTTTGTTCACCAGGATGATACTGTTTAAAAGTACATAATTAAAATGTTAAGATCACCATCTGATGGCTCCCCAATGTAATTAATGGACTTTCCAGTATGTTTTTTTTATTATTTTTATTATGCAAATGTGTGGTAAGAATTATGCAATGCTTTTACCATGCTTACATCATTTGCTTCAAAACTCACTGATGTTCAAAAAAATGCTAATACATATTTGTAGTGTATTGTCTGTACTGAAATACTTTTTCAGTTCTCTCCTTTTATGGGTATAGCACTTGCTGTACATAAAAAGTTGAATAGTCAGCTGATGCAATGATACAAAAAGGTTTGTGGACATATGAGTCTAATAATAGTTCTCTGGGTATAAAAAGCAGGCAGCTCTTCTTAGCCAAAGCTGTTTTGTCAAGCATGCATAACTTATTCTATTTTTACTTGCCTTTTCACTTTGTTCACAGATGCCAAGTATTTGTCCCAGGTTAACAAAATACATACTGTCCAAGATTAACGAGCTGCAAAGAGGCATGCGGTCATTGCCTTTTCTTACAGTCATAGCTTGCATTCTTGGTCACAGTGTGACCATCAAAGTGAGTATCTTTTGGTTGCAAGTCCCACTCCATAACCTCAGTGTAAATACATCCTTCTATTGAGGTGCCAAATGGATTTTTATTGGGTGAATGCAGGCAGGCAAAGGATCCCAAGGCAAGTAAGTGTGATACAGACATCAAACAAGATGTTTGTTGCTTTGTATACATTTCAGATTATATATTTTCCACGTTGTTCAGAATAAATTTTGATGGATTAACTTTCACCTACACCCCTCAACAAACTGTGCTGACATTAAAAATAGTATTAAATAGTATGTTTTCTATTTGTGTTTAAATGTTTAAATGAGCATCCTTGTTTTCCACTTCCCACATGTAACAATAGTAGGCTTCTTTCAATTATGCTCACTGCAGACTGCTTAACTGTAATTATGTGTGCATGAAGCCTTCCATCAGCATAGCTGGCATTCTTGATCATTGTGTGAGCATCAAAGGGAACTCACAGACACAGAGAAAAGAACAGTGTCCTACCTGGTAACTGAACCTGCCATCTTTTGGTCACAAGTCAGACGCCTTAATCTCAATGTAAGTCTCTTCTGCTGAGGTGCTGAATGATTTTTTTGCTGGGTAGATGCAGGGCAGATAATGGATCCTGAGCTAAGGAAGTGTGATACAAACATTAAACAAGAGGATGATATCTTATGCATATTGTTTTGTATGTTTGCAGACTGTTCCTTTGGTATTATTATAATGTTCAGAGTAAATTTGTGAGGATTAAAGTACACTGACCCCCCCCCCCCCCAAACTGTGCTGATATTAAAATGTTTAGTCAGTAGTATGTTTTATATTTGTTTTAGAATTTTAAAATGAGGATCCTCATTTTCCATTTCCCAGAACTAACAATAGTGGGTGTCGTTCAAGATTGTTTCACTGTAGTTATCATTATGTGTGTGAAGCCTGCCATTGTCTACTGAGCCACACCTGCCAAATTCATGAAACAGGTGTGGTTTTTTACAAAGATAAAGGTATTTGTTTCCGCACATTTTTCTACTTCCTGCTCTTTATGTGTGGTGCATCATCCAGCACCACCACAAAATTCCCACTTAAAAATAGTATTTTTCTAAAGTAAACGGTCAGTTTCAAACAGCATTAATCTGAAGTATCAACAAAGTCACACTACTCTACAACAAAAGCTTCCTGTAGGAGTAAACTGCCTTTTTTTAAAAAAACAGGGTTAAACAATGATTTTTGTGTTTACTACCTCTCTGTCTGAGGTGAGGTTAGGGACCTAATCTTTGATCTTTGTAATCAACTATGTCTAAATAAGCACTTCTTGTAGCTGAACTTTGTTTTTTATCTTGTTATTGGGTTTCTTTGGGATCAAAGATCTCACTGCTCTGTTCCTTTTGTCGGGATAATCGAGCTGAAGGGAGATTCGACTTTGTCGTAAGTCCTCCTGAGTCATCGCATGGCTTAACTTGGGTTTCATTGTGAAAATTCTCCCCAAAAATGTTCTCTTGAAGCGCTTCTGTGTTGCCCAGACCTCGTGCATCTCAACACAATCAAGATATTTTTAAGTATACCAGACGTACTTAACATTTAAATGGGACAAATGCGCATTATTTCACTAAACATTTTAGTTGAATAACTTCAACTAAAACCTGAGAATTAATGTATGGTTCCTTACCTTCTTGACCCCTTCCAGTCTGGCTTCAGGGTTGGTCATTCCACAAAGACTGTCCTGTTCTCCATCACTGAAGCTCTTCAATCAGCTGCAGCATCCTCTCACTCCTCAGTCTTGAGGTCCTCTGGATCTTTCTGCAGCCTTTGATACAGTGGACCACACCTTACTTCTTTATACCCTGGCTACATTGGGGATCTATGACACAGCTTTTCTATGGGATCAATCCTATCTCTCTGGACACTCTTTCAGGGTGTCCTGGAATGGCGGTTTGTCTAGACCTCATGGCCTGCCTGTAGGTGTCCCTCAAGGCTCTGTATTCAACCCCCTCCTCTTCTTTCTTTATATGAAATCTCTTGGCTCTGTCATCCCATAGCTCTTCGTATCCCATTCTATGCTGAAAACAAACAACTTCTCCTGTCTTTTCTGATGTACAGGTCTCTGCACCCATCACAGCTTGGCTGAAGGATATTTCACAGTGGATGTTGCACTGCCACCTAAAGCTCAGCCTGGCTAAGACTGAGATACTTTACATCTCTTCCAGGTCCTCCCCATTTCAAGTGCATGTATTTGAATTCCCTTAGTTTTATAGTTTCCAGTTTCTAGTTTCAGGGTAGCACAACTTAAGTGCTCACACTCACTGGTCTGGGAGTGTTCTTTTACTGATTTGACACTGTTGCTTATTTAACTTGAATGCATATACTTCTGTCCTCTTGTGCTTTAAGTTTCTCTGGGTAAGTGCATCTGTTAAATGAATGTAATTCATTTAATGTATAGGTCAGAATAAAACTTACTTGGGACAGTTATAAAGGAAATTGTCCCCACATCATTCATGTGTTAAGAGCAGGAAATCCCATGTGCCTTTCTTCTTGTGAAAATAAAAGTTATATGCAATGAAACCAGTTCAGCTGAGGCATTTTAGATATTAGATAGAGATATTAGATATTATAATATTATACTTGTAATTATACTACATTATATACATACAGTATAAAATATTAGATATTTGTTGAAGTTAGCCTAGCTCTAGAAGTGATCTGGGAAAATCTGCCAGGGCACAGTGCCATAGCACCACAATAAGGGTGAAAATCTACATTCTACTGCTCTCTAGATTTATCAGTCGGTGCAAATTTTTATTACAGCCTGGTGGTGGTACCAAAGTTGCTTGAATTGAGCTGAATGTAGATTAATAACACAGAGACTGCCATGGGTTTGGTTTACGGGCATTGGCCTCTGTACTTTTAAAGGAGGTGTGACATATAACTCTACCTTGTAACATTCTGTGCCCCAGATCATAAACAATTTTGATCCCCATTATTGCAATTATCTCCTTTGATTACAATTGTCATTTTTTAAATTATTGAATTGTTTTTATCAATCCTTAGGAGAGGAATGTATTTGATTAATTTTAAAATAGGCAACTAGCTAATTGAATGCTTCTCTTGCTATTCTGGTAGCTACCTGGTTAACTCTATAAATAGAAACTGCTAATGCAGTTATGTAACCACTTCGACAGCATATACATTTGGGTCTGTAGTTTTTTAGGCAATGTAAATGTGACAGAAAATGTGTCCAGAGAACAACAAACAGAATTTTGATTGTGTGTATCAAGTAATTTTGCATAAAACATAAGGTAGTTGACTTTCTCCCTCATAGTTTTGATTTTTTGAGCAGGCTGTGTTTGTGCCTTAGTCATTTACTCTTCAAATAGTAATCTCTGCCACTATCGTCTCAAGTGACTTTCTGATTTCCTTTTTTCACCCCACAGTGTGATATCCAAATGTCTGTGGGTGAACTAGCCTATCGCTGTGGTTTGCTGCCTGCTAATATTATGGTCTCTGCACTCTCATCCAACACACGGAATCCAGCACAGGTTTTATGACAGTTTAATGTCAAAATATTTGCTTTGATACTTTTCTTAACAAATGCAGCATTATCTCCAACCATCAGTATGTGAGTCATTTATTCTTTGAGGACTAATTGAGACATTATGGGCAAATATGCAACCCATATCTTTCAGTCATGATAGAATGAATAAGCACTGGACACTCCAGACAATTGGTTTCACACTCAATGTGTGAAGCTTGGCAGTTCCACAAACTTTAATGGCAATTGTCCTGCTCAATCAGGCACACATTAATAATTAGTCAATTTTCACTCAGTAGACTCTCATTTCTGTCCAATATCCAAGAATTCCAAGTGAGATATTTTACTTCTTCTATTACAAAGCTCTTTTTTATAATGATTTACATAGAGAATAGTTTCCATATCCATTTTGATTGATTGACATTGTAACTTGAATTCACAGTTCATTTTTGTTAGATAATAGGTACATTTTGCCAGCTTCTACAGAGCAGATAGAATGTTATTCCTCCACAGAGAAACATTTGCACTTTTCTGTCATGCCTGTCTTTTGCTTCATAGGTATTCTAGCTACTGTTTTGATTTCTGCAGATGTCATCTTAGGTTTATAACAGGATAATAAATATTGTCACATAGTAACATTTTAGTAATGTAACTGATGTAACTGATGCACATTATTTTTGATAACACATCTGACCCAAAGGTATGAGATGACCTAGATGGACAGACCAGAAAAATGAAAACTAAAATCCATGGAGAAAGGGCCGACTGATTCCTTGTTATTGATTTCAGCCGTGCTTTCTCTCAGCCTCTTGTTCATGGGGTCAGTTGGGTGTATGCACAAAGGGGTATTTTAGCACAAAAACTATACCAGAAACACAGATGCCATTAATTAAAGCGTATCAATGTATATCTAGAGGTTTTCTGCTCTATTTCACATTCTCTGTCAAAGACAGGCGACACCAGTGAAAATACTCCTAGTTTTGATTTGCATGTTATGCAAATAAAGCTCAAAGGGCATCAACATGGTATTGCTCTCAAAATCTAACATCAAGTTATAGCTGGCAGTTGGAGGATGGAATATTGATCACCTAGTGCAAATCTGCATAACCTGTCTTATTAAAGATAATTGGACAATTAGAAAAACTACAAGAAAAAATGATAATATTGCTGTGCACTCTCAAAGTAATGGCTGTCACTGTCATGATAAGACAATCCATGGTGCTTGACATCATTTAAGTCATTTACAAGCAGCATTGTCACTGATATACTTAGACATCATTGGATGAATCGCTGACTTTTTTTCTATCCACAAGAGCAGTGTGCCTACAGTTTGGAGTGAGAATGCAGCAGTGTGTGTGTGTAAAGTGACGGATATTAAGGACTTTGACAACTAAGCACTACTTTTTTTGTATTCATGTGCCCCAACATCAGTAGTTTCCAGATTGACAAATGGAGGAATACTTAGAAGATGGAAGATGTAGAAGATCATTTCTCTTAGTTAATAACAGATCCACTATCATACAGTCAGTCAACTGATGGAATCCAAATGCTGCGGAAATATTACCCAAAATGCCCACAGCACTTATACAATATACCTTACAAGCGATTCAATTTACAAGCTTCTGTTCACATCATTAAACACTTTCACAGAATGTAGATGGCTGCTGTGTTTTCTCCCAGTGATGGAGTTTATAGATTTTGTGAAAATGGATGTTTAATGGTTCTATAGATTCTATTGTAAAGCTTTGGCAAGCTCTGTGTGGGTGTATTTAATTTTCATTGTTTTATTTATTTATTTATTTTTTTCATGAAAATGGGTCAGACAAAAAAATAATAAATAAAAATGGCCACAAACCAAAATAGAATGGGGTCTCTTACCATATAAACTGCATTCCCTTTTTCCTTCTCTAGCCAAAATCCCTAGGGCAGTCTTGTATGCCAAAAATATATGGCTTTTTTTTTTCTTGCTGCAGCAGAGCTCAAATAATGTTATCTGTTTGGAAATTAATCTGGTCGGAAATTAATCTGAATTTGACAATTATTTGCTTTAGAGAGAGATGCATCAAAGAAGAAAGTAAATAGATAATACATGTCTTCAAGAAATATCTAATACAGACAGGCAATCAATTTAAGACTTTTTTATATAAATAATTGCCATGGGGCCTAAAACAAGTACTGAGACATCTGATTATACCTGAAACAGGCCTCACTTAAAAAAGTTTATTAATAAGCTAAAGAATTACATTTATGTTTATCTCTTAACACAGATACATACATCCTCAAATACAGCTTTCCTTGACAAAATATTTGTTGGAGACTTGGAGGTTAAATCTGTTGTCAAAACAAGTATTCAAGTACATTACCTGATAGACTAAAAAGATCTGAACAAAGCACTAGGTCACATAGTGGATCCCAGACTGGGAAATACTGCAATCAAACATTGTAAGCTCTTTCATATCAGAGAGAAAAGAAGACATGAAGAAAATATGGCATGATGTTTGGCTGCATACATAAGAAACAAAAATAAACATAAGGTCTGTGATCCTTGGTATATATGCAATAATCAGTGCGCATAGACCAAGTCATTGGAATGTATGGAATTGCTACAGCAGAATAGTTCATCTGAGAAACATAGCAGTGAAACTGTATCACAAAATGTATGATGCAGCTTTTATATGACAGATTTTTATAATGTCTAATTATGAAGTAAGTAGAACTGAAAAGGAAAATGTCCAACACATATCTTTCTTTTCCTAAGTTGCTGTGCATCAGGTGTTTCATTAATCCTCTCTGAACCATGAAGCTGACAAATACACTGCAAATGCCACCATCAAACACACGTGTCCTACATGATACCCTCATCTGGCATCCTGCGAGGAAGCAGACAGGTTGCTGCTGAAAGAGCAGCGGCTAACAATAGCGGCACGGGCTCCGTCACACCTCACTGATGATGTGAAGAAAACGACCATGTCGTGACTGCCCCGGGCTGACCACTGGCACACAACAACTGGTCGGTGCCATTGCGGGACAGAGCAGTACGGCTGGCATCATGACAGGGTACCAGGAGGAGACGAGCCAGAATTACTTCAGGTTGCTGGAGAGAATTGCTTGTGTGTAGGAAACAAGGAACACACATTCGCAAGCAGCCCTGCTGTAGGAAAGTGAAGCTTGGAAATTGGAAAAGAAGGAATTAGCGCAGTCTGGCCTCCCCTGAGAAGGAGCTGTGTAAACAGCTGCCACACGTGCACGCATGCGCGCACAAACACACACACACACACACACACACACACACACACACACACACACACACACACACACACACACTCATAGAGTATGAGCAGCAAAAATATTGCTTTAAATATTGATATATGGATACAAAAACAGAAATTTATTTGAATTTTATTTTTTTCAGTCAGTATGTTGATAATGTTGTTAGTATGAAAATGAGGAAGTCTTCAAAAGCATTGGAAAAATGTGTTAGCAAAGTTTCAATCAGTGTCACATTTGTTTGAGGGTCCCATAGTTAGAAATAATTTCAGAATCTATGCAACAGCCAAGTTTTCTTCATAGTTTGATCTCTGTCATTGTTTACTGTGTTTTCGAGTCTGTGCCCATATTGTGTTATACTAGTTAATTTGCCACACTTCCCAATTAGCAAAGCCAGGTGGTATAAATGTGAGTGGAGGAAGGTTAGAAGGGAGAGCAAGGACAGAACAGGAAGGCTTGCTTGGAAATTGTTCACACCTTGATGTGAACTGCTTATATTTTTAATTAGCTGTTTTGTCTTGTCTTTATGATAAGTGGGTTATTTTAATTTGATAGTCTATGTTCTTGTTTCTGTGTTTATATAAAAAAAAATTAGGTGTGAAGAGAATTTGCTAGCTTCTTCACATGTCATGTCCTTGTTGAGATGACTGCTGACATATTTGGGAGAAAAACCTTGGCTTTCAATTTAATGTATATCAATTGTCGGCAAATTTTGTGTTCGCATGGCATTCACAATAGTTTAACAAGTGTGGCCATTAGTGCATTAAAGGGCAATGAATTGGCTGGGGTGTATCAGTATGGCTCATGTTAGATTGCTAGCCAGTGTGTATGCGTATTTGTCAGTGACACTTTCAAAATACACATGAGAAAGGAGTCATTACCAAAACATTTTTTTAACAAGTTTTTATTATTATTATTATTTGGGCAGTGTGTGGATGTTTGGTGTGTTTTAGAGAATTGTAAGGGGGGCTTTCATTCCTCCTGTGTTTTCCTGAGGATCTTTCTGACTGGGAAACTAGTGGATGGACTTGTCTTGGACTGTTTTAATGTCCCAGATTGACAGCATACTGAATGTGTTACTGACCCATGTTGAGCCAAATCATCAGAGAGAACATCCAGAACTTGTCATTTGTGCATACCATCGTGCTTGCACCTTTCTCTTGTGTTTTATATTTAAGTGCCACATTTATTCTTGGATCAGGTCTGCCCAAGTTTGATCTCTCAACAGTTCCCTATAAGTATTGCAAATGACCCTAAGGAATATCCACATGATCCAGGATTCACACCTTTACTCAGCTGCAGAAAGACTTTGCTATAGTGGAGGTGTGAGAGGCTCAGCTGAAGATGGTAGACAACATGTTAACAACTGATGGCATATGTCAACACTGTAAGATCAATGCAGCTGTTGCATGATGTCGACGGTTTGCAGTTCCTGTGCATAGCATGTTTCCTGTCTGCACATGACAGTCCTGTACTGTATTACAGAGTTCCAGAATTGGAAGGATTCTTAAAGCCTTTGTCTCCCATGACAGGCATCAAGCAAGACAGCAATGGAAGACACACCCATGAAAGATATCCATCACTTTGAGAGAGTGTGGATTCACTGTAGGGCCATCAATAGCTTTCACCATTTATATGTCTGTCAGTAATTCCGGTCTGGCCATGTTGGCTCACAGCTATATTTTAACAATTTGTCTGCAAGAAACTTTGCTCAGTTTTAGCACTGTTGATTAAATAGTGACAGAATCACAGCAATCTTGACCATATCTCATTGTGTAAAGACACAACAATCCTTTAAACTATCTGTCTTATACTCAAAGGGAATCAAGTTGATAGTATCAACAGTGATAGTAGGGTTATAGAATCCTTTGGAGCTTTTGTATTGCAATGTAACAACTATCAGGTGCATATGCAGAACTAATTAGTACACTACACTAATAGTCTTTTGTCACATTGTTTACCCAAAGGACATAAATGAATCTTAGGGGTCAATTGCACTTTGCATTGATATACATTGCTTAAATACTCTATACTTAAACACCCTTTTGAGCATTCTGTGAATCCCTTTGCGGTTTCATATAGCAAAGCCTACTCAAAATAGCCTGTCCCTGTTCCCACTGTGAAATGAACAATGGGAACCAAGAAATCTTTTTTTTGGCCATCAGGCAATCGCAGTTTTCATGTAAATCTCAACATGTGTGGGTTTATTTTAGGATCCTGCTTACAAAAGATTACACAAAGGATAACAGTCGTTTTATGGGCAGTGATTCTATCCCCAAACCTCTTGCGAGGATTCCGTGCCCTACAAAAAAGAGATCAGGACCCGTGGAGCAGCATAGAGAAAGAGGCTTGCGCCGCTAATCTGACCAACTAATCAAGGCTGAGAATCAAGGAAAAAAGAGATTATTCCATCCTAATTACGAGCTCTCCTGTTCCGTAATCGCATGGCCAGTACATCAGTCTCCTGGCACACAATGCTCTTGCGTGTTCCCTTTCTCCAGATTCTCAATCTCATCTACTTAAACACTTGACTTCAGCAGCCGGCCACAGGATCAGACACTGAAAGTCATGATTACCACAGAGGCATGCACCTCTCAATGAAATCCTACACCCCTCCCCCTTTAGACAGACTTTCTGGCATCCAAATGTCTACCACTAGTTCACCATATGGAAGAGTGTGGCTTGCAAACACATTTTAGGATTAGATGCAGATATAACTGTTAAAGATGAACAGTTTGTCCATATTTTTTTATATAAATGAGAGTCAGCCACTGTATTTTTGGCAAGTGTACACCTTTCTGTGACATCGGTATAAAATTTTTTCAAATATATGATGTGGCTGCTGTGTGTTTTACATGTCAGAGAGTGTGGGTGTTTCCACTTAAACCTAATGCTTATGCTCATTCAGACTGTCTATATTCTTGTTCATTTGTGAATCCCTTTGAATTTTTTTTTTTAGCTTTCATCTTTTTTAACTTTTTATTTTAGTTCTTATCATGGAATTTGTAATTAAAGTGTCCAAACATAACAGTTCTGGAGCAAACTTTTTATTGTGGAATCCAGTGAATGCATTTTGGTATCAGTGTTGGCATAACCTGAATTTCAGTTATAATTTCTCAGTGCCATTTTCAGCCTTTCAGCCTTTTTCTGCTTAATTCATCATTCTTTCACTGTATTGTAAATACTTTATTGTTATACTACATTGGAAAAATACATTTATTTTATAATGTTGTCCAAAAGTGTTTCAAAGTCTGAAGTGTTACAGAAAATATTTCTTACCTAGATACACACTCAGCCTGACTGAGTGCACAGCAGAGAAATGCAGTTATTCAGACATTCCAAAGTTACTTTCTGAGTGTACCAGTCTAATTGCCCAATTACCAGTTAAATTAATATGATCACAATTTGTAACCTAGCTGCATTAAGCCCTCGGGTACTGAGCACCTGCTTTCTCATCAGTGAGCTCTGTTAGTCAAGATGTTTTAATTAGATTGAGACACAAGTCTGGCTGCAGGAGGAAGATGAAGCAGATGTTTGGGGATCGAGGACCCTCCGGTCGGTACAACAGCACTTGGCTCCTGGAGCTGCTATTTTGAGTCTCCGGGTGTGAAAACTAATTGAATTGCTTTAGCGCATGTAGGATGTGATGGTTTTTACACCTACAGGTATGATCTGAGATTCATCACTCAGGGTCGTCTGTGTAACTGCGGTGGGGTGAAACATGACCTGGAGGGTTTTTTTTTTTCTTTTTCAAAACCAGCTCATTGTTGCGATTCGGGTTTCGTTCACGGTTTAAACTAACATGGCTAATTGGGTGGAAAGCCAGCCGGACAGCGTGCTTTGACGCAAGTGCAGAGGATTAGCTGAGCTCAGCCAAAATCAGCCAGAGCACAGCTGAGAGGCATGCGTAGAATGGCATCTGCTTTATTCATGATGAGTCCATTGCCGAACAGACCTGGTTCATCACTCATGTGTCAGTGGAGTGTTATATTCTGTGATGTAAAACCGGAGTAGTCTGTCAAGAAACGCTCTGTTATGAATAACAGAGTCAAAGACTGGCAGAAGTCTTGAGCTGCGGTAACAAGTGACCTTGAAGCTGAAATCCAGCTGACAAGAGCTGGATTACAGAGCATCAGAATTTGACTCATTCACTTGTGAAAGAAAAAAAAAAGTGCAACTAATACCACTAGAGGTTTGTTTTGTTTCAAAACCAATGTGTTTCTGACAAGAAGACACCTGTTAAGGCTCCTACATAAATACATTTTTTTAGCAGGTGGGACAATATTTTTATTTAATTCCAGCAAAGGGCACACTTGTTTGGTCTGATTTATTCAGTATCAGTATCAGTATTCAGTATTCAGTATCATTAATGGATCCCTTTTGATGGCCTAATTTAACAGTTGGCTTTTTGCTTGTGTTGTAGTCTGCCTCACCTGTAAGTCACTTTGGATAAAAGCATCTGCCAAATAAATGAATTTAAATGTAAATGTAAATGTAAATGTACTATTTATATTTTTATAAACTAAAATATTTTATGGACAGTACTGAAGAGAAAAGAAAGGAAAGAAATCTATACAGACTAAAGAAAGCTTGAACAAATCATCAATTAACACATTATTCAAGTAGTTATCCTTTTGCACGTATTAAGTCACACTTGCATTGAGGTCTGGAGTGGATCAGCCAGTAAGGAATTCACTTAGAGCACAATCCAAGCCCTACAGACAGGATCCGAGACCAGCCATTTAATTTGCTGACAATGGCCAGGTTCTCACAGCTTCCAAAAAAATGGCTTTGTTCCAGAAGAAACAGAAGTGTGTAGGTCAGCCAGAGTTTCTTTGCCTCATTGTTCTCAGGCACCCTGCAATTTCTCAGGCGCCTGTGAGTTGCTCAGTTCATATCAGTAGAGTAGCACCTATCCTCCAGTGAATGCTCACCTTACTGCAGTGCACAGCAAAACACAGCCTGCATGTGAGTATATTAGAGCTTTTCCACGGCACCAGAATGTAACTACAGCAGTCTTTGTGGTGAAGTGAGCCTAACATACAGTTGGTGATTCCAAAATGGGTAGCACGAAGGGAAAGAAAGCATTAAGAATTGTGTTTGCAGTGGCACAGTTTTGTCTAATTTAATGTTCTTGTTTACATGTATTTCGTACAGTTGCCATAACAGAAGTCCTCATGAGTCTTAACACTTAAACGGACAGATCACTGCAAATAGTTATTGTTATATGTAGTTTACACAGTATGTATCATTTAATTAGCCTACCCTGTTATGGAGTAAATTGCTGCTAATAGTTTAGAGTAGAATAGTAGTAAGAGTAGTTTATGAACTGCATAGTGTACATCATGAGTTACAAATCCTAAAACATTTTCCAAGGATCCATCCACAAGGGAAAAAGAAATATTCAAAACTGGATAATAACCAGAATCACTTAAGGGAGCAAAAACCTGCACAATACCAGTGGATTAGTTTGATTACAGGAAGCAACACATTTCATTTGTATCGAATTGTGCCCATACTCACATTACATCAAAAGGATGACTACTTCATAGGAGAAAAAGCATTAGTCATCCAAGGCTTTGTAAAACAGGAGAAAATCAGCAGTGAAAAAAACTAATAAACACCATGTATGCTGTGTATAGCATTCAAGTTTGAAAGGATAAAGGATTTATACTAGCAGCATGAAGCAGCGGCTAATTTGTCCCTGCACCGCCACTAATATAAGTCAGACTAAAAGATGTAGCCAGGAGGAGGATACAACCATACACTGTCTCAAGGGTACAGACAGTTAGCAGGTAGGTATTAGGTCAAAGTAAAAAATAGTTTCATCGTTCACAACAACTATAACATTAAAAAATAAGTGTTGACATTATTGTAACATTATTTTAATCAGGTGCTTTCAGGTGCCAGTGGCTTTCTAGTGCTTGCTCTGAAAGTCAACAAGGCCATGTGAACCTTTTCCAATGCTTTTGGGGAAATGGATTCTTCACTGGCAGCTATTTTCATTTGTTCACATATATATCATTTTGAAACAGTCCCCATGCAATAATCAAACCCAATCCATCCTCAGGTCCTCATGTAAAAACCCACTCATTACTTCCTTCTCGTGTCAACTTTTCACAGCATCCCTTCTCCACCCCATCTCCTCCTCATATTTATTCCGATGTATGATGTTGAAAACGGGAGAGGTAGACAACTCAGCCCCCGGTAAGGTGCCTTCCTCAGAATCCAAACCAAAGATCCAAATCACTCTACCCTCACCGTCAGTAACGTTTATTGTATTGTATTAAAATTTATACCCACTGAAACATATGATGGGGGCGGATTTTTCCCTTTTTTTGAGAAGAGCCAGACACTTTGTTAATGTGCTGTTACAACAATAGATGTGTGCAAATTGGGGGCAGTTTGGTGATCCAGACGAGTCATGGTTTATTGGAATGCTAATAATAAGGCATCAAAGCCCCTGCCGTGAGACACCTGTCTGAAAGCCTGGCAAATTATATACTGTCACTCAAGATACTGACTATCCAGAGGACAATATTTACACCCTTGTATTTAGCAAACCTGCATGCCACACAGTCCATATTTTTTAGCACAATTTTTTTCAGTGCAGTGAATAATAAATGAAACCGCTGACTGTACCATTAAGATCATCTTATTTTATTATTTTACCTGTTCTATGAAAACTAGTATGTGGTGTGCATGTCGAAAGCACTTTTATCAGAGCTTTGAGGTCTTCAGAAATGAGAAAGGAGAGGTATTGCCTCTGATGGACAGGGCAGACTGCATTAGGCTAAAAGGCAGTGACATCAACCACAACATCATACATTCACATGGAATTAATGTTGCTAAACCTCGACCCTTCACTCCAGCAATGGGATGCCTCTCCATGGTCAAGTGCTGCAAAACCACAAAAGGGCTTATCTGTATCAATACAAACCATTCTGGAGAAAAATGCATTTACAAAATAAATAGTGGTGGGAGCAAAAGGAACTTCCAAAGCACGCAGAGAATGACTGGCAGGGAAACTTAATATGAGCCGTGAGTCAAATCTCATTTTAGGGTAAGAAGATTGGTGTAATCCTCATCTGGAAAGGGTGAGAACAGAGTGCTGAACTTGGCTGGATGACAGCTAATCTCCTTATTCTCAGAGTGGTAATGACCAGGAGCATCACTCCCTCTGACCCTACTCATAGAACAGCTTGTCCCTGATAACGAGAGGGACCTCTTATCCTTGTAATGCACTTACCAAACAGGCCAGGGTTTCCTTAAAGAATGTTGTCTGACCCAGTTTAATTTTGACGATTTATTATATATCATGACAGTTTCAGGTAAATCGCTGATCTTGATGTGCATACCAGCCGGCCCCAATGCAGTCAGGAAAGTTCATTTCATTTCACACCACACCAAGATTGATATTTCTACTTTGTAAATGCTTCAGCGAAATGTCACAAAATGTCAACTGCCTTTTCATGCATTGAATGGTATTCTCCCTTTCACACATGAAAAATAAACTGTCGGCCCTGGTTTGTTTTAACGTTGCCTGTTTTTATGTGTTGTCAGATGACAAGCCAATCCTTTTCTCCTCTTTAAAGCTGACGAACGTCTGGCTTCAGGAGAAGAAACAACCACTGTCATTGTGAAGATACAATTCTAAGCATCTCTGTGTTGACAGCATAACAAAACAATAACAAGGAAAGGGAAATGGCAACCCAGCAAAGATATATTCAAACATATAAATGCAATTCATGCTTGTGAAATGAGTGAGAGGTGCGTATATCATTGGATTTCCCATAATTGCTCTCAATATGCCAGGAGTGTATTACATAGAGTGTATTACAGTGCGCAAATACTAACCTTTAAATTACATTATTTTTAATTAAACATTCTCAAGTGTGGAGGATTGAAGTACAGATGATGAAAGCCATCTGCAAAAAGTGGTCATGAAATGTGTGATATGTAAATAACGTGTCCAGTGGCTTTTAAGTGTGCCATCCTCAGATCGGTTTACAAGTAATGGTGAAGCCTGGATAATGTGTGCTGTCACTCAATGCATGAATGAATTTCATCTCCCTCCTCAACCTCAGCGTGTAGCTTTTTCGCCTTTCACCTTTGGCAACTCTCACAGTTTGAGTGGTTCTGCTTTAGAGGGTAATCAACAGTTGAATACAGAACTTGCAGCTTAGCGGATAATGAGCAGTGAAGCGCTTATACACAGCGGGCAATCTATCTAAGGCGATAAGGCCACTGCAGAGCCAATGGGATGGCTGAGATGAGGCATGGCACCGGGCAAAAGCATCACATTATCTGGCTGCACGGTTTCTGCTGGCTGTTTTAAAAGGAAACAGTCTCAATATAGTACAAATGCACCCTGTATGTGTTTAGACATGCTTTACCTTATGAGATTGCTCACAGTCAGCAGTATAGATTGTGCAGTAAAACAGCAGTGAAACAGCATTCTAGCACACTTCTCTGTGGGTCTAAGTTTACTATAACGCAGCTTGGCTGAGCTCCCCTCCAAAAGATTTCCATCAGCAAGATGCTCGTTTGTCTTTTTAAAGTGCCGGATGGATAAGGTGTAATTTGACAGCTGAAGTCATTTCGAAGCAGCTTGGTGATTTTCTGAGCGGAGGGCTGCATGCTGTAATCTCTGACAGATTGAGAAATATGACAGCAGGAGCTGGTAAACAGTAGCATTACAACATCGACATGGCACAGATAAATCGTAAAACTACCAAAGTGGTATGTGGCCGCTTGTCTTCTCCTCATCTACTCGCAACAGATAGTTATGCCCCTGAACCTCCCTTTGATTCCCACACAAAGCAGCGAAAGAATCAGCTTCAGCATTTCAGTAGCAAAAACATGCACACAAGTAAGTGGAAATATGCAATGCAATCAATGATATTTACACCTGTAGTATTTCACACTTATCCATGGGGTGTCACGGGGCTTTGTAAAGCACCACATAGAAGTAATAAAAGGGGTATATAGTGAAAACCAGTTGCAATTAAATATTTCATGTAAAAGATATAAGGCAACTTGGGGTTTCCAGAGATGGGAAGAAAGAGTGGACATTAGGATACACACAAGTAGACAGTGATTGTGAGACAACAGGGTAAAAAAGGGTAAACAACATGAAGAACTGCATTTCAAAACAAAGTCTCAATGAAAGAAAAAGAAAAAAAGGATTATAAAAACCGGAAATGATGACAAACAAGTAAAAGCCACCATCGGTGGACAGACTTCACAGTAATAAAGTTGGAAAGAAATAAAGTAGCAATATTGGGATGCATCATGAATATCCTGTACATGCATAAAACTGCATATGAGGATTCAAAGCATGATGAAGTATAGGCATGAATGCCAATCAGTCAGGAAAATGTAGATAATAATGTGCATTTATTGTATGTTCTGTTCTGACAGGAACATATGTAATTGTTTTTTGTAATTTAGTTTTTTTTTCTTCTTTTTTTTCAAAACCCCAATGACTTGGTGTTCCAACTCTCCTAAACTGGTAGCAGTCCAAGGCTCTTTTTTCTCTTCTCTAAATACATTAACAGCATAAGAAGCAAAGGCCTTTGATGGAGAAACCTCAAACAACCCCATCAGGCAAAGCCAGAGGAAGCAGTTAGGGAGCACTCTGCAGAATGAAGAAACTAAAGTGGGAACCAGACTAGATTCAATCAAAATCAAAGATTTATTTTAAGGAAAAGTCTGATTAAATCAAAGAAAAACAGCCCTGCCCTAATGAATCTGACATTGTATTACCATAGTGTTCCTTTTTCAGAGCCATAGAAAATTACCTTGCCGGAAACCTGATCTCTGTGTGAATAATACTTATTTCTCACCAAGTGACTGACACCAAAGATTGCGTCATTACAAACTGTAACTTTTTGTTAGACATCTCTTCCAAATGGAGCTTAATATTATATTATTATATTTGGGCTGGAATGGCTTTTATTTGTCTTGGTAAAGAGATTACCAATGCCATGTATGATTTTTAGGTACTAACCACAGCCAGACACTAGGTGCACAGCTGCACTGATTAGTCATAGTAAGGTTTCAGTCAGCACTCAACATGTGTATTAGTTGATGGTATTGGCAGCCATAATTCTCATCCACAAAGTCCACACAGACCAACACCCCTCACCAAGAACAAGGCTTGAGCATGTCTCACCCAGCTATATATGGCATTACCTGGGTGTATAGTGCACATGAAGTCACATTAAATACATTTAACTTGTAGTAAGCCATCCTCTTGTGTTGTCATTTGTGATCCATGTTAACAGACCGTGAACTGGGCCAAAACAGGCTCTCTTTTATTTCTTATGGTAATCTTACTAATGACCTCATTAGCCTATTTTAATGACTGCATTATTATAATCGTGCATCACTTGAAGCCATAGGCTAACTCCATTGAAAATAAAAGAACACGATTTTGAAAGTGCTAATAAAAATAAGAATGACTCAAGTAATGCTGGGATAAGCACCCAACAGAAATGTAGAAAAATATCTGTTTACTGTAGATTGAAGCCAGGTGGTCAAGAATGACAGAGCTGAGATGAACAGAAGGGTCTGTCTGTAAACAGACCAGGGTTTTGCTCATAGCAGCATCTCATTCTCCAGGGCAGGGTTTTTAAAAAAAAAACCTTGTGGAAACGTTGGTTAAAACTGAGGGGTGAACACACAAAAGTTTAATATGACACAAAAGAATTGTATGTCGGGAGATTTGGTATTTGTCATTAAAGAAAGCCACACAACCACCAAACCAAATGCCACTATTCCTTATTTTCATGTCATTAAAAATGATGCATAATGGACTTCATCATAGTATTACCATTAGAATTTAATAAGTAGTCATGTTTAGTCTTAGACAGGTGAAAAAGATTATAAGGCACAAATATGCATGATTTGCATGTTGGTTGATTGTAATTTATTAAGTTATTATTTATTAAGCTAGTTGATAACTTGAAATGAATGCTGAATGAAAATGATTGTAAATAATGTAATCAATGAGCATTTCTCTATGTGCTTGAGATAATGTTAGTATGGAACCAGCAAGGGTTTTTGTTAAATCAAGTGCATATCATTTTTCAGTGTTCACAGAACCTCTATATTAAATCCTCTATTAGAACACTACAGAAACATGGAATTATGTCTTACAGATCACTCCACAAGAGCTATCAATTTCATTCATTGCTTGAAAATAAATAGACATCCTGCCAACTTAAACTGAAGCTGTTGGCATAATTTCAACATTTTAACATGGACTGGTTTGTTCAGGCTGATTATAGTTGAAAATGTTCTAATTCTAAAAATTCTAGTTAAGTCACATTAGATATCATTAGAAATTGTATTGCTCCTTTTAATTTCATATTTCAAAGCATCGGTGTTACTTAAAAAGTGAACCATGAGGAACAATAACAATACACTAAGACTGATAAAATAACTGTATATTTTTGAGCTGTAGAATTTATAGCTGCTGCAGGTAAAAAAAAATGCGGTACGTGTCTTGTGGGACTGTCAGCTGCATTTTGCTCTTTTAGATGTTTAGTCCTTTATGGTCAGCTTCCACATTTCCATTTTTAATGTCACTGGATGAAAGTTTATTTATTTATTTGTTTTGTAATGACATTTTGCCTACCATCCATACTGAGAAATTATATTTTATGCATTGCTAATTATTGAAGTTATGGAAAATATCCTTAGTGGATTGATCCCTCAGAGGTTTCTGCACATGCCAATGATTAAATTAAAATGAAATATCTTCACTGGTACATAGCAAATACAGGGGTTATACATACAGTATATGTGGCTCTATGAACTAAAACTATGTTCTAGGTGAATATTAACAGAATACCATAGATGTAATGCTAGTATACCATGTCTGTATTATTTATACTGCTATAACAATGTACACACAAAGAGACTAATGGGGAGATGTCGTGATATGTTTTGCTTTGGTTTTTTTTTTTTTTTTGTTGTTTTTTTGGAGATCACGTACCTAATGAGGGATTTTAAATACACCCATCTGTGATCTCACTCGGTCTTGCTCATCCACACAAAGAAGGGAGGGATCAAGAAAAACAACTTATCCCACTCTCCATATGTGTATAGATTGAAAGGATTATTGTATCCATATTTCTCTGCTCCTACCCCTCCCAAAATGCATACCAGTTCTTATTTGACTTTTCAGAGCTCAAGCGTAACTCTGAAACCACTCGGCTTTCCACAGAGTAGCCCCTGATCATACTTTTCATTTTTGAATGAAACCCTTCATATCGTTCCTCATAACCTATTCAGTGGCCCTCTGTTTATTCCATGTAATTCTTCACAGGGTTTTTAAACATTTGTTGCTGCTGTTGGTGCTGTTGATGTCAGACAATATTTATTTCCTAGTATCAAGCAAGGGAGATTTTTAGAAGCCTTGAAACAAGTCAGTTTTCCTATCAGCGAAGTTCTCTTTGTAAATACAAGGGGGAGTGGGAGTTTTTATTTATGTTTTTTTTTTTTTTCAGTTATGAAGGCATTGCACAGAACAACTAAAACAGCAGGTAATCCAAACACACAGAGCATGAACAGCCTACTACTATAAGGAAAATAATGTTTTGTTATAAAAGGTGATGTGGTCCATAGGGACATGGGCATATCTTGCTGATGAGCATTGTGCATCTCCATAGAGGGCAGTTTCTGACAACTAAAGCACCGGTGTAATATATCTTTATATAATTCTGGGCAATAACCGGAGTGTCTCATCTCAGTAGTTCATTGGTTGATCAGTTGATCAGCCTGTTATGTGCAAGTGTATAACCTGCCATATTCCTATACAGGCTAATTAAGAAAATCATTTTATTATTTGTTTTCAGCGCCAAGGTGACAAATAACGAAGACTTTAACAAGCTGGAACATATTTTGTGTCAAGGGTGTAAAACAGCACCATTTGGGTCATGCATCAGCATGCACTGCACCAATCACTTTCCTGAATCCATACTGCGAAGAAACAAATGTGCCCACATCAGTTAGGCTGGCTTCAAATGTGTGTTAATTTCTCCATTACGGAGAAATTCACTTACCATAATTACTGGCATGACACAAAGGAGAAGAGTTTACAAAAAGTAAATAGTTATGCAGTGGAATGCACTGCCGTTACTCTCACATTTCAGTGCGTTGAATATGAAAGGCCCTTTAACACTCATTTGCATCCATATCGAGCAAACAGCCCACTACTTAAAGTAATAGTGTCACATTCCCCTTATCTGCATGGACCACACACTTGAGTGTGGGTTACATTTTTGTCTGCCCGTTGGTGTTTGGCTGACACCCACACTCCAACTCAGTGGCTTGGGGTCGTAAAAAGCTGACTGAAATGTAAAATTGGTTCAGGGCGCTTGCATTAATAGGAGGAGGGGACTTTAAGAGAGAATGGGCATGGAAATGGCAGATAACCTGGGAGGACTTGGGTTGGGGGTGGGTGTGGGAAAAGTAGGCAAGCAACCCACCAAATGAATGGAGGCAAGCAGGAAGTGAATATGCGAAGGGATCCAACCTCAAAAGATAATACAGGACAGTGATACATTAGTCAAGCTTGCAAAACAGTGTATCAGTGATAAGATATTGCGGTGCCATCCACCCACTCAGTGAGCTGAATTAGAAACAGTTGTTGGCTAACCAGAGTTGTCAAAGAGGCAGCCAGTGAGGTTTTTGAATTTAGAATATGATGGATGCACCTCACATACCCAGCGACATAATCCACAGGGCCTCTGCGTGTAAAGTGCTGCTGCATGCATGCTTCTGGAAGAAATAGCTTACTCAATTTCATGGTCTCACATGACAAGCGTAACATGTTGTGTAATCTTTTGACATGACTTAAACGGGGCCGCCTTCTACTTTTCACGAACTTTCAGTTTTCCCAGACACCGAAAGGATGTCCTTGCCATTTGAATGAGAGGTGATAAAACTGAGCTCTTCCAGTGCTTGCCAGATCAGAAGTTACTCCATGTAAACCTTTTGCTACAAGGGCAGCAATATGCACCAGTGGCTTGCTTTAATGTATTTACTACAAGCTGCATCCACTTTAATGTCATATGCAGAGTAATCCTTTTGTAATGTTAGAAGGATGGCATAAGTGGCTAATGCACTGGGGGAGGGGGGCAAGAACTCTCAAACAGCATGTATCACATTCCTTAAACCTTCAAATATGCCTCTGTATATTTCATGCAATTTTTTTAAGAATTCTGAAAAATATGGTCATGTGCAACACCATCCACTACCATTGACAAAGGTATCACTTATGCCAGATTATGCACATACAGCATGTAGAATTCTGTGATACACTCAATGTCACCTTTATTCCCAGTAGAACCTCACTAGAGTGACTTTCATTTTCAGACAACCTGTATGCACAAAAAAGCAATGTTGAGTTTATCATGGAAGATATATATCTGTGACATCTTTTAATCATGTAGGGGACAATTCAGACTTGATATACGCTTATATAAATCCTACTTATGTGCTTATTCTACCGCTAAGTAAATTCTGACATGGGCCTCTTAAGCACCTATGTAAGAGATTTAGGAAGTAGGACATGTTTGGGGCAGAGTTTACATAAAATGACGGCCTTTTCTTCAAAATGTGAGTGTGTCTCATTATTTTCCAAGATATTCATATTCTGGCTTGATACTTAACAGTTTTCTCTCCCGAGCCCTTCCACACAGGAAAGCATCAAAAACTTTGTGTGCCACAGTGGCCATTGCATGTAAACAGAATATTTTTGGTACATAAAAAAGCAAATTCCAATGAAAATAAACATAGACAGGCAAGTTTGTAATTCACAAATTATCAATTATCCATGAAATCCTGAACATTTACTTTCTCTAGACATGGCATAATATTCTCTCTCAGGTCTGAAACGTATAAGCACAGACAGGAAGACACATTCTTTACTGAATACAAAAAGGTATTAATTTTATTGTAACTGGACTTAGGTAGGGAGGTGTGGTTTTCCAGGGCATTTATTTACATTTATTCACAGCAAAACTTTGTACCACCTATTTTAAGACATATGTAAATTAAACACTTAAATGAGGCTAGCAAAAAAAAAGACACTCAGTGCATTTAAGTCTTAATTAGCCCTATGCTGTAAGGTCACCATGAAGTCCACCCATTATCCAGATGCAATCAAGGAAATGCCAATGAAGAGACAGCAGAAAATGGTTAAAAAATTGATCATGCAGCCAAATACGATGCCCTACAGGCTGAAATCTATTTGTTAGATATTCTACTTTTCTTTGCAGTGAAGAGAAAGAGCAAAATAAAACTATTGTTATTCTCTCTACTCATACAACAGAAAGGAACACATACCTCATATTCTCACACAATTTATCACAAGAACACAGATATGCAAATATGAGTGTGAACTGAGACCTAGAGAACACAGAATATGATTCAAAGATTTCCAATGACAATACCCTGGCATAAAAACCATTAGCAAATGTACATTATCACTATTATGATTAATTTTCAAACATTGTTAAAATTTTGTATCTTGACAATTAGGTTTTCATTGCATATGCTTAGTCACTTAACTTTCGCACAGCAGGAGACACAGTTTCAAAGAGGTCACGAGTCTCCTTGGATATCTGCTGCTCACAATGTGGTTGTAAACACAGGCATATTTGCATAATTCTAAATAATTTAACACGGCACACCATATGACAATGCATTTAAACGTGAAATTTGAAGATACAAAGATGTAAATGATTACAGCAATTCCTATATATGTGGCTTGACAAAGGGTTTCTTTTACAATTACATCTGTTGTTCAAAACTGTTTCAGGCTAAAGAGATATTCATATTTGAACGTTTTTACGAAATTGTTCACCAAGAAAAAAAAAAAACAGGCACACACGCACTTGAGAGGCACATCAGTCTAATTTAGAAAATGTTCACATCTCTTTCTCTCTCTCTCTCTCTCTCTCTCTCTCTCTCTCTCACACACACACTCACACACACACACACACACACACACACAGTCATGGGCACACTAGAAAATGGGTCAGGAATCCCAACAATATACTGCAATTTTCATGTCCTGGTCAATGTAGGTACTTCAAGTACATTTATATTTTTGAAAATGTGTTCTCCAAAAGTATTCATTGAGCAAAAGCAATTATACCCTCCAATCAGGCTCTGCAGTATGGAAGGTTTGAAGGCCTCTGTGTGAGAGCACTGTGAAGCGGCTCTCTTTTCCTGTCAGAAATGGACAGCTTTTCAACTCCAAACAGTCGAGCTTTCCATGAATACAAATACACAATAGAAAATAAATAACATCAGTTCAAGCAGGCTGAATTCACAAAGGAGTGGAGCCATAGCAAAATGCTCATTTGATCAAATACTAATCAAATACTGATGATGGTATTTATCACCAGTTAATGGAATGTATGTGTTTGCATGTGTGTCAGTAATGGTGTCATTTGTAATTTCTTTTTTTTTTTTTTTTGCACATACTTAATTTCACATGGAAATATTTGATAGACCAAATATGATAACATCATTTTTTTTGTTTGTGCACAGAATATTGTGTAAAGGATATTGTCTAAATGAAATATATCTTATATGAAATTGTTTCCTTTAATTTGCTCATTATTCTAACTTGAATCAGCGTCTGCCAACATACCAAATGTCATTGAATATGCTATTTTCTGATCATAAACTCATGACAGAAGAATATTAAATCAAGCATTTGTCATACATGCATCACTGTTGCCATGGTTATTTCACACCTTCCTACTTTCCTTGTGTACTTTGCATGATAGTTACAAAGCAGGTGCAATTTTGATATCAGTGTCATTTCATTTCAATAAGGCAACATGTTGACAAGGACTATTATGTCACCAGCACACCATACCTTTCTAGTCATCGTTCTATGTCACAGTGATCTGCACATACTGTTTAGAGAAAGAATTGTATCTGCATGCAATTTCTAACTAAATTACAAGTGTTTTCTTGGCTCTCCATGGTCAGGTGTGATCATTGCTGAACTTTTGTGTATTCTTCAAATGTGTTTTTAAAGACCATAAAGGAAATGTAAGAAAATTGTGCTTTTTTAACATCTGTTATAGAATTGTGGTTACAAAAGTATACTTGGCTTTAATAAGCTATCTCCAAACCAATGATTTCCTTACACAAACACAACTGCATATAAAGGGGTAAGCAGTGATAGTGCTACCTGTTTCATTGTAAACTTCACAAAAATATAGGTATTACTCTTGTAGATTCAGTGGCACACCTCAAAATATGGGTTTACTGTGAGGAGAAAGTCATGGCTATATCTCTCTGTCTGTCACCTCAATTCTGTGGTTCTGTCTGTCTCCATCGCACTGGTTACATGGCTCTGACTGCCTGGCTGTGTATGTCTCCCCCTCACTCATGTGGCTCTGTTCCCATGCATTTGTCTCCGTCTCCTTGGTTATTATGCACTGTCAGTCTGTTTTTTGTGTGTTTCTATCTCTAACGTGTGGCTCTGTCTCCCTGGTTCTGTGTTACCCTCTTCCCCTGGCTTTATCTCTCTTTTCCTGGTCTGTGTTACATTTCATTGCATTACATGCATTTAGCAGATGCTCTCACCCAGAGCAACTTCCAGCAAAATACAACATTAGTGTATCCATTCAATTTAAATGAGGAACAGTGTCAGACCAGTCTAACAACACTCCCAGACTAGTGATTGTGAGCATGGCATTATTCAAGCCCTACCACAAGTTAACTTCTGCAATCTGATAGAAGCCAATTATACTACGATACAAAAGTTCCTAGAACACAGAATCCAAAATATATCACAATACTATATGTAAAGTACATATCAAATACTAGAGTTATCGGGTGTTAGGGGGCAGGGATTTAAGTGGAACTGAGATGCAGCATGAACAGGTGGGTCTTCATTGGTCATTGAGTTCATTCCACTACTGAGGGATCAGTACAAATGGGGATTGTGTCTGTTCCTGGTTGTGTGGCTCTATTTTACCTTTTTTGTAACATTACATTATTTCTGCAGCTGTTTTGTCCCTCTTTCCCTTTTTAAAGTATATCAGAGACAAACAAATTGAGTTCAATATGCATTTCACAGTCAAATATTTTTTGTTCAATGTAGCCATTGATATTCCTAGACCTAAATTGAAACTGCTCATCCATGTATTTGGCTTATGTCCATAAAATGACAGTTCAGATGACTGTTCAGATGAAACAATATAAACACAGCACTGAGTATGGAAATACCCTTTCAAGCATATTAATATTAAATTACTATAAATTATAGGCTGATAGTATTAGCTGTATGTTGGACAAATAAATATACCAAAGTGGTCTGCCAGAAAATTCAGAATTCAAAAATACCTTTAGCACATATTTTCTGGTTTAAAAACTGCAAGTGTATTTTTATTCAATTGACCACCCATGCATGCACTTAAGTAATGATGATAATTAAAACATTTGTGTACTCACTGAAATCTGAATGTGTCTGCTGCAGACACTTACCTGTCACACCAGGGTTGCTTTTCAGCAGTTCTAATTGCAAGTTCACTCAGCTGAGGATTGTCTGATTTGCTTCAGCGCTGAATATTAAGTTAAGACAAAGATTTTTTGATAGTTTCATACCATCATTACTTATTACTATAAGTGGTTTGACAGATCACACACAGAACTTTGGGTTAGCATTCACCTTCAGAAAGACCAAAGCCAGATTTGATGTGTGATGTCTGATATTTTCAAGTGACGCGTCACCTTTTTTCAGATTCATAAATTCTCCTACAGGGTTCTAAATCATTCATCTTCCCCTTACCCATTTTTTTCATTAGAAAGGGACATGGCTAGCTAGCTATAACGTGGCTATATAGCTATGGGATACTACATGTTATTGTCACTGCTCTGTGGACTGCCAGGCTCTTCTCTGTGGACTGCTGACAGTGGGCAGCAGTGTAGAATAATGGTAAGGAGCAGTGGTAACCAAAAAGTGGCTGGTTTGATTCCTTGCTATAGGGTAGGGCTGTTGTATCCTTGAGCAAGGTGCTTAACCCACAATTGCCTCAGTAAATATCCAGTATAATTGTATAAATGAATAAAATTGAGACTGTGAGTATAGCATAGAATGAAGTTACTCTCATAAGATAGCCAAAATCATTATAATAGAGCTAGCTCATTTTTTAGCCATTTAGCTATCTATCTGGGAAGGGGCACAGAGGAACCGGTCTGTAATGTCATATGGAACAGCATTGCTATGGAGCAGAAATAATTCCTAGTGCATTAACTTAAGCGCAATTAATTGTGAAACCTCTCATGTGCCATAACCGTACAAGTGCAATGAGCCCACTTTTTTGCAATATGTTATTCATTGGTGCAGTGGTGCAGTTTTATTGCAGAACAGTTCTGTGCTGGACCATGAGAATAAGAGAAAGAGGAAGGAGGAAGAAGAAAGGGAGAAAGTAAGTGAAAGGGGAAGATAACAGAAAACAAGCAAGCAAATTAAATATGTATAGATGCTGAAGAATGTGTTTGTTTAGATGAAGCATGCATCAGATTTAGCATCTCTAAATTCTACACTTTTTGCATATTTTTAATGTCCCAAAAAACATATGAATATGAGAAAACAAAGCCATTTGAAGAGTGAGAAATAACAGGTTTTCAATTAGTTGCATTTCCAATGCTGCTGTGTGTAGCAAAATGCAATTCATGATATTACAAAAATGAAGAAACTGTAATATTACCAGAGGAAATTACAGAAGGAGAGGGGGCTGCCAGTTCACAGAGGAATAGTGGTGATCAAACTAGGTATAAACATGCAGTGCATTAATATTGTAATATCCAACACAGCTCACTTACCCTGGGGGAGGTAGACAAATTAAGCTAGCTTGTCAAACTGTTTATGTCTGAAGGTTAAACTGTACTGCTGACTCAAAAACTTCTTTTCAGACCACTTGCTGGTTTAGCAAGAAGATGCATTACTTTAAAAGAACTCTGTGCCCTCCTTTTCAAACAGACTACATAATTCCAGATAATTGCTTGCTTAAAGTGTGCAGTGTTTTCTGCTGTTGTGTTCTGTCCAGCAGTTGTGGAAAATAAAAATATCTCTGCAACCACTGAAAGACATGATTACTTTCACTCTACTGTGGCATGCTGGGTCTTCAACAAACACATTTCAGCCAGATGTTACAGCATTTAATTGCCAGGCTCTTTTCAGAAAGAACACAAAAAGACTCAGATCTGTACATCGAAAGAGACAGGGAAAATGGCAGTAGCTTGTTTCCTGGTCAGCACCTCGGAGCTATTTGTCACTATGGGGCCTTCTTTTTTCTTTTCTTTGTGTCAGGCTCTCTTGGATTTCTCTCAAATTGCTTTGCATCTATACAGTAGCTGTCAGAAACAAAAAGCCTGGCCGATTTATGAACTGTGTCCCCTGACATTTTCCCTCATATTCTATTGTTTTTAGCTGCTCTGAAATGATCTGCCCAACAGAGGAGGAAACGACATAACTTATGCTGTTGCATTTTGCAAAAGGACAGTAAAGGAGATTACGAGGAGCTATGGAGCACAGAGGAGTGCTGTTGCATAAGCTTCAAATAACATTGAGACTGAGGCATAATTGTTTTCAAAGTCTTGACAAATAAAGACTTTTTAAAATCGCTAAAATATTGCTGGATTCTTCACAGTGAGACATTTACCCTGTCCACTTGAAATCTATCACTTTACAAGGTTTGTCAAAATACTGAGTGACACAGATAAGGACATTCAATTGTAATGGTGATTTAACTACCATGTCCTTGTCCTGTCTTTAATTAGTTGATGTCAGCACCAATAATAAATGTCATTTACAAAAGGTATGACCAATGCACATTATTGTTGAATCTGTAAATGGACTGTTCTTGTGCTATTTATTAACATACAGTACTAAATATTAGCATTGACTTAAAGTTACTGCAAAGTAAAAAAAAAAAATGCTCTTTCAATAGCTGTCCATATCCTTGCCAACTCATTTTGTGTCCTTTAAATCAATCAAATACTAGCAAATATATCTCAAGATTTTTTGCAAAACTTTTTTACTTTTTTGTTTTTTTGTATAGATAAACTTTCTTAGAATCACATATTTTATCACTTCTTCCACAATAGTTCAAGATAACCAATAAGAGGCGAATGTGGTGAATTAAGAGGAGAGGCAAATGGATAGACACAGATTAGGAAGAGACGTGGAATTGGTCAGTTACCCCTGCACAACATATTATCAGTCTTCACCCTCCCTGAACTCCATACGGCCAGTCTGTAAGCTATGGCTTAAAAGCTACTACCTGCCCAGTCTACAATATCCAATTAGTAACTTTGGAAATGCCAGCCTATCTGAACATTTCCAGTAGATTGCTTCTTTCTTCACACAGTAATTTGCAATTTCCAGCCTTAAATGCAACATTTTCAGTGTAACAGCTTTCGCTTTCAAAAAACAAGTTTGCAAACCCCATCTTAACAACTACCACAGGGTTGGAAATATCTTTTTGGTCAAATAGCAGCTCTTGGGAAATGTGTTTGCATATTACTAGAAATATGTCTAATGAAATCAACAGAGACTGAAAAAACAACCACTATACATTAATGGCATAATGATTTGCTTTCAACAACCTACCCCAATAAGTAAATCCCAAAAATGTAGTTAATTCAAAGTATTGCAAATAACTGTAATAAATAGATATAAATAAATAGTTATTAAAGTTCTATTTTGAAATAAAAATATGAAACAGGATATATATACAATCATTACATTATTGCATTTAGCAGACACTCTAATCCAGAGCAACTTATATCAATTACATTGCTATCCATTTATACAGCCAGATATTTACAGTGCCCCCATGGGGAATTGAACAGCAGCAGTGCCCCCATGGGGAATTGAACCAGCAACCATTCAGTTATAAGTCCTGCTCCTTAATCACTATGCTACATCTAGATATGCTTTAGCTAGATAAAAACTAGACAAACTATGTTCTGACTACATATGAATAGAACGCTAGTGAATTAATGGGTAATGGGTTTTTAAGGATACTTCTGTAGCTTTGACTAGACTATTTTTTGGAAATGTATGAAACAGGAATTTCACCATTACACAATTATAGTGATGTATATTGTTACTTATATTACTTGAGTTACAATTGTACGCACAAATTACAATGCAACTGCCATTTATTTCCATCCCTATGTCACCTCTGGATGGCTAATTTTCAAGCTCCAGTTCCCTTGAACTCCCCTCCCAAGCCAAAGAGTTTCCATTCCCAAATAGCCAGGCAACTCCAATCTCCTACAACCGTTCTACTACAAGTTATTATTATTGTTGTTACAGTTATTGGTGTTATTATTGGAGGACAGATGGCATTATAGGATAGGAAGACGGTGATATTCCACTGCTAGATGTAAAGACATACCCTTCCCTGTCCATAGTGAGCCAATTGCCACTGATGGCCCACTCTCAAGCCCCCAGCCAGTCTTTGGATTTACAGTATATAAAACACTGATGGTTGTTTTCATTCACAAGCCTTCATGGTTTTCTATTCTACTGTATTCCCTCCCGGAGTGTTTTTCAACCACCGTTTCCTGAGATCAGAGAACAATCTTTCCCCCGATTGTCATTGGGTTTTATTTATTTATATTTCTTCCACAAAACATACTGCATCCGGCATTTTTGGACAAGTCAGTTGTGAAATTGTGCATCATTGTACATTTTGATTGACTTTTGATTCAATTTTGATTGAGGGGGGAATTTTTAAACATTTGTGATTTAAGACATACATTTCCTGAGAGAGTTTTTAGTCTTGCTAATGTTTTACATCCATACCAGCTACCAAATTGATCAGGATTAGAATTTTAACATGTATTGGTAACTGGTCATGCATTATGCAGGTCTACTTCAAATGACATTCCACAAGTGCAGAGTTATGGTACCTCACCAATACTGAGCAGACCAAAAACTTTACCCCTCCTACATAAAACGTTGTGAACAGGTCACAGAGCACATGTAAAGAAACAAGAAATACAGTATAACTAAAGCACTTCAGTTATGTTCCCTGTGTTTTGTTTTTTCCAGTCTGTGAAAAGTCATTTAAGAATAACAATCACTGATGATGCATTAAAATGAGTAATGGAATTTTAAGACCATTAAATTATGAGCAACAGTCAAACAACTATTTGCACCATCTTTTGCTTGTGTGATTCTGCCTTTTCACAGCATTTTTGTGTTAACATGGGAATGCTATTATTTTTAGTCATGATAGATCAACACAGCTTGGAGAAATGAAATAATATGTAGCAGCTCCATTATATTCACACATTTTCACCTTAGTGTATGTTTTGTTTAATAACAATTTGACACATACTCTCTGCTTCTTTCCTGGGGCCTTTGTATGCACCATGAACATGTTACTATAAATAATTAATGTACTTCGAATATACAATGATGAAATTGTTATTATAATGCAAGTGACATAACCCTATATAAAATAAATAATAGTCTTAATATTATGTACATATATAAATTGTGTACATACTCTTACATATGCACATTATATAAATATATGCATGCAGCTTGTGTAGGCTAATTGCTAGTCCAGAATAAATAAATCAAAAATAGGAAGTAGACCTCACAAGATATTTTATTCCTGAATATAAACTGCAAATTTGATTCCACTGGTCTTGTGGTTTAAATCCTCTATCTGGCTGCCCCTTTTCATTATTTTCTCTCAAAAAGACATTTGTGAGGGAAAATTAAACTCAGTGGACCTAACAGCTAACTTCCAGTACTGTAATACAGACTGTACCACAGCTCTCTCTTCTGAAAAATACTCACTTCAAGAAATCTATTGAAGACATTGACAATCCATTATCAAATTCAAAGTTTCCAGTTGTTTGTCTTTTTACCTTTGTATTTCTGTGTATATAAATATGTGGTGTATATTTGGTGGTCTGAGTTTCCAATTCACTGTGCTTTTGTTTAGCGAAAGAGTGTGTACATATATTCATAAAGTTGATGCCACAAATTAGTACTACCCTTGTTCAACTCAATTTATATTCAGATTATTTTGGGGTAGAGGCTGTTACAAAATAAATGTAGGATTTATTCACAAAACCAGAGAAGGAATTGATAAAGAAAAATGATTTCACAGTGTAAGATGTTTCCTTCCAAAACAAATACAAAATACAGTCTGATTCAGTAGATCTTACCTTGTTTGAAAACCAGGTTACCAAACTGAAAAGCACTTTCTTGGTGTCCTTAGCAACTCATTGATCTGGTCCCTGGTGTGTTTCCAATTGAGCTCACAAAATCGCTGCTTGATCATTGTTTGCAGTCAGGCCTTTAGATTTGGATGGCGCGCCTGCTTTACTTTGGAGACATCAAAATTAACGCTGTACCCCTCTGGAGTTCCAATTCCCCTGAATACCACTGCAGCATATCGAGCTGGACAGCCACCACTTTCGACATATGTTTCTCTGTGTTTTTGTGGATTGTTTTTATGTTGTTTTATCTATGTTTATGTGGGTGATCTGAGTTCCCCTCACAGTTGTAGGTGTCAGGAGTCAGAGTTGGTGTATCCACTCCTGATCCTGGTCCACAACACACCCATAAGCCCCAGTACATATTGAAATAATTATCACCATTAAATTCTATGTATTATCAAGTAATACTTCTTACATGAATTATTCTTTATTATTCAAATGATAATTACACAGCATATCTAACTGCTTATCCCTTCTCCGCCAGAATGCGCCTTGTGATCAGGGAGTAACCTCGTTGCACAGCTCCAGCAGGCCAGGACATGGATGGAACAGTGGGAAACCTCCTGTAGTGAGAATTTGCTTCTGAGACATTCACTTTAGAACAGAGTGCATTGATGTGTTTCAGCAGGAAGAGGTGATAGTCCCCTCAACTGAAGGCTACGCCTCCTCCAAACATCTAAGCGTTTCATTCTTATGTGTCCTAAAGTGACTTGAATAGTAAATTACCAAGAGCCAATGACTTGTGCAATCCGTTGAGAAGGACTAGCAAAACACATTACTTACTTAAATGTTAAAACTGAAAGCGAATATTTAAAATTATGAGGATGAGAAATTTTCACGAAACACACTGCCATGCATGCATCAGATACCTCGTGTTCAGGAAATAGCAATGTGTAAGATTTTATTTTCAAGGGGTTGAGTTGGGCTGTGAAAGATTTAAACTACGGTGTAAATCAGTCTTTTAATATTCCGTTCGATATTAACATTGAAAAGTTGAAACATCTAAATTTAGGGTTCCTTTAAAATACAAGCCACTGATTGACATTTGCCAGCAATCTTTTTTCATAGTTTCTTGGAAAATGCACTCTTTTTGAATGCTGCTACTCACTAAAGTATTTATGGTTTTTTTATTTTAATTCATATAAAATGTATACCTGAAGTGCACAAGTGCATAAAAAAAATGTTAAACTGTAATTTTCTTTAGGCTTAGGCAGCTTTTCAAAGACAGAGGTTTTTAATCTTGGATAATGCATGCTTCAGCATGTCGCCACTTTTATGCTCATGTTTTATTGTGTATACCTATCAGTGAGAGCTGTCTGTACTGTACTACAGTATATAAAGCCAGCTAAGTATCTTGGTATCTACCTACCTATATTATATTATATTACACATTGCTGTAAACATTAGCTGTTGATATAGTTAATATCTTGGTGTTTAGTTACATCATGTCATTTTTAATCCATAATTCAGAGATTAACTAGTTACTCATAAGTATGACATTGAATAATAGCCTTCAGATTTATCCAATGACAATGACTTACACTGCATGACCACATCCCCAACAACAGTTGGTACTTGGCTCTGTAATTAAAAGCAGTTAATTATAATTAACAATCTTGCATTTATATAATTTATTTAGATTTTCACTGATGATTCTCTGGTTGGGTACATACTGCTCAGTTGGAATTGGGGTCAGCACACACACAAACACACACACAGGGAATGCAGACACAGACTGCATAAAAAAGAAGCTCGCCTGGATGCTTCTCAGAGCAAGCTGGGCAATAAAGAGTCTCCAAAGTGCCAGATTGCTCATTGCGGCTCTTTGTGTGCCCACACTAATCCCACTCTAATCACTCAAAATTAACTGCCAGAGGAGGAATAGAAAGGCAGAAGAAGAGAAGCAGATGAGCACTATCAGCACTGCGCTCAAAGGGACTGTAAAGTATCCCACGAGCAAGGCATGGTAGCATTGCTGATTCCAACGAGGACATTAGTCCATTTTTTTAGGAAACAGACTCAGCTGTCCTGAGCCATATTCAGTGGTTCCCTGTGTGGGACTGCCTGTCCGCTTGCAACTGCCGTCCTGACAATTGATGACTATATATGCATCTCCCTCTCTGTCTGCTGTTCACCATAATAGTGGAGTTAATGTATGTAGATATAACTAGCTGTAATAGTATACGTGTGTAGTAGTGAGCAGTTGATTAGTAGACACTCTTATTCAGAGTAACTTTAAATGCAAGAGCTAATACAGCACCAATGAAAGTTACCATTAAAATTTTACAGTATTTTCTCTGAGGCTAGGCTAACCTGACACAATACAACAAATGCTCTAAAAACTGCATTTCAGATTACATAAATGACTATAATGCATTGATTTGTTCCACTCAATTGCAATGTTAACGAGGCTGGAGTCACTGCCATGCCTAACTCCATTCATGCAATTTTTCAAGCATTTTTTTTTTTCATATTTTCATATTTTTCATATACCTATTCTGAGTCTTCCTTCTTCAAAAGTTTGCAGGTAACACTGATCATATGCTTCAGCTCTCCTCCTTCAAAAAACTGCAAAACTGTGTTTTTTTTTTTTACAAGACTTCTTTTGTTTCATGCATTATCATTTCAATCTATATGCACTTTATTTAGTTGACCACCAGTTTAGCATTGTCTTGCAAATTAGACACATTGTAGATCAACAGAATTAGTTTAGTCTAAGTGTATACAGGAGTAACACGTAATAACATGTTTGTTTGAATAAGGGAAAATGCTATTAAGTACATGATAAAAAGATTGGATATTGATTATTATTGCTTACTGAAATTCATTAAAGGATTTTATTTGAAGTTATGCTTGCAGAAAACGTAACTATGATAAGTTCAAATATCACAATCTCTTCTATCAGCTATTGGCCCAACCATGCTTTGCATTATTGAAATGTTAAGGTGATCATTTTAATGTCTTTTCCAGAGGTTGTCAGCACAGAGAATAAACAAGGGGCAGGATGAAAAACTCTGAGTAAAAAAGGTGTGACAATGTAATGTTAGGCATTTTAATACATTGATCCCTCAGTTGAAATAATTCACTTTGCCGTCGCCTAATTGATCTTGAAAGTTGGCAACCAGTTACCAACAACGGCTCCAGTACCAGATGATCCTTTCCACGATACATCTGACAATAACTGGAAGTCCTTCCTCCAGTAAGGTCAAACATTGGATTGCATTACAGTAAGGTGACACAAAGTAGATTTATGACTGTTTCAAACATACACTACTGGAGTTCAAAACAAAAGTTATGCTTTACATCTCCTCCCATTTAAAATATTCTATGTTCTGCTGAACTCTACATGTAAAATTAAAACCTTATTTTCCTTTATGTTCAATACACGAAGCACAGATGTGTTCACATTTGCACCCCTCTCTACTGAAATGTAGTAATGGAAACTTTCACTTGTGGAAACTTCAAAATGTATTATACTATTGATTATTTCCACACAGCACTGTGCAATTCCACATAGTCTGCTTACTCTATGACAGGATGAGTTATCTTTTTCCTATTTTTTTCCTGTTTTTTTTTTTTCTCACCAGCAGTTTTCCTTTTGTGGAACGTAAAGACAATTTTATGGGTCACAGTACATTTTTGTCCGTGTGTCACCCCACCAAAGAAAGACTCAGACTACCCCATATTTCAGAACAAATGGCCCTTTAAAAGTGTTTTCCTAAATAAGTGCCGACATCACAAAATATTTGCCATCGTGTATGTCCTTTCCGATACAGGGAAAAGTCAAAGAGGAAATTGGAGGGAAGCGAAAACCAGGAGGGAGAACAGATGTGATTTTAAGTGCAAGTGAAAGAAAGGCTATGTTTGTTCAACCTCTGGCAAAAAGAAAAGAGTGAAATTGGCGGTGTAAGCAAGGCCTCTCCAGGATCTGTATTCTGCAGCATCTGAGATTTGATAAGAGGAGATGGCGCTTCCATGCACATAAAAAATGCTTCTGCAAGATATTGGCATTCAGACCCAAGCCAGCAGCCAAAATATCCCAAAAGAGATGTAATAAAGGTAACTTCTTGATATACTTTAAGAAGTGAATGGAGAAGTTGATAGATATGCAAGCTGTGCTCCTGCCTGTGACAACAGTGATACACTAACTGTTACAAAACTTTGGTTCAAGTTCATGTACACTAGCTAGCCAGATATCTGCTAGCAAATGTAGTGACATCATAACCACATTGCAATTGGCACTACCGTCTAATTTGACTATATAATTTATTTTTAGTGATACATAGTCTCAGGTTTCATATTTTGTTTTATTTCATAATATTGCTCACACACCAAAGTTACCAACAGGGAAGTTTTGAAAAATACTTTACCACAGGATGTACTCTTTAATGACCACCACTGTTTTTTATATTATTTTCTAATTTTCATGAAGCTTCTTGAGTTACAAAAATGTGTTACCTTTTTACAGGTGATGTGGTAAAATAAAAAAAAAAATCTGCAGTCAGAGTGTAGCATAATTATAATAGATGCCTTGTGATTTATCAAACTTGGCTGTTATTTTGTTTGGGAAAATCAAGCAATTCATACGCTTGAGGGAAAGGAAGGAACATGAAATGCAATGCAAGAGACAGGTTGAAGATGCGGGATTGTAGGTGACGAAAAAAAAAGCTCAGCGTGATTACAAAAAAATCAATACCGAAATTGCAGGGTTGAGTGAAACACGGAGTTGAGTGAAAGAAAGACAACATCAGTCGAATCCTGCTGTCAGTAAGGGGCTGGTTGGGGTCAAGGAAAAGGTAATGGGGGGCCAGCTTCTTGTCACCGTGGGACAGTTCACCTGAGGAACAGATAATTAATTCTACTCATCAGTAGAGGTCAAGACCACTGCATGGATTGTGCCGTAATTATGGAAAAAAATGGTATCCCTGCCTGGGTAATCCCAGGCTGCTGAAGAGAACATTGAAAATAGCATTTTCTTCTTCTTTTGGAGAAGGCTGTGGTTATTGTTGGGATCGATTAAAATGCAGTGGAAATCCTCCACACTGTGAGGAACACCAATGAAAGGTAATTCCTTTTTCTGAATTAATAACATGTGGTTTCGGGGGAATACAGTAGATGGTACGGAAGTGATCTGCTGACAGCTCTGTAGCTGTGGTTTGGTTAGGCACACAAAAGTGTTACAAGAAATTAACATTATTATATTCACCTTTCTTGCTGTTCACTTTAGATTTTAAAAATGGAAACAACAGTTGACTGAATGATTTAAAGTGTCTTAAGAAGCAAAAATCTTGGACGGCTGTATTCACAGATTGTGCGTGACTGTGATGCTTGCTGCACTTTTCATATTAATCATTTATTTGACTTTACGTTCCAGGGCTTTTAGTCCCATTGCACACTTCATTATTGCGTTATTTAAAATGTGGCAGGTCAAACTTAACCCGACCCCTGTGAAAGAACATAATAGTTCACCTGTGTCCTTTTAGTGGCAAGTACTTGTGCCACTTATTCAGCAGCGAGCTTGTGCTCACCTGTTCCTTTCCTCCTTCGCAGTGTGGTGTCATGACTCATCCTTGTTTCAAGAGGGTTGTGGGGGAAAAATGACAAAAATGGCCTTTATTGTGTTAAACAAATGAAGGGAACCAGAAATACCTGTACCAAAGAGCGAGGCTGAGAGGCCCATGATCTGCCCCACTGCCTTGCACAGATCTCTTTCCTGCCATGGGTTTAATCAGCAATCAGCTGACATCCCAGTCCCAGCTGTGTAGCGTACAGTGGGCAGGACAACCTCTGTAGTGACTTGGAGGGGTCCTTTTATTGAACTATCTGCTGCCTGTCACCTCTGTTTTGAGTGAACAAAGATCATTTCACTTGGGAAGAGCCCTATCCTTTCTGCCATTAGGCCTTGACCCCCTGCTACTTCCGGGATAACAGAAAGGGGCAGAATTACACTTGGGACACACCAAGGGCAGTGGTATCATCCCCAGTTTATGTATTTATTTATTTGTCTTTCTTTTGTAATTGTCCCGTGACTCTGGTAACTTCCTGGGACGTTAGTTATCAGGCAAAAGGTTAGCCACACCTGTGAGCCATACAGGGCTTGAGAGCTTTTAATCGCCTCACTGTGACTGTGATTGCTCCCTGCCATAGTTCCCACAGGAAAGAATACTCACACACAGTCAGATGTCGGATAAGGTTACTGGGAGTGACATTGGGTGCATATCGTGGGCTGAGTTTAGTCAGCAAAACACACTGCAGGAAAAACATGAGGGGCTGGATGAGAGGTCTGAGACCTATTTGACTTAATTTCACTCATTCAAAAAACCACTGTTATAGTTGCATATCCTTTCCCATCTGTCTTTTTATTTTGAATCAGCACATGGTGAGGTCACAGATGTTTATCGCATGATTTTAGGAGAAAATAAACTGTAACATGTAGCAGTCTCAGTGATAATGCTGTTATCACCAGGCTAGACAGCAAGGTGGCTGTTGTAAGATGAGAGATTAAAGAAGGTCTAATGTTCTGCGTCCCTGCTCCCAACAAAAGGTATGTTGCAGAAGCAGAGAGAGGCTGCCACTATGTGTGAAATGCCACAGGCAGGTCTGTATGAGTAACAACCCCTCGTCTGGCACAGTCTCTCTGATGTGGCCGGGCACCCCTGCAGGAGACACCATTTCTCATTTCCTGTCCTCTCCAAGATCAGTAAGGCAACACAGACACCATTCCAGCTGACAGAGCGTGCCGCAGATGAAAAGAACAATCGCTTGATAGCAGCAGTGAGCAGTGCTCCACCGGCTTTCTGCACAGATATGTATTCCTGCCCGATAAGACCGTCTCAAGCTCCACGGACACCTAAAAGCAATTGCCACTGTTGTTTATATATTAAAACCTCACAAACAGCCAGTCATTGTTTTGTTCCCCCACCTGTCCATCTGTAAGAGATTTCTCAGAATTGATTTAGAATGTACTTCAGTGAAAATCCATTAAACTTGCTTCATTATGTCACAAAAATCTGCTTAAAATGACTGTGTTTAATGTATTTTTTTCTTGTATTTCATACATGTGTGGATCACTATATTTACTGTCATTGTTAGTGTCATCAATCATCTTCATAATCTGGTTTTGTATGGTGACATTTCTCAGCACCATGAAAACCCTCTTTCCAGACAAAATGTACAGCCCATTCAGTCCCTGAAACATTTACTTACATGCACATAACTAAATCAAAATGCTGGGCAGCTTCTCAAATCCATTGCATTTTAAAACCAATGTCAAAGCTCTGTGCACTTCATTGAAAGCAATAAAATATGTAATGGACAATTGATGTTACTGATAGCAGAAAAAAGGAGAATGAGGTATTTTTTTAGTTTCTGCTTCTGTAGTAATTCTTTATGTAGGAAGACCCACATACAGGAGTGGAAGGAATGTTTTTTCTTGTATTGAGACTTCTGGCAGAAGCAGACAGGAATTGACCAATTATTTTGTACTTTATGAAACATTATGACCTAACTACTACAGCATTCCTCACTGAAAAATATGAATCTTTAAAATGACCCAAATTTGAATTAATTTGAATTAAATGTTAGCATGAAGGAAAACCGCAACATATCCTCCAAGACTTAAACAATGAGTTGTTAATTGTTTAAGGGTTTTGTTTAACTTGTCTTTGAATGTTCAGTCTTGACCCATTCCACATCAAGTACATCTAACCAGTTAATTGTTTCATTGTTACTTGCCAGTTTCTAACTGTCTGTCTGTAGCCAGCCATTGGTTATGAACCTCAACGCCTAATCAGGCTTGTGAAATACAGGTGTGAGACTGCAGTGCCAGGCTGTGTTTGCAAGGCTGGTTCCTTTTCATTTAGAGGTTTTTGTTTTGCTCCCTTTTTGTGAGAAGTGTTGGCCAGCTTCTCCACAGTTAGAATAGTTGTAGACTACATGGGCAAAGATTACTGAAAGAAACTCAGTTCCCAGGGGGGATCTGATTCACATTGGGGAATTGATTTGACTGGGGAATTGATTCCATTGATTTCAGTATTCAAATACCTCTTAAAATAGGGAACAGTAAAACCAA
The DNA here is from genome assembly GCF_013368585.1 of Megalops cyprinoides. Taxonomy (NCBI): domain Eukaryota; kingdom Metazoa; phylum Chordata; class Actinopteri; order Elopiformes; family Megalopidae; genus Megalops; species Megalops cyprinoides. The sequence goes on along the minus strand of NC_050594.1, from coordinate 17,939,853 downwards.
CTATGAGACTGTTCAGACAATTATTAATGGACTCAATAATTCAGTGACAACTCTTACTCTGCACCCACATTCTGTCTTTAATCGGAATTCTTTAGGAATACCAAGAGTGATTAGACAGCACTTAAGACCAAAGACCAAAAATTGTAAGGCACACAGCTAATTGCATCCTTTAAAATGTGTACATCTCTTCTCCTCTATGCATGTTCCTATGCTTTAGAATAAATAATAAAGGCTTACACAGTGACATCTCTCAGAACTGCTGGCGTACAGACATCTAACTCTAACAATGGCAAGCCATCAGAGAGACAAGCTAAAATTATGTGGACAGCCTTAGGCAATTTAAATACTCATTATTTGTAGTAACATTTAATTATTTTGGAATATAATCCACATTGAGTTTGTTCCTTAGAGACAGGGAACTATTACATAATAACATGAATTAATGTGACAATCAAGGAGTGACTGTCCAAGAGTCATCATTTTTCCTCATAAAGTGCAAAATTAGATTCAAGACATCTTTATCAGATTAAGGCTAAAGAAAAATAAAAGCAACACATGCTATTCATTTTAATACAGCGGTTATCAATAAGTTGCTCTGGCGGATGTACTGTATGTATTTATGTAAGCTAATCTTTTATGACCTCGCTTGAGAATAAATCAAATGTGTCTTTTGTTTTGTGTTTTTTATGATTACATTAAAAGACATGCATCACTATTCATGCTGTCAGACTCTCTTTTAATAGGCCCAAAACCTGCAATTCAATGCATCTAAATGTTGAATAACAATAAACCAAGCCCCTTGTCAATGCTCCACAGTAGCAACCCTTCATTTGGTGTGGCATGATAGAGCACGAAGCCAGCCAAGAGCCTGGGACCCTCCTGAGATGTACAAGATTGCCAAAAATGTCAAATCCAATAATACTTCAGTTTAGTCTCCGGGCGTGTTCATAAGCTTAATTTATTCATTTTCAGCAACAAGTATGATTTCACCTCCTTAAGGGTTCTGCCTTGACAGAGCTGATTTAGGTTTCTAAGCATAAAACTTTATGCCCCATTGAAACCTAAGCAATTATGGACTATAGGAAATAACTTTATTTCTTTATTATTTTTTAATGACATCAGATGGGAGTCTATGTAAAAAGATCATCCAGACAGAAGGGTTTTGGAAAACTTTGACAGCATAAAGGACAGATTGCAGATCATCTGTATATGAGGAGATGTTTTCTGTGTAGATTAATGGACACAATGAAAGTGATAAAAGTTTGAGACTGTCTAACAGAAAGAGGAGACTTAATTATAAGCCCGTTATTTAGAATGTTGTTCAGGCCTAGTTCCTTCCACATGTAGCCTCTAATCAATGAAAATAGGTTCTGTTTCATGGTCATGACAGCCCTGCCAGTTAATTGTACAATGGCAATGTCCTGCACCAATGCTTTTATTATTCTATTAATTTTAAAATGAAAAATACTGTAGATAGCTCCTGAGTGATACAAAGTATCACATGAGTTAGTAGTACAGCATGTACAGTGAAAGGGGCAGATCATTGCTACACTATGTGGTTGTTGGCCTCTGGCATTTTCATTGGACCCGAATATAGGGTTAATAAGAATTTTAAGAACATCTTTTTGGTGGGGGGGGGGGGCTTCATATTTGGGCAGATATTATAAGTATAATTAGAGCTTTGTGTTGCGTCAGACACCAGTGTGGATTAGTGGTTAGACAACATGATGTGTGAGCATAAGGTTTCAGATTTCAGATCCCAGCTGGGACACTGTTATTCTATCCATGATCAAGACACTTGGCCTGGATTGCTCCAGTGAATATTCAGCTTTGTAGATGGATGATATGCAAAATGTATGCTATGTGAGCAACCCTGTATAAGCCTGCTGAGCAAATCTAAATATAAAAACGGACATGGGTAATGTATGTACTGTTGTTAAGGTGAAATTCAGACTTGCTGTGGCAGTACTCTTATGGCATCAACATTCCTGCCACAGAAATGTCATGTTTTTGAAATTACAGTGTCAGAATCCGAACATTAAAGCTTTGCTTATTTGATGCGATACAGCTAGACTATAGAAGTCTCTAATAACTGTCTCAGTTAACCCATCTATACAACATCCTTGAAGTGGCTGGTCATGCTAGAGTCTGGCCCCTGGAATTGATCCTCGATCGATATCCACCTTTTGCACAAAATGCTTGTGTTTGAAATGGGATGGGGAAACAAATCCTGGATTGGGGGCACACAGCATCAGGACCGCCTGGCTGTATTACAGCCTTAGTGAGCCTCTCTTAGAAATGAATTCACACAGCCTTCACTGGTTCCCTGTTGTATCTCTCAAATCAATGGAAGTTATAATTCATCCAGTACATGGAATTATACATGTGACAACCATGAAAGAGAGAGGGGAGAATATACCAATGAGAGGATGAGATTTTTAAGACCTTCTCAGTATATACAGTAAGTTGTTATTTCTCAGTGATGAATTATTGTAATTTATGAATACTATTACAGCCTCTTATTGTTAGGAATAAAACGTACATGGATGAAAATTATGTTTAATTGTAAATTCTGCCAGAATCACTATTTTATTTCTTCAACATTCCATGGTATAGATTAGTTGAGGTCACTGGATATTTTTTTCTTTCTATACGCTATTTCCCAAAGCGACTGATACAGACAGTTGTGATAATGAATAAACCAATTACATCCACTGCAAAACTCTAAACTGGGTTGCAAATGATACCTCAGGCACTGGCACTGAAATGCCATGACCATTTTTCTTTATCTTTTTCAGTCTTTAAAGTAAGACTTGGCTAACATTGTATGCTTGTGGAGAGGGTCCACAGGTTAGCGATTTATGTTTTGCGTGGAGGGAGAAAGCAAAGAAGTCAGCTGCCGGACAGATGGGGAAGAGGAGATGTCACTGTGAAGGGAAACCTGGGGTGTTCATCTCAGACTGTCAGAGCAGCAGCTGAGACTGGACGAGTAGCATGGAGAAACCGCACATCACGGGCTGACAGCCCATCCAGCTAAGCATTCAAACCTGTGCTTGTTGGGTGTACATGGTGACAGCTGGGGTGTTCATAAGGTGGCTCAGTTCCTTGACCTGTCAGCAGGTCTACGGTGCTGGCAGGGAGGCAGCACCAGTTTCTGGTGGCAGCACCTGAAAGAGAAGACAGTGAGAAAAGGGAGATGAATGAGAGCAGCCCCAGGACAGTTTATTTTTGATGTTGTGCTCATCTTGGTCAGCAGTTTCTCAGGGCAAGACACTATCTTTTTCTTTGCTTTGTGTGTCGTGTTCATCTTGCAGCATGTATGTTGGTGCTTGCATGTACCTTAAGGTCATGTGGCACGTGCACCTGGCTTTGTGTGCATAATCAGGGGTACACAGTTTACAATGTGAACCGAATACCTGGGAAAGCTTACCTGTAGCCTGTGTGGGTCCTTGGAAGGGGGGGGGTGACTGGACAGGTTGGTGCAAAGCAAACTCCAATCCAAACTGTATACTTCTTAAATTATGTACTATGAAGACTATTCAAGTTTTACCTAACTCTGTGTCTCTGAAGTGCGCGGTAGGCCATATTTTATGGTCTACATTGCAATAATTGACTAAATTACATGTGGAGTACACATACTGAATTGAAAGATATAGGTGTAACCAAAGACATACAGGTATCAAGTTGATTGTTTCAGATAATCAATGAAGGGCTGCACAATGAAAAGAGACCTAAGTGACAAGTCAGAACGGATGCATTGTGGAAAATAATGAGATACACCCACATTTCAAGCAAAATCCTCTTATTTTGGGCTAACCCAGCCCCAACATGCATTGGGCAATGTACATTTCCCACATAGGAGTGACTAGTAGTAACACAGGCATGCAATTCCCAAAGGAAACACTTAAGTGGGGTTTTCGCATTTCTCAATTGTGAATCTGCCCCTTAATTTCTATGAAATTAATTAATTTCCATATTGATTTATTTATCCAATATTCCATATTCCAATTTTAATACATTGACTATGTACCAGAAATTGTGTTTTTCAGTGTAGTGGAACTGTAGATCCCGTAAAATTACAGTGTAAAGTGTCAGGTTTTCAGATATCTTAAGCAGATGCAGAAATCTGTAGAAATATGCGAAAATGTGTTTGTTCCATCTTAACATGGCAAGTAACTTATTATACATTTTTTAAAAGATAATAAATATATTATTAAATATAATAAGACATTGAAAATCATTATAAACATGGTGTTTGTACATATGCTTGCACCTGTGTCCAAGGCCACAAACTAAAAAAACTACAAGCTAAAAGGTAAACAGACAGATAAAAACAAACTTGGCCACATAGGGGAAAGATTGCCACAACTCTTTCGGAGCTATCAGGACTGACACTAAAGCAATGGTTTTCATATGCCTTTTAAGCATATACTTGAGACATTGCAGTCAAATAGACATCCTAAAATGAGACATTGCTGCCAAAATATACACCCATTGCACAGCTCACCTGTTTTCAATGTGTAAAACAAGGGCACAAGGTTTCCCCATGGATCCTGCACAAGAGTAATACCTTTTTTTCTTATGTACAGAATATTGTGTTGTCCAGAGGTCAGATTGAAGAGCCTGTATGTAATGCATCTGAATGAGAAACCTCTGCATGCTTTAGTTGATACAGGTAGCAGCCAGACAGTCATGCAAGAGGATTTGGTTAAGGGATAGATTGAGATTGAGTGTTTGTCATATTGCAATTCACTGTGTGCAAGGGGATGAGAAGAACTATTCTATAGCCAGTGTCTTCATTGAAGTGAAGAAACAGAAATATACTCTGACAGTAGGAGAGAGAGAATCACTGCCTAAAAATATGGGGTCAGGTCAGGACCTGTCTATTCTCTGAGACCTCATTTACACTAGTGCAGTACCTGTGAATGGTGTGACTTACAGCTGGGCCTAGGAAGCTGTTACATTAAGGACTTGTGGCAAGGCACCATTGTCCAGCTCAGACTAGATCAAGAGTCATTTCTGTAGGAAGTTAAAATCTTGCTGCTGTATGTGCATGGCCTTCCAACCTATGACTTGGCAGATGACACACCTGCTGCCCCAATATGTGTTTACACATTAGTTACACTGGTACATGTCCAACTTAATACAGTTACCAGTTATCATTGCTCCCAACTATGACTGATTTAATGGTGGAAACCTCATCCCAGATCACCTCTGTTAGAGATACATTCTGAGTTGTCTGGTTCAACTGTTTCAGAAAGTGTAGATATAAAGCAAGTGTCACCTCAGTGATAGATGTGCACAACAGCAAACAAAAACAAAACCTGCTGGAAGAACTAAGATCTTTCTTTCATATAACTCCAGAATTCTCAATATGCAATCACTAGGCAGATGCACAATAAGGAAAAAAACACTTTATCAATGTCCCAGTTCTGTCCCTGCTTGTTGTGATTGCTGCATTTTTTAATTTTTAATGTGCAATGACTGAAAGAAAAGATATTTTTGGAAAATGTCTGTCTTTATCTGACAACAGTTATTACTGTTAAAAACAAGCTGAATGGAAGCAAAACATTTAATAATTGATCCTGCTGAAAGAAACAGTCGTGACTATGAATCATTTAAATTCTTAGTTAAACTGCTTTGTACAATTATTACAACTGTCCAAACTTCCAACAACATTGTGTTTAGGTCACCTACCTCATCTTTAGGTCACTTACCTCATGAACAAAGGATGAATGAAGTCTCATTCATTCTCTGAAAAGGGAATCATGACAGCATTCATCTCAACCTGTTTTACTTTAAATCCAGAATGGCTGACAGTCTGTTGTTTTGTTGTTCTTACTTTTTGTTATTCTTCCTCACATCACAACATTGCTATTGATTTTGCTTTAGCATTTTCATTGTTTGTAACAGTGTGCATGTCCGTTCCATGGACAAACATACACAGACACCCATACCATGGACTCTACAATCAAACAAGGAAACAGGCTTAAATATCTTAACATGCAGGGGGGATAACTGGATGTTTAAGAATTTCTAAATCTTGGACATTTTTTGTCAATAGCAGCTTTTAGCAGCTAAGATAAATTAAATGTTTGTGGTTTGGGGGACCATGGCTTACCTGTTCATTTAATGGCATCAGCAGGACAGACTCCATCCAACTCCATCCAGACAGACCTGAGGGCTGGGGGCTGATGGGATTTGTAGTGTTGGGAGGGCACCGGCAAATGGGGCTGAACAACATGGACTGTGACTGTGGGGGAGTTTCCTGTGTTTGCTTTTAATTCTTTTATAATTGATTTGTATTGTGTTTGAAAGAGGCAAAATACATATGAAACATTTTAAATATGGTAGAGAGATGCCAGTATGTCAATATCTATTGGTTTATTGCCTTTGTTCAGTTAATTGATTTATTTGATGCTTCTTGGTTTGTTCGAAAGTGTCTGACTTCCTTTATAAGAAGCAACATTCAGTCACTAGAGAGAGAGCTAGCTAAGAGTGCAGTGGTGTCTAGAGTAGCTGTATAATTGAGGCATTCTCTTTTTGCCTACTGGCAAATATTTTTTGTATTTTGTTTCTTTTGTCTTCTTAGTGTTTGCACTAGTTTTTTTTTTTTTTTTCATTAAGTTAGTTTAGTATTATTTTTGTTATCTTCACCTGTAAAGGGTTTGGATGAATAAAACACCATCATGGCATCACCAAACCTTGTGCATAAAACATCTTCTTCTGCTTTTGTTTGGATGTAAAGCCCAGAACAGCAGGCAAACACATTTGTTTCACAGATTAATAGCTTTACACAGCATGTTGTATTTGTTTCACATTTGGTATATTTTTTAGGTTTGAAATATGTATGTGCACGACCTGCTTGATCCATGGGCACAACTACTTGTGCTCAGTATTGTCATAAAATATAATTTTTACATAGCCTTGCACTGCATTACTTAATCAGGTTCACATTTTGTACATGTTTTCATCATTGGTTTTCAACATACATGTACTACCTTTTGACACCACAGGTCAAGACACATGCATTATAGCTGCTCAAAGACACATCCGTTTGGTTGTTTCATACATTCAAAATATCATTCCGTCATTTATTTCACATTTGGCGCACTTAACAGGAATGGTCTCTAAATCTACATGTTTTATCATATCTTAGTCTATGGCTACCACTCAGCCAGGCCCAGTAGGGTGGCAAAAGTAGTTACTGGTGATAGTTTGTAGTTTAATGTAAAACAATTTTCTGTTCTCTTGGTCCTCAGTTATAGTAGTATGGCCATCAAACTCATTATTCACAAATGACAATAATGTATGTAACTTCTTATAGTGTTCATTCGTTCCTGTCTTATGTGATGCTTGTATCATCGAATGCTTTGTGGTGTACATTACACATTCTTACATTATGCCTAGCCATGCACAATGTAGCCAGATATTTCTCAGCATTGCTGTTCTACTTTCACTTTCTGCATTTCGCAGATATTATTTGCAAATTTACTCCTGACCTTACTGCACCCCAGAGTCACCAGCCATATGGCGTAAAAGCCAAGTAGTTGCCTGAAGCATCTACTTTTTGGAGCGGTATGTCATGAATTGTGCTTCTCAGTTACGGCTGTTCTCCCCTCAAGAAGAGGCTGGTTTCCTGTGGTTTGATTTCTTTGTTGACTGTTAACCCAGTCTGGGTTGCTTTGCCCTCAAACAACAAGTCACATCACTGCTGAGAGGTAGCATATGCAATGCAGATGGCTCTTTCTTCATTACATTTAGCAGACAGTCTTATCTAGAGTGATTTACATACTGTAGGTTCCAACTTTATACATTTATACAGCTGGGTATTTACTGAGGCAATTCTGGGTTAAGTACCTTGCCCAGGGGTACAACAGCAGTGTTCCAGTGGAGAATTGAACCAGCAACCTTTCGGTTATGAATCCTGCTCCTTACCACTATGCTACACTGCCAGGTAGCACATGCAATGCAGATGGATCTTCCTTCAATCAATCTATCAGTCAAAATGTCTTTATTATAGCATGTTTATACAGTTATTTTATCACAATAACTGACAGAGACAGAGTACATTTTCCAGAGGGAGCAGAAACATTCACAAACCCTGAAAAAGTATGGAAAGTAGAAAATCATTCCCTGGCCCTTGGAAAGGGTAGTTTAAGAGCTACATCTGGGAAAGAAAACAAACATGGTAAGAAATAAAGGCTTGTAAATGAAAATAGCCACCACTTTATACTATAGATCCAGAGACTGTTAGGCCTCAGGTGGTGGCATCCGTTTACAGGAGAGGGCTCATAATCCAGCAGTGTCCAGAAGAGGGATGTCAGAGACTTACCCAGTGATGGCTTTGGCATTCTGGCCAACAATGCTGGGTGGACGCTTTTGATGGCAGCTTCTTGAAAACTGTGGGCTGGACTGTAGCCTCAGCAGCAATAGGCTATGACAGCAAACAAAAGAGCTAAGGAGCTAGGGCAGGACATGTAATCATGACGGGGATCCAAGACTATCCCACCCCATTAAAAGCATGGCCTCACTGACATGGGGAAGCCAGAGGGGACAGCAAGGACAGATGTCAGACAGAGGGCAGAGACCCAACCGCTCTAGCTACAGTATAAGTATGTAATACTACTATCACCTTAGCCAGGACCATTAAATTATGCATTATGTTTTGCCACATCCATGTGTTTTGCTTGTTCTAATTTACTGTTTTATACAAGACAAATAAAAAAAAAATCTTGACCAGTAGTCAATGTATAACCCACTGAGCAATTTATCTAGTAGTTATTTTCAAAATGTTTCAGATTTAGTCAATCAGTCCTGTCATTCCATTGCCTTAGAAAACATGTTGAACTGAAAAGGATGATACAGCTGAGAATCTTTATTTTCCTCCTGGTGGCTGTGTTGGGTGATCACTTTAAGTCTATGAGGACTGAAGGAACTGCTGAAACAATTGGATTGTACAATCCACAGCCCAGTTTTAACTGACAGTGCCGCGTAGTTTAACGTCATCAACTGCAAGTACAGCGTTTACCCAGAAGGCCGAGAGCACAGGAGAAAATCGCTCCACATTCTCCACATCCTCACCAATCATAGCCGACGTTTTTCAAGGACATCCATCCTCTGATGAACCCAAGGTGTTTTCTGGAGCTGTACTGCTCAGGCTACGTTTTATCCCCTGCAGCTATGCATTCCATGTTAAATCAGGTAACATGCTCTTCCAGCATATCTAAGACAGTAAAGTACATCATAATCACAAGATATATAAAATGCCTCACAAAAGGGTTCAGACCCTTGACCAATTCTCACATTTTACTGAATTGCAAATAATACATCCAAATTTCATTCTGTGTCAAACTTACATTGGTTTAATGTTAGAAAATATTTTTAAGAAAAAAAAAAAAAAAAAAACGAAATATTCACCTTCAAATTGATTTGTGTGACTTTGAACTCGTAGATTAATTCTCAAGTGTGTTTTATTTAATTATTTTATCAAAATGACAAATACATGCTGTTGCCAAGGCAGAGACTAGTGATTGAGCACAAGCATGAAGAAAGAGCCAGAAAAAGCAATAAAATAAACAGTGTCTGAGATCGTTTTAGTTTTTATTTTTCCCCAGCAGGGGTCTTTGTTTTAGTTTGTTGTCTTATCTTTCTTAGTTAGTTTGTTGCTTTCATTCAGTCACCCCCATGAGGGAGAGCTGATTTAATTTAGCTTTCCTATGTGAGCACTGTTTCCCCGTGAATTAACACCAGTCCTGAGTCAGCTGTGATTTGTATCTTTGTATCTGTTCTCCCATGTCCCAAACCTGTCACAACACTGAATACTGGCGTATAGTGTACTTTATAGGTGTAAATGTATTTAAATATACCATCACATATGCAGTATTAATGCTTCACGCATTACTATGCCTTGCTAACCTTTTGTGAAAAAAATGTACAAAAGCGAAATCCTTTGTTCAGGAATACAGTCCCTGCTTATAACAATAAGAATTGACATGAAGAAGAATTGAGGAAAATAAGACTTCAGTTCATAATGATTTGGCTTTGATGATTGATTTAGACACTTTCACTGTGTTCTTTATCAACTTCTCACTTCCTTTCAAGGCAAGATAAAGAGTTGGATGTCAAGATTCTCATTAACTGAGAACTAATTATGCATTCTGCTCTCCAGTCCAGGGCAAGGAGGAGATCTGAGTTGAGGTATTTACAATAGTATCAGAAAGTGTTTCACAAAGAATTGAAAGGACCAGCTGTTTCCTCAGCATGTATAAGCATTTTTAAATATTGGAACATCATATTCACATACTAGTTATACTGAAGAACCAGATGACATTCTGTTCAATAGGTGTCAAGATAGCATTTTTTTATCTAAGAGAAAATTAGAGGACTTAAAACATGTTTCTAATAAGGACTGGTGAAATCCAGCAGATATGTTCAAATCAGAGCTGGACAGAACTGTTCATTTACCCTGGGTCTGAATGCTCTTCATGTTGTCTTCTCTGATAGAAATACAACAATTTGATGTGGATCTATGCTATTTAGAGCCACAGTAAAGCTGGTGTTAACAGGAGCTAACAGGAGCTACATTCACAGGCATACTTACTGCGCTAACAGTCAAGCAAAGCTAATCAGGACAGAGCGAAAGGTCTTTCAACAGTGAGAATTCTGGCAATAGAGAATGAAGCTGTACCCATTTAGACATGATGGTATCGGATCATCAGTCTGCCATGAAAGATGGCCAGAATTTCAGTCTTTCTGAACAAAATGGAAAGCGCGTTCCACCTCATAGGGGCCAACACAGACAGTGGGCGTGACTGGGATGCAAGGTTACAAGCGGGGGGAGCAGACAAGTGTCCTGAAAAAGCTGAGTGCAATAGTCTAGCTGTTGTGTAGGGTCAGGCGATCCACTGAGGATAACAGATAGCCACTCCCCTCACTGCTCTGTAGGCTAACACCAGCATTTGGAGCAAATGTGATTCAACAGTAGCAGCCAGTGATCAGTAAGGGTGAGACACATTTTTGCTCACCCAAGGCCTCAGTTCTATGTTTTTAACTCTTTCTCTGTGTCTCCTTCTTGTCACCCCTTTCAACATCTCACCTTTCTTTTTTTATCTCTACATCTCTAGTTAATTTTCCATTAATCCGTATGGCTTTTTATTCTGTTTGTCATGGTTTTTCAATTGTTGCACATTCCCTAGCAGCACAAACTGATTTAACCCAATACAGGGAAGTGGTCCCTGGGAAGCAGGAAGTCAATTGCTGTTATTGTGTCAGTGACAGTGTGCTTAACCTTTGTGTTTTCTACCTTTTAGCTCTGGATACATGAAGCAGTCCATGGTTACAGTTCATTACCCTTACCTGGCAATCACTTCTTTTGCCAAATGGTACGTGAAGCACTTTGTGGCTGCTAGATTTCTCTGCCAAGGTCAAAGTTGCTTAATGGTACAGAGCTGAAACATTTCAGTACTTTTTCCTATCTCTCTTTTGTCTTCCTCCTATATAAAAGAAATCCCTCGAGATCATTTACAGGCGTAACAGTAATATTGGCCCAAGAACCAACATTCGAGCTGCACACTGTGCAGCGTCAACATCATTACACCTCAGGCAACAGTACCATAACATTGGATCTATCAAATAAAAAAGAAAGCATCCTTGAAGTTATGGAGCTGTGGATGAGATAAGGAATTTTTGCATACAAGTGTTAGATCACAAGATTTCTCAATTATAGTGAAACTCCATGCAAAGGAAAGGGATTTTCCCACTCTCATAATTTTTTTTTTTTTATTATGATAGATTTAAAAGTCAGATATTTAGATATTTTGATATATTTAAAAGTCTCATGTTATTTTTGTTTTTTAATGATGATAGATTTAAAAGTCAGACACAATGGGGCAGATTCACTATTCAAGTGTACAAACTTTTTTGTGCATATATTGTACATATGATGAATAAGATAAACATTTTAGAATTGATTGATAATTTGTTCCTACATACAAACAAATTTCACAACTGCTCCAGACCACTCAAACTGCATATGCCAGCATATAAATTTGATCAAGACATTTTTTGCCATTTAGACAAAATTGTACAGGTATAAAATTTACATGTGAACAAAATGACCTTTTGCAGTTTAAATACATAAAAAACATGATGAAATCTGCAACAAACAAAAAATAATGTAACTAATATAATCTGCAATTACCTTGCTTGCTGAAGCATAACTGTGAATCTGTCTATACCATATGAAACAGTGGTTACATGCTGAAAAGTATTTGATTCTACACCTATAAGCAAACGCTGAACTGAGCGCTTACCACAGTTGGGTCATTTTAGAAAAATGAACTAAAAGTACAAGATACAAAAGTAAACCCACACACCTTTATGAACGCAGGTGAAGTGCTGAAGTGCAGTGGGCGGGGTGCTGATTAGGAAAAGTTTCAGTCAAGTGACCTTCATTCATGCTATTGTCATTGATACATAGTTACATTCTATTACTTTCTGAAAACCTGGCTCATAACACTGCCGGTCACCACAGAAAATTGAATACAACCACATACACAAGTTGGCTTGGTAAAGAAGTGCATTGCCAGCGTGCTAAAAGGCTGTGCATGCATTTGGACACAGCAAAGAAGGTGTGCAAGTCTGTTGTGTCAAACACATTGTCATGAAGCATTACATATGTTCTTCGTTGATGAATGGCAACCAGAGGACCCTATGCCCAAATCACTCCAGAGAACAGGGCTAACATTCACACTTGCTGAGAAATAACTGACTTGCATGAATCAGCCCAAATGTAGCTGTGCGTTGTGCACTGGGGCACAGTCATGTTGGAATAGAAAAGGGCCTTCCCCAAACTGTTGCCACAAAGTTGGAAGCATAGCATTGCCCAAAATGTCTTGGTATGCTGAAGCATTAAGATTACCCTTCACCGGAGATACGGGGCCTAGTCCAAACCCTGAAAAACAGGTGTGGCCAAATACTTTTGTCCATGTAGTGTACTTTCTATGTGTTGGATAAAAACTATTCAATTATACTTATTTCAACCAGTGATTTACCAATGCCATGGACCCTCCACTGCTCACACTATGAATTATATTTTTTCCTTGCATGCACCTGTGTCAGAATTGTTTACATCTCTGAATCTAAGAAAATATCATTTTCCCTTTCAGCAGCATCAGCTATGCCTGTGACTTGGTCAAGTCAACAGAATGCCCATACATGAGATTTTAGGGGCATTCACTTAGGCTAATTACACATAACATTCACAAGCGTATAATTTAAGAACAGTTGGGATTCATCATCATACAATCAAGGGTGAGAACAAAATTGGGTGTTTCTGCACATTTCACAAATCTGACGTGACTTTCTCATGCAAACCTTTCCCAAGAGCAAAATATGCTCGTTTCTGTGAACATTTTGATGAATGAAGCCCACTGTATTGTTTTGAGACCTGTGAAGAGCAGCTGGATAAGCTGAGAGAAGTTAAGCTGAGATGTTATTGTTATGTGTACTGATACAGAGGGGTTTTACCATTTTGGGGTATGTGTGTCACTGATAAGCTTTTCAGTGAGCTTAAGTTCTAGCAAAGTTTTTCAACCACCCATCATCAACCACAAACACTGCAATACTGAAAAAAAGAGCAAGCTGAAAAATATGTTTTTGATTCCCAGGCCAAGGGGGACACACACAAGGGCAAAAACACGGTTGTCATTGAAGAAACAAGACTATCTTCAATATTTCAAACTGCCATGGAATATTGCCCTGTACCTGTAACCAGCCCTTCATGCTGTGTATGCTGCTATTCCCACAGCATCTTGAATGAGTCATTGCAGGGCATGAATAAGTTATCATATTTACATGTATGCCTTTATCTCAAAAACAGCCCTTTCAGTGAAGATCAGAGGTCTCTCACAGAGACCACAGTGAATTAGGATGCCAGGTGGCACACTGTGAACTCCTGATCTGGCCCCTGCATCTAAGCTTTGCTCAGAAATGGCAGGTCTGACAGTGCTCAAAATTCCTTCAAGAGTAAAAGCTATGAAGTGTCTTTCAGTACATACAAGGCATTCTGTCAATAGGTCAAATTTTAAATAAGCTTTTCTTTTTTCTACAAAATTGAAAGTTACTGCTTGCAGGTACTGAAAAAATGTCCATAAGAATGAACAATCTCAATAGCTTTCAGCATGCAGTTCTGGTGCAGGAATCAAGGATTTGTGCAAATTAGCTAATAGATGCCACACCCAGACCTTCCATGGAAAAATCTTTCATCTTCTATGCAAAATCTTTCACACAGAATCACCAAAGGGTGTACGGAGACCCAACATTACACAACTGTAATTTCCTTCTTTTTATCTGTTTTGGCTCCTTGTTATGTTGTTAGGTAGCTTATAAAATCAGTGGTAGCAAGCAGTGTAGCAATCTTCATTACAATATAAATGAATTCAGAAAAAGAAACAGGCAGATATGATCCAGATATTGGTCTAATGATTTAGGCAGTGGCCTAGAATGGTTAAGGTATGGTTTAAGTAATGGAGGTGGTCCAAGTAAGAAGCTGAAAAGTTGAGCACCCCATGATAGGAGAGAACACAATGAGGTGGGAGAAGACCAGGCACAAGGTAAGAAAAATACTAAGGAAAGACAGAATAGTTTCTTTTCTTCATCTGCAGGTTAGTGCAATGCTGTTCTCCTCCCCGGTGAGTGGGTCTTCCTCCTGTGGTCCTTGAGGTCTGAGCCGTGCATCTCAATCCCGCGCACAGCAGATCCGTAAGGCGACACGCTGCAGTTCTCAGATCAGTGACCAGGCCTCTGCTGGAGCCAGGATGCTGGATTTCTAAAGGGGAGATTGCTGTGTTCCCGACGTCTCCCCTTCACTTCTCAGTTCGACACCCGCTTGAAAGGAGGAACACTGAGTGCTGGTCCAGCATTTTCTTCCCTATTCATTAACATGCTCTTGAGGCTTGCCAGAGCCCGGCTCGCTGCCGGTCATTTCACAGCCATTGCAGTTCCCCCTGCCCGAGTGAACGAACAACATGACTCACAGTGCGAATGGATTTTTCCAAATGGAGCACCTCATATAGGCTCCCCATCAATTCTGTGGCAAGCGAGCAGTGATTGTCAAAGCTGATAGCTCCAGTCAAAGTAATAGGATCATACAAGCATGGTGAAAGCTTTTTTATCTGGTAAAATGGATCAGATTCACAGGTGCGCGCAGCAAGTTGTCAGCAGATGATAGATGCCTGAGTTGGTCTCTATTGAATTAATTCTCCAGTGTTCTCTGGCACGTTGCGTCCTGGGTTAGTCCGTTTCCCTCAAACTGCGCCAGGGACTGCGGTGGCAGCACTGTGTGAAAGCCCGCATTGGGAAAAAAGGCTGGGGGCTGTAATGAGATTCCATTTACATGTCATGGCACCTCTCTCTGCTGACACAGCCGTGCAGGCTCTGGGTCTGGCCGTCACATATAGCTGCAGAAACCCCTTCATCTGCTGCCTGGACCCCACAGCGTTTTCATCTGCAGAGCGGGACTTGAGAACTGTTTTCCGCTGCACTGTTTGCCAAGCCTAATCCAGCAGACAGAAATGTAACAGGGTAGAATCAGTGAGGGTCCAGGAAGATATGAACTGAACAAACACAGAAGATCTTCACAGCAGGCCAGTGGCTGTGTACATGTGCAGCTTGTGTTTGCCCTCCGTAGTTTATGGCATCGTTATGCATTACGCTTGTTACTACAAAGGCTTCATTTGAAATGAGATGGATGTAGCTGTGGTCAGTGGATGGTGTCAATGTGATTTTGTGTACCCAGGTCTAAAACAGGATTAAGCCACACTGACTCAGTGGCTCTAAAGCCCTGCTGTCACGTAATCTTATTGCATGTCAGAGCCCATGACTTGACATGCTTGGATGGATGACACCCCCTGACCAGGGAAAGAGACGGCCAAGTCATACATTCTGCAGATTACATTAGCCGACTCCATTCAAGGGACTTGCCACATTCATTCTGATTACAGTGGTATAGCATTAAAATTTTAGCCATTCCCACTGTAGATACAAGTCCTCTAACAGCACACATTCTGTGTTCCAGCTGGGCATTGCTAGGGGAGTCAGTCTCTACAAAACACCTGAAAATCAGCAGGATCCATTAAGGAGTAGAACCCCAGACTTTTGCCTTAAAACCTGTTGTTGAAAGAATAATAGCATGAATTTGTGATCTGTAAATTGTGACATTAAGTAGGAAAAATCAGTTTGTGTCATCCCAAATCCTTTAAAATACAAACATGCTTTGCACACAATTTACCGTTCAATCCAAACACATTATGCATTATACATGATTCGGGGCATAATGGCCTACATGTCCATTACGTTAACAAAATGACCCAGAGACGATCCTACTGCAGTTCCTTGACAAAGTACTGAATATTTTATGATTACTATTTTTGTAAACTGGGGATTTTGACAAGTATTAAGTGGCAACAAATCAATAAAGAGAGGTATGAATGAAAGTTAATAAGGTCATTAAAATGAGGATTATCCTCTTAATCTGGTCTGCATTGACCAGCCTTACGCTACATGTGCAACAGCAAACAAGGCTACCACTGCCATCTAGCAGTCAGGCAAGGAACTGTTCAACCTGGTCACAATGCCCTTGTCTCTATTGTCTGTAAAAAAAATGCATTATCCAGATTTTTCTTTACAAATCACTATACATCAACTTCATATTTACATATTTAGATGTTGGAGATAAAAAAATGTATATTTAAACGTATATAAATTGAGTTACCAAGAAATTATTGAAGCATTTTTAGCATGCACTAAAACCCTGAAAGCTATATTTGCTAAAACCTGAGAACATTATGTCACTTGGACTGTGCCTCGGTAGAACAGCAGCTAGTGATTTCAGTAGTCAGGAGCATATGTTCTTTTCTGTGCGGCTGTTCCTTCTGCCATAGCAGAACTGCGCGAGAGCTCTGAACACAGTGGCAGCTGCCCTGCTTCATTTATCACAAACAGGAGGTCCGGGGATAATCATAAATAATGCCTTTCTATCGCAATCTCACCACTCAGTGCCCTCTCCAGTGCAGTCTCGTCCACCTTGTTGCTGTTTTCTCTCTCTGTTTTTGGCCTGTTTTGTCAATGCAACAGCCCCTTCGGTGCTTTCAGCAAAACCTGCGCCTTCTGTGTGAGCGCCAATGTGCTTGTTTCAGTATACAGGCAAAGAGCTGTGATTGATTGGCATCCGCGACGGTCAGGGGGCACCCTTAAACTGACACGCGGAGTAAAGCAAGGAAGAAAGGAAGAGAACAAATCAAGGTGACCTGCATTATAATGCATGCTCTCTCAGTTCTTCCCCCGTACAAGGATTTATAATGCGAAGAGGCCATGAGGGGAGGGTTTTTTTTTTTCCAAAAGTGTCTAATTGAGGGGGAGTGCGGTATAAATGCAGGGTTATCGGTGTGATTGAATTGGCACAGATTGGCGCTCGCTGGCCTGCCAAAGGGGAGCAGCCGCCAAATGTAGTGTCTACTGCTCTGGACTCCGGCACATTGCTCTTCCTGTGTCATTTATCTTTTCCATCTCCCACTGACCTGCCAGCGCTAGAAGTGCAAACTCAGGACTCTCGTCAGATTGCTTAAATTTATGGGAAATGAGAAATGCAGTACCTCCCCATCCGTGCGAGTGGTTCCCTGTCACTTACACCTCTCCATGTGTAACACGGACAGTTCCCTCATCTTCTAATGATCACCTAGACTAACTCCTCTACTCTTTAGCCACCAGCTGGAAGAATCCTTCTTCGCTTGTGATGCATGATCCCCAGCCAAAGAAGAAAATATATAAATAGAAAGAGTTTTTTCCCTTTTTTGCTTGGTTTCATTGTTTAACTATTGTTCACATGCAGTTCTTTTAACATTCTGGTAGTTGTACTGGAGACAGTTTCCTCCAAATGTGTAACACAATGAAATGTGTCTGAATTAGTTCTGTTGCACTTTCAAGTTTTTAATTAGGAGTTTTCAGCAGCTCACTTGATTAACAGCCCACCAGAATGTGACACATTGACACCAACTTCCTGTAAAACTTCACTGCCCCAGAAATGTCACAACCCAGGTTGCAATCAGACGGTTCACCCAAGGAGGGAGAGACAGGGGGACATGGGGCCAGGAGTGATAGGAAATCAATGGAATATGAAGACAAAGACTAACTGGACACATAGCATTAATCTTTCTGAGTGGTCTCCTCATGCTTGAAAATGCTTTAATAAGCTCCTGGATATCTCGGGTTCACCTGGCCAGCAGAAAGAACAGTCTAATTGACCAGAATGGAAATGACAAAATTGTACTGTCTTGATTGTTTGCCCAATAAGGAAATGATGCATACACCCATAGTCTCAGTAGAGGCTCCCTCTCTCCACATGCAGTCTACAGATTACCAGTGGAAAATCATTCAAGTTGGTACGTCTTGTTAAATTGTTTAATACTTGGTCCTGACAGAAGTGCAGTAAACCAGTGATTTTACACCTTGTGGGACAGATTTTAATCCCTTTCCATCTGTGAGAGATGGCATTCTGAAAAAAAATGGGATGCTATGTGACAGAGGTCACTAAATAATCGCTACTGCCTTACCACAGTCAACATTTGCTACTTAACAGGTTTATGTGTGTTGGACGATAAATGTAATGGAGGGGAAAGGTTGGTGGGGTGGTTCAAATATTAAGATATCATTGAAAAATATGACATACCATTACTTGTTTTATTTCATTTAATTTAACTGCTGCATTTGGGCAGAGTAGATAAACATGGTGATTTACTGTATAAACCATCCAAGGTGGTACCACTGAGCCCTTTTGCTCTGCACCCCATAAAACACATGAACATTGTATATAATACATATTACACACATATAAAAAAGTCAGTGCACACTCGCATGCACATGCACACAGACTGGCATGTTTATATTCAGCCCCCCCCAACCCAACAACTACAAGGAACAATAAACATTCGCATACAATTCCACACTAAGGATTCAAACTAGGTTTTCATATCCCTCTGCGCTTCAGCCCTCCCTCATTATCTCTGATAAGCCGGAGCATTGTGTATTTGTATTCTGGTCAGCCCTGCCTGTTCCCTCACCGAGCTCTGCATGCCTGCCCGCTTCTCTGCCAGAAACCGCCTGATGCTCGGACCACAGGCCCGGCCACGTCTGTCATAGGAAACAGGGCCAGACAGGGGGGTTGATGATGGGGGCGGGAGGGCGGCAACCGAGTGGGAGGAGATTCCCACCACCCTCCATTTGTTTCAATTTTTGACCCTATAGCCCTCCCCCAACAGTTCGCTCAAACTCCAGTCCTCCATCATGGGGAGCTTCAAAAGGTACCGACTGTCTGAGAGAGTTATTAAAGCATAATATCCTGAACGAATGGGGCAGAGTCTTGTGATCAGATCTTGACTGAAGGGGAGCAAGACCAGAAGGAGTCTGTCTTTTCAGATGTTATGGAAATTTGATTGTGATCACCTGTGTATGCCAGAGTTAAGAAGTAGACAGTGTAATTCTTAAAAGCAGATTATACAAGATCTATATAGTATGGGAGAATGTTTCTGTTTGTATATGTGCATGTGTCTAAGAAAGAGAGAAAGCATGTTGATGACTTAAGGTAACATCATGGTGAAAAGCCAGCGAAAACACTCCCCCCAAGTTGCATTGCAACTGAATTCTGAAATGGCATTTCTCCCACTCCACGATGCACTGGGATGGTTGCCCAGTGATACTGCCACCGTTGCACGTTCATTTCCTATCAGCAGAGGTTTGTGTCTAATTAGCAGAGGACCATGTTTAGGATCCCCTCACTAAAAGCCCTTTGATTAGTCACTGGTGCGAATGTCTAATTGCCTGATTGTACTGTCATTTGTGTGAATGTTTCTTACGTTGTGTTACTTATCAAAAGGCAGCCTACCAAGATAATTATACAGCTTGTACTGAAATCAGAGAGGCTGTGAAACAAAGACACTGTTGTAGGAGGTAGATGCAAGCCAACATTTCTTTTAGAATTAGCCTTTCATCAGCCAGTGTTCCAGAGGTTTTCATTAGTTATTCATTTCTGCCACGTGCAACCCTACAGCATTCAACGGTGGACTGCACAGTGACTCCTCCTTGCCAGGTGCACATTGAGGATTTTAAAGGTTAAATGAGTGCACAGATCTTTATTTTCAGCAGTTTTAGTGCAAGCCAAAACTGTAACTTTATGTGGTCCTGACATTTACCTGAAGCATAAATTGCACATGAGGTGATCATGACGGATTCACCTGTACCTACATCTGAGATGTGTTGTTTTTACTGTCAAACGGGTGAGGAAAACTGGTTTGGTCAATGTTTTTGTTTTGAGTTGAGGATCCTCAGCATTCATTTAAAATTCACCAATAACAATTCCACTCCATCTTACATGAGTGCATGTGAGGGGCATGTGTGCGCAAAGGCCAACCATTGGCTAACTAGTGAAAACAATCATCCAATCAGTGTGTGATTGATTAGCAGTGTTATAAACTGGTTTGTAGCTGCCGCAGTGATGCTATTAGTTTGCCAGTTGGTTTTGCTTTGGTTCCTGGTTTCTTGAGTTTTTATTAACATAAATAACATAAATTCTTCTTTCTTTTTTAATGGAGGTGAACTGACCAGCAACACCACAGATGGTGGGAGTGGGATGCATACTCCCTGGAATTTTGAGAGACCTACCATTATTTTTGCAAATGGCAGGACAAGAAGGACAGCATTCTGTAACACCACTTGTAGAATTATATATTTGGGGTTTTTGTGCTTGTGTGCATATGCCTGCATGCAGTATGCAAGCATAAACAGTATGTGGGGTTATATGAGGGGGAATGTATGCGCGTGACATGTCCACGAACACGTCTGTCTGTTTAGAAACCTGGCTCTCCCTCCATGCCACAGGCTCCTGCTTGACTATCTCATTTGAAATGCTCTTAGAATTGACTGAACCCCACTCCCCTGAGTAAGCCGCCTTGGCGCGCATGCCAAGTGCATCTCCCAGCATGCTGCTGAAGCAGGGAGCTCTGGCAGGGTCCGGCGCTGCAGCTGTCCTGGGGGAAAATGTAATTATTCCTGTCTCCAAGCCCCACATCTCCCTGCCAAACCTTCCGCCTGCCTCCAGTCCAGGAGGGGGGTGCTGGGTGTGCTTAACCGATCGACCCAAGTCTGGAGCTTTGAACTGGACCCTCCCTTCAAATTGACCACACCTTTCCTGGACCCACAAACCCCTTGAGGGACTCACTTCCTGAGGGTGCACATTGGCAGCCCAAGTGTTTTTCTTTTTTTTTTTTATTCACACTGTAAGCTAGTTTTAAATTAAATCTCATGTTAACATCTCACAACTTCGCTTGCTGTTTGTGTTGTATGCATTACAGTTAATGCAGGGTGCTGTCCCCTGTAATTGGGAAAGGCAGCACTAGGATTAATACATGGCTGATGAGCAGCAGAAATCTGATCCCTCCTGCCGCTCTGGCAATTAAAGCAATCACACATAGGCACACATGTCCACCTGTATTATGTTTATATTGATGGCAGTCGACCAGAGGCCGGTGTTTGCAAATCACGTTCTTGCTTGTCTTATGCTGGCATTGTCTTTGCTCTGAAAGATTTGCTTTCACACAGTATTCTTACTCTGTTCAGGTCAAATATACCAGTTCTGGGTTTGATAATAAAACAGAATTTAAATGAAATAATGGTCAAAAGAAGCAGTGCTCGTTTGTTTTCATTTGAAGAACGTACAATATTTGATGCCTCTCTTGAAAACTGTTAAACAGCTCTAAAATGGAATTTCCCCGAAAATGTCTGCGGAGGTGAGTTTTTAGGATGCTTTTCTGCAGAGGACTTGCAATACTGCAAAACTTTGTTAATTAAGAGCACTAACAAAGGAACCACAATTTGCATCCAAATATTAAATATGTTGTTTTCCCATGGAGAATTGCTTGCATCATTGATGCACCAAACCTATTCAAAATATAGAAGGTCTTTCTTTAATCCTTTAGCCTTAATCAATCCTAATCCTTGTTTTGACAAGCATTTTCAAGGTCCAAGGTGAACCCCTAGCCTTTGATCATGCTCCTGAAATTGAAATTGCCATCTTTACTTGACTTGCAGAAAATCAATCAGATTTGACTTGCAGAAAATCATTTCCCGTTTTTATTATTCACATATTTAAATCCCAAAATCAGACTTCTCAATAGAGCACCCAACATTCAAAAATATTCATTAGCAATTAGCTTTAAGACAGGAATGATGATAAAATCTATGTTCTTTAAGGACAGAATCGACATTGATCTTTAACATGAGGATACATTGCAGACATAGAGGTTTTGACTGTAATGATCCCATAAATTTCCCCTAGCTGCAGATCATGAGCTCTTTTTGTTTAAAGGAGGATCATAAAGTGCCTTCCACACAGACCTATCCTATACATTAACCCCAGTTTGACTCTCCAGGGTGCATCTATCTATTTAGAGTCTTCACACAATCCCTGCCACTGTTTTCTATGAAGAGAATCCAAAGTCAACCCCTCAAGTCCCCCAGACAGAGTTGACAGAAGGAGAGAGAGGTAAGGAGTGGGTGGTGAGAGAGTCAGGGCCTTAATCCCAATTTACACATGAGTGCACAGCAATAATGACAGACAAGATCATGGAGAATCACCGTGGTTCCATGGAACACACACACACACACACACACAGGTACACACACCAGAACACATGTGTTAGCACACATTCACAGATGAGTTGCCAGATATGACTGCTGTAGGGCTCTGTTTAGGGGAGAGATTACGATTATGGTCTGGATTATTTCCCGTTTAGAATTTTAGAGATGACAGGGGAAAGAATGTAAATAAATTTTATGAGGACTGTACCCCTTCAGTTGAAGAAGTAATGAAGTCCTAACACACGCAGGTATTTGATTACTGTAAACAGGGATAGATGAACAAGAGGAAAACTAGAACAACAAATTTGACAGACGAGCCTATTTCTGACAGAGGAGTTAAATATGCCTTTGCCACTGGTATTTACAACTGTTCATTAATAAGCACAATTTGATTACTTAGCATTTTTTACCTGTTTTTTATGTGCATGTGTGAGAGAGAGAAAGATCTACAACCATCCTTCAGCAAGCATGAATCTAATCATCACACATATTTTGGAGCACTCAAGACACCAGTGTTAGAGCAGACCATTCAGTGATGCGTGCGCATGCACACACACACACACACACACACACACACATACACACACACACACACACACACACACACACGCAAACACACACACACACACACACCTGACAGAGAGGGAAATGGCAACATTATTTTCCTGCTTGTGTGACCTGAAACCAAACACCTGCCCTGTTTGCCTGCAAAATCCGGCTTGCCAACCTGCCAGAACCGACATGCATGGGACCGATTTAATCTTTTGCATTCTTCTGCATTTCCCATTGACAGGTGGTGACTCTTACACTAGGGGGATATCAACATGGAGCCAGGGTATACAAGTGGAGCTAAGAACCCATGAAAATTTTAATCTCCATTGTGTGCATTGAAGACTGCAGCACAACATGCTCAACGGGTCATCACGCTTAACAGGATTCAGCTAACCTGAGGTTAGAGAACATTACGGGATTTAAAGTTGTTACCACTGTCCCCTTCTTAAGGGTGCCCTACCCGGGATTGTCATCTAACGACAACACAACAGACACGCAATCTGAGAGCGCTCTGAGTTCTGCAAGCATGACAGCACTGGTCGAACATCATTTAAAGGACCACTTAAACTTGAAGCTTTGAAATCGATAGCATTTTAAATGAACGTGGACACATTTTAATGGCCACATTACCTTTTGAGGTCTAAAGAAAAGAGGGGAGCAAGAGGCCACCGGAAAAGGGGATATGGAACGGAAATTGACAGCTACAACAGCAAAGCAGGCCTCAGAACCATGTGTCCTGCTGGGTCTTTGTCGCATTAAGGGGGGTAATAGTCATCTTTCACACTCATATGCTGGGTTGAATCCCCCTCAAAGCTTTGTTGGGCTAAACTGAAAAGCTTGTGGATTCCCAGCAGGTTGCCGTAGTCCTCCCAGAGCATGCATAAAAGATATCTTCATGCCCTGTCCTTAAACTCAGCCAGACATTGGTCTTTAATGTGGAAATCCTGAACCATGTGGCTCTGCGGCTGGAATTGCATTTGCAATAGTTAATACGCTGGGTCACCGCTCAACCCGTGCCAAATTATTTAATTCTGATCAACTATTAATTACAATCTGCATTCTTGTGATTTTCACTTTATGCGATATACTCCATGTGGTGCACTCTGTTCTGTAATTCTGTAGCCATTTTTCATCTGTGACAATCCAATTTACCATAGTTAATAATTAAAAATTCAAATGGACTGCTACTCAGTATAAGAATATGTGATAACAAAGCCCTCTGTTATTCTACCAATGCAGCACATCTTTTTGATTTGGAAAAAAGGATGAGGTAGATTGCCTTTTGTAAGCAACTCATCACTTTTGCCAATGGGATTACAACGGATGAGACAGTAAAAACAGCAAATGTTCCCGTCTGTGTTCTCCAAAAGCACAGTAAAAATACCCCTTCAGTTTGAACTGTGGTTCTCTCTGTTGCAGTCCCATCAACAGCTCTGTGAGCTAACTGGCTGTCACAGAGGTGAATATGCCATCGGCAGTTATCTTAAGCTCCGAATCCAATGTGCTTTGTAGCCACTACGAATTCAATCATACTGTGTGTGTGTGTGTGTGTGTGTGTGTGTGTGTGTGTGTGTGTGTGTGTGTGCGCATGTGCATGTGCTCACTGAATGGTCTGCTCTAACACTGGTGTCTTGAGTGCTCCAAAATATGTGTGATGATCAGATTCATGCTTGCTGAAGGATGGTTGTAGATCTCTCTCTCTCACACATGCACATAAAGAAAGAAGGGGTAAAAAAAAAGGTGTGTGTGTTGGCTGAAGGTGAATGTTTGCATGTGGCTGTTCAGAAATTCATAAAAAATAAGATTAGTGAATATGAGTGAGTATGACTGTGACATTGTAAGCATAGTAGTGTGTGTGTGCTTGGGTTTGTGTGTGTGTGTGTGTGTGTGTGTGTGTGTGTGTGTGTGTGTGTGTGTGAGAGAGAGAGAGAGAGAGAGAGAGAGAGACAGAGAGAGAGGGAGAGATCAGTGAGTGTGATAGCATAAGGAAATCAATCATCTGTAGGCAACCAATGGGGGCTTGGCCTGGCCAGAGAGATGTAATGCACTGAGCCAGGGTCAGTAATCTGCTCACGTAGGATATAACCCTAGTGCAGGTGGTAGGTCACTGATACGCGTGTGATGACCTCACCCTGGCTGCTCCACCTTACTGACTAGCCTGGCCGCTTGCTCCTCTCATACAAGGAAACTTACAAGCAAGCCCTGCTTATCTACCTCAGGCAGAACCTGTCTTGTTCGGCTCATGAACCCTCACAGCCATTATCTGTCCGGAGGTTATCTCGGATGACCCATACATTCAAGTGCACTGACCACTTTCAGTCACACATGTGCTCAAACCTTTGCAAGGTGCAAAGCTGAACCCCGTTTACAACTACATTTACTGCAGTAAGCAAAATAACAGGACTTTAAATGGGCAGGGTCAATCGAGCTTAACCTCCTTCAAAACAAACATGGCCAGAGTGCAAACTGTAAAAGCATTGCCATTAACATAATAGCAGGGTTGGGACAGCAATCAAACAGCCCAGTGCATGAATAATAATACCTTTATATACATATTTATTAATGATTATACTCAAGGTTCTCTCAGCCTTAAAGTGTAATATTTGCAGGTGAGGTCCACAAATTACACACATACACCACATCAGTATGAATCCCAATTGTAGAGTTTAGCCTGTGAAATTTTATCTGGAAATTAAATTGTATTAAGCACATAGTATGCAGTGGAATGTCATAAACATGGCGAAACATGCATTTCATTCATCTCATTTACGATATTAAATACTCAATGGGAGATATGAGAGGTTTGCATTAGCATATGAACTATTATTGGATCATCTAATTCACACACAATTCTTTTATGGTTATTCATGAAATAACATTTAGTACTTTTCGGATTCAGGTTCTATCTGCATTCCATTGATGATCTGATTGCAGAAAATTTCATTTTGCTAGAAATGTATGTTCTGTCTGATATTGTTGAATATTTGAAGGAGTTTGCAGGAGGTGGTTTGGAGTGTCATTATATTGTAAGATTTTTTAAAACTGTATTCAGTCAAATGAAATTCAAGAGTACACTTGCTTTCGGACACCTTGAGGGGTGTGATAACATCCACCACCCCCTGAACACAAACATACACACAAATGCACCCCCAGAATTTGTGCATTAACAAACACAGAACTCATTTTATCACATTTATCATTTTCTTTCCTCCATCTCCTCTTCATTCTTGGCACCCATCTCCATCTTGTGCCATATGACAAGTTCCTCTCTAAGATATCTGAATGTTTGCCAGGCGATTGGGCACAAGCCAGTGAACATGCTCAGCCAGTTCCCCTGTGTGAAGGCCGCCTTTGATTACCGCACCCCATCCCTCGGTGCTAACCGCCTGTTCACAGCAGGCTTGTGAAAGGCCAGGCATTCTTTTAAGCCTTCCCCTTCGGTTTTTTCCGGTAAACAGCTTCACTCATTAAAGAAATGTGTACTTGGTCTCTGTTAGAGCGGGAAAGAAAGAGCAGCACCCCTTCCCCCCCAAGTTCTTTCAAGCGTCTTCTTCGCTTTTGATGTGCTCTAATGTATGTTCTGCCACACAATGCTGTGGGAGAAAAGTTTTCTCTTGGGCTTCTGTCTCTTCGCTTTAGCGTTACCGAGCCGCTGCAGCTGCGCTCCTGACTTCTGTGATCGCTTTTAAGGCTGACTCTGTAGCCAAGTACAAGCCTGCTTGTTACTGGGAGCATTACTCATTACTATTACAGAAATAGTTCACACCTGTCTGTTTAAAAGAAATATATGTAGACTGAGAGCCCTTTACCAGTGTACCCCTTTGCTTAACTCTTTGTTATGAATAATATATGATGTTGTAGCGAATGCACGGAGTGCAACTATGAGTGTTATTTTTACTGTTGTGTAACAGGCTTCAGGTTGCTCTCAACCAGGTATGCAGAGGCTAGCTGAAGGGTACAGCAAATTTCTTTGTACTTGCTTGGGTAATTTATGGTAGACCAACTATATGAAAGAGCTTTGAATGAGAAAGTCAGAAAAAAATATAAACATGAATGAAATTTCAAAACTTTGCTACTTTGTTCATCCAATTATTTTTGAAAATATGCCTGACTCTCACATACAAATCCTCACTTGCACACACTAGCATGCACACTCACCTTGTCATTCAACTTGAATATGCTGAACATTTCATTTGCTTGCATCCACGTATGTGGGATAAAGCACCATTACAGACCATACATCTCCTAGCACCCCACCCCTTAAAAGCTACATTTTGGAAATATTTGGCTTTTTCCAGTGATCAAAGCATTTTTCTCTCTTTCAGGCAGATAGAAATGGAAGTATTCTCACAGAGCTGTTAGAGACAGATGCAAATAACTTATCCAACGTTTAAAAGTAAATGGTTACATTTCTTCAGCATTCCATGTTTATTGTCATAATTAACGAATGGCTGTGTGCCATGTGTAAGAGTGTGTTTATGCAGTGTTTCAGTACCTCTCTGCAGAAGGGCTGAGAGTGATAGAATTGAAATATTCAACTGTTCCTCATCATTCACTCAAGACTGTGCTCTGTTTACCAACACCGAAAATATGCAAAGCATCTATGCAGGCAACACGCTTCAGTTGTATGGTCTCAATGGCATACAAAACAGATCAAGACAGCCAATAAAAAAATACTCCCTTCAATCATTTTATGGAGATTCCTAAGCTTTCAGTAACATGGTACAACGTTTTACAGGCTTAAAAGAGGTATTAGTATGTCAGTTATATTAAGAACAAAAATGTATTCCTTTGCAAAAAGCTTTTCCACCACAATTTGGAAGCAGACACCATTCTTTACTTATATTGGTACACTTTACTGTATAACATCCATTAAAATGAGAGTTTTCTTGGCTCTGTCATCGTTTTAAAACTCTTTACAAAAATGTATACCTTTCTAATGGAAAATGTTAATGTTGTATGCTATTCCAGATATGGGTTGAATGAGGGGATGTGAAAAGGATTTTTTTCTTCAACCAATTCATGTGGCTTTGTTGGTCCAGACATTCAGCTGACCATTTGCATTGTTTCATTTCCAAGACATGCTGAAGTAAAACATAAAAAATATAGCAAAAAAGAAACACAATCAATGCACACTATTACATGGCAGTAGGATATAAACATTGGAGGCAAGTGGACATTGGATGACCCCTAATGATTTCCCCGGGCAGGGAGGTTACTAGATCCTGTAGCACACAGTTACTAAAACTAGAACTTTTTTTTTACTTGAAAATTATACTATTTGGACTTACGAATGGCAATTACAAACTGAAAACTAATACATTTTAGGTTCATGGTCAAATTCTGTACTAATAATTTTTAATATGATGCCCTCGTGCCCAAAGCACACAGTCCTTATATTGTGCCAGTCTAAACTCTAATGTCTGATGACAGAAACTTAAATTCAATACTTTTCAGAGCTCTGCAGTATTATCATATTATTTTAGGTATTTAAAGAAAGTGATATCATAACATAAGCACTGCTGTTCGACAATACACTATACTATACAATATACTATACTATGCTACGCTATGCTCTACTATATTACACCATACTATACTATACTATACTATAATATACTATACTATGTATAATATGCAATGTAATGCATGATCATTGTTGTTGAATATTGACAATTAATAAGGAAACTGTGGCTTTAGGAAACAGCAACAGCAAGGCTTTCTTGTGCAAATAGTTATTATTTTTTATTCTAAATCACAACAGCTCTGCCAACAAACTTCAAAGCTCATGAAAAGAAAATCATATGATGCATTCCTTGCTGTCTTTTATTGAATTATTTACTTTAATGATCAGTAAAATAGACATCATGTCATGGTACCATGCTGTTTGTAGATATATTTATTCACTGAGGGTTTTGTATAATTCATATACAGGTGAGGTAAGCACTGAAATGCATTTTTGGCTGCAGATGGTAATGACATGTCATTAGACTTCTCAGCTATGGAGCCAACACTAATTGATTGGTTCACTGGCAAGGAAGATTACCGTCAATATTCTGTACAAATTCATCCACTGGTTCAAGCTGACAATAAAAGGTAGGCATATTATATAGGTCTTTTAATTACTAGGCTTTTATCCTATGACCCATCTTTTAAGTGTTGCATTTTCTGTGATCCACATCCTATCAAAATTTAGCCATAAGCTCAAATGTGAAAGCACACAGAACCAAATTATACAAATGAATTTATGAAACATTGTGTAGGTTTGCTCTGAAATAGAGATTCTTCAGTTTGTGTGAGGTAATGTGGCCCATACTTGCTTAGTATCACTTGGCTTCACTTTCACATGGCAAACCTATTTTGGCAAGCCTTTCTACTGGCTCATGAAAAAACATTGTGTGTAAATGTATAAACAGTATTCTGTTGTATGGATTTTTTGTGTTGATTCTGTATATTACAACTAGCAAGCCAGCTAACTACCTGAAAAAAACTAGTTGATGTTATTGATGTTATATTGGCATATCACCTGTATTATAAATATTTTGGTTAGTTAGTTAGCTATCTGTATTTGGTGCACAACCAAGTGCAGTTGTGTCATTTTTTGCCAAGGATAGAGGATAACTTACAATTGGCTACAAGGATGTAATATAGAAAGGGAGACTGGAGCATTTTTGATGACAAAATGCAGCATGAAATTAAAGAAGAGGAAGAAGAAAAACAAGAAGTAAAAATGGTTCAAGTTCAGGAATTTAATGTGGGTCCATATGAGATTGTATCCAACTCTGTTTCTTTAAATGAGGTTAGGTGGTACAGAGGTAAATGTTTCTCAGGAGTCAGACCTCAGGGTCATCATCGTTATTTCTGCTGGAAACCCCAAAAGGGCCTCTGTGCTATGCCCCACCAAGCCACCAGCCAACCTGGAGAATGATATGCTAGTCATCCCAATTTAGGGCGAATGTCTAAGGAGGTGACATAAGGTGTGTTCTTCAGATGTATTTAACCACTCACTTCAGTCCCTCTCACAAACCACCAGTGCATCCCCATGACAGTTAGAAGACCACTGCACTACAATTTGTTGAGTATTGTACAGTAAAACTAAAATAATCACATAAAATATGAGGTACTGTATGACACAATAAATTAATATAATACACTATAACATTTTTTTCAGGATTAATTAAACCATGCATATCTCTCACACATGGTAAATGTCACATTTCCTGAAACTTATGAAGATATTTGTTCTTTCTCCAGCATAGGAAAAGAAAATTACACAGTACACAGCAGAGCGAACAAAAGCTCTTTGACTTTTGCTTTCAGTTTTAACATACTACAGAGGCAGCTGCCATCTTACAGCGTGTTTTACAAAGGCAGGGAATTTTAAAATTATGAGGTGAGTCACCTGCAAATAACATCAAAAGTTGCCTGGAAAAGTTTTGCCACCAATCCCTCCGCCCTATCTACCTTAGTTTTAAGACTTTAATATCAAGTCTACCGGATGCAGTAAAGGAGGGAATGCTGACTGGGTGATTTTATTGCTTTTATTAGCTCTTTTTTCCCATCACTTTAAATGCATCTTCTCTCAAATTGACGAGTCGAGTGCAGGTTTATTGTCCTTTTTGAATACATTTCCTTTAGACCTAATTATGCTGGCAGCCCCTGGTATGACTGAATGTTGTAAGAAGACACGGGAGGGTGAGGCCAGCATTTTGAATCGAATGATCTGGAAGGGGGAATGATATGAGTGAAGTCCTTCCAGCTGCTGTCGTACTTACCTCTTGGTCACAAAAGGCTTTGCCTCTGGCATCTATAAAGGGGCTTTCCTCTTACATGCGCTAATGTAGATAACGGGGGTGAAAGAGGGACAGACAGGACAGAGAGAACAAGTGTGTGTATTAATATGTGAGCACTCAGGCATTTCATTCACAATCAACCTCAAGTGAGATGGCGGCACTTGAGACACTCTCCAACAGGTGTTGAGAGGGACACTGAATTGTGGACCCTATTTTGTTGCAATCATGCCCTTGATGTGAAATGCTGGAATTTCCCAGGGCAGCATGAGCTTGTGACAAGTGCACCGTTTAAATGTGTGAATCTAACTTAGTAATCATACTGTGGTCACACCTTACTGCCTGTTTTGGTGACTCAGTAGGTTATCACTGTTTTATTGCACCCCAGGTAACAGCGCACCTGCAATTCATGTATTTCAGACTTCAAAATTATATTTTAATTAATTACTTTCACTTTCTTCATTCATTCATTTGTCCTGAGGTTTCCTCCTTTTAAATCTTCCCTCTCGTTCCTCACCCATTCGCAGCGGGCGCCAATCTGCAGGAAAAAAAAAAGAAAACAGAGGGCAGAACAGCGCGAGAGGGGGAGCAGACACACAAACAGTAGTCTACGTCCCAGGACGTAACACATTTATACATACATCCATACATCACGTGTTCATAAATTTCTTCATCCTTTCATTTGTTTAGGCACGTATTCTTGCATCCTGTTGCTTATTTTTTGTAATCTGTGAGATTTAAGCCTGGTAGCAATGGCATCAGTATATTACATTGTTAATATTCATACAATAGGAAATTCTGAAACCCCTTATAATGAGGAGGTATTTAGAGAATTCCTTGTCATTCCCCTGAATAAAATGTATAATTTAAAACAGTATGGTGTGCACCTGCATAGATCTAACATAAAACAGGCACTTGGGGAGTTATAGAGTAATTGAACAAATCACAGTTTTCACAGTTATTTGAAGATATTTTAGATTATGCACTATACTCTATCTTTGTCGGTTACATAAGCACAGGAGAACAGTGCAGTCAGTAGAAAACCAGACAGCAGGGAAAATGTTCATTCATCAGACGGAGTGGTACAAATTCAACACATGGTGTAGAAGTTCTGTCTCAAAATAAGATTACAAAGTGTTGAATAATAATTGCATTAAACACTTATACTGTTAAGTGATCATGCCAGT
The DNA here is from genome assembly GCF_013368585.1 of Megalops cyprinoides. Taxonomy (NCBI): domain Eukaryota; kingdom Metazoa; phylum Chordata; class Actinopteri; order Elopiformes; family Megalopidae; genus Megalops; species Megalops cyprinoides. The sequence continues at coordinate 17,907,635 of NC_050594.1, read as the reverse complement.
GGATGGTAATCAGGGTATTTTCACCTGCCTGTCAGTAATTGCAGAAAAGATAGAGGACTGTAAGTATTCCAGGATAAGCTCATAGAAAAGGGGGACCATTTTCCATTTATAGACACCATACAGTTATGGAATGAATCTATTAGCTATTCTGTAATGGAATGTTCTATCAGTAAATTAGGCTATCTTTTCCATTTCTTCATCTTTCACGTTTCTGTGTTTGTTGATCATGGTGGATGGCAGTAGCAGGCATAGACAGATAACTAGAATTATGATAGATACGTTTTCAACTGGGCAAAAATATTGGTTAATACAGAAGCCTTTGGAGGCGTTGGAAAATGGGTCATAATGTGATTGTATTGCAGTTCCTTCAGGACTGTGGACAGTCCATCCCAGACGTTGGAACTGCAGGGAAGAGTTCAGGGGCTGTCCAGTGCTGAATCGCAGAAGCAGCTACACATAAAAGCCTCACCATCCAGCTGCCTTCATTCAGACAGTGACATGAGGCTGTATAAAAAGGGAGCGCTCCTTCCCGGGCTGAGAGGTGCGAGGCTCTCACACGGTCATTGCTAATTGGATGCTTCTGTTTGTGTTTACTCTGCCCTGAGCAGACTTGGAGGACAACTATGGCAAGCGCATATATATTCCACATATATTCCCATCATGCCTCTGCTTGCAGTAGGCCCCCCAGGCTGCACTCTTTTTCATCCACAGGGGAACCCTCAGTCCAAAAGAAAAGCAGCTGCTTGATGTTCATTTCTGTCTTGCACAGGAGTAATCTGAAGGGGCCAGCACAGTCTCAATGTATTATGTATTAAAAGCCTAACAAACCTCACCTTTGTTTATGAATTCACGCTTTTCTGTCCTTTATTCTCCCTACTCCAGCCACCCCCATGGACATAACCACCAGCCTTGTGACAGTCTATTTACAGAAATAATGAACTGATCAGCCGATCCACATTTTGTCAATGCACTTTACATTTCATTACATTACAGTAATTTGATGACGCTTCCCGTCATTGTAAATGGTAGACGTGTAAGTATTGTATTAAACATTCATGTTGTGATTCAGCATGAATAAGGGGGAACATATTGACCATTTGAATTTAGTTTTGATTTTAATCCTTCCATATGGCACATGATGGCATGGTAGGACACTGAGATTGAAGGACCAGCATAACATATGTACATGTTGGGTGTGGGTATGATTTGCATAACAATCCTAACCATTATTATTATTATTATTATTATTATTATTATTTTAATACTCATGATAACAAAATGGAACTATTCCACTGGTGTTTGTTGACCTTATTGTATAAACAGTGAAAAAGAGCATGAAGAAGAGCTGAAACCACTGCCGGTCTCTGTGGAACCCAGGCCTGATTGCTGTAATGTGTCTGATCACTGCAGTTTTGTACAGCAGTCAGTGGTAGCCTGTCGCAGGCAGATATCAGCTGAGTTTTCTCAGGCAAGAAGAGAATGAATATGCATGGCTCAGGCACTACATGGCATGTAATTAGCAGGAGCGTTGGGAGCCAGTCCACCGTCAGCCGCGTCCAGCTGAATATTCATGAGCTCGAGTCACTCTCCGCCCGTCTGACTGCATTAAGTAGCTTGTTCGATAACTGTGACTGCCAAATCTCACTCATCTCACCACTCTGACTCAGGTCATAAAGACAGGGATATCCTTTCCCAAAAACACATGTCGCCATGGATGAGCTGTCAGTGATAGAATTAGAATAAAGAATGAATGAGAGTGAATGATGGGTAGGTGAAAATTATTAAGTGGGAAAATGTTACATCACATCTAAATCTACAGGCTACAGATTTCTATTTAACATACACTCAAAAAACATGTGTAAATGTGTAAAATGAGGGCACGTAAAACAATCCCTACCTTACAAAGTGTACAGGGGACTGTGTTGTACGGCTGATGAGAATTTGATGAGAAGAAATCACATGGATCCAATAGGAGGGGACATTAAAATATTTAGAAGGAAATATGTAAAATTACAAAGACAAAAAGTTCCTTTTGCTGTTTTTTTTTTTTTTTTTTTGCTGTCAGCTCTCAATCAATATAATTATTATGGAAAAGATTTAATTCATAGCTTGCAAAGATAGATTTAGATCTTTCTGCCCTAAGGCACAACCCTGCCATGCAGTGTGTTTCTTACTTGTTTATAAAGCATAAAGGTGCGTAAACAGCACCTGAATCCCTGGACCTTTTGGCGTGAGATTTGACTGTATCTAATCTGGTAATGCATTCTCAGAAACTGACTTAATGTTTTACCCATTCAAGGTGAAGGTCTGGGGTGGAAGCAAATAGTTACAAACTGTGTCAGGTCAGTAATCCATACAGACAGAAAAATATGAAGGTAGAAGTATAGGATATACACTATATGTATACTTTTTTACCCCCTGCCTTGTGGCACATGAAAGTGTGTGTCCCTATTTACTGTGAATATGATCTGTGGATCTGTAAAGAATCAGTGAAAAATGAAAAAAAAATTGTCATCTCATAGTGATGAAATTTTTACAGAATATTCAGTTTAGTGGTTTGGTTGTACTAGGCTGGATTGTAGTGATTTTGGGTATAGCAAGGTGTTTTTTTTTCATGGAGAAGAGGAGCAAATTAAATGAGGGTTGCATCTGGGCTGATGCCTTTCTCTGTGTTTAATTGAAAACAAAGCCCGGATAACAGTCATATGTTCCGCAAAGTGATCCACTCGCCCGGAGCAAAGCCGGGTGGCATGTGGCTACAAAAAAATGACAATCTGCCCCTACTGCTGATGGAAGTCTGTAGGCTTCTGTGTTGCAATCTGCTGCTTTTGCCTGTCAGCCAACCTTTACTTGGATGTTTTGTTTTGCTATTCACACATTTCTTATTACAACTGGATGCCATATGTTGTAGATTTGAGAGCAGGGATGAGGCAGGAATAGGGGTCTACAGCCTGAACATTAACATAGAAAAACCTTTTTCTGAGTATTGATTAAAGGTTTCATTGGGTGACTCACCAGAATTCCTTGAAATTGTAATGGTTTCATGAAAACCATATCTCTGTCAATGTGTGGTCTTAGCATGGTCTATCTTAGATTCTGTTACCATTCTGCCTACCTTGTTGCTAGCTTTCCGCAATCATAAGAGAATAAAGAGGCCATGTGACTTATTTCTCTTGCCAAAAAAAAGCCTTCAGCCTATAACAACTAGCTTTTCGAAACCTTCTGGGATTAAAACCCTTTAAGGCTGTATTATTTCCCCTCCCACACTTCAATGTTGATGAGTCTGGGTTTGTGCAATGAGAGACAGAGCACAGGAACACAAAAATATCTAGTGTGAAAGCTGTTGCCGTGTGAGCGTGCACCGAGTGCTCGGCTCTTTGTTATCTCTCTGTGGGAGAGCCAGCCCTCTCCTGCCTGGTCTGTTAACTCCCACAGAGCAGGTGAAGCCACTCAAACAACCTGGTGCCTTTGCGGACTGAGTCCAGATCCTGGGTGACTAAACATCCCAGGTGACTTTCCAGATGAACCCCCCCCCCCCCCCCCCCCTTATTGTTCTGAGGATGGACACTCCAGCCAAGGACGCTGATGTCCTCAGAGAAACCTCCTGGAGGGTAACTGCCTTTCATCCCTACGGCTGTGCATTCATACCAATCCAAACAGACATCCATGGTGATCTTCAGACAAAAGCTGTCCCCAGGAACAAAAATGGAGGCAAAAACATTGTAGTCTATGGTGGGAATTGTGCCATCGTGTGGTGGTTTTTGAAGGGTATGTTAGCTTTCGTATTTTAGAAATGTATCTTCTCGTGTAATTAAGACATACATATTGAAACTGGCTAATGTGCTTATTTTTTATGTTATTTATTTATTCATTGGATTTTAGTGCTATAGGTGCTAAAAACCCTTTTTAACAACAATTATTATTATATATCATATGATGAATAATGAAAGCCAATAAGTTGCAGGGGTTTCTGGAATTGTCAAACTTCAATATGGATTATGTTTAACAATATGTTTATGCTCTGTGTGTGTGACTCAGACGGTATCTCTGCTGACATAAAGCTGGAGCTGACATAAATGGTATTGATTCAGAGGAACCACACCCACAGCTATTGCATAATTCCTTAGACTGTGGCACTGCAGAGGTCAGAGGAATGAAGTGTAAAGTCTTGTGTTTGCTACTACTTGAAAGACACATCACATCATCTCAGGAAAAGATCCTTGGCTTTACTTATGCATCTGAACCCCTTATCTACATCTTCAAATCTTTATTAAATCTCAAATGCATTATTACAATGTAATTTTTGCACCAATTTAATCTTGACCAACTACAACACATTCATAGTTCTGTTTCCAGGGTCCTTACCTACACCAAATCCCAGGACCATATTCCACCAATCCTCTCTAAGTTCCAGTGGTTACCTCGTTAAATTTAGAATTAGTGCTGAGATACAAATCTCTGCATGGCCTCTTGCTTGCAATCTCAAAGCTCTATATGTTGCTCTACTGCTGATGATTTAATCATCTCATGGTCTTGATTCCACACCATAGGGGATTGTGCTTTTAGCTGTGAAGCACCTAAATTGTGGAATTCCCTTCCTTAATATACCTTATCTATAGGCTCATCTATTTAAAGGCATTTTTAAGCCTATAGCTGTTGGATAGAATGTTTTATACCTTGTATTTTTACTAATAATATTTTACACTTTAATAATAACATTTTACACTTTATTTAGTATACCCCTATTCAACTGTGTGTTCACCTTGACTTTTTAATTATAGTTTTTTATTATTATTCCATCCGTACCTACAGCAGAACGTTGTATGTTATATAATGACTCCTGCTATCTGTGACACAGATTAATTAATATTGCATATATTCTCAGCCTAGGCTACGTTTCTCTGAATAAGATTGTCTGCTAAATGTAAATGCAAAATGTAAAATTGGTTTTAAAAAGCAAAGAAAAAAGGAGTTTCACTTGGTCATTTACACAGTTGTAATGACTATTACATTACTTTTCTGAAACCGTTACAGTTATGCTATGCACTATTTCTATGACATATGAAGCTAGGATACATAGAGATATACCATGGAAAACTAGTATTATAAATATTGATAAACCTTTGTGGAGGGTTTGACTCATTCCCTAAATCATGTTCATGAAGCATTTGATAACTGGGATATTTTCTGAGGGAAAATGTAATGCACATTAATATATTCACATGAACTTTCATTGAACTGATACTTTTTTAAGGCCAGAAATACAGTGCTCTTCAAATCCACTATCACATTGCTGCACAGCTTATGCCCCCTTAACACTGTGGTCCAATACTGCTGGAACACTGGCATTCTAGCTTTTATGTTTTCTCTCACGTCCTCTCACTCCACCTCTAGACACATGCTGACAGATGCTGGAACAGTTGCTCACAAAATTTTCACAGTTTGCGAAAGATTTATGATCTCCAAGCTCCGAAGAAACACCAGTGAGTCCCTAAGCATTGTTTGCTAGACAGCAGAACAATCTCAGTCAAGTCCAACAGGCCCATATGTTTCTCTTCCCTGATGTGTTTATCAGGGGGCTCTGTGTAAACTCCCAATCAATAAAGCAATTAGCACGTCCAGCACTGGACCTGGCCTTAGAGATATATCCATTGTAACAGTGGCTTGTGCTCGAGGACCTCATCATTTTCAGATACCTGGTCAGGTGCTGCAAGCCCAGCCACCTTGACTTTACAGCACCTGAGAGAAAGTGAAGCAACCTTGAGTATGTGATCCTGCTCGCGTGACAGGCTTAGAAATTGTATGCCGGCACAATTTATTTGAAAATGACCTTAACTTGCTTTTAGCATGGGGGAGTCTTGCCATTAGCCAGTCTGGAGAGCCTCCCCTGGCTCCTGGTGACACTTTGCAGCCAAAGACTAAATGCATGCACCCGGTCACAGTGCTGATGGCAAATCCATACTGACATGTCACGCGAGCAAAGGAATGAGAGCCATTGATTTAAAAACACTAAGGGCTGGTCACACTGGCAAAGATTAAATCTGTCTTAGTTTAGAGCTAATCTAAGGTTAGTTTTAATCAGAGATGTGAAGTACCACTAAAATGTATATATATGAACTAATATGTTTGAGAATGAGTAAATGTAGTAAATATAGAAAGACAGACTCTATCAGTCAAAATAGCTGGCAGACCCATTTGCAGCATGATTGTAGTAGCACCCTATACATTTGCCTAGTCTAGGACTAATCAGTCTACTTTTAATCATTGTACTTCTTAGTAGCTGCTTTCTCATGGCACAGCAGCGTGCATTCTTTTGAAGCCTTTTTTTTTCCCGTTACACAATCCTATTTTGTAGTTGCTGGCTGTATTAAAGTACTAGGCATGTCTCACTGCAGCAAATTCTGCACTTTCCACAGGAGCATTGAGGCAAGAGGCATGCAATACACCAACAGTCTTTCACTCAGCCACATTGGCTCTTTATCCTCACTGCAAGTTCTAGATTGCATTACAGAGGTATAGGAACTCATTGGAGGACAGACACTACCTTGCTGACATTTTCAAGCAACTTACGGACACTTGACAAATCACAGGGTGCCTGAAAGCAGCGATACAAGAAACCTCTTCACGCCCATCCCTATCACTGGCGGAATGAAGCCAATCATCGGGTGATGACATGGCTGGGGTCAAACCCATGCTGTAGAGCTCAGCTTGTACTCAAGGTGAGCACCTTATCCACTAAGGTACCCAGAAGCCCCACATACCACATGTAATTTCATAAAACTAGGTATCTTGAATGAATGGCTATCTATTATATGATTATAGCAAAATGAAAATTATTGAGAAATGCTCCACATACGAAAGTACAGATTGCTGCTTGTTTCTCCCTGCTTTGATTACTCTTGTGCACTACACAGCAGGATATCATTATCATGTACTTGAGATTTTGCTCAGCTGGTAATAAACTGGTCCAGGCAATACTGGTAACTGGCTTAGTCACCTCACACTTCCACTATTTGCTCTGACTGCGATGAGTCCTTGGGAGGGTTGGTACTGCTGTGACTCCAAGAGGTGAACTCAGGTTTCTGGGAACATAGAGAAAGTAACTAATCAAGCAATGAAGTGGCTCTATCACAAAGGTAATCACATTCTCTGTGCAGTTAATTCAGATGTGCCTTAATGTTCCCACAGAGTTGGATATGTTTATCTTGCACAGGTGGGGATGGATTCATATTAAAACCAGTGTAATGGACCAATGTTGGCTACGTCACACGGTTACTCCTCTTTAGACCTCCCCAGTTTTGTGGGTTTCTTTGAAAAGGGGGGCTGACAGCAGCTCTGGCCTCCCAGAATAAATAATTAAATGAATAAATAAAGGAATAAAACATGTTTGCTTTTAGGCATGCATGTTGGATATTGATGTGTTTAAGCTCTGCTCTGCCTTTGAAAATGCCAAGAATAGCTCATCATTGTTGATTATTGCATGTTTTGTGTAAGGTCCGAAATGTGATTTCTGTATGTTTATGCTCGTGATATTCTAAGGCACAAACAACCAAGGAGACATCCTGCTGACAGCAAATGGGAGCCCTCACTGTCTCTTTGCCTACTGGAATTTCAATGAAACCCTTCTCTGGAGATAGGGAACACTCTGTTCAGCGACACCTGGGAAAGGGTTTGTTCCACAAAGATTGTGTTTTAACCTTGACCCTTCTTTTATAACCTGTGAACATTCCATCTTATTTTTCATATTTCATTTTTCACATTTTGGGTCACTGTTTGAGGTTAACTCCCCCCCAATCCCCCCCCCCCGCCACACACACACACACACACACACACACTTAGAGAGTAAACCTTTCTCTGTGAAGGACATACTCTATAACATTTAAATGTAGCAGCTCATCTTTTAAAAATAGTCTGTACCAATCAACACAATGTTAGACATGCAATATCTGGTGACAAGGATATATGAACCCCTCATACTGAATCTGAAGGTGCTTTTGACATACATATTGGCTTTAAAACTGGAACAAAACATGAATGTATTTGCATGAAAATATGAAAATAATGAAAATGAAACAATCTTAATGTAATGACTATGACAGAGTATATAAAAACTTGGAATGTAACTTCAACCAGAGGTAAGTTTGCTGGGAAATAAATAAATAAAGACCCACCCTATTTATTTCCCTAAAGCCATCTGTTTGCTTATCTCATTGCATGTGTTTTAGGGTAGCTGTTTTGCTGTTAGAGACTCATCTGACTACCACTTATTTCAGCCTGAGGTTCTTTTCCTATTGGTTCCACCCAGCCACAGGAGTCTATTCCACTTCTGCCTGCAGCTTTCGCACTGAAAGCTTTAATAAACCGACAGAGACCACTGACCCCTGCTGCTGGCAAACTCACATTAATCACTCTTATTCGTCACAGGACAAGGGCGAAGACAGCGCAAGTTAGCCTGTCTGCTTGCAGGCCTACCTGTCCTTCAGTTTCTCTGTCTTCCTGTCTGCATACACGGCTCTCTGTCTGTGAGTCTGTCTGCCTGTCTTTACATGTGCCTGCATGCCCTTTGTTAGTAGAGTAAAGAAAGTCAGAATATGAGGACACCCCTCAATCTCTGGTGACCTACACCAGATCAAAATTGTCTATGATACCTGACTTATCAGTCCTGTCCCATGGCTTACAGGGAGAGCACACTGTGACACATTTAAGCACCATATAAAAGCATACTAATATGTCTATAATTCTCTGAGCTTAAAGTCTTCAGAAGTATTTCTACTGGTTGAAGGGAATAAATGTAATACAACATGACCTTTTACTGCATTAAAAGTCTTTTGTTTCAATATTTTAAAAGAATATAATTTTCTTAGCTTGCTGGAATTTATTAAAGAAGGTGTTTGGAAACCAGAGGACTACTATGTATAAGTGGAAGTTTTTATTGTATGCTGGACAGAGCACTATGGTCCTATACCTGCCAGTTACAGTTTACAGAAAGAACTCACATTTTTAATTTTGTACAGTTGACATGAATTTGCTCTGTTTTGCAAGCAAACTTTTGGGCTTGCACTGATTGAACAGGCCTCTGTTACACTAGTTATGCTATTGTACTAGTTTGTCTAGAATCTAGTCTCATTATACACCAAAGCAAAATTAATTATCAATTTACCAAGCAACCAGAGTCACAAATGACCCTGTCATTGGATAGACAACAAGGTTTTGTCTTTTGTGCCTTAGTGCTATAGATGCAGTGTTAACTGGATAATTTACTGAGCCCTGATGCTGAATTTAGAGAAAAGATATCGGTCTCCTTGCTAAAGGATTTCAACTTCAGAAAAAATTGCCTTCTACATATCCATTCACTGCCAAGAGTCACAAAATGGGGCTCACCATCAAACACGAAAACGTAATGCTGGCAGTTGGAATTAGCTTCGTTTGTTCAGCAACAGACAGCTAATTAATTGCACTGTTGTCATGGTACTTCCAGAGATAGGGGGTTTTGTGTGTGTGTGTGTGTGTGTGTGTGTGTGTGTGTGTGTGTGTGTGTATGTGTGTGTGTGTGTGTGTGTGTGTGTGTGTGTGCGTGCGTGCGTGCGTGCGTGCGTGCGTGCGTGCGTGCGTGTGTGTGTGTGTGTGTGTGAGACTGGGGTCCATTCATGGCTGAAATCGTTTCTCTTTGTTGAGGAGTGCTGTCCTACGATGTGAAATGCTTTGTGAGAGTTCACAAGCTGTGATCACTTGGGCCACAGTGTACAACAGAGTGCTGCCCACTGACATTAATTGGGGACAGCACCAGACCTCTCGTTCTGCGCCTCCAGGGCTTCATGCCCAGTGAAAGTGGCATCCTGATTTTCTTCTGCTGTCATATTTTCTTCTGATTATTGTACTTCTAAGCTCCAGTATTCAGTTTCATAAATCATAATAAAGTAATGTCAGCATATTAGTGTCACTTATATCACATTATCGTCCACCCGGGATGCTTTCCATTGGTATTTTTCATGTGTAATAACCAAAACTGGATATAACAGGCCCTGAGAAACGAGAGAAGGCAGGGAGGCATTAAATACGCACCTATTTTCAGGGATTTTGAAAGGGCTGCAGATAGACTAAAGTGAGACGGAAAAAACAAGGGCTTACATAAATGTAAATCCAGAACATTCCACAGCAAAGCTGTTCCTCCTTCAGATATTGTGAAAGTAATTAAAAGACAGCATCCCTCTGCAGACACGCCCGCCGCAGATGTTTTGTCTCCTTTTAGGTGACTTCCAGTCCATTTGAGAAAGCGTGACACTCCGCCTTTACCAAGCCACCAAGGGAAATGCTCTGTTCCAATTATTACGGACAAATGTGACAGATTTCCTTGAGACTGCTGCTTCCTCAGTGTGTCAGATGAAAAAAAAGAGGGGCATGAAACGTCTCTCCAGTGAGAAGAAAAAGACAAGATAACCATAAGAAAAGGAGGGTGAAGCCGAGGTGTAAAATCAATACTGCGTAACTGTGAGAAGCTCAAACAGACAACATGCATAGAACATCCAACCATTACAGATCTTAAGGGAGAGTTTAAAAGTCTTTTAAGGAGCTTGAAGCACCAGGGATGTCTTGCAGAAGGATTAAGCTGACATTCTTAGAATTCTTCGGTTTTATTTTATCTGCTTCGTGAGGAGATATACATCCATGGCATGCATTGGGTTATAAATAGAATGTGAAAGTCTTCTGCCACCTTAATTGCCTTTTGAAATTAATCTATTTTTGGATTGCATGCATTTAACCATTTACTCCCTCAAAATTATCTGGAGATCAAATCTCCTGTCTTTCCCCTGCAAACGAGAAGCCATAATGTTGGAGGGAGGACATGAACATCAGTCATTCTGAGCGTCATGTTACCATTAAAAAGTGAATTAAAGGGGAAAATTTTCATTTTGGGGATGTAGTCATGTCTAATCCCTATTAAAATGGAGCCATGAGTCGGTGCCATAAAAAATGGAGGTCCAGCTCAGAAACCCATATATTCAGTGGACAAGCATTAGGCGATTTAAAAACCAGTTTTAATTGGAAGTTAATGGACTGAGAGGATCTAATCAGTTCATGTCCAGAGAAGCATGTGATGAATGTGAGGCTGGCCACTGAGCCCCTTAAAAACAGTGCTGCGTGGCAGCCTGGGACCAGCGAGCTACCGCTGCACTGAATCACTGGCTCATTGCGGCTCATCTCACTGTTTAGTTTTTTAGCTAAATGGAGTGACAGAAAGTGATCACTCAAATTTGGTGGTTGATGGAACCCTGCAGAAGTACAGTCCTGGGTCAAATTTAAAGGGAGGTGGGGTCCCTCTTGACTTATAAGAAGAAGGTGTCGATCTAATTAATGAGTGTGATGGATGAGCAGTCAATGAAATAGATCCACTTCACGAAAAGGACCTTTGGGTTTGGCAGTAGTGTGGTATATTGGGAAGGAGCAGGACTTGTAACTTGAAGGTTTATGGTTTGAATTCCTGGTGGGGCACTGCTGTTGTACCCATGAGAAATGTATTTAACCTGAATATCCTAAGTAAATATTAGATGTATAAATGGGTAATGTAAAAAATTGTAGCATTAAACAGTATTTAGTAAGTAGTGTAAAGGCTCAAGCATCCCTTCATTTGGGCTTTGATGTCATGTATTGTAAATTTATTCCCACATTAGAAACAATTGCAGGTGAGAGGGGCACCCCCAGACGGACCTCAGTGCACCCTCAGTTGTCTCCTTATATCCTGATGTCTACATAGTATTTATTACTTTTTTTTAAGATATGACATTTTTTGCCCATGGATTGTAAGTGCACCCCTCTGTATTTTCTCTGGGTGCTGAGCCTGGGACAGTAGGAGATAACGCCGGTTTTCTGGGCCCGTCTCAATGCCATCCTTTCTGTGTCGCACACCAACACACTCCTCACTTCCAGTCCCTGGCAGTAGCAATCCAGGACTCTACCTTTCCCAACCTCTTCCTGCTCAAACCACTAACACTGACAGAACTGGGGATTGAAGTTGAAAGTGTTCAGTAAAGAGAATGGTTTGTTTTATTAAGGCACTTATCCATGGATACTTACATGAACAAGGCCAGAGAGATACATATAGCATATATAACAATGACATTGAATCAGACAATTAAGTGCCTAGCTGGAATGTAAGTCTACAGGCTCCTACATAAAAAGGGTTTAGCAGATGTGCTCCACATACTAAACAGAGCACAGCCCTGAAATGTGTCTGTGACACGTTGTCTGAGGCAGCAGCAGCATTGTGCCTTGTCCTGTCTGTCTGTGACATTCTAAAACAGCAAAGGAAGTGAATAAAAGGAAGGCTTGAACAACATGATTGTGAACAACATGATTGTAAACTGTGTGATTAGCAATGTGCTTAAATGAATGCACACTTTAATTGTTTCTAAACTGTATAACTAGCAATTTAGTTGAATGAAGGCACTCGTGTATTGTTTCTGTATGACTAGCAATGTGTTTGAATGGAGACACACTTGAACTGATTGTAAACTATCTGACTAGGAATGTATCTGAATGAAGCCACGCTTGAATTGTTTGTAAATTCTATGGCTGGCAATGTGTTTGAATGAAGCCATGCTTGAATTGTCTGTAAACTGTATGACTGGGAATATGTTTGAATGCAGGCAGTTGTTTGTAAACTGCATGACTAGCATTGTGTTTGAATGACAGCACACTTGAAATAAATTAACTTTGTTCAAACATTGCTGATCTTAATTAATGACTCAATTTGCTTATGATATTATTAACCACTGGTTAAGCAGCTTATTTCGATCCTTCTGGCAGGATGATTTTTCAAACATTTATTTTACATTCACTCACCGACCAGTATGCTGTTGCCCAAAACAAGATTATCAATGAGCAGTGTGCCATCAGAGGGTAAGTGGTGAACAGCAGCATTTTTCTCTGATGGAGACTGTTTTCTCGTCTCCCAAAAAGTGCCTCAGCTTTCCTGAACTAGACACCTCACCAGCCGCCACTCCCCTGAGGCCCGGAATCCAATTTAATGGATGTATTCACACATCGGAGGGGAAAAAAGGCATCAAGGTGGAAAAAAATGCATTCTGATTTAAATGGAGTTCTCTCTTAACCCCTTCTAGACTGGACAGTATAATATTTGTAGGCAAAGCAAATGCCATTGAGTTTCAGGATTTCTTTGGACGATATTCGGCCAGCCTTATACACTCATAGAGACACATAACTGAATGTCTGTGATTCTTCTTGATGGCATACTATAATACAAGGCACCTGAGGCTACTCCATTGAAATGGTTTACATTCCAATGAGGATAGTATCATATGGCACTGTCAGAGATAACAACATACTAGAAGAGAATGGAGATCTGGAGTGCAAAATCTTAGTGTGCAAGTCTGGAATGCCATTACAGGAAAGAGAGCTATTTTTCTTACTGGGAAAGCCATTGTCAGTTTAGCACCGCTGTCAGAGTCAGAGGGGAGCATTGAAATTGACCGTGCATAAAATAACCGAAAATGCTGTCTTTTCAATGTGGGAATGCAATTGATGGGGCTATATTTAATTCTATAAAACCTGTTTCTCAGTATCAAACTTCACAAACAATCCAGCATAATATAATCTAATGTCCATAATGGAGTTGGTTGCAATTGATATTATGTTATAATTGTTTGTTAGTGACAGTACACTTGCATGAAGATTGACTGTTTTTTTGCATCTATAGGCCTTTCCACCTACAATGCTTCATGGCTATCATCTTTGTCAACACCAGTTACATTGATAACTTTTTTCAGTTTGGACAACTTTGGTACAATTCGCAAGGGCCATTTGAAATAACTACTTCGTCTTTTCAAGTCTACTTTTTCATTTCCGTGGACAAGGTAATCTCAGGCTATCCTGGAGCCTTGTACAAACGCTAATTTATCCTACAGCGCGGGCAATAAGAACCCCTTCAAGAGAAGTTGCTGCTGACACAAACTGGGGGAAAAGGGAGAGAAAAAGATGTTAAAATGTAAGGAGGGAGAAATTAAATAAGTTTACATCATCTGGGAAGCTTTGTGGATGATGAAGGTCTTACAGCCTTGATAAAATGCTATACACCAAATAGCCTTGGGAAATATAGTGTGCACTTGAAATCTGTTACTCTGAGTATTTGTGGGAAATGCATTTTGTAAGAGAGAACAGTCCTGGGACTTGATTAATGCCTATATAGTTAGAATTTGATCTGTCATTTATAAGCTGCCTGTTCTCAAGTTTAAAACATTAGATAGGACTGTCAGAGCAGTGAGCTATCTTTTCTAATAAACAGTTATTATTTGATGATGCCTTTTACATGATTACAGAGATAGCCCAGATTATGTGTATGAATAACTTGTCTTTGTCCTGAGAAGGGCAAGTCATTCTGCAGAAGGCAGAAAGCACACTGTTAGCTCTAATTGAGATGCATTACAAACTTCACAGCAACATTAACTTTTAATGGGCTGGCTTTGCCCTATTATGTCAAATGCTGTTTGGTATGTCTGTATGATCAAGCATGCTTTTAGCATATGCTCAGCTTTATTGCTGACGTGACTTTGCAGCAGGCAACGCTGAACACTGAAAGGGTACATCCTTTGTCTTAGACCAGATGTTGTATCACTTTTCAATCCCAAAGCTCTGTGTGCAGGTATTAGAGCATTGCCTGTAATCTCTGGGTCTCCTTCTCAGTGTTTAGGGTGTTGCCTATCCCATTTTCACTTCCACTATATGGAGGCTCATCAGTCCTGCCTGTCTCACTGAAGCATTGAACCAAAAAACAGGTCATGCATATAGTCTGTGAGAGCAAAGTTATTTTGAGGTTAAGCTCTTTGCTCTGGGTCAAGTCGATACCAATAGGAACGTGAGAGATCTGAGTGTGCACTTTGTTGTCTTGATGAAAACAAACTATTTTCAGTCCTTTTCCTGTGTCATTCAGCTTCTGTGTCTTTTCATCAAAAGCCGTGGTGCTCCTGTGCATTAGTATTCACAGAGGCCTCCTTCAGATGAACTAATTATCTGCAGCTCTGCAGCTCTCTGCACTGGCGAGATGGACAGAGTCCCCAGTAATAGCAGAGTTTCCACCACACAAATAATCGGCCAAGAACACTGTTGGCACACTCAAGTGTTGCAAGGCTGCAGGAAGGATAACTGAGTTTGCCTTGGCTTCAGAAGGTTCAATTAAGATGTGAAACAGTGGATTTTCTCCAAATAAAGCTTTGAGCTCCAACAACCAAGGCAACAAAATGCATGTGCGTGCAATGTGACGTAAAAACCTTGGCATCTGGCACACTGTATTGAACGACAGACAGTCGTGGTGATCTCTTTTATAAATGCAGCCAAATATTTGTCAGAAATGAGGAATGGTAACATCTGAAAAAAAAATACATATGTATGTTCTGAAACAGTGCTGTTTTTACCTTCATTTTACTGCATGCTTTCCCATTTCTGGAATATGTAGTGCACATTAGGATGCAACCTTTGAGTACTACACAATCAGCAATCAGCATTGACAATGAGCTGCATCGCAGTAACTGTATGAAAGAGCACGGTCCCGAGCAAGTGCTAGAACTGCAAATGATCGATTTTCTATATGTGCCTGTCTGCCCCCTGGTGTGAGATCACTGCCATTGCACGACAGCCATTGATCTCTGGCTGAAGGAATGTGATGATAATCATGGATCTTGACCTTATTGGTGTGGGGATCAGGGGCACACAACAATTCTCGGCCTCCCCTCTCTCTCCCCTGGGGAGTCGTGAGTTAAACAATCAGAAGCCTGTCCCACTGAGAGAGGGGGCAGTGAAGCGTGCCAGGGAGGGAACCACACAATCTCCCGGCAGGGTTCTTTTATTAATATTTAAGGAGTCCAATTCGCCTGTAAACATCCAATCTTGGGAAGTGGTGGAGGGGAAGTGTCTGTGAACAGCAGGGGCCCTTAGCAAGCCTCAAGGGACCATGGCATGGAGGGGGGGGTCCACTTTTGGGACAGAGGGGTTGGCAAGACTCTAGGGAATTATCTCTGGTGCCTTGTGATAACTGCCCCCCTCCCAACACACACACACACACACTACCCTCTAATAATAAGTGCTCCTCCCTGCACCTGTGCTACCCTCCGCCCCCACCACCCACCCCTATAAGCTTGCTCTAACCCACAAACACAAACATTGCAGGGCCGTGCCGGTAGAAAAGGATAATGAAAATGGTGTCATGCTGTTGTTTGGGCAGCAGTGCAGTGCAGTGGTAAGGAGCAAAGCCCACAACTTTAAAGTTCTGCAGGAACACTGTTGTAGCCTGAAGGTAGTTAACCCAAATTGCCTCAATAAGTGTCCAGCCGCATTAAAGGATGATATGTAAGCTGTAAGATGTCAGATGCTCTGAATAATAGTAAATAATAGTGGTTGCTAAGCATAATGCAGTGTCATTTTGTGTAAACCATAATAAGGCTATTGTTGTTTTTATAAAAAATAAGAATTAGAAAAAAACTACAGGAAAGGTTGTGGCAGAGGAGTCCAACTAAAAACACTGTGATATCCTCCACATGGCAACAGTGTATCGAAAGAGGTTATCCTAGTTCTGTTGCCACAAAGCTAAACCATCTTAACCTTATCCATAGCCACAGAGCGTGTCCAGATGAAAGCTGCATTTAAATAAGAAAGGGCAATCTGGGAGCAGACACTGCACTGAGGGTAACTTGTGATCATTATCCGTGTCTTCTAAGGACAGGGTCAGATGAAACACCCTGGCTCTTTGACACACAGATGATTTCCTTGTATGCAATTACACTGCTGCTGTGATTGTCGCTGGTCTTATTTGGAGTGGGTGTGGGTGAAGGAAGCCCGTTTATCAGAAAAACTGCTATGGTTTATTTCCGTTGTATATTTCTTCCTTTTAAATATGTTTAACTCATGAGCAGAGGTTCAGTCAGAGGAAAACCTTCCCTAAATCCAGATACAGACCATGCTGTCATGCTTTTCATGGTCTGTATCTGGATTAATATTCTGTAAGTTTTGTGCTTTCTAACACCTGTTTGGGTACCCTTATGTTGAGCTATCACTGACAGTACAATTCACACACCTGAATTTTAATTGCACTTGTCAACATTTTTGAGAAGTTTTTGCACCTCTCAAGTTCAGGTATCAAAAATAATAGACAATTTATGCTGTTGAATTAGTTTCAAACATTGCTATTTTTACTGTTTCAAAACTACTGAGTAGTCCCAGTATGTCGTGTGCAGCAGTTTAAACCCTTCCTATCAGCTGGCCTTCGTTTTTTCGAAGCTTGTGACTAAAGTAACTTTTGCCGCTGACACCAATAAAGCCCTCGATATGTTTGCACATTTTGGCGAGAGCTTGACAGCGGGAGGGCAAGCACTGTGGATAAATCTATTGGTGCAGCAGGCCGGGCTGGCGGAGTCATGGGGCTGTTTTTCAACACAAGAACACTAAATATGTGCAACGTGAACTGCAGCACTAATGGCTTTCATTCTACCGTAGGCTCGGAGCTCTACCAGTCATCGCGCCAATCTTTACGCGACAGACATCTTGTTGATTTCAGCTGTGGCCTCGTGGATGCAATTAGTCCCAGTAGATTTGGACCACCGAGTAAATGGTATAGCAAAACATGTTGCTCGCAGGTTGTGTCCCCTGGGTCATGGTTGTGCCTCTGAATGATGCTCAGTACAGCCAGGAGAGGCAACTATCTCCTGGCTTTCCCACAGTGCACTTGGTCTCTTCCCAATTCTCTGCTCCCCTGGTCATTGCCCTGCGCTGTGTGCATGGATTTCTCGGACTGAGGCGGACAGTGAAGTGGACCTACTGAACCCAGTCCCTGCTTCACACTCATTAATATCAAGGTAACACAAAACTCAGCTGGATGAAGTGCCCCCAGTCCTGTCTTCATGTAATCGGTCAACATTGTGGTAACCTTAGCCAAAGAAAATTCCTGTGTGGAGCAATCAATGGGACCTGCAGCATCAGATCCCATTTTATACATTCTCTTTTTTGATTATCTAAAAATGGTCAGCTATTTTTGTTTTTGACTAACCCCCTTTGAGCTCAATATAAACCCCTCAACCTACCTATATCGCCCCAACCCCAACCCCCCCCCCCCCCCCCACTCCACCCATACCCCTACACTCTAAATGAGGCAAATCCAATTATTTTCCCTTTATAGAATCCCAGCTAACAATGCTGGGCTAATCGTTTTCCCAAGTGACTGACATGCAAATTCCTTTTGTTTTCGTTTTTCAGTCCCGCTTATTAAAATCAAATGCTGCCATGCCTGCGCTCCATCCTCAGTGCAGAGACAGCAGAGCCCCTCAATTTGCCTGTCTGTGTGAATGGCCTATTAATGACACAGGGGGTGTTCACAGGAATGAGAGCAGGGAGCTGCATCCTCGTCTGTGCTGCACGGATGCCAGTCAGACTCGAGAAATATTTCAGCGCTTTGATCAGAGCATTAGCAAAACTCGGGTACAGAAAAGTAGTGAGAAGAACACATACAAGTGGGTTTGGAAGCCATTATTACAATTATAAAGAGGGAAAATCAAAAACTTTTCTTCAGTATTATCCTGAGAGTGACAAACAGAAAGCACCATACCATTTGGCTATTATTAGTCACATGCTGAAAGGGCATTCATTCTTCATTGCTGATAACAGTGAGAGACATGGCTGAATTGTGAGAAGGTTTGGTTGCGTTTTTCACTCAGGTCTGTCCGGTGTAGATATATACCTAATTCTGAATCCTATGGAGACTCTACAGAGACCATTGCCTACATTGGGAAATTAAGAAATTTTTATTTCAAAAATGGAAAACAATAGCCTGAGTTAATAATTAATACACAGGAAAATAAGCTTAATCGCAAGAACAGGCAATACATCCCAATGAGGCTTATCATTTGATTACATTCTGAGGGTAATACTAGCCCTATTCACTCTAAGCATGGCACTGCTTACCCTCTGAGCAACACACACACACACACATTTTATACAAATATAAATGGCAATAAGTCTGTTTGTTATATTAATTTCATCAACTGTAAAACACAAAAAGATAAAATATAAACACTTCATTAAATGCATTACATAAAATTAAGCACAAATCACATTGTGGTAGGAACAAGTACCCACTCTACCCCCATGCACCCAGCTGTGGCCAGCAAGCAAAAGGGAGGCCAATAAATATTTGATACCACCACTATCTGAGGATGGCAGGACTCTGGGCAGCAGACTCTGAGTTCTACGGATCTGTTTTCACACTGTCCTGCAGACAATTTCCTTCCTCAATCCATGTCTTATACAAAGATTTTCATGTTGCTTTACTGGTTCATCCCTTTTTTCTTCTTCATTGTACTTGTGCAAAATGTATATTTAATGGTGATGCTTTTATTTGTATGCTTACAATGCACAGTGTGTCATCTGAATGTGGTTATTATTTCCATTACTCATTCAGTAAGAAAAGAATCCATTCAGAGTCAGTGAGCCGGCAGAGAAAAAGGGGGCTGCTTCTTGCAATCAAAAATATCGTTGTGTGAACAATACAGTATACAGCCGTGTGTTTGCATAGCTGTGAATCTGAAGGAGCTCAGTCATTAACAATGAGCCATGCAAAGGCATTATACTATCTAATGTTTCATATTTGAAAGTGAATTAGAGAAAAACGTTTTTCAAACTTCCCAACTTTAGGCCCCACTTGTCTGTGCTTTTTTTATACTGAAGCCCATGGCACTAACTCCAGCAAATCGATGTACCCGAACGTAGATGAAATACACTGAATCCGTTAAACACGCTTTTAAGGAGCATCTAGCGTCTGCCGGATTAGCCATGCGGGAGTGTCAGCATAGAGAATCAGACAGCTTTGGTGGGAAAAATCCTCGAGGCTACAAAACAGCCATGTTTATTTTAAATCAGGTGTGTCAAATGCTGCTTGTTGGAGAACCATTGTGTCAGATAGTGTTTTTTTCTTGAGCTCAGAGAAATCTAATTAATTATCTAGCTGTTTTTCCTTCATGTGAATCCCATTGACACTTTTCTTTCTTTTTCACTTTTTAGTCCTTCTACTGATATTGAAACTATTTTAGTGCCCTTTCCAAAGTACAGTTTCCAAAGTCCTTATTGAATTCTGGAGAGTTGTGAAATTTTTGAATCAATTGGGTAATTAAGCTAATGTAATAATAAAAAAGATTAGAAAACGCAAACCAGGTGGCCATTCAAGAGCTTACTTTAAAAATGCTTTACAAAAATTGATGAACCAATTCACAAAAGAGGTGCTGTCTTGCTTTGTGTGTATTTCAAGACCTTAGGTAAGTTCATAAAGCCATTGAAGCTGAGCCTTTTGAATATTTTAGAAAGGATCCCACATTATGCATATACCTGTCCCAAGCCACATAACACATAGGGGAGTCCTGCTTGAAAACTTTCATTGCTCCTCATTCTTGATCTATTTTCTATTGCTTCAGCACAGTGGTAAAGCTCTTCACATGGATTTATTTGATATTTTTAATCTTTCTACCCCCAATTTATGAACAGTAAAACTGAGTCGAATTAAAAGTGTGGCTGTAAAAAAGGTCTAAGTGTCATTTATGTGTCCTGTCATAGATTTCAGTAATATGCCCATGTTCCCAATGATACCTGATTAATCCTGTGAGGAATTGGCTGTCTTTGAAACGGTTACCGAGGTAACAAGAGCTCATATACCCAGAGGTGCAGACTTGGATGGCAGCCTATTAGGCTGAGTTTTACATTTTGAAAAATGTGCCGGCTGTCAATAGAAACAGATTCAAACTGAGATTCAAATAGCGCAGTGTTAAATGATGTAAAAACGTACCCTAAAGCACCCTTCCACACCTCCACCCACAGCCACAGAGAGATCTGCAACATACTCATTTGTCTATTATTATGTACGTTCAATTGCAAGCAACTAATGATGCATTCAGATTGAATTTACAAAGTGAACTTCTTTTAGTTCCCTCTTCTTAATCTCCATTATTGATGGTGAGAGATTAACATCCTTGCCACAACAGTAAATCCAAATGCTGCTGTGTCCAGAGGAACATGCAGGTTGTATTTCATTAATGCCTGAGGAGAGGTAGTGAGCAAGTGTGATAGCTAATGTAGTGGGCTCAGAGGCAGCAAGGTTGGGGTTCCAAGGAGCGCGATCACCTGGCCGAAGCTGAATAAGAAGTGAGAGATTCCTGCCAACAGCAATGTTCAATGATAGTCAAAGACCAACAGGTGTACTAGTCTTACTTAAACAATCTCAGCAGGGAAGAGTAAGTCAATTGTGCTCAAAAAGAGCATGATTGTTTGTATTGCTCAAGGTCAGGTGGAATTTAAGTCTGCTGAGCAGCATCCATCATGGTCTGAGACTGGGCTGTCCCGCTCTGCAGCTCCCACCAGGCAAAGGTGCTTTGTATTCCTTCCATATCCAGATAACAAGAGGCCCAGTGGCACTTATATTCTAAATACCACTCTACATGAAAGGCCTGCAGCTAAATCCAAGCCTGGAAAGACACTGATAAGTTCGCGAGGCGGAGACGGAGAGCGAGCAGGATGGAGAGTAGGGAATGGCAAACACACAGCAAAAAAAATAAATAAATAAAAATCAGGTGCAAGAAGCCTGGAGGCATTTATAGTGTCTGAGTAAAAGTGGAGTGAGATGAAACAAACAAACAAAAAAAAGAAAAAGCCCAAGTAAAAGAGGTACCTGAAGCGCACTGAACAAAACCCTGGAAAAAGGGCTTTGGAGACAGAAGTCATGAAGTGCTAACAGGTCCATTGGAGCCAAGGATTCACAGTTAGAGCAGAGAGGTGACGTGAAGTACGTCCACGTCTGAGGATGCCTTGAAGAAAAAAAAAAAAAAAAAAACAAACAAGGAAGGAAAGAGGAAGCAATGAAGGAAGAGTGAATGCAGAAAACCCAAATCCAAGAGCCCGGGACCAAGGACCAGCACAGGTCTGTTTTCCACATGACTCCCAGACATGGCTGCTGCAATTATGAGCAGAATCTGCACAGGTGCTTAAATGCA
Organism: Megalops cyprinoides; assembly: GCF_013368585.1. NCBI lineage: Eukaryota > Metazoa > Chordata > Actinopteri > Elopiformes > Megalopidae > Megalops > Megalops cyprinoides. Next base: position 17,885,604 of record NC_050594.1, on the reverse strand, counting down.
TGATGCAGCATAGCTGAGACAGGTGCTGAACAGAGCTTCGGCCCCTTCAGTTCAGCCAGACAAAGATCTTAGTTTCATTTACATAATTTTAAAAACTTAAAATGTGTCTGTACACTGAATGAATGCAACCTTTCTGAGCAGATGGGAAATGTCGAAATTTCTCTGTAACTAACTACATAGGAACACAGTTTATAAAAACACTGTTGCCTTCCACAGACTTTGAGTAACAGACAGAAACAGAAAGATGATCATTATCCCTTTGCAAGGTGCTTGCTGTCAAAATTCTGTCATTATTTAATTTGTCAGCAGAGCACCAGTGATGAAAGTACATGTGCCAACATACAGTGCAGTATGTTGAATTTTAGTGGCAGCGCTGAATTTCCTCATAAACTTTCAATGCTGATGGTGCCCTGCATCGGTAGATGACACAACAAAGAGAATGAAATAACAGCAGTCACTCAATGTAACCACACAACAAAACTTTTTGACTAAAAAGTTTAGTCAGTAACAGATTAAACTGAATAGAAACTGAACTAAAAATGTCCTAAAAAGTGTTCCGTTTAAGAGGAATTACAAAACTTAACCAGCCCAAAACTCAAACCAGCACATTTGATAAGTTACAAACAACAGTCTCAATGAAATGATATTAAGTAACTTTTGACCATGTCATCCCACCAGGAATAGGGCTGGGTATGTTGGCAAGGGTCCCATCATCACACCAATCTCAATACCAGGCAAGTCATCAGGAAATATTGAGGAAATATTGAGGAAAAGGATAGGTATAGTTCACTCCACTGAAACCTGTATACTTCATACTAATTGAACTTCCACAGATTCCTATTGTGCAAGTTTGTTCAAGCGGGGTTAATTCTAAACCTTAAACATAAACATAGTGAGTACATATGTTGATGGAAAACAAAAACAAATGGAGTTTTTGACATTGCTTCATATTAGCATGGGTCATGACAACTCAAGTGCATTCAAAACTGGTTTCACTTTATGGCACTTGAATATACAGTAGGTTGACAACTACTGCTTCTTCATCAGCTGTGCAGTCACTTTCTACAGACAGCATGGACAAGAACTGGTTTTTGTGTGTACAGAGTTTCTGTTGTTTTTTCTTATACTGCAGTGTCCACTAAAAAAGTTTTCATGGCCACAGAAAAGTGATGATCAATGCTCAAAACAAATGTGCTTCACAAAGATGGACATGCATTTAAGAATGGGCTGAGTGTACTGATAGCTTGTGAATATAAACAGAGCTGATCTCCATTATGCTAAAAACATTCTTTTGGCTGTAATATCAAGCTGAGTTTGAAACTTAGAGGCGTATTGCACTCACTTCTTTGGCAGTTCAATAACACTGGACAGGAACGTCAGTAGTTGTCCTCTAAGCTGTAATCGGGACCGCCCAGAGGTATTTCATAGTTGCTACTTTGAATAAATATTCATCTTAGGATTTTCAGTCAAACAGTTGTGAGTTTGGCAGCATCCCTCAAAGTTTTGGATGAGTTTGTGCAGCAGCAGTCTGGCTGGCCTTAAGACCCATAGCTTCAGTTTTTCAAACCAATCAGAAATATGAAAGCATGCAAAGCATAACAACTTCATGAAAAAAAAACAGGGAGTAGAGGGAAAAATCCCTTAACCAAAATGAACTTTTCACACAAAAAAACATCAGTGAAGAAAGTTTCCCATGAGCTGGCAGACTCAGTGGCCAATTTGAGGAATTTAGAAACTTCTAATCCTCAAGCCGCCTTAATGGGTTTGGAATTATTCAGCGAGGTGTGTCTGACACTGACTCTGGCTTCTCATACCATGGCTTTAAACCATTTCTGGCACCTTCAGATGAGATCACGGTTCACACATTCAATGTATGCAGTGCATCAGATTTAAATATGTTCAGCGTTGCATGTCGAACATCTTAAATGAGGAAATATGACATGCTTACTGTAGATGAGCTCACTTTTCTAACTCCATTAGTGTTTGATAAGAGATCATGGCCTTTGACTTTCACTCTGGATAACGGGTAGCGAATCTTCTTCCTCTCTAAATGCATCATGATTGAGCCCTGTGTGCACTTTATCTCTTTTTATGAAGGAAATGCACTGATGGTCTCTTTACCTCAAGGGATTGTCTGCTATTTGAATAGTCTAATGGATTGTTGTGGGAAATGTGTTTTAAAAAGGTCTTTTCATGGAAAACTTTATTATTACTGCAGAGTTTCACAGTGCAAGGGGTTGCGTTTTAATTTAATATGGGATCTTGTATCTGTTAGAGTAGCACTGACCAATGTGGTGATTCTATAAAATATTATAGAAGGACATCAATGTATGTTTGGGATGAAGTATGGAAAAGTGAAACTGTAAAACTAAAAATGTAAAATATCTATGACAAGCTATTGGAAATAATACTTCACATAAATAAGAGTCCATGAATGAATGTACATTTTAAAAAGTAGTACAGCTTTGATAGGCAGTTCAAATGGTGTCAACAGTCAGTTTCAATGTGGTATTTTTATGTCTTACATAAAATCTCAACCTCTGGAAAACAGTACATTTAAGTTGAATATTGTCAAAGGGACATTCGTTTTTTGTTTTTTTTTTTTACCTGTAGCTGGTGCTCTCACAATCTATACTTTAAGATTTAAGTCAGTTGAAAATTGCTGAGATATATTTATTGTAGAGAAAATAGCATTTTATGCTTCCAAATATCCTTCTATATATTTTAATTTTATACATGTTATGGCTCAAAATTCCACCTTATTCCGATAACATGGAGATTAAGCCCAAAGACACAAGAAAGAATATTCCACCAAACCAGAATACTATAGCTACTACCAGAAAATTATGATTTCAATAGGACAAACCCTTTCAGGATGGCTGAACTTAATCTAGGGGCATTTATTAGTAGAAAGGTACAGCATTAAACAGATGGTCTGCTGGGATCCTTCGCTTGACCTGGAGTCCAGTCTTCCAGAAAGGAAAGTACATCAGGGTGGTCATAGGGCAGGACAGAAGTAGAAGGCTCCCAGCCAAAGGATAAAGACAGCAGAACCCTAGGTCCAATGAGGGAGAGAGTTAAATTAGGTAGAAGACCTTTGAGTACTGCCCTGGATGGAGACCTACAGGAGGAAGAGAAACAAAAGGCAGAGAGACAGGATGAGGCAGAATACATGAACAGTTAATGCAACCAAAAGAAAAGGGTAGTGGGTTGTTTAAATACATCATCTGCTTGTTTGGACTGGTTTGGGGAGAGTAGGCTTGTTTGGATATATTACTTTACATTACAGTATTGGCATTTTTAAGAGACGTGCTTATCCAGAGTGACCAACAATTTCCAATCCTCCTGAATTTCAGTTATTAAACATTTGTTGATTAAACAAAATTGTGCTGCAAAGGTTAAATGCAGGCGGGACTCCAAATAAATAAAGGAAGAAAAAGGGAGAGTCTAGGTCACCCTGCAACAGAGTACTAGACCAAAGGTCTCTCCCACTTCCATAAAAGACTCTAAAACATAACAAAGTAGAACAACAAGCCAAGAAAAAGAAGCCGCCCACCAGCTTGCCATGTAAAAAAAATGACAACAGTGGAGAGAACACAGGGCAAATACAAAAGCAAACAAACATTGTGACAGAGGTTAGCTTGAGCATCAGGAGCGAGAAAGAGATACTTCTGCAGTCCACCACCCATTTAAAAGGCAGAGTACAGGTCATTCATCAGCAGCAGACTGCAGTGAGGTTCCCAGCTGTCAGGGCAGCAGAACAACATAGACAACAACAGACATCACAATACATTTTTCCCCTTTTTATCCTAATTTGCAATCGCCATTTGCATGTTAGATTTATTCCACCGCAGTACCCTTGAAATACCCCAAAATGAGGAAACCCCTGCTGACATATCCACCCCTTTCCCCAAGAGAGCAAAACCATATGGTTCTGCCACAGTGGGCTTCTGGTAATCATCAGGCAGTGATGGAGCCAGCATGGAACTTAAGCCATAGGATTTAGCTTAGGTTCAAAAGGAATGCCTTAACCACTGAGCACTCAGAGGGCCTCCCAAATATTCCAAATATAACACATTTAGAGATTCAATAGATCTTCTCTTTTTTGGAGGTTGGATGTCCCATTGTGAGTTTTTATATTCTAGAATTTTCTATTTTGTTTTTTTTGTTTGTTTTTTTCCACAGTTTCAACTTCTTCATCAAGAAAGTAAAAATCAATAATCACCTACTGGTAGCTTGGAATAAATCACACTGAGAAACAAAATGCACTCCATCAAGCTGACATCAGAATCCATATCACACCCAACAATATGGCAGCTTAATGGTTGTGCCCTTACTTGGCAACACTACCCTGCTGTCATTTGGATAAATCCCCTCTGACTTCTTAACAGCCTTTATTTCCTTTTTTCATGTACACTGACTTTCTTTTGTTAGTATCTAATACACTTCTTTGATGAAACCTTAATGGCCGTGGTGTGAAGGCTGTGAGATTTTTTTTGTCTGATTGACATCAGAATTGAATTGTATTTGTGATACCAGAGCTGCTAAACAAAGTTCATAGATCTCTACTTGTTGTGATGTTGCAGTTCAGATTGATGTACATCTTTATGGCACAAGCCCTTCAAAACAGTGAATTTAGCAGATTAAAGATCTCTTTGCCCAGCCAGCCTTTCAGACCCTTTGGTATTAATCTAATGTCATCCTCAAGTGACAAAATGCCTCCAGCGAAATCAGGTATTTTCGTGTGGCATCTGCACCTATTCTTATAATGCAGAGATACTTAACCAAGGTCCTCCAGTGCCACAGGCGCATCTGTCTTTTGGTCTATACAAACCCTTAATTCCTTATTTTAATGAGGGTATTATACTGCGTGAATGCAGGTAACCAAGACCTCAAGGCAATGAATATTTAAAGAGACCTGGAAAATCTTCAGATCTGCAAAACTATGGCATAGCATTGCCTAGCCCTGAAATTGTGTATGTTCCCAAAACCATCTGCTGAAGACCCCTGAGAATGTGCATTCATTCTGTGAGATAGAAATAGGTTGTGGTTTCAAAACAAAAACCAATGATAAGCATTCCTAGTTCTTCTCTGTGATATCCAAGCGAAACCATTGCAGCGATAAAGCTCATTGCGACTGCATGGTTGAACCAATTGCCATCCATTTAGTGAGGCAATACTCCAGTACAGGAGAAGCATGAATGGGACCAAGACCTGAGACACCACCCTACCAGACAACCTCAACAGTTTCTATGCCAGATTCGACAGACTGAACAGAGACATCCCCTCAAAATCCCCCTGTAACCCTGAGGAGACTGCACTTCAGGTGACACATACACCTTAGGGCTTTGAAGCGGGTAAATCCCCACAAGGCAGCAGGACCTGATGGAGTGTCACTGAGAGTCCTGAAGGCCTGTGCTGAACAGCTGGCAGGGGTGTACACAGACATTTTTAACTCTCTCACACAGGACACAGTCCCACAGTCCTTCAAGTCCTCTGTTATAGTACCGGTCCCTGAAAAACCAAACATATCCCAACTGAACAACTTTAGGCTGGTGGCACTTACAGTAGTCACCATGAAGTGCCTGGAGAAGCTGGTTCTCCAATCCATAAACTCTGTAGTTCCAGACACAGTGGACCCCCTACATTTTGCCTACCACCCAAACATCAGCAGACGATGCGGTGGCCCTGGCACTTCACTCTACACTGGAACACTTGGACACTAACAGAACATATGCATGTATGCTCTTTCTGCATTACAGCTCTGCTTTCAACACAATCCGGCCAATGAAGCTGACTGTGAAGTTCACAGACCTCGGAGTGCCAACACCCACCTGTAACTGGATTTTGGATTTCCTTACAGACAGACCACAGGTGGTGAGGATGGGAAATAAGGTCTCTGCTGAGCTCACAGTCAGCACAGAAACCCCCCAGGGCTGCTGCCTCAGCCCCAAACTCTATGCCCTGTACACTTATGACTGTGTTTCCACCCAGACCAACAACATCATTATTAAATATGCAGATGACACAACCATCCTCGGCCTCGTCAAGGGTGGGGATGAGTCATCATACAGGGAAAAGGTAAACAAACTCATTTTCTATGGAGAGGACAATGACTTTGTTCATAACATAGAGAAAACCAAAGAACTCATTCTGTACTTCAGGAGGAGAGCCCCCCCCCCCTCTGCAGCCTCTCACCATCAAGGGGACTGAGGTGAAGCGGGCTGACAGTCACAAGTTTTTAGGCCCTCACATGTCAAAAAGCCTGAGCCTAGGCCATAAACACTGTGACAACAGTGAACAAAGTACAGCAGTGGGTTTACTTCATCAGGCTGCTGAAGAAGGCTGAACTCAGCCCCTCATCCAGGCCTACAAAGGACTCATTGAGAGCGTTCTCACCAGCGACTTCACTGTGTGGTTTGGAAACACCACCCAGGCTAAGAGGAAATCTCTTCAACGAGCCATCAAAACAGCAGAGAGAATCATTGGCTCTGACCTCCCCTCCATGGACACACTCTACACACAGCGCTGTTGGAGAAAAGCACAGAGCATCCTCAGTGATCGACACCATCCAGCTCACTCTCTGCTCAGGTGGAAGAACTCAGGATACAACCTGAGACACCACAGGCCAGAGAGCATCACCACTCACAAGGCACGCTTCCACAACAGCCTTTTTCCAGCCACTGTCAGAATGATTGCTAAGGACATTAAGGCAGGAAGGAAATACCACACCCCCCACCTTACTCACACCATGGACACTTAACACCTCACAACACTCTTGCACCTACGAACTGGGTTTTAGTACTCAACTACCTCACCCCCTCTCACTCTCCGGGTCTCTGTCATACGGAGTCTTCCCCAGTCCATTGGTTTGTCTTGGTTTGTGCGACATTTTTAATTCAACAGTGCAATAATTTACTGTGCAATAATTCAAAGTGTGTATTTGTATATAGTTGTACAGTGTGTATTTATTCATACTGTGTATTTTTTATACAGGTGTTTTAATCACTTATTTATTATGCTACTCTTTTTAATTGCCTTTCTTTGTCTGTTTTTTATAAAGAGCTGACTCAGTGAGCTACACACAAAAAAATTCCAATGTACCTGTACTGTCCTGTACCTGTGCAAATGGCAATAAAATCTCTTGAATCTTGAATCTTGAATCAGTTAGGTGTGATACCTATGTGAGCAGGAATGTTAGCTCTCTCTCTCCTCTCTCTTTTTCCTGCCTGCTCAAACCCAACCAGTCGGCCCTTGTTTGTACTGCCAGCAGTCCCTGACTTCCAGCAGGGCGTCAAACTTACAAAGGCTTCTGTGCTCCCACGCAGGAAGGAATGAACGACAAGCTGTAATATCCTGCAATCGGTGTGAGTCCCCTTTCACTCAATGCACACAAAGCACAATGCAGCCTCCGCAGACTACTGTGCTCCATCAGGGGGAGGACTGGCTCTGTCGCAGCAGTGCAGGTGCTTAGATTTGAGTGATGGTCCCCTGCATGTTGCTGGAGGCTGTCAGCAGATATCATTCCTCCACAAATCTGTTCCTCTAAATGAAAGAAAGGGAACATGCTTTCTAATGCAGTGAGGTTGCAACCCTCGCTGGGGGATATAAAAGTCAAGATGTTTTTTTTTTTGTTTGTTTTTGTTTTTGCTTTTATTCTCAAGATATCCTGCCGTTTCTTCGACGCTCCCCTTGCCCAGTTATGCAACCAATCCATAATGCAGGGATGGAGTCGATTCAAAAGAAAGACGAGATTCTGAGAATCTTTTGTAATTACTAGCAAGAGGGGGACACCAGAATCGATTCCAAGTGTTAGAACCAAGCTCTTCTGTTTGGTTCACACTGCCTGACAAACATCCTCTAACTAGAAGGAAGGAGAGCAATGAGCAAAGGAATATTATCCAGTTTGTGATGCTGGAACCAGAATTTGAGGGGAATTTATTTGTTTTTGGATGAGGAGTCAGAATCACAATGGTCTCAGAAAATCTGGTATTATTAATCTCTATTCTAAATAAGCAAGCATTACAGTGTGTAGTGAATGAGTTATGCTGTTATGTGCTGTGACTTGTCTTGAAAAATAGCAAGTTTGGTATAAAAGTCTTTTGCAATTACATTGGTAAAATCGCTCTTAAGCTTCAACACCACAGTTTAACCTGTCACACTTGGATTTAATACAATGTGGGCTACTATATTTATAATATGATATGACAGAAAACCATATAATTTATTCTGACAGTGGTATTGCATGGTTCTTTACATCTCTAAGTGTTGAGAACTTGCACTTTGTGACTGTTCCACTATGATGGGCATCATATAAAATAAACATGACAAAAATGTGATAATATTTTACTCTTCTTGTAACAGATACACTTACAAACATGTCAAAGAAAGTTAATGAGTTATCAGTATTGTTCGTAGCTCTAGCTGTTTCAGCATGTCAGCAATACTTAAGAAAACTGAGCCATCAGCACAGAACAGCCATTGGTGTACATACATCTTTGAACCCTGGAATTAAAAAATCTCTAACAGCACAGTGAAGGATATTGACTTGACCGGTAGACATGTCATGGTTATTAATAACAAACGTGTTTTTTTCTCTATGAGCAGGCAGCAGACATCCCATCTTAACGACAATAATATGACAGAAAGGCCACTTAGAGGGATTTAAAAGCAGCCCGCAGACAGGGTTCATTAGGACTGCCGGAATTACCTCTGTTAAGAACGGATGGTCCTGACAGAAGTTGGATCAGCACACAGATGTTTTTATTTATTAAGTCTCGCAGCGAAAAAAAAAGAACAGGCTGAAAGGAGTAGGTGGGGAGGGGGGGTGTCTGGGGGAGATCCACAAGGGCTGCCCAATAGCATGTATGCACAAGGGCTGCTGCTCTGGACATGCCCACCGCAGTTAGCCTCACCAGGTGTGTGTGGGTCTTTCATGAGCACTTCACAATGTGTCAGGGAGCCAGGTGAAACTCATTACGGGTAGCCATGGAGACACCACACACCAAAAATGGTCGATAGATTGTGGGTTATTAGAACTCCAATGTCTGAATATGCCTGAATGTCTCCTGCCTAACAGCTTGTGAAACCACTCATCGGAAAGCCCATGTCTCTGTGCATGTGTACATCACTGTGTGTGTCTATGTACCTGTGTGTGTGTGTGTATGTGTGTGTGTGTGTGAGACTGGGGCTTATTCCATGCCCATGGCAACTGCGTCAGTCAGGGGGTAGTACTGTTTCTTTGCATTGAGTCCCTGCCTTTCAGATAGGGCCAAGGTCACCTGGCCACTCGTCACAAATAGCCTTGGCTGTCACAGTCAGCCCAGCTGCCTACCTCTGCAAGCCTCGCGTGCAGACAAATGCAGTCTGATTATTCCCACATCACTGATGTCACTTCAGTCATTATTTTCTTTTCAAAAGCTCTTCTTTCTATTTCCAGTTGAAACCATTTGAGTCACTAAATAAGGCCAGGTGCTTTAATCTTTAAGACGGTACATTTTATTGATGAGAAAAGGATAATAACAATAATCATAGTAATATAGTAATGTGTGGTATCACGGATGCACCATCAGTCCTCAGACAGGAGTTAAAGTTCACACATCAGACTTCCAAGTCAGGACAGAAAATGTATACATTTTAATTGATGGATGTGGCATGGCATCAGCATAGAGACTCCATTCTAAGACAGGGTGTCTCTGCTATCAGGGAAAAAAAATCTCAGTCCAGGAGTGGCACAAGATGTAACCATGGTGATGAAACACTGCAAATGTTCCCAACCTGAGCTGTTTTGAAGCTGTTTATCGAGTTATTTCTGGCAAAGCCGCTGGAAACAACATCCCTAGTGTTCTTCCCAGAAGCAGTGTGGCCAGGGGAGGGTAAAATTGATCATATAGAAAACAAAGGGCTAATTCTCTCGGATCCCCGCTGATTCTTAATTAGCGATTGATAATAGGGGAGCTATCGAGCGAAGACATTTTGATATTCACTTCTGCATGGCTTAAGTAGATAATGACTTTTCTCCGACTTTCATTGCCCACTGTTTAATTACAGAAAAGTACCGCTAAACCACTGGCAATAACCAATTTGCTCTTGTATATTTGTGATTTGCTACTTCCTGTGTCTGTGTGGTTTGCATTGTTAGCTGAAAGTTAACATTATTATGATATCAATGCATTTGTATAGATATATATTACACTGACATATGCAAAATATGTGAGTTGTTCATGTGAGTAACTTAGAGTATATCGACATAATATTTTCAGTGGCAGATTATTGTGCTGTAAATGTATATGTGCCGGGTCATGAGAAATTTATGATTTTTAAATGTGAGTAACTTTTCTGTATGGTGAAAACATTTTCTGGGAGAAATATGTTTTTGTTGTGCACCTTACAGGGTAAAAAATCATCATTCACCATGTTTAAAATACAGCTTTTTTTGTATCAGAAATACAAAATACTTTTTCTCCCTGAAGACAAATATGCCAAACGCTCCTTGTTACCTCCCCATCCTCTTTTAACGTGCTGGAATATAGCGTGAGGGAAAAGTTTAATATAAATTCATGATGAAGGTGTTTCAAAGGGGGCTGAGCAGAATCTGCTCACAGGGCTTTTCTCTCATTTCAGCCTCCCCATTTCTCATATAGCAACACTTCATCTCGTCTCACGCTTTTTCGCCCTGCTCCAAGATCCACGAGAAAAGTTGATGGGATTCATCTAATACAGCAGCTTTAGTCGGAGGGATTTTCTATCACTTCTCACTTTCAGGATGTTGAAGGCTGCCGTCTTCATAAATGCAATAGCGGCCCGTGAACTAGAAATAACGCAAAGCGGAAGACGCACCTCTGCACCGGCAGCTGTCCCAAACTTGCGTCTGATTGTTTTTCATGAATAGCAAGCTCGCCGATCGTCCACCAACAGCTGATTCCTTCATGCTTAATTGTGCCTGATCTTGGGACATATGGGAACTTATGTGATATGTGTGTGTGTGTGTGTGTGTGTGTGTGTGTATGTGTGTGTGAGACTAACACAATTTAATGTGAAAGGCAAAAACATAACTCTTCCACATTAGATGCAATCAAAGAATGGCTTTCTTAATTTAATTGTGCCAAACAGACATAAACAGGTTTAGAATTATTAACAAATAAAGCTAGAAAGCCATGTGCTTTGTCACCTCTCATTACTACATCCAGTATAAAATTCAGTTTCTTCATATAAGTAGGAGGACATGGGTTCGTGATGTTTCTATTAATAAGCATGATTCCACTATATCTTTTGCATAGCAGGCCTGGTCTGCTGCTTGGATGAAATTGGTTCTCCATTCCCCAGCCACACAGAGTCTATTAATATCTAATAAGAGTGGGTATTCTGAAAACTGTTGTTTACCTGGTTCATATACTGGGATCCTAAGAATCAGGTTTCTAATTTCTTAAGTTATTTCAGTCTGGTCTTCTGCTGAGTCTATTCCTGTCATTTCAGCACATAGATATTCCACAGGCTTCAGTTCTGACATTTAAAATGCGACTGTAAAAGAAAGTGAATTAAATGTGCTTGTGTGACTGGCTGTGTTGTGGCCTTCTTTGTAATTGACTATTAATCTATGAATTATTCTCTGATCTGGTCTCAAAAGCTGTAACTGGTATCTGTGTTCATCTAAGTGCGTGGATCATCCTTTGTACTGCTGTTGCAATCCTCACAAAAGCTCCGCTTGGTTTTCAGTTCTTCCGAGACTATTTAAAATTCATGTTGAAAGACCACTTATGATTCTCCATCTCTGTTTAAGATTATTTGCATGATTTATTTCATTTTCAAACTTGTTAGTTCATCCAACAGAGACTTCATTTTTAGTTGTTGCATATGATTGAAATCTTTTAGCTGGTTGAAGACATGCATATGTAATAGGGAGTTAGTCTTAGTAGGACCTACTCTACAGGTAGAGAGGACAGACAAACTTGAAATATGGCCCAATGCTACACAGGTTTGTAACTGATACATGTAGTGATATTTCCTCTTATTAATGTTGGGCTGGGTGATTATTTACAGTATAATCAATCAGTGATCTAATGTTCATCTAAAACTTCCTTTTGCAGTAAAAAGTTCCAACAAACCACATATTTAGACTATATCCTTTTTGTTCAGCCACTAAAGATGTATATCAAAATGAATGAGCAGAATATTCACTAATATAATGAAACATAATCAAAATGGTGCAGTGAGGTTTTGTGTGACAATCATTGTGTGACTGGTTATAATTTCTTTCACAGGTCCAGGATAAACATGGTCCAGGTGGTCATTACCCTGTGAGGTGTCATGTCAGTCTCGTAAGCCATTCCAGGGTGAGCTTAGTCTTTTGTGGAGGTGAGCCATGAATTTTTGAAATGTTTGCCTACCTTTTACGTGAGCAATTTCAAGTAGATAAGCAAATGGAGCACCTAAGTGTACACTTAGGGGCAATACGATTAAACATGAATTGATGTGTTGCATTGCCATCCCCTAATGTACTGGAAACTCATTGTGGCAAAGACATTAAACATGTGAACTGCTGTGGAGATAACAAATACCATAAACTTTTTTTAATCACAGACTGAAACAGCAGCATCACCCTGTCTTGGCTTTATTCTTATACATAATATATACAGTACACAGGTCTAATACCTCTGAAAGACTATCATATGAAAGCAATGAAGGCCATTAAGGCAAACTCAGTCTGGAACACATTTAAGCATGGAGCTTGATAAAAGCCCCATTTTATTTGATGTGGGATAGAGACCCTTTCCCCATATTTTCATAGAACAACACAATGTTGTTGCACTTTGTAGCAAGGTACTTACTGGAAATGATTCCAGCAAGACTGTATAAATGGATATGTCAAATATGAGCAACATATGTTTCTCTACACTTATCCATTATGATCAATATTCTTTCATGAATTACTCTGGTCCTTTACAGATTTATCAAAGCATACATATGTTGTATTGATAATATAACATCCTACATGATCTCTGTAATGCGGTACAACTTCAGTCTGGTTTTAAAGAGAAGTCTGTCTGCTGTATTAGCCACACTGGGATGTCCGGCTATTATAGACTTTGTTTTCACAGACTCCAGCGCAACATCTGCTTGTGTTGCCTGCCCTGGGCATTTCACAACATCTTTCAACCTCACAGATAACAGCAGACAAAAAGGACTGCTTCTCTCACAACACCCAAAAGCAAATGGAGCACAGGATTTGAAATATTCCGGCTGATTTTTTGTGTTTCAGAACAATGTCGATGTTTCTTATTGTCATCAGAGGGGCTATTGAATAGCATTATTGGCTGTAATAGCAGAGCCAGGGCCTTTTCTCCACTGTCTCTGAGGTATGTCAGCGATCAACGGTCCCATCTGACTCAGCTTCATCAGCTTTAATGTGTCTTGCCTCGCTTTCACACCCTGTCAACCTGTCAGAGTGCATTGGACACAGTCTTCCAGGGGTCTTGCGATTCACAAAGGGAGCCGTCCATTTTATGCCTGACTAAGAGTCGTGATTCGCCTTACCCTTGGCTCCTCGGAGCACTCTGAGCTCTCCTGTGGGATTTCGGCCTCCTTTATCTCGGCTTCACCTCGCGTGCCAGGGTCTGTTTGAGGGTACATGGTGAGTGGGTGTTAAAGATGTTGGGAGCCAGTCTAACAAGTTTGACAAAAGCCCAATTTTGTCCAGTGTTTTTCAAATGCCTTTGATGCCACACCAGGTCTTGCTTAACTTAAGACTGAAGGCCCAGAGATTTGGGTCTCTTTGGGCCCATGAGGGAGTGCTAACTGGTTAGCCATGCAGTGGCCAAACAGTTAAAAAAACAGAACCACCTCTGAGCAATAAATTTTCATCTTTAGAATAAACTTACACATCCAATACTGTATATTAATTAATTAATTGACATTCCATTATTTGCTTGGCAGACACAGAGCCACTTTAATGGTACAGAAAGATATTCAACCTTTTATAAAAGTGGATATTTTACTGAAGCAATTCCATTTAAGCACCTTGCTCAAGGTTACAATTGCAGAGACCCACCTGGGATCACCTTGCAACCTTTGGGTCACAACATGCTCCATTACAGCTCTATTAATACTAACATTGCTTCGAGCAGTTCTCTCTACTGTCCAGTGTGATTACACTAAACACAGGATGTAGAAATGGCAGAAAGCCATCAATTATAGGTGGGTTCACATTAACCTGTGATATCTAAGAGTGCCATCCACACTCTCACAGTGAAAGGGAGATAAACATTGATTTAGTCATCTTCAGCAGCACACAAATAAAGAACTGAAGGAACCACTGTCTTTTTGATGTGTTGGCAAAGAAAGTGGTGCAATTATATCTGATAGAAAAACTATAGGCCTACAAGCCTTTCAGCTAATATGCTATTTAGTCTCTTCAAGAGAGCTGTGCTATTGTATCTGATAGAAAAAACTATGGATCTTGAGGCTTGAGGCTAATATGCCATCTAGTCTCTTTCAGTGTACAGTGTCGTTCAGCCTATCCTCCCATCAATAAGATATAGGTTATTCCAATTTAAGCAGGAGCCACTTCATGTTGCAACCAAAAATGATCCATAGTCTCATAAATAAAGAGCCTTTTGGGGATAATTATATTTCAGAGCTCAGAACATGTTTTCATTTGCCGATACAATGTGCTGAAAATCACAAATGCCAGTGGAGACATTTGGAATGGATTACATTGCCTGCAAAAATAGAATTGCTGCTTGTTCAGGAGACAGCGGGTTCAATAATGGCAGTTCAGAGTGGAATATTGAACACTGGATTGTCATGAGAGGGACTCCATCTGCAAGGAGGGAAAGCTTTGTAAACACTGGCACTTGCAGGCGCAATGGGGTATAACATGCCTCAGGTTGGAAACAAATTCGGCATGTTCAATTTCTCTCCACAGCAGCCAGTAAGTATGTTTCTTTTACAATAAATTAGTCTTGAGGAAGGCTTTCTCTCCCAACTGTCCTCTAATCTGTTCTAAAATGTCCCTTTTGGCTGGAAGGTCTAGCATTTTTGCTGTAGTTCTCCATTTCTGTAGTTTTTTGTGCCAACAAATAAACAGGAGTGTGATTATACACAACAGGAAGAATAAAAAGCGCAGTCTGTGCCTTCCACATTTAAATTAGTCAAAAATGTATGGAAATCCTTAATTCACTAATATGAGAATTTCACTCTGTGAAATTTCACACTGTGTTTTAAAAGGGGCTTTAAGTATGAGATTTAATCACTGAATGGCAAGACCTTGTTCTGTTGTTTTCAAGACAATATCTTGATTGTGCCAAAAACAACAACAAAAAAACTTCTACAGGTAATCAAATAGCTTTCTCATTAACATGCAGATTTATGCAAGCTGTAATTAATTTGCCATTATCCCGTGATTGATGTCCCTTTGCTTTTTGAAGCAGACATAGGGCTGTAATTACTCCCTGTGTTGTATTTTCTGTGCTGTTCCATTAAGGTAAACAGATGCTAATTTCACCATGTTGTGTTCTGCTAGTATCGAGTAATTGCCAAACACGATAAGAGCGAAATATCAATGGACAACTGAGAGCATTTGATGCTTATTTCCCTCACACAAGAACAGCCCAAGCATGAAGCATAGAGATGTAATTGCTAATTAATATCTCCAGGTTTCTGTAGTTACCACACAAACACATCTACAATGTTATTTACATTCTACTGAAAAGACACACGCAACTCAAGTCCCCAAGGTCATGGCTCCAAATTAGGAGTATTAAAACGTTTTTATCTTTCTGAAAGCAGTATCAGGGATTGCTGCATAATTCAATCCCTTTAGTGTGCTTCACTGTGTGGCACAGCAAAGATAATTCACTGCAGAATTTGTGCTAATTTAAAATGATGGACCCTAATTGGTTCCATTTCATTTGTAAATATTATCAAGGGTTAATCAGTGGACCTATGAATAGTGGTGACTGCATTGATGATTCGATTACCAAATTTAGCCAACTGCTGCCCTTTTCATCAATAGTAGTAGTCATACATTCCGTATGCATTTATTTTTATTATCTGATGTAGTCTTTATTATTCACTAATTGTTCATTCAGTGCCTTAACCAGAAATACTACACCTAACATATCAAAGGAAAAAAAATAACAACTTCCAACTATGAACAGAGGTTTTATTACCAACATAATAACAAACCTGCTCCTCTCACAAAAAAAAAAAAAAGTTTATCTTGTAGCAAATATAAAACTAAAAAGTTTGCCTTTTATAAATATCATGATCAAAAAATTTGGTGCAGTTGTGACATCGCATATTCAAATATTTCCCAACTCATCCACAAACACTTGTCTTATTATGGAACAGGATCTGGCAATACAAACAGGGGTCGGTTTTCTCCGCCTCTAAACTCCCAATGTCTCATGTGACTATCGAACACAACGCTGTGGCCTTGTGTACAGAGAGGCCGGCACACAGTCCCTCACACCTTCTTCATGCGCTTTCTGGGCCGCTGGTTGAAGACGGGCGAGGTGCCCATGAGGGAGTCAGGGGAGTGGGAGGCGTAGCTGCCATCTGAGGCTGCGCCGCTGGGGGAAGGGGGGATGCCCGCCTCGCTCATGGTGGACATGGGCCCCTCCTCGAACACGTCGCCCCCCAGGACGCCATGCCCCGAGACCTGCCCCTCCTCGCCGTCCTGCGGCTCCATCTTCACCTGCGTCAGGTGCCACAAGGGGGAGCCGTTTCCCGCAGCTCCTGCCACAACACAAGACACGGGCAGCCCTGTCATTAAGACGCTACATCGCCAAAGTCAGAAAAAAATGAGTCATACCAAAGTTATTATTTCACTTTGATTTCAAGTTTCATTTGTTGCAGCTGTTGATTTTCTTTTTTGTCCACTTCAGTGCATGAAACAACTTAAAACTAACAACTAACCACCTCTGTCATTCTTTCTATACAGCGGAATATCATTGTTTCACTGACCATCTTGCTAGACAAAATATCAGCAACTGTGTGTCCTGAAGATATTAGCAATGCCTCAGGATGTCAGTGATTCAGTTTACTGAGCAGCAGAATGTCAGCATTCCCTGCCCTGTGCCCAGAATGTCCATGGCTTGTTAGGTACAGAATCATTGTTTCAGTGGCTGTGCTGTATGCTAGTGTAACTGTGAGTCGGCGTAGCTCTTCCTCAGCAGCATACCTGAGGTGTGTGGGGAGTTCTCTCCCTCCAGTCCTCCAGCCAGCCGCTCACTGGGGGCCCCGAGCACCCCAATCGGCAGTGCCTGGTCCCCAGACGCTAGGTCAGCCTCAGGCTCCTCGCTGACAGGGAAGGCAATGTCACTCATCGGCTCCTCTTTGATCTTCAGTGGCTTTGAATCTTCCACGGCCTTCTCTGGGTTTACCAGCCTCTCATATTCCTCTGACAGCTCCCGACTTACCTGCGAAAGACACAGTCAAACACGCCTGCTCATCAATCAAAATATATTACATACAGGTTTTTTTATGTCTATCATCAGTCCACCCAAATGTACATCTATTTTAATGACTGGCACACCGCCATGAAGCGGGAACCCAGAATCTGCAATCTCTGCTGGTGGGTAGAGCTGCAGTGCTGACTCATTTCCAATCAGTATGTGAACCTCAATCGACCTGTTTCTCACCTACTCCACACAGCTATAAACCACTTGCCCACATTCACTTTAAAAGTCTGGTGTAGTCTGTTGCATAGCACAGTAGAGTCTCTTCTCTCCAGCCTTTGCTGATATACTGTGCTCCTCCTGTGCTGGCCATCTGAATAATTCCACTTTCCTTAACCTCCCAGTGAATTAATGAGCTTCCAACCACCATCAAAAAACAAAAGTCACCACCTTCTCTGAATACTCACCTCTACAGACAATACCTGGGTTTACTGAACCAGTAGTTGTCCTAAATTTACATGGATGTACAAAGGCTCTTTCAACTTTATCAATTATGTGATCAGAGTTTGTTTTCAATGTGGGGTTCAACATAATATTTGCCCACTTGTCTGAGGCTGGTAAAAACGTGCCGGGCAAGTAAAACTGGCAACTGACTTGTCCGACCACAGAAGAGACAATTCAGAGCAAATTTAGCATTTCCGTTAGCTAAATCACCACCTTCAGTGTTCCCACCATAAGGCAAGCAGGCACATCGGTAGTTGTGTATGGTTTTTTTGTAAAAAGGAATGAGGCAGGTCACATTGGGTCCTGTGACCAGTCATACCTTAGCGCTTTACCAACAACTAGCTACTTGTGCCAGTGGGAGCAGACTGAATCAACCACCTAGTGTCAAAGTGCTATAATGAGCATAATTATTTTCTGCCCTGTGTGCCTTTCAAGGCCGCTTAAAGGTTGCCATTCTGGTCCCTCCTTGCCAAAAACTTCTAGTGTTTCTCAACCACTGGGTTGCAAATTGGAAGGTCACGCGAGAAAAAAAAACTCTGTCTGCTATTTTTATGATGTAACAATACATGAATGCTTTAATCATACCAATGAACAGCAGAGACGCCTACTATTGTGTCACTAATTTTTATGTGGTTGTCCCACCTACAGAAAGTTACAGCTGTAACAAGCTGTCTAGTTAGTTTTATAGCTATCTCTTGCTTGGTTAGAGTTTATGTACCTTTTTATTTATGTATCTTTTATATGTAACTTATATATATATACACATACATATATGTGTGGCTATCGTGTGATCTCATCAGAAGCATGTAGCTGTGGTGTAGTCTCACCTGAAGCATATAGCTGTAGTGTGGTCTCACCTGAAGCATATAGCTGTAGTGTGGTCTCACCTGAAGCATATAGCAGTGGTGTGGTCTCACCTGAAGCATGTAGCTGTGGTAGTCCTTGATGCGGATCTGCCAGAAGCGCTGCAGGGCCAGTACGCTGCCGATCCCCACCTCGTGGAAGACCTGCTCCACCACGTCGGGGAAGGGGGTGGCGCCGAGCCGGGCCTCGCGGTCCACGGCCACCCGCAGCAGGCGGCTCAGGCGCAGGTAGTGCTCATGGACCAGGTCCGTCAGGGTCTCCAGCACGCTCTCCTGGGCTGACTCAAAGCCGGCGTGAGCCAGCACTGTGGCCACTGACTGGTAAAGCAGCTGCCTGCAGGAAGGCCAGCTCAGCTCTGTCACCGGCTCCCCTTTACCCCTGCAGATAGAGAGAAATGAGATGTTACTAACACAATACTGGGAGAGCTGACTGTATATACCAAATCCAGTGAGACATCTGATCCCATCAGACACATTCACTGAAACAGTAACCAATCACAACTAATACATGCACATAAGAGTTACACATACCGTGCAAGTCATACTCCAGACAAATTCACTCTACACAGAGCATAACCTGGCTCAGGGCTTGCACTCACTGACATACAGTGTTTTGTAGTTTGCAAAGAGCTGGAAAAGCATAATATCACACATCGTGAGCAGAAATCCACACAATTAAATGATGGCCTATTGTTTTTGGCAGAGCGCTAATTACTTTGTCAACATTTGCTTCAAACTAATTTGTGAAAGTTGAAGACATTATTGGTACCACCTCCTGAAAACTGCAAAACATTTCCAAGCAATGAACATCCTCCAATCCCTGGTTGCTTGTAACATTAGTTCTGTTTTGCAGTCATTAATTACACATTGTTTGCTTCTTAAAAGTGATTTATTACAATCATTTATTGTTTTTTTAACACTTATATTGTGTATTCAGGTCTGTCTGCTTGCTGAAAGGTATGTTGCGTAATAATAACAATACTACACAAACAATTAATTTAAAAGTAAACATACACAGCTTGAATGCAGCAAACTCCTGTATTCTCACAGGACGGAAGAAAAGAAGGTGCTTTTGGCTTTTCTGTCGAGTAATTACTGTTGCATATAACACTAGCCTTTCAAAATGGCCCAGGGGCATCACAGTGTCTTTTCCAGCAAGGATCTTAATTAAATAAGCAGACTGAAATGCATTTTACTTGATTAAAGTTTAGTTTTAACTGATTTTTGAGGAGATTAGTATAAACCAATTGCTGATTTTGAGGGCTTAATTAAAGCAGGTGCAATGCTTATTGTAATTAGAGGCATGCATTCCAAATCACTGGGAACATACACAGAATGACAAACACTTAGGGGACAACTAGATTCCCACATCTATCTGACCACACTGCTGCAATTAAACTACATCATTACATCCAAACTGCAATTGCTGTTTCACTGTTTCAAACGGGCTGGAATAAAATGGGCAGTATGCTTTTACTTGTAACACAAACACACTTCTGCTTACATTTGACTTTCCAACAAGCAGGTACCTCGTCTTACTGAGGATATGACAAAGATTCTCCAAGTCATGTGAAGCCTAGATGTCCACCGGCAAAGGGACACTCACTTGTAGAAGTCACTCTCTGGGTCACTGTGCCTCAGCTGGAATGGCTGGTGAGGGGCCTTGCTGTCCAGGGGCAGCAGGTCATCAGGGACAGCAGGCGTGGGCGGCCTCGGCGGCAGGATGTCACCCTCTTCCAGCCTACCGGCACCCTCTGCGGGTGGCTGGCCCTGGGCAGCAGCCAGAAGCCCCCGGAGGCGGCGGGCATGCTGGCAGAGCTGGACCGTGTGTATGGTAAGGCTGCAGGGCTCTGAGGGGATGTCCAGCATGGTGGTGGGGCGCGGGCGGTGGGCGGACGGCTGGTGCAACGGGGGGTCCTGCATCTCCACCTGGCGGAACTCCCGCTGCAGGAGGTCGAAGGAGCTGCGGCTGGGCGGAGCTGCCTGGACTGGGATCTCGCCCCAGTACCGCATCATCCTGGCTCCCCTGTCAAAACTCCTCAAGGAACTCTAGGGGAGAGGCAAGATCAACGTTGTAGCTGGAACACTTCAGCATGCAAGCTTTGTGCTGACAGGCCACAGGTTCTTAAGGCATCTATCATCAACCACTTGGCTGAATTAAAAGGGCGAGCCAACTAATAGACCTACCCCAATTACAGGACTGGACCAGCGAATAGTACACCACTGATGAACAGCTTGTTTCAATCAGCAAATCCAAACAAAATTCGATACACAAATTAAATCATTAGTACTTACAAATGAGTAATCAGTGACTTAGTAACATTCCTTTCCCAGTCTTTCAGGTCTATGTAAAATACTCGCGAACTAGACTTACATAGAGTAGGTTGCGAACTTTAGCTACAAAGCACATTAGGTTGTTGCTGCCACTGCACGGACACTGTTATCAGGGACAATATCGAGTTCATGGCATTCATTACAATAAATATCTTGTACTGCATTAGAAAAAAAATCATTCAAAATGTTTACAATAAAACTACACCGACTACACCAAAGAGACGTTGCTCATATTTAAAATGAAATAAAATAGAATACATTAGTAAATAGTCCGAAAATAGTCGAGACAGCATTGGAAAATGTCGCTACTACCAAGTGTTTGATAGCTACAGTCTCCTCCCCGACTGGTGGAATGACAGAATATACATGCTGAAATGACAGAATAGCTATACATGTTAATACACCTAACTACAGCTAACTAGCTAGGTAAGGTGACTATGTATGGAAGCAAGCAATTTAAGTCAGACCAATTTCGGCAAGCAAAATAAATAAATAAATCCCAACTTCAAACATTACTTCTCATATCTGTCTGTGAAAGAACTTACAAAAAACTGGACAACACCCCCTTCAATAAAGAATACCCTGGCTTGTTAGCTTGCTAGCTAATTGTCGTGAACCACAGTACAGGCGCTGTTCCATCTCATATTTTTCTCCGTGTAAAACCGAGCTCGATTGAAATTATTCCTCTACCTATTGTTGAAGATATCGCTCGTTAACAGATATAGGAGCGCAAAGACAGCCTCAATACATTATTTTGTTCTGTATATATCATGATAATGTTATAATGCATATAAACAATAATAAAAAAATAAAACTACATATCATATGGAACCTTGTGTTTTCACAAAACCCGGAACGGAGGCAGTTGAGGGTCGTACACAATAAAGTATGGCGGATTCCACATGCAAACTGAAAATGGAGAATACCCCCGATGAGGAGATGGATATTGACAGGGAAACAGAGAAAGACACAACCGATGTGAATGCGGGAGAAACTGAGACGACAGAGAATGTTAGACCTGCTGCTTCAGAAACTGAGGACCCTTTCAAGAAGCCTGCTCTTTTTGCTGCACCCTCGATTGCGGGGAAAAGAACAAGTGGTGCACCTACTGCCGCCAGAAAGATTTCACCTGAGTCCAAAGACTGCGAACAGCAAGATAAATCCGAGAAGGTATTAGACCCTGAAAATCTCCCTGCAGCTAAGCCAGGACCCGAACAAGAAAGCAACTCTAACAACAGCCATTCGACGCACGAAAACGTAAGCAGAACGTCAGACAGCCTCGATCAGCGGGAAAAGGAAAGAAGTAACGGCGACTCTACCAAGACTTTGCAAGAAACAAAACCCAGATTCTCTGGTAAACCACCGCCGGTTGGCAAATTTAAACCCGCGCCTCCGTTGCCATACACCGAACCACCATGGGGTGGTATTAGTGAAGTCCCCTACTCTCTCGAAATACTGAAGAATGGTACCATTGTGGACACGGTTCCGCTAACGCAACGGAGCTTTTTCGTGATAGGACGATTACCAGGGTGCGATGTGTCCTTGGAGCATCCTTCAATCTCTAGGTATCATGCAGTGCTACAGTACCGGGCACGCTCCGGGGAGCATGGAGGTGTCGGGGAAGAGGCAGGCTTCTACGCCTTTGACCTGGGTAGCACACACGGTACTTTTGTCAACAAGAACAAGATCCCTCCAAAGACCTACATCAGGCTGCGGGTGGGACACGTGCTTAAATTCGGAGGAAGCACTAGACTTTTCATCCTTCAGGTAAGATGTGAGAACCGTCTGGATCAGCAGGAGCAGTGTTATCTGATCACGGAGGATAGCTAGTATAACATTTAACTACTTTAAAATATAACTACTCGATGATTGTTCGAAAAGTAAACCTTGTAAAAATTGGGCATGGTCAAGGCCACTCTGATTTGTCGTGCATACTTCACCGAATCATTCTCCTATTCTTGTTTTATATAGTAAAGCCACCACACCATACCAAGACCCCTCACCATAAACTACTGTATAATTTGATTCTGCAAATTATGACGAAGTGGGGTTTTTTTTCCTCATGTTAATCAGTCTTCAAAGTTAGTGCATAACAAGAAGTCCAGGTGTCCATCAACTACCTAACGTAACGTAACGTAACCTAACGTATTTTGCAGACTTCTACTTGAGCAAGAAATGTAAATTTTGGTGCAGAGGCAGGGGGTGTGTCAGTGATTGAGTGCAAAAAATAAGTATATACACATCTTGGATGCACTACATCTGTAGGCTAACCTCTTTGCTCTGCCCTGAAGGGACCAGAATTTGACGAGGAGGCGGAGTCTGAACTGACAGTGACTGAGCTGAGGGACCGAGCTAGGAAGCAGAGAGAGGACCTGGAGAGGAGGATGATGGGAGATGGCTCAGACAATGATGATGACGAGGAGAAAGAGGAGCAAGGCGAAGGGAAGCCCACCTCCAGGGGGAAGGGTTCCAGCGAGGAGGCTGGCTGCTCTTGGGGAATAGGTCAGTCACAGGGGCAAGGGAGGGTGGGGTGAGCAGCTCCAAGACAAAGAGATGTTATTGCAATGGGCCATGGAGGAGCACACCATTGTAAAAAGACTACAGTGTCCATATTATCACTTAAATTGATGTGTCCAAGTCATTATTCATTTTCCGCATGTCTGTGTGTTCTCTCTCTTCTCCTCACAGAAGAGGATATTGTTCCAGATGAGGATGAGAATGAGGAGAACCCTTTTGCGACAGAGTTTCAGGAGGACCAGGAGGCAGCCTACCTGAAGGACCCCAAGAAGGCCCTACAGGGCTTCTTCGACAGAGAGGGTATGGATTTAAGAGAGAGCTCCGTGAACTTAGGTCCAGCCAGCCTAAGCTGACTTCTGTCAAAAGCCGTTTTGTTATTCCAGTGGTGATTTAAGTCCCTGTGTTTTTTTGTGTGTGTGTGTGGGTGAGAGAACAGTGGCAAACCCAGCAGGCTGCAGTGTTTTACAATTAGTTCGTGATCAAAAAGGAATCTTAAAATGCAACCTGATATTCTGCTAGTGTGAAAACACAGGCTAGAAGTAGGTCATTTCCATGCTATCCCTTATCATTATTAATCCAGTGAGAGGTGGATAGGTGTGTTGTACTAAGTTGTCCTCTGGTACAAGACAACATGGTTTTTATAGACAAGACTCCATAATATGAGCATTAAGACACTGGCCTTATGTTCTTAATTTAAAACATCCTAACTTTTAAGTGTTTTTTTCCCAGTCAGAATAAAATCTAATTATGAGTCATTATTAAAGAAAAAAACATTTACATGTCTTCACATTCAAGAGTTATTGTGAGATTGCCATGCAGAAGAGATGGAAATTAATGCAGTAGCTGACTCAAGACCTTGAGCAGCTGTCCCTGTGGGTTTATTTTTTTTTCTGTGTAATTTCAGGGGAGGAGCTGGAATATGAGTATGAAGACAAAGGCCACGGCACCTGGCTCTGCAGAGTGAAGTAAGCGCAGCAGCGGCTGTTTATTTAGCCCCTGTTTCAGCTGTTTGATCAGTCGCTTTTCAGTCTGCATTGTGTAATGTCAGTGTTTGACCCCTCTGCACTGAACGTGCCTCTTACGCAGAACTGCTCACTGAGATCAGGTGGGCTGAAAACCTTAGCCTTGACTGAGGTATGTTTTAAGTGGAGCATGCACCTGGAGGCTGAGGATGACTAGTTCAAAGCCAGCTTGTTGGATTTGTCACTGGGGGGCTGACTCAGCTGCCCTCTCTCTTGCACAGGTTGCCTGTGGACGATGCAGCGGGCCGGCAGCTTGTTGCTGAAGTGACCCACACGGGAAAAAAGAAGGAGGCGGCAATACAGTGCTCACTGGAGGCGTGCCGTATGCTGGAGGCACGGGGCCTGCTGCGGCAGGAGGCAGGTGGGTAGGCTGAGAGGGGGTGGAGTCTGGGCTGCTCTCATGCAAATCTCATTAAGAATAGTTTGATATCTAAATAGTTCTCTGTCAATATATTCTCATAAACGTAAGGCTAAAAGCTACAACAAATTTTGCATTCTTCCATCTTTCATGAATGGGATTGATTTGTTTGTTTCTTTTTAAATTTGTTTAAATTTGTTTTTGATTTTTTTAAAATTTGTTTCAGCTGAACCCTTATGCGAAATACTGTGTCAGATTTTCAGTAGTCACAGTTGCAGTAAATGCTGTCAAAATGATTACAGGTCAGTGTAGGTTTTCCCCTCTCTTATTCTCTGACATACCTTGCACCTTTCTGTCTCTTGCCTTGACTCGTTAATGGCGGGCTCAGTCTCCCGCAAGCGCAAGAAGAAGAACTGGGAGGAGGAAGACTTCTATGACAGTGACGACGACACATTCCTGGACCGGACGGGCTCTGTGGAGAAGAAGAGGAAGGAGCGCATGAAGAGGGCAGGGAAAATCGAGGAGCGACCCGACACTTACGGCTCACTGGTACCATTCTTGCACCACCTTATTCCAGAAACTGAGTCAGACAGACCTGCCATAGCACAGTGCATGACAAAGCAAAAGCCTTATGTAGTAACATATTAGCGCCATTCTCATTCACACTGCACCTCTATTTTTTTACTAATATACCTTGTCATAGATTATAAAGACAAAGAATGCACTTTGTGTGTGTGTGTGTGTGTGTGTGTGTGTGTGTGTGTGTGTGTGTGTGTGGAGATTGCAGGATAAAATCCCAGGTGGAGCATTGTCATTTTAGTCTTGAGCAAGGTGCTTAACCTAAACTGCTTTAGTAAGTATCCAGCTGTGCAAATGGATGTGTAAATTACCACAGAGATGGCAATCTGCTAAGCAAATAAACATTGTAATAAAACAGAGCATAACAGTAAAGTTGCCTTAGCACTGAATGTAAAAGGAAGTGGAATGTTGAAGTGATACTGTGTTGAAAATGAGATTACTTAGTGATGAGTCTTCTCCTGTAGGGAAAGTCGATTGGCATAACTGAATATGGTGACACTCACATGGCTGTTTTCTCTAGGTGGAGAAGTTGGCAGGGGTTGAGAAAGAACTGGCTGAAACAGAAAAGAAGCTCAGTGCTTCAGGGAAAGGTGAGTGCTTGCTCAGCAAGGACTGTTTGTTTCTTTTCACTTACCTAGTTCATTTTGTTCGGTACAATAAATTACAGAAGAAAATGTATTTTCTCACCAGAAGCATTTTGTGTCATTACCAACAGTGCTATATTTCCAGCCCAGGGGCACCCTCTGCCAAATGAATTTAAACCATGTGCACAGCTGATCAGGATTGTGGCTGTTTATTTCACTCAGTTGCTCTTCTCAGTCGGCATCCTTTCACTGTGTTCAGTGTTAATATTTCTCAAGGCAGCATTCAGTGCAGGTTTCATTTTCAGAAATAAAGTGAACAATACACAGCAAAAGTTCTTTGAGATACACAGTGCAAATGAGTTCTTCCAGTTGGGATCAGGGCAGCAGTGTATCATAGTGGTAAGGAGCAGGGCTTATATCAAAAAGTTTGCTGGTTTGATTCCCCACTGGGGCACTACTGCTGTACCCTTAGCCAAGGTACTTAGCCTAGCACTGCTTCAGTAAATATCCAGCAGTATAAATGGGTAACATATACAAACTAACCTGTAAGTCGCTCTGGATAAGAGCGTCTGCTAAATGACAATAATGTAATGTAATGTAACGGGATCCCAGTCCTGTGGGTATGGAGCAAAAGTACATCTGATCAGCGCTGGGTAAGTAGTGTAGGGCACACATCTCCAGACATACTTCTCCGCACGTCCATGTCACCTGCATGCACATTACGCTCATATATCCATGTGGCCGTCTCACCTGTGTGTCCCTCGACCTGTGTGTCTGTGTGTCCGTGTCTGCAGGTGGATCGCAGTCGTCCTCGGAGGACCCGCTGGACGCCTTCATGAGCGCAGTGCACAGCGAGAGAGCCTTGGATGCTGTGGAGCGCAGGAAGCTGCACTTGCACATCACCGAGCTGCGCAAGGAGGCACAGCGCCTGCGCAGACTAGTGGACATCACGCGTCCTGCGCAGCTGCCTGCGCTGCAGACAGGGTGAGGGGGGGGATTGTTTTCTTTCCTGTGGTGCCATAGACTGATATCCTCAACACATGCATTGATATGTTGATCATTTCAACATCTAGTGTATCAGAACAGGACACTCAGTGCTGTCTTGGAATCCAGTCTATCTAGGTGCATGAAAAATAAATGCACCGATCAGAAAGCTCTTGGAGATACGAGAGAAATACAAGAAAGTGTTAAAAGCACACCTTTATTTCAGTTTCTACATCAGCACCTCATGGATTACTAGTCTGATAAGTGACATGCTGTTCGATGTCCCTAAAGGTTATTGTCAAGTAGTTTCCCTGTTAAAGGTGATTTCTGAGCATCATGGTATTTAGTGTGTGAAACTCTATCTGTACTCCTTGGGCAGTTACAGGGCTCCTCACTGTCAGGTTATGTGGAGGAGGACATCTGCTGGCTACAGAGCTAGACTGTGAGCAGGAAGATGCCCTTGCTGAGCTTTTGAGTTTGACCAGCTTCACGGTTTCCTTCCTCCAGGTCTGGGATCCCTTCCTCTGAGCCAGAGAAGCCCAAGAAACCCATCCTGCCTCTCTTTGGTGCCATGAAGGGGGGCAGTAAGTTCAAACTGAAGACTGGCACTATAGGGGTGAGTTTGACCAGCTGCCCAAATGCAGTGTTGTTCAGAGGGGGGGGGGCAGGGTTTGCAGCTCATTGAAGGTGAACTCTGGATGCTTCCACAGAAACTGCCTGCGAAGAAACCAGATCTTCCCCCAGGACTTTTCAACATGAAGGAGCTGCCACCTGGAGGAGAAGAGGAGGAAGAGGAGGAGGATGAAGAGGAGGAAGGGGAGGGTAAAGACAAGAGCACTTCCCAGGTGGCGACCTACCGACAGGAAGGTGAGGCAGAGTCAGACAGATCAGCTGCAGAAAGAGCAGCTTCAGAGAAATCGGCTGGAGAGAGATCATCTTCAGAGAAATCAGCACAGCGGAGACAGCTGCCAGCCCAACCCCACAGCACCACAGGTTTGGCTTTAACACTTAGTAATAGGCTGTACCAGTTCACATATCACTTCCTGTACATCTTTGTGTTTGGAGGAATGTGGTTCTTTGATTTCAAAGTTACTTAGATTTCAAAGATCTTACGAAGACACACACGTTGTGAATTTGTGTCCTTGAAAGGACATGCTGTGTAAGGCTGTCATTTGATTTTCATATCCCAGCAATCAAATGAAAAATTTTCAATGCACCATCGCTAAATTGTTTTAGTGTGAAAACCTCAGTTTATTTACATAGCTCAATTGATATTGGCTTCAACGTTCAGCAACATTCAGTTTAATGTATTTTGAGAATGTTGAAGCCTGCTTCTTTGTTTATGATGCAAAATAATGCCTGGTGGATATATACAGCTTGACATCTGGAATAAGTCCATAGATAGGTCCATAGATCTGACTGCATGGTAGTTGTCCAATCTATTGTTCTTATGTAGTGCACTTCACTGTTCTCTTGTGAGGAATGACACTGGAAATACTATTGGTTTGCTCATTTTAATGCAGGTGTACTTCTCTTCTTCACCATTAGGTGGCAGAAGAGTCTTATTTTGTGCAGAGCCACAGCCACATTTTAGTTGAATGGCAACATGGCCACCTTGTCGCGTTAGCATGGATCATCCAATCACAATAGTCTAGTGCTGCACTGACTGATTGTGATTGGATAGAGTATGCTGTCACCGAACTGAAACCAAGTTAACCAAACTCTCCATCTATGGCCCTAACTTGGTAGAGATCGTGACCCTGGCTGTTAGCATCCAGTCCATCTTTTCATTCTGAAAAAATCCAGTCTGTTCCTCAAGCTTGTGGATGATTTTTCAGGCTGATGTTGACATTAGTCAGTCCCGAAATATGAGGTTGTTGCACTTGTGGAAGGAAGGAGTATTAAATAAATAAATGTTGCCTGAACTGTTGTGATGAGTGTGTGTATGTGTGTGTGTGCTCAGGGAGCATGGAATTCGAGGAAGAGCAGAGGCCAGACAGAGCTGGGGGAGAGAAGTCAAGCCCCCTCACAACAGAGTCATCCATACCTGCACAAGGTATACATTCCTGGTGTGAGTGTTTATACATGCAAGTGTTTGTGCGTGCATGAGCATACATGTTAACTAAGTCCCTGATGGATTTGTGTGTGTGTGTGTGCGCGCATTTACATGCAAGTGTGTGCCTACATGAGCATGCATGTTAACTAAGTCCCCTGTGGCCCCCTTCCTGTGCGTGCACAATCTTAGCTGTCCTCCCAGTGTTTAACCCTTTTGAATGTGCATATGTGCATGTCCACTTGTGAGTAGGCTGTCCAAGTCATGCAAAGCTCCCAAGCGTTACCCTGTGTGTGTGTGAGCAAGTGAGAGAGAGAACCAGCTTAGCTCATCCAGCATGGCCCACTCTCTAAGTATACCCCTGCGTGCGTGAGAGAAGTGTCCGGTTAAGCCGTCCAAAGCAGGCTCCTTCCTAAGTATAACTGTGTTTAAAGAAGGGCCTTTGTGGCCACTGTGGTAGTGTGCAGCCTCTGTGATTGTTTGTTGCACAATTCTGTAAGCAATAGGGAGTACAGGGGAGGGAGTCCTGTGTTGAATTAGCTCCTCTCTACTCAGGCCCTAGAGATGGAGAGGAGAAAGCACCAGCACAAACCAGTCCCAAGAAGAAAGAGAAGAAGAAGGTGTATGGCCCCAGCAGGGTGAGTGTCCTGTGGCTCTGAAAGGCAGCTTCAACAAGTGGCTCTGAATCAGTGCCCCTGAGTGTCAGTCTGATACATCATATCACACGGTCTGCACTAGAATTCCAACCCACTGTTTCTTTTCACCGAATGTACGCCAGCAGAAGAGTAGACTTGCGACACAAACCCGCCCTGCTCTTCCTCTTGAGTTTTTTGAGAGGAGCGGCTGGGAGCTATCGTGGCTGGGTTCTGTCAGATTTTTGTGTGTGAGGACTGCCTAATGCAAACAGAGCCGTGGCTGTGTGCTTGTGTTGGGCCTGCTGTCTTCACACAGTCTGTTTTCTGGCTACAGCCTCCGACGTTGTCAGCCCAGTACCCCGACGACGACCCCGACTACTGCGTCTGGATGCCCCCTGCAGGTACCACCCCTGACCCTCCCCCTTTTTTCCACTGTTCAGTAAGGACTCTACAGCACATCGGTGATAAGCACACTGTTTCAGTCACCAAGGGTGTAAGTTTAACTGATCTTATGAGACCCAGAAAAGAGAGTCAAAACTGAAAAAGTTTCAATATTGCAGTAAATGCCTGAAGAACTGCTAGCGTGGTAAGAACTTGCTGCACATGTCGCCAGAGAATTTTTTCCTCATGTAGCCTTAGGAATGTTATCGTTTTCCTCCTTAAATCTGGCTCCATTTTCACTTTGCCAGTTCTGTGCTTTCAGGCCGTCTCTGGATAATTTGTGCCTTGTGGCAGATGAAACCACAGCCAAGGACGGCATCACTACAGTATTGAAAATAACTAACGGCACAGGAGTCACTGTGATGTCACCAGTAGAGGGGTTCATCCTTGCATGCGGAGCACGCAGAAACAGAGTGTCAGAGCAGGCGTGCATACCTCACACATAAAGCACAGCGAAGAGATGCCTCATATCAAAGGGAGCGTCTGCAGGCTTCTGTTGCACGCTCACAAAGCGAGACTCTGAAATGCTGTAGCTTGGCCTTTGTGGGAGGGAGAGGAAGTAAACAGGCTTTGTAGCTGACAGATGTTTGTGAAAAGGGGGAATTCACGTGGCATTTTAATCAGGGACCTAAGAATGCACATCAAAGCTGTCCTGCTACGATAAGATAAGCTTTCTAACGGTATTTTGTTTTCTGCAAGCGAGCTGCAGACCCTGCCAAACTCATTGCAGGGTCACTTGATGGCATGCAAAGTCTTTCCTAATGTACAATTAGTTTGTCAGCTGAGGGGAGGTTGAGTGTTGCTTGCGTTTAGGCACTGTATTGCTGTCTTGATATTGTAGATGTATAAACTTTCTGTGTCATCTTATAGCTGAAAGAACAATACAGGTCTTATATATAGTGGTATATAGTGATGTTGGTAAATATGGTGCATAGGGCTGGTGTAAGTTAAAAAAAAAAAAAAAAAAACTAGCTGAAAGGAAAATGAGAGGGAGGATCTGTGTGTTCTTTACAAAAAAAACTGACTGTGACACACCAGCAGCAGTACAGAGTGGAGTTTAGGGTTAGGGTGCTAGATTTGTGACCAGACAGGCATTGGTTCAGATCCCCTGAGGACATTAATATATTATCATCACTGAGCAACTGTAAGCAGTCTGCTCATGTTACTGGTAAAGGCCATCTGCAGATAGATAGCTGTAGAATGTAATGTGAGCGCAGTATAGCCCATCTGTAAGGGCACCTAGGGTTAGACTCGGACAAAACTGTCATCTTACTTTACAGCTATCCTTTAACATGCGCATATAGGTACAAATCTGGGTACAGGGGGAAAGGCAGGGGAACAGCGACTTCAATTGCATAAACCAGTACAGTGTATTATATTACCTCATCTTCTGATTTTTGTGTAGTTTTACAGGGGCACAATAAAATATAGATGAATAATTGAATGAATGAAGTAAGTGGGCATCAACAAAAAGACTGTACACATGAAAATGAACCCCAGGGCAAGTGTATAGCTGACAGACCAATTGTAACATGCTTTGTTATCTCTGGATTACAAAATTTGCAGTTCTTTTTCTTTTTTTTTTTTAAACTAAACAGGCCTTGTAGTTCAATTTTGTACACACAGAAACTCACATAATTCAAGACACAAAACTCATTGCAGTTACATTGACTCAAACCTTAAAACAGCCATTCCCAGGAAGATTTACAAATGCACGCTGCCCTCAGCCAAACACTTTCCACATGTTTGACAGCATTGTCTCGCTGAGCAACCCCAGGTGGTTTTTGAGAGGTATGAGATATAGCTCACAGTGGTCTCTTCCGTGTCCTTGCAGGTCAGTCTGGGGACGGCCGCACCCACCTTAACGATAAGTACGGCTACTAGAAGGAGCAGGGGTTGAGGAGCCTTCCTCTTCACCCACCCTCATCTTCATCAACACCACAGCAATCGGACACACCAGCACTTGGGCCTAGCTCCGCATTGCTTTCCCTGTTCTTCTTTCCACCGTTTTCCAGTAGTTTCCATGGCCAGGTTGGAAGGGCCTGTTTAATGCTCAGCTTGGGACTGTGGGACTGTACCTGACTCTGCACTCTTTCCTTTATGACCCCCTGTCTTAAGTGACCAACACTGACTGTGGAGGAAATCAAGAATCAATCAGTAAGAAAAGCACTTGACTGATTTCACCACCACACAACACTAGCAATGCTTAGCCTACAAACCCAGCCAGGTTGGCATATTCGTACCATGAACCAAGGATCCCATAAAGAATTGAGCAGCTGGCCATGTGACCTCACTTGGAGTCCAAACCAGAAGAAAACTGGTACTCTCCTGATTCAGATGCAGACTGGGGGATGATGTTGTATGAGCAAAGATACCTTTCTTCTGCTTTTGCATCCAAAGCTGAATCAGATGCTAAAAGTGATCGGTGCATCTTCATAAGAGTCCCAGACCTGATCTCCTGTACCTGCCCCTGTTCTGGCCCAGCTGGATTTGAGGGCTTTCAGGCATCTGAACACAAGGCGTCACACCCGGACCAAAGGAGGTCGAAGATGTATTGGGGCTGAGTATATTAGCCTGACCCAGAGGGATTTCCTTTTTAACCAGACTGGACAAGCTGCACTCGTTATGATTCTCCATCACCCCTCTCAGACAGGATTACTCTGAACCTCTCCAGCCCCCCCCCCCCCGCCAGCCCAGCCAGGAGGCAGCTGCACCCTAAGTTTCCCTACGGACGCAGACTTGTTTTGCCCGCGTGAACCCAGACCTGACCGTGACCGGGTTAATGCCTGCTGAGTCAGTTCAGCACAGCACCCGGGACGCCCGTCCAGACAGCGCTGCCAGGTCGACGGGCTTGGAAGCTTTTCAGCGGAAAAGGTTGGGTTCCCGCAGAAAGAAACCCGGCCCTCTTCGTCGTACGGACGCCAGCTGAGCCGATTGGCGGGTCCAGGAGCATTCCCGCCCGGCCTGAGCCGCCGACAGGTGGCGTTAGATTGGAGAAAGCCTGGGAGAGGTCCCTCGGAGGAGCAGAGGATTTGCTGGCCATCTGGTGACTGGTGTCACGTTATGGGATATAAGCAAGCTGATAATGAACTGAGCGTCAGAAGTGTATATTCCTGCCGCCCTCTCAAAGCACTCTTTTACCAGATCTTAATTACAAGTGACTCAGCGTTGGGAAGTGGGCGTGTGGCAGGCTGCCTGTAGCAGGATTAGGCAGCCTGAGAAATCCCACAAGGCGTTTGTTTGCTCCTCTCCATTTCCCCGCGACCAGTGGAAGGAGCGTTCCCTTTTTGAAAGTCATCTGTGTGTTTTGTTACTGATGTTTGTAAAATAAAATGATCTATATGGAGGCAAATTTGGTCTGGTTCCTTCTCGGATGTCGTGGATCTGTATGTAAACCTACTATCAGTCGATGCTAAAAACAGGCTATGCTGCAAGGCGTGTTGACTGTGTCCATCTACCCCACCTCCAGCTGCAGTTCTCCGTCTCTAAGTACCCGTTCTCACATTCCCTCCATCCCAAATCCCACAGCTCCCACCCCTCCTAATTGCTTCTCTCACTGCCTGCTCGCTGCCTCCACAGAAGCGCCGGGCTGACGTCAGCCGCTTGTTTTTTCCATCTTTATGTCTGATCTGGCGCTCAGAGGCCTGCAGTTGCAGCCCACGCTGAAGCCGGCGTGATGATCTGCTTTTGGGGGGAGAGGGAAGTGGGGGTCTGCAGGCTTGGCAGGTTCTCGCGCACACACACAACACACATACACACACACTGTCCTTCATGCCTTCACACCACTAGCACTTGCCCTTTCTCCTTGCGCAGACACACAGTGTCCAGTCCAGCTCGGCCCGCTCCCCCCGCTGCATGCTGGGAAGTGTCCCGCTGGTCCTCCAGACAGCGCGGGCCGCTAGGTCCAGCGAGATCTCGGCTCTGGGCCGGGCCCTGCTGGGTCCAGCCGAGGTTCTGGCCCCGTCTCTGGACCCACGCGCTCATGAAGGACGAAGTGACCGCCGTTTCAACTCCAGGAGCTCCAGGCGGGTCTGGGACAGAGGCAAACCTGAAAGCAAGGCAGCCAGGGGGAAGGATGCACCCCACAAGTAGCCTGAAGATGGGGCGGGGCTGCTATTCACTGATGAAGTTTTCACACCAGTGTGTTCTAGCCTACTGCCTTGGCTCCATTTCATTTTTTACTTTGTCTTTACATAAAAAACATCCCGCAGCATCATCTGATTTTGGTCAAATTTGGAATCCTTATATATCATGTGTCATATTCCACAGATTTGGACTTGTCACCTTTGATCCAGGGCCATGCCCAGTATGACCACCATACTTCAGTAACTTTACTGGGCTTTGACACATTCATCTCACACTTAACACGTTAATCAGATGTGGAATGTACAAGCATACAACTGCTTGTTATGGCTCTTAGCTCTTGATCATTAGCCAGTCCAGCCACACCCAAAAGGTCACATAGCATCATGTTTGCTAGCCATTGTTTGATCAGACTCACAACCGGCACATTTATTGTCCAGTGTCCAGATGAGTGTAAAATCCTTTTTGTCATCCTGGCTCATAATTGCCATATTTTCAGTTTTTCTCCTGATATTAACGTGGTAAGCAAGAAGTGTGTCTTTCTTGGAAAATGTGCTTATCTTTCATACATCAGTTTATGTTGACAACATTCACTCATTAATCTCACATATGACACACTAATTACACACTGTTTCCAGATTAGTGCATGTTGGTCCCTGGCTACACCTAGCCATGTCAAATATGGCAAATGCTACCATTCCTTGTCGCACACATTTTAATTAGCGATCAACTAGTATTTGCCGCATATGTCTAACATTGTACCAAGATATACTCTTTACTCACCAACAAACATCTGAAAAGCTTTGTGGTTGTTTGCAGTCTCTAGTTATATTAATGTATGTGGTTTTCCTACACTGTCTACTATCTGCGGTACTGTGCTGTATAAGAATTTGCACAGCTACTTAAAATGAGCAACAAATCATTTATAAATCTTGCTACGTATAATATTAACTTATATCTGTACTTACTCAGGAAAAAACCTTGCGCACTTATATGTCTTATGTTTATTAAGGATATGAATACATATGTAGGCCACTGAATTCTTCAGCTAGCTAAAGGGCCTGTTGTTGTCTGTTGTGAGACACAGGAAGCTATGTGTAAAAAAAGGCAGCAAGGACCCAGTTTTTACAGAAATGCAAAGCCGATACTTTAGACAGGACTTTGTGGGTGACGGCTTCATGTTTGATGCATCGGAGTTGTGCAAACGAATGGGGACAAAGAAAAAGACTCCGGAGGTTTTATCTACCCTCTCATCAACCACAGCACACTGTGGGTTTTTTCGTCTAACCGCGGTCAGAGTTGTCAACTTTCTGTTCCGCTGACAGGCAAGGTTTCAACCCAGTGTAATCTTCAGGTCGGTGACCAAAAATGCTTCTCTAAGTTTGCAGAAACACTTCTAGCTATTGTGCAATCAAAGCTGACTTTCCCCCTCTGCCAAAAAAACACAAACTGTTGTGTCATCACGCACACGGCCGAAGATTTGTGAGCGTAGCAAATCAAAGAAAGAGCCGAACGATGGGGCCACAAGGCATTTATTTTCTCAAGTTGGAACACAAGCGACAAAGAAAAGTCACAGAGGGGGGGAGAATCCCCATTTGCTCTTACTGTGTTACAATCGTACTTGCAAACATACTCTGCTACAGTTACCTTACAGCGGCGTTCTGCAATTTGATCTCAGTGCGTCTTGCCTGATCGGTACATAGATACATTCGTGTGCATAAATAAGTCATCTTTATGACAGATAACACATTCAAATATAATTTTGAATCTCCGTCTCCTGCGTTAGCGTGTTGACCTGTTCACAAGCCCACAGTTTTTTACATTCAAAGCCAGAGGAACGGTGGCGCGTGGAGGAGAAAGGCAGGTGGTGCTGGGTTTATAGGTTAGCTGCTCACATCATCTTGTGAGCAGCACAGAGAAGAGAGTTAGCGCACCTCTGTGCAGAGCTCTCTGCTCTTCTGCTCAACATTTTTGAACACTGAGAACATCCTCTACTGACTTTACTACAGCTTGGAATCAAGGTGCATTCTCTCATTTTTCAATAGGCATTTATAGAGCTGGTCGAAGTACAGTACTGTTTTTGCTTTATTTGCATGTTACATGTGGTGTTACAGTAAGTCTATAAAGCAGACATACGTGAAATGATCTACTTTCGGTTTGAGTGGTGTGTCATTATTGCCTCTGATCTCACCAACCCCCCATGTGTCACATGGACAGGAAGGACAATGACTTTTGTGTATCATAATTAGATATGGTGCAGCCTTCTGTCAAGATGGCTAGAATGGGTCTGTTAACCTCTGAGTTTCACTGGAAAATGTGTACAAAGTTTTTGTCAAGATAATATAACCTGCTGGATATAACTGAGGGAGTCATGTTCCTTTAAAGCATGTTTTTTGGGGGGGTGTTGATGGGAGATTTAAACACAGGCTTTGGGAATCCTTAAGGGGAAACCTCAGATTGTCCTCAGTAGGCATCTGCAAGTTATGGCCAAAGCACAATGTAAATTTGCTTGGGTTTTCCGTTTCTAACCCATATACTATGCCCTGCTCTCATCTCCTTTAGTTAAAATCATTTCCAAGAAAAAAAGCCCAACAGGCCTTAGACTGATGCAAATGGGAAAAGAGCCTAAACAAGGCCAATCACAAATAAAATACCTGAAATAGCCTAGGAGCTGAGCATTGTTTGGCTGGACTCTGTAGGCCTTCAACACCAAACAGTCTTGCCAGATCCCAGGTGGAGCTGGCCAGTCCCTGGGCATAACTCTCCCCACAGCTCTCCCTTTTCACCCTAGGTGGGATAAATCTTCTGGCTCCTGCGGATCTTTGTTGCTCTGCAGTCAGCAGCTTTGTGGGTGATGCCACTGTGCTGCCGGGTTTCGAATGGGATTCCTGAGAGTGAGTTTAGTGAAAGCTCAGGGGGGAAAAAGCCACTTCCGCTCTTCCGGTCACCCTTTCACACCCTGGCTTCCACACATTTTCCTTTTTTAAAAGAGTTTTTAAGCTTATTATTATTAAAAATAATAATAATGATATATTGTTCTTAAAGCAATGTTCCAGACTGATGACCTAAGAGTAATAGGGATGCTAAAAAAAAAAAAAAACAATATTGCCTTTAATGTCAGATATCTTGATTTTTTTGGCCTGTCTCTCAAAAGAGTCCACTCATGTTGGGGAGGTGGAGGGGGTGGGGCGGATAGGGGCGTGGCGCACAGGTCTCAGGCAGGCTCCTCCTGTGATGTCAGCGGGCTGCGCGGAGGGATGGTGCTCAGTGACCGGAACGCGAAGACGGAGGGGTCGTAGGCATACCTCGGGGGAGGCCGGCTGCTGCTCAGGTTCTGCGGAAGACAAGAGGACAAAGAATGAGCCCAAAGACTCCTTTGCGGTTAATCTCGCCTTTATCCCGCCTTAGCCCAAAAGGCTCTGGGAGGGCATGGCTTACCCTGCTTCTGGGGCATTAACAATGGCTCCGGGCGGTCAGTGTGACCCGCAGCTAATGCTAGCCATTCAGAGGTCAACTGTTATGTCACTGTCCACTACGCCGTGCACGCAACATAAAGAGTAACCACATGCAACACAAAACGAGAATCACCCCCAGCAGTCACTTGTTGACTGCAGTGTCTAAAACTGTGCAAACTTTTTAGGACAGCTGCAGTAAAAAAAAATAAAAATGGTATCCCATATTGTAACACCCAGCCACACACGCACAGCTACGGTTGGATTTTGGAGCTGCGGGTCTCTAACCATTAACTCTAACTGAGATGAGAGCGCACATTGGGAATGTCACAGCCAGGTCCAGCGTTCAAGGCCTCCTGTGCAGAGTCCACTATGTGTCACTGTCCACTGTGACAAAACGGGACTGTCCACATTGCTATGGCCTCGGACTCAGATCATGCAGGTATCCCGTATCAGGTTTGGCAGTCAGTTGCACATAAACACAGACTTTCCAGGAACAATGCTCTGGCCATTACCAGGCAATGCAACTCCCCCTTTGGTCCAAGGAAAGGATAGTGGCTACCAGTTTGTCAGAGTTGTGTAAATTGTACTTGGCTCAAAGTCAGACACTTCCATCACCTGACCATTAAGCATACATAGACAGGGTTGGATATCCCTGGAAATGTTCCTTCTACATCTAGTCACATAAAGCATAGTCACAAGACCCTCCCCTTCTGTGGCTCAACTAATCACTTTGCAAGAGTAGAGGAAAACTCTGGGTTACTAGTATACCACAATTAGTATTTCACTATTCCTGGTGCTGTGTCCTGATGACAACTGTATGTTAGTTTCATGACAAACCTTGCCCCAGTTATCCAAACATCGCATATAATGTATGAGCAATGCATTGTGGGATATTGATGACTCCAGCACGACTGCACTGCTGTGGTCCCAGCGGGAGGTAGGTCTCAGGTGTCACTCTATTCTTAGCTCTGCTGTTTCACTCAGAATGCAGCAGTAGTGGCAGGTGCCATGGACCCAAGGACCTGCTAATGCGCTTGAGAGAGATGGATGCAGTGCAGCAGTTGTGGGTGAGGCCTGTTCTGGTAACCACAAGGTTACAGGTTCGATTCCCTACTATAGCAGGTGTGCTGATATACCTTTGAGCAAGCTGCTCCAACTGAGCTGCCTCAGTGAATATTCAGCCATGTAAAAGTTTTTTCCAGGTCTCCCTGCGGTATCATTCTAGGTGGGGCTTCTTTTATGGATATTGATTTTTTTTGTTGTTGGGTATTCCCTGAATGAGAATCCTGGAATAGCTACCTAAAGTATCTCTCACGCACACACACTTGAAAGTGTGTACATACCCTCAGGAGGAATTCTGGATGGCACTGCAAGAGGGTAGTGGAAAAAGGAGCGAAAAAAAGCAGGTCTTTCCAGACCTAACTCACAATCATAACCACACAGCTCTCTTGAGGAAACTCAAGGAAAAGTGAGCATAGAAAAGGTGGCCTCCTTCACAGCAAAACACACCCACACACACAATGCAAAGTTTGGGCTCTGAGACTGTCAGGTGGAAAAGGTGCACAGCATTACCTGAGTGAGCACAGTATTAATAGCAGAGGTGTACCTGTCATCTGGCTCAGATTAGGAGCTTACAGACAGAGAACAGGACAGCACAGCCTCTGAGTAATTACAACAGACATACAGGCTGCTTGTTAGCCATAGCTCCATTTGCTTCCTTAAGTCACTGCTTCTGTGGAGCTTCTGACTGACATTACAAGATGCTGGACTCATTTTTCCCCTGTTATAACTGCATTTCTGTATCAGTAATCAATTACACTTTTCACTGACAGGATTATACTTGTCTCCATTTCAGTGTTTGTCTGCTACTGCACCATTTTCCAGGAATTTTCTCTTGACTGTGCCTTTTACTGGGGTCAGGGGATAACCTTACAGTTTTTCCTCCAATGTCTTGGAGTTCTCTGCTTTTTTGGTCCCCTGCACACTGTCAAACACTAGATTGAGTTGTTTATGCCCAACATATTTGCAGATTGTTTTAGATTTTACACTCAGGATGAAACTCCCATGTCTCACATATGCGGAGTGCAGTACTGCTCCAATGTAAAAGACTCAATCAGACCAAACTAACAGTGAACTTGGAAAAGCAGCCAGAAACATGGAAGGCAGATGAATGAATGGAAAAAACCTGCCCAATTTAGTACCTCAATGAGACTTTTCTTCAAGAAGGCCAGTGACGGAGCTCTGTGAAACTGAAGAAGCCAGGAGAAACCTCGCTTCTACAGCCCAGGAGCCTGTCAGAAAGCGCTTCTAAAATTAGCTGCCCCAAGTCATTTTCCCCGACAGGAAACGGCAGGAAATGGCTTTGTGTGACTTGGCAGCGAGGCAGCACTTTCTCCGGCCCGCAGGGCTCGTGATCGCCCGTGTGCTACAGGCAGACTGCAGTCCTCCTGGACACGGAGACCGAAGCACAGGGGCTCAGATCACAGCTGCAGACCCCCTGCACCAGGGCCTGTACTGTTCTCCTCCTGCCTGTCGCCCTGTTTCTTCAGTCCCCACCCGCTGGACCCCATCCGCCGTCTCTCACACTCCCATTGCCTACAGCTCCAACCCACTACCACCACCCCCCCACCCCCCCGGCACCCCGTCCCCCTCTGACCATCTAACCTTCCCCACTGTCTATGGTCACTTCTTCCATGCAGCGCTAAGCGTCACACACTGCCACTGACTCCCATTCTTAGTCCTGTAGACCTAGTACGCATGCTAGTCCATGCTATTCATTCAAACTTCTTTTAATTAATTAGGCTTAACTGACCTGTTAACTGAATACTGATCTGGATTTGGCAACTCTTGGGAGTTATCTGCTGTTCATTATGTGAGAACTGTACAGTCCAAGGTGTTTTGCCGCAGTGAAAACATAAAAGAAAACATCTTTCTTCAGTGTGATTCTATTCATATCTCCCTCTTAAAAGCACTACAGGGCAGCTGTCTCAGTGAATTCAGTTTAATTTGTTTTTCAGTTAATTGTTTAAGGACTGAACAGTTCTTGCTCCAGGGCAAGTGAAAGAGGCAAAGTAACTTTGGTGTGGAAAAACGACCAATGGTAATCGCAACAACAGCAAACATCATGCCTTCAGGCTTTGAAGGGGATCTGACGTAGACTGCCTCCTAGGGGGATTAGGCCACTGTAACTTGGCAACAGCCTCCTGCAGAATTACTGTGATATGTAGATGCATCTTAGACCCAATCACAGACTTGCATTCCCAGTCCAACAAAGAGAAAATCCAATGTGCGAGCATTAGGGTGTGGCCCTGTCCTTCCACGCCTAACTGGTAAATGTTTCTCAGACTGCTGAAAACAACTCATGCCAGCACCGGCGTTTGGTGGGCGCTTGCTTTTCTGGATCTGGTTTCTCCTGAAACGGCCGGGTCAGAATGCAGAACGCGGCAGGAAGTGACATAAGGGAGTATCGAATTCTAGGTCAAACGGATAGATGAAGGAGCTAAGATGTTATCCATATGGCTGCAGTTGTAGCGAGCCGGCCTAGTTAGAGAGCATGCTTGTGTGTAGAGGCAGGTTGGAGTTTTTCCTGTTGCCGCACCACTCCCCACACAGTTTGTACATCGTGTTCACTAGTCTGATCAACAGGTTACTTGAGCTCTCCGCCGCAGGTTTAGATCAACAGCTCACAGGACTTTGGGCTTGAGGGGCCACAGTCAGACTTAAACAGAGGGCAGCAAGACAAACACTCTGCACTGCTTAGGTAAATCTGGATGAAATACACCAGTCTGTCTTTCACGTTTGTGAACTAGGAAGCATGATGTTATCGTCTTGCAGCACCTGTAATCTATGTACAAAGAATGACATACCACGGAATGCCGATAGGGGGTTAAACAAACAGGACAACAGCAAATTAAATCTGAATGCTAAATATTACATCTTTTAATTACATCCCAGCCAGAGCTCAGCACCACATAGTGGTGCAGGATCTAGTTTAACTCCGACACATCACCTATCTGGGTTTATCAGTTTTCAGGCTGTCGTGTCCTGCCAGAGGCAAACTATTTGGGGAGCTTCATAATGGTAGCCTCTGCTTCTTGGGGAGGGGAGGGGGGGGGGGTGCTCGGGGTGCTCCCAGGAGCAGGGCTGCGCCTGTCCCCTTCGGCTCCCCAGTCGCTCGCTTCCGCCCCACCGCTCTCCTTGGGAATTAGCTCCCCTCTACAGATCTGAGCCTCCGCAGCCGGGCTTGTTTTTCTAATCCAGGCCGCATCCACGGATGACTTTCCCCAGCTTCCGATCGCTCCTTCCTGGATACCACCTCCCAGACTCTCCCCCGCTGCTCCCACAGTTCCTCTCCTGTATCTGATCCCCCCCCAAATCCGTCTTACCCACCCCTCCGCCCTGCGGCCCCCCAAACCACAGTGGCCCCCGCCCCCCTCCTGGCTCCCTGCCAGGAAAGAAAGAGAGGCCCCCATCGCTCAGATCTGCAGCATCTCAGCTGTGCCTGGAAAGAGCCTACAGACCAGGAATCAACAACACCAGGAGATAATTAACAACATCTTCCTCCACCCTGCCTGAGGAGTTCAGATACCAGCCCGCTTCTATAAATGGAGGATGACTTCAGCCATGGAAAAGAAGCCTAAATTCAGGAAAAGAGGCTCTTTCAGCCCAACTGCCTCAGTTTCCTCTTCAGGCTCATATTTGCTTTTGAAAAAAGGGCTTCATTTGGTAATACTATGATTTATTGTACAGTAGATATCTTATGTGCTTGTTATTAAGGTAGGAGACAATGGAACAGATCATGGATTTCAAAAAGTGCACCAAAGTGCAAATTTGCTCTCCAGTGTGTGGTGTGTGTGTGTGCAAGAGATATAATGAGAAAGTGAGTGAGAGAGTGAAGGAGAGAGCATGAGAGTCTGTATTGATGCAGGTTTGTGCAAAATATGAATGTGAGCAACTGTGCGTAGTATGCAGAATGTGATTGCATACTTATGTGTCCTCAATGTGACTACGTATGTGTGTGTGTGCATCTCCTCAGTGTGACTGTGTGTGTGTATGTGTGTGTCTCCTCAGTGTGACGGTGTATGTGTGTGTATCTCCTCAGTGTGACGGTGTATGTGTGTGTATCTCCTCAGTGTGACAGCGTGTGTGTGTGCGTGTGTGTGTGTGTGTGTGTGTGTGTGCGTGTGCGTGTGTGCGCGTAGGTCCTCAGTGTGTGTGTGTGTGTGTTTTTGCAGGTCCTCAGTGTGACTGTGTGCATGTGTGTGTGTGCGGTGTTCTTACAGCAGTGGCAGAGTCCCTGTGGACGTGCTCAGGGTCGCCCTTGTGCGTGTCTGTTCAGGGCTGCCGGTGGGGAAGGAAGCTCGCAGCAGTCCAACGGACCCACGCTGACAATGACGCAACGTTTCGCCAACGTTTCGCCTCATTCTGTTAATCCTTCTGGAATCGCGCAGGGCTCTGCCAAAAGCCTAGGCCCTCCACGCTGACTCAAGCTGTTCCCTTTGAGAGGGCAGCGGGCGCGCCGGCACACAAAGAGAACACACAGAGGCCGTCCAGTGCAAGAGGGGTATGACCTGCACCTCTCCCAGAGCTCCACCTGAGCACCACGGTCTGCAGAGGACCAGCCAGCCATTCATTTGACATCAAAGCTCTGACAGATTTAGACCAGCTTCACTGCAGAAGGAATCTTTTGTATCACAGACTGTGAATTTCCCAGAATGACAGCACTGCTCCAGCATCCTTTAAATACTGATTAAAAAATAAGCAAACCACCTCTGAAAGATACACACAAAGAACCCCTCTAAAGTACTCATGGTGATTAATCTAAAAAAGGCTTCATCTGGTGCAGGTTATGTTTTCCTCCTTAGTAAATACCTCATGGTTTTTAACCTTTGCACAGGAAAGTCAGTGCAACTAGCGGTAATATAATAGGGTGAAGTTTAATAAAGAGAGATTTCCTGCTGGAGCGGGACCAGTCAGAGACTTAGTAGAGCATGGGAATAGGCACCTGTGCCAGGTGAATTCCCAGCATGCACCTCGCAGGACCTCACAGTGTTCGCAATAAGAGAGGCCTGATTGTTTGAGCTTCACGACCTCATTTAGTGTAGACTTACAGCCAGTGTAACAGAACTCTTGATCCTCATACAGGACTGTGATCAGGGGTAGCAGAGTGACTGTGAACTTACCCGGATCTTTATGGTCCTCGTCTTTCCGCCACAGTTCTTTTTCAGGAGCATTTTCTGTAAGGATAAAGACTCTGATTAATTTATACAGCAGAGAACACAGATTCAAACAGCTCAGGTCATTGCCTGCCTACCCGTGTTTCAACATGCAAATTCTCAGACAAATGCAAATACTCCAATAATGTTCATCGACACATTCTCACAGGCTACATAAACTTTGGTTTTTTTCTTAACCATGGTATCATGGTCGGGCCCCATAAATGTGCTTTTATGTAACAGAGAATGACCAGCTCCTCGAGTCCGCGGGGCAGAATTCTGCTTCTTACAGGAGCCTCTACAATTGAGGAATTGTCTGGGGATTATTACGCCACAAGTGCTTTTGGATGAGAGGAATTAAAATGGAAATTTAAGACCCTGGCCATTGTGTTCCTGTGGGGAGTGATCCCAAACATGACGGGTGACAACCTGCCCCGGCCTCAACCTCCCAACAAGGCACTGTTTGTCACATCTGCGTGTCTCACAGACCGCAATCACTGGATACAGACTAAACAAAGCAGCTACAATGTGAATATTTCCAGCAACTGTCAATAGGCTGCTATTAGCTGTATCTGGACTGGCGTACAGTCTGCACTGGAGAGTGTGAGAGAGAAAAGGTTCGGGCAGTGCTGTGCATGAGTGTTGATTTGTCTCAGGCTGTTCTTTCAGTGGTAGCCAGCACATGATGCTGTGAAGGCCGTGCGTGTGTCTGTTCCTTTTAAAGAAAAAGAGCATATCTCCTCGACACAAGGGTCGCACAGCACGCAGAGATCCACGTGACGAGACAGAACGTGTCTCCCGGCCCTCTGTGAGCAGCAGCACTCTGAAGGGTTAATACAAAAGGAGTGTCTGCCAGCCGCTTCGGCGGCCCCCTATTGTTGCCCCAACACACCTCCCCTGCCCAAACCCCTCCCATTCCACTTGAC
Source organism: Megalops cyprinoides (assembly GCF_013368585.1). Classification (NCBI taxonomy): domain Eukaryota; kingdom Metazoa; phylum Chordata; class Actinopteri; order Elopiformes; family Megalopidae; genus Megalops; species Megalops cyprinoides. The sequence goes on along the minus strand of NC_050594.1, from coordinate 17,840,652 downwards.
CGCCCTCCCCCCCCGCCCTCCCCCCTCCCTTTCCCTCTCTCGCTGCCCCCTGCACCTTGTCATCTGCTCGCCCTCTCCACAATCTCCCGGAGACATATGGACCACCCCCCACCCCCCCTCCTCTCACAGTCTGGGCCCTGGCAGCGATTGGGTTTAACGATCACCCGACCGGCTTCTCTCTGACTCATTATTAGCTTTTTGCTCCCCCTCCGTCTTTCTCCCTTGCTGCTTTTTGTGGGAACAGAGCAGACATCTGCTGCCCATCCTGACTTCCTCCTTCTACTGGGGCCACCATGAGGGGTTTGTCCTGGACCGGGGGAGACCAGGGCCATTACCTCATCTAGCCGGTGTGTTAGAGTTTGGGTGAAAAGGATCATCTGTTAGCAGGCTCCTCTCTCTGCAGGTGCAGCGGAGCTGGTGCTCTAAAGCTCTTTTACAACTTCCTTTGAGTGTCAAACAAACCACCGCAGAATGAAAGAGTTCCTGTCTCTACCAACAGGTGTTCTACCACACACGTTTGTACACTTTATGCACTTTCTGGTGGGTAACAGGAAGGATAAGATGTTACATTGCTACAACAGTGCAGAAATACAACATTGTTATGACAGCGACATATGGAAATGTTGCAAAAATGTTACGCAGTTGTCACAAAGCCGCCAGCGTGGCGGTTGAAGGAGCAGAAAGGCCCGCTGGGAGTGAAGGTGAAGGGGACAGGGACACGGACAAGGATGATGATGAAAGCCTTAGAGAGCGGAGCCAACCTGCTGCATTTTCTCAAGGTCCAGGCTGGGCCTGCCCGGCTCCCCCGGGTACCCCTGCCTGTGCCGCCTGTACGGCGCCGCCGCCGGCTCGAAGTGGGTCAGAATGATGGGCCGGGCCGAGCCCCGCACCGGGGGCCTGAGGCTGTGCGGCGGAGAGGCACTGAAGAGCACCGGGCTGGGAGAGGCCGCTAGGCAAGTCCCCGGCTCCACAGGCCCGCAGAGGTCCTTCACCTCCTCGTCGCTGGAGGCGCTGCTGTGGTCGGCCCACTTCCTGCCCTCCCCGGCCGGCTGCAGGAAGTCCCGGCTGATGCGCTCCAGCTCCTCCTCCGAGCTGTGGCGGTCCAGCGCAGGGTCCAGCAGCACCCGCAGCCGGCGCAGACGGGCGGGGGAGAGCGCCCCCTGGTTGTGCTGCTGGCTGGTGGCCAGAGGGGTAAGCCCACAGTTCCGCCGCCTCTCTGAGAGCAAAGGTGAGAGGTGACACATAAAAGGTGAGATAATGTCCCTCCATACCTATACGTGCGTATGCCTCTATGAAGGCTGACTGAGGCTCTGCAAATACCACTACATTTTACACCATTAAATTTCACATAATACATCAAAGGCAAAGAATTGTTGGTGCTCAAAATAATCCTGGTTTCTTTTAAATCATGTTTTAGTTGAAATTTAAAAGACATTTATTGATTTGATTAATATGGCAGGCATTGTACATCCAAAATCTGTTATAACTTATGTTAATATAGTACTTCACGTCAATAAAACAAATTTACATTTGAATTTTACTTTGGCCAACAGGCAGCAGTGTGATGTAGTTGTAAGGAGCAGAGCTTGAAACCCAAAGGTTGTTGGTTCAATCTCCAGGTGGGCCACTATTGTAGTACCACTAGCCAAGAGACTTCAACCAAATTACTTCAGTAATAATTCAGCTGTATGAATGGACGATATACAAAATTACATTAAGTAAACTGTCTAAACTGCACTTGAATAAGAGCGTCTACAAGGCAAACGTAATGTAAATGGCTACAGAGAGAGATAAAGCAGGAGAGAGAGGACATACCCCTGTCGATCTGTGCCAGCTCCTGATTCTCTCCCTCAGAGTCCTCACTCTCCCCACCCTCCTCACTGCCATGGTAGGAGATCTGTAAGGGTGTAGGGGTTAAGCCCTCTGTCAGTCACACCATACACCCAACACCCTCTAATCACGCTCTATACCCCTCCACCCTCTACACTCTGACCCAACTCACTCCATGTCCAACACACTCCAATCACACTCTATACCCCATCAGCCTCTTAACTTTACCCCCATCATATGCTATTCCCCATCACACTCTACCCCCAATCCAAGGCCAACCCTACAAATGATCACACTGTAGACAATACAAATAATAATGCTGAACCACCAACCACCAGGGTGGATGGCCATCACAGAGGTAAAGCCCCCTTCAGCCATGCTAAACACCTGCCACATCAGACCAGAGATGTGCATTGCCTCCAGGTACAAAATGCTGCACACACCTGACCAGCCATGATACAGCAATGCTCTAAGACAGTGTTTCTCAACCCTCTCCTGGAGGACCCCCTGCCCTGCATGTTTTAGATCTCTCCCTGCTCCAACACAGCTGATTCAAATGATCAGTTTGTTATTAAGCAGCTTCAGGAGTTCATAATGAGTTGATCATTTGAATTGCTCTAAGACATTCAAGTGTCTCAATACCTTCACCTGAAGAGGCACAGACAGCATGGAGCTCACTGATTTAATGCAACATTCACAGGCATTTCTCAGAGAAGTTAAGTCTGCTTCTCGCACTACACAAACTTCATGTTAAAGGTATGATAGGTAGGCTGTAATAAAACGGCTTCTGGTTGTCAATGCTTAAACTTAGACACTGGAAAGAAGCTGTCAGGGTGTGGAGGTAAAGGGCCAGGCTTTCTTTTCAAAACCAAACCACAGTTGGGAGCATAGGCCTGCTTTGTCAATCGCATTTCTGAAGAGGCTTCTTTAAAAGCGGTTCCATCAAGAGCCCCGTAGTAAATGACTGCTGTGATAGGAGTTAAGTAATGCCCTGCAGATATCACAGAAAGGCAGGCCAGAAAGCAGGCATGTACAGAAGAACCTTCAGCACCTCTCCTCACCCTGCTAGCAGCGGAGATGAAGATCTTGTGTTCTGCGCCCCACACCCCACACTGGCTGCTACCTCCCACCACAAGACGCTCATATCTCTGGGAGAGAGGCGCTGCCGCTGTCCGTGTCACACACAATATTTATCACACATGTGGTTTCAGCTTGGAATCATACAAAACCAACAATCCCCTGCACCACGCACCCTCTGCTTCAGCCAATTCCAATGTAAAATCGTGTGGCTTCCTGCAAGGCAACGAGCCATGCTCTGCGTATCCGTGACCTTCCTCTGAGGTCTCCTGTTCACCAAACATATCAGCAACACCAAGAGGCCCCGCATGAAATAAAACTGATTTCACTCACCCAAGGCAGGGGAGATCAAAAGAACGCTGCTGAATTTTTCAGTAGACTACAAGCTGCTCTGGAGTGTTCATGCCTCTCAGTGAGGCAGTGAGACAGCTCTCACTTGTTTCTCTTCTACCTCCCTCTAGGGAGAAAATGAAGGAGGACTCGTCTGCCAATGAGGCTGTCAGCATAAGTAGGGCTATGAGGCTCCCTGGTAATGGGGGTCATAAACTGTCCTGGGCCCTGTCCAAAAAAAGCAGTGGGGCAGTGGGGGACCGGGGGGGGGGGGGGGAACCTTGTGTCCCACCCACGGACGCTCAAGCCTCCTGTGCCCTCACATCTCCGCAGTTTAGTCTCTTGTCCCTGCCCACGTCCCTCCACATCCCTGACCTTAGGTCTCCTCCCCAGATGTCCCTTCCACAGGACCCAGAGGTTTTCCCTGAAAAACGCCTCCCCAAGAGGGTAAACCCCAAAGGAGCGCCTGCACAGCAGACACATAATGAGATCCTCACCTGTTTGTTTGTTTGTTTGTTCGGAGACTGTCAAGAAAGATGGCTCAAGCCCACAGCTGTGCTATGAGGAAACACTGCAGGAAGAACTGGGAGCTCCTACCGAAGTCAAGTACAAGCAGACATCTCTCACACGACCTCCATCTCCATCTCTCCCCTCTTTTCAAATGTGCCAAATCCATTCAGGCTTTATACATGAACAATGGGAACCTGAAACAACCCGCCATGTTTCTGCTGGTTCCTCTTCAACCAGGGACTCGCACAACAGGACAATTGTACCTCCTCTTGAACTAAAACCTGCATCCTGACTTAATAATAAGGACATGAAACATGCAAATCTCGTATGAAACAGGATGGTGAGAGTCGGAGAGAATGAGGGAACTCTTCCACAGAATAGCCAACTGTGCTCAGAGCTGCACGTGCGTGTGTGCAATTATGTACATGTGAGACTTTGACCATGTGTGATACAGAGCATCGGAGTATTTTACTGTGTATGGGTGTGTGTATGTCTGTGTGGTTGTAGGTTTGTGTGTAATATATGTGTCTGAATGTGCGTGACTGTGTGCATGTGTGTGCACGTACGTGTCAGTGTGTGTGTGTATGCATGCAACAGTGAACATAGAGCACAGCTCCCATAAGGGGGATGTGACGTGTTTGTATGTGAAAGAGACAGTTTGTCACTGATGGTGTGGAACCTGACACAGGGCAGGTTTGCATACATGCTGCGGCAGTGCACATCTGATTTGCTTACCCTTTCACACCAGCATGGTTAAACTACTGCAACTTACTGCTCCCGCAGGTCGCAGCCCTTGTTCTAAGCCTGAGGAAGTTTCACATCATCACTTTCTCTCTGTCATGGGTAGGGTGGGTCACCTCATCCTCAAAGTAAGCGAGGACCACACTACTAAGCAAATGGCTGTCACAACTAAATCTGACACCAGAGGCATATCCAATGAAGTCATGCTTGCTTATGAGAAGCAGCCTTAAAATTCACTGCGTACACAAACAAATTCCTGTACAGAATACTACAGAGATTATTTTCAGCTAACACTGAGTGCTAGGCTACACTTGTCTCCTTCTGGGGAAGAGGCTCTCTCTCTCTCTGGCTTTAGCGGTGTGGTGAACGTTTCTGATATGTATGCAGCCAGTCCCAAACACACATTAACTTCACCCAGTTCCCCTTTTCTCTCTCATTGCTGGCCCAGTTATTACTGGCATGGTGAATGGATTGCCTGCCCCCCCCCCCCCCCTCTGTTCCTGTATTACAGACCTCCTCTTCCCTCTGTTGCCACAGTCTTACTGTGACAACCGTGAGAGCTGCAGATGCGGGCCTGATAAAGCACGGGGAATGTGGCGTGCAGCAAGGCACAGGTGCAGAGCGGTGGCACACTAGACCCGGGCAGGATTACTGGCACCCTTTCACATCGGAGGGTGTGAGCTAGATTAGGGGCAGGGATGGGGAGGGGGGATTACGTACGGACTATCTAAAAAGGGTGTGTAATCTGCAGAGATGCTGGGAGTAGCGTTCTGTGTGCTTCACGGCTCTTCTGCTGCTAACGGACCCCAGAAGGGCAAAACACTCATGCACACACGAACACAGACAGACACGCATGGACAAGCGACATTCAGTCCACCTCAGTCTCCAACAGCGCCATTTTTTTGAAATTACTAAAGCAAATTTAAGACAAACATTTTTTTTTTCCAAAACTACACTTCACTTTTTCTTGCAAACTGAAATGCTACAACATCATACCAGTTTGGACAAATAGTTTGGCATTAGATTATTGTGAACCCTTAGCCTGCAATTTCAGTCTGGCCAGAGGTCAGATCTGGGCAGGTTTAAGTGGCACGGCAGTGCAGTGCCACAGATAGCCAGGTGCTGCTGGCATTATGTTAGGGTCCTGGCCTCAAAGGGATGCTGCTGGGGCTTCACACAAGTTCTCCTATAATCATTCATCTGGATGTAGAATATAAACCATGAAGCACACATATAATGAAATGATGCAACTCAATGCCTTTCCCTTCCTTTCAGGAGTATTACTACTATTAAGTACTACAACCCCCCTTACAGTTCAGGCTCCTTGTCAACAGTACACACCTCCTGAATGACTCAAACCTTTGACAATGCCCAACTGCACAGCAACATTGCTAACACCACAGGTGGGCAAAATGCACTGACACAGGACTTTGAGTAGTGGGCAGTATTTTCTGTCATTACTGTGCCACATAACAGCAGCACAGACACAGACCTCGTCATCTCTCAGACTGTGTCAGCTGATTTAGTACTGTGGCGGAAGTTGAGTGTCTGTATTTATGCGCTGTGTGACCAACAGGAGAGACCTGTGTGGAATTAGTGACCACAGCAGTGTGTCAGTACGACAACTGAGTCCATTGTTGTGAAGTTGCAAGACACTACTTGACTGGCATATATGGGTTTGCCCGTAACCTGTTGAAGCACGAGTATCTGGAATGCACTAGCATGCTGGTTGAGCCACAAACACACACATCTGCTTGAGTACGCACATGCACGCATGCACAAATGCACGCATGTAGGCACTCGCACACACACACACACACACACACACACACACACACACACACACACACACACACACACACACGAGTGTGGGAATTCACACACAACCGAAATTAAACTTGAGAGATTTTGAGAGCCATCATTTTCCTCTTGCCTTTCACATTTCTTCTCTTGGGGAGTGTTTCACACAGCTCTACAAATGTCATATCAGCCTTCACACACATCATACAGTGCATCTGTTCCACTAATGACATGTTCTCTCTTTGCACATTGCTCTGTGCTTGTGCTTGCTTTTTGCATACCGAATAATAAGCTGCACACTGTACTAATGTCGACCATTGAGGGAAAAATCCAATGCTATCTTTCACACTGAAATTATCCAAATCTATAAAATGATTACATTAAAAAAGGATTTGAAAAATGATCAGGTTGGAGGTATGCACTATATTTCATTTAAATATGCATTGCAATGTTAAAGGAAAGAGCCAATGCCAACAGCAAGGCAAATCTATCTTGCGTTTAGTCCTTGTACACCTCTGCATATTGCTAAGTGTGTGAGAGTGTGTGTGTGTATGTCTGTACTGTGTATGTCAGTTTTCTGACTGTTTCTGAGCATTACTGTGTAAGTGTGTATGAGACTGTCCCTTTGCATCTGTGTCTGCATGTTTCAGTGTTCTGACTCAGTCTTTCAGATTGTAGCTCAGAGTGTGTGTGCAAGAGTGTGTGTGAAAGAGAAATTGCCCCTCATCCAGCTTAAAGGTTCCATGACAGTGAGTGAGTGACAGAGACTTCATTTAGGCATGCTGGCTGTCCCTATGCCACTGACCTCCGATCAGTTACAACAAACAGTTAGGGAACAACCATGCCAATCCTGATCAACTCTCCTCTGAAACCATCACAGCCAAATCTGGCACACCTTCCACGAATCCCGAGTGTAAATCACCCTAATTGTACTTATTGGTTAAGCCTAACTGGGAGCAAAGCAGGAGCAATGTGCTACACTGCAATAAACCTATTTGGCATTCATTCTAAAACTGGATGCTTCAATGGTCTCTGTTATGCAACGATAAATCCTATTCCAACAATGTATGCATGATCAATTCATAAACCACTTTTGACACTCACATTAAATGGAGTACTATAAAAAGAAATAGTGGAGATAGTATCAGATGTGCCTGACTGATGCACCCCCTACCTCATCTGTGAAATGCACATTCTGTCTCTGAAGGATCTCCTACTTTCGCATTTTAATCTATGTCATACAATCCTAGGTTCATGGATTTGCATGCTTACTAACCATCAGGCTCTCTCGCCATAAACGTGGTGTTTTGAATGGGGCTCAAACCATATCAGGGTGTGAGGTAAGCTACTTCCTCAAATCCTTATTCACAGCCGCAGAGCAAAAGGGTGACTCAATCACACCCACCCAAGTGCTTTCACTTTCCCTTCATGGGAGAGCACAAGGATGTGTATGTGTGTGTGTGTGTGTGTATGTGTGTGTGTGTGTGTGTGTGTGTGTGTGTGTGTTTATGTGGTGGGGGGTGGTGTGTGTGTGCGGTTGCCGAGATAACCAACAAGAGCTCCATCTTCAAAGGACATGCTGGTGCCAAGGGAACAGAGTACGGTAACACCCTGTGTGCAGACAGTGAGTTTCTAATTTGATCACATGTGAGGCTGACAGACAGAAGCCGTGGTCACATGCACTCTTTTCACGGCTCTGCAGAAGCACCTACTGCACAAGGCCAACTCAGAGGGACACAACCCAATATACTTCAATAAAGACACAGATAGACTGTAGGTTGCGGTAGATGCATGTAACCTTACACTTTATAAGGACTTCATTTAGGCAATGAGGTAACAATGCTAACAGTGTGTTCCCATATGTAACTTTGATTCTGTTTGCCAGCAGGTGTTGGCACACAGGTGACGCATAGAATGTACTGTGTAAGGCCTGTGTTCAAACCAGCCTGACTCACTTTGTGTGTTCAAGTGTGTGTTTGCATCTGTGTTACTGTGAAGGTGGAAAAGGTTGTTTATGTGTGGAGTTTCAACCACATACATATGCTGATTGCTCTGTGGGTATGTGTCTGTGTAGTCCACACGTTCCTGTGGGCAGTTAGCTGAGTTAACTGAGCTTTAAAACCTGCTGAGATGGCAGCCTCGGGGTCACAGTAAGAGCTTGTGGGCATGACCTATTCCAGTGTCCATGATTCTAAACAGGCCAGGAAACTCAAATTACATACTGTAGAAAAAAAAAATCCCTGGACACTCACGAAAACTAGAAAATTCCTAACTACACGTAACAATGACAAACGCATAGCAAAATGACCGCACTTAACAGTTTTCTCAAACAGACCCATAACCAACCCCCATGGCATCGCAGCGGCAACCGGCTGTTCAAATATTGGTAAGGAAATACTTGATAAATTGCTGTTAATATGACATTACAACATTGCCAGCATTTATTAATGCATTCCTTCCGCTATGAAACTCTGGGACTAAAGTCTAACAGAAATCATTTTCGCATCGTTCATATTTAGCATGTGAATACTGGAAAAGTAAACACATTCCTAAGATTGCCACTACAAATAAGGAGGATCTGTACACAATCATCTAATTATATAAATATTCACTTTAAAATCATGACGATACAAACTTACCTTTAGCTGAAATGGGTGTATTTCATTAAGAGAGTGCCTTCTCAGCTTTTTCGTTAAGGTCTTCATCATCCTGATTTATATCTGATTAATATGGCTTCTGCTAGAAACTTTTTTTCTTCTTTTTTTGCTATCTTACAAAAGTAGCGATTATGTTAAGTTAGCTATGCATAGCCAACTACATTCGGCATGTTCACCAAACTCCGCTAACAGTTTAGCACACTTATCAAAAGGCACATTCACGTTCACACACATTCACACACACATGCACACACAAAGAGCGTACACTCAAACACTACAGCTGAAGAAACGACATGGTACTCGGTAGCTGAACTGTCGTAACGAATTGCTTCAGGTAGGCCACTTTACTAATTGCTGTATTACATTTTATAGTAAATAAAATTTAGAGCTGATTACAAATAAGACACTGTTATACTCCCTGTTGTGTGGATGATTTAGCTCGTCTTCGGCAAAGATCGGTTCTGTAACTTCAGATTATTTAATTGCTTCGTCCTAGTTTGTCTTCATCCCACTCGCCAGATTGTTTGTAAAAAGCGCAGCTTGTATTGTTTAAAATCGGAATCAGCTCGTTCGCATACAGACACGCACACAGCACACACTCACACTCACACACTCACACACAGTCGTATGCACACGCTTACATGAGAAATACACATACTATTTCTCACGCTCATGGATCCGACTCTTCCATTGGCTACTCTACCGGGTGATGTAATTTTTTTTTCTCGAGAGGGAGGGAGCGATGGTTATATCTTAAAGGTGTATTTCCTGGGGCTGTTTTACTGGTCTCTTTCAGATACGATGTTTACACACAACTATTCTGTTTATTAAATGTACAATTAATATTACTCAGACATTTACGCACGGTGACAGATCCGTGATCACTGGGTAGTAAAGAGCAGTTATATTAACATATGGTCAAATATGAAATGCATGTGAAAGCATTACATTGAATATGTAAAGAAGTGCCGTCCATTCCAAATATGGCAGTTATGGCCACTTATGCAACAAATGCAGACTAATGCATATTGATGAATATGTTTCACAACATATGTACATAATGTCATTAAAATTGCAAGGGTTACTATATCTTAATATTTGAAACACATACATTAGTATGTCACATTTAAATACATAAAATTTCATTTGTGTTAACGTGGTGTCTTCCCTTCTTGTCAATTTACCTGTTAGTGCCCATCTATTAATGCACAGTGATAGGCAGGAATTGCGTTCTACAAGGAAAGCTTCCCTCTGCCATCGATCACTATCTGACTGGCCACCACAAGGAGCTACATAGATGTCAATGATGTGTATGTCTGTAAGTGCATGCATGTGTGCATGTGCATGTATTATTGTATGTACATGTATTAGTACATGCATGTGTGTCAGTATATATCCATGCATGTGTGCATCTGTGCATGCAAGCATGCGTGTGTGTATATGTGTGTCTGTGTGCATGGCCTATTGTGTTTAATAAGGTGCTTCTGCTAATATTAATCCCTCATACGACTGTAATCCTTACTAATGCAGTCTTTAAATGCTGCCAGTCTGCTTGAGGTTCAGATGAAGATGACACAGGACAGGAAAGGTCAAAGGCTCAGTGGAACACCACAATTCCACAGCATGTTCTAGAGATACAACCACAACAGACTCGTGGAAATCAGGGAACAGCATCATGTCATTGCTTACTCCTACAGTGTCTACCCATCAAGCAGGCATATCTGTGCTTCATTGTCATACTGGTCTGCACTGTTAGTGTGTGGGAGACTGAGGGAATAAGACTTTTTTGGTGCACGGTGACACTTGATCTCACAGAATGCAAGCCCTGAAATGAAGTGTAATGCACTGATGATGTCAGTGCCATTTAATTCTTCCAGCACAGGCAACCTGTTTTCTGTTGTGTCCTGAAACTCTCAATGTCAGCATGCGGTACTCTCCTCATCTTAGAAAAGGTTTGTCTGGCATTCTGATTATATCATTAGATATTTAGTATTTTGTGTAAATCTGTATTTCTGTGCATTTGATTTTGACCATTATAAACCCTTTTTTTCTGTTACCAGTGAGAGCAGTATGACATTCATCAAAGCAGCATACTTCCTCCAACCGAAATAATGACAGACTAGTGTGTAGCAAAAACCTTAGAACACTGTATTACCCTGGGGGTAAGGTTTTTTCACTCTTGCTGTATGAGCACCCCAGGGCTTAGTCACCTGTTTGAATCCTCGGTGACCAGGGGGCGGAGCTGACGCTGGGACAGCCGCAGACACCCCACCTCAGTAGTCAGACTGAACGGGCCCTGATACGCACACCGGCCTGTGACACCATGCTCAGAGGGAGAAAGCGTGTCAGGGTTAATCGCCACGAGTGGAATGATCCTATTACAGTGACGTCACCCTCTGGGATGTGAATATGGCTCAGTCTCTCCCACGCCAAGGGAATGGGCCGCTCCATTACTGCCAGGGGCAGTGGAACATTCTAAGAATTTTCCACGAAAGAGAGCGATGTATCAGAGCAATCAACACCGTGGTTGCAGGGCATTTTGAGTTTGTTGTGAGGACCTGATTAGTCAAAGACTGCAGTATGAAAACTCCTGTATTTATGAAAGGGGAACAATCAGTTGCCAGTGAGGATATGTAATTAAGGGTGATTTTGGACAGATTACTTCCTGCTCTCTATCTTTCATTCAAGCCATGGCTGCATCCCCACTGCTGCAAGGGGGACATCTACATGCAGGTCTCTTTATTTCAAAGGAAAGTGTTCTGGGCTGTTTCCTAGACCTGACACTGGGGGTGCTTTGAATGTACAAGCCTCATAGACGTTTCTTGACCTACCAATTTTTTCATTATAACGAAATTATGTCTGTGTAGTTTTGAGTGTGTGAACATTGTATAAATCACACTGCACTAACTATTTACATGTACAATTCACAATTGCAGTTGGGATTGGGATCTTGTGGATTGCTACGTGTCCTGATTGACAAACAGAATTCAGAGATTGCTGACCCTCATCCATGTGTTTCATTGTCAGCTTCTTATGATGAAATATCATTATTTTGTACCCTTGATGTGGACAGACAGGTCCACAGTCAATCAGACAGATAGTCAGACGTACAAACATGCTGAGGCAGTTGCAATATCTTCAGAGTGAGAAAAGTTATTCAGGAATGTAGCTAACAGGCCACAAACACTGAATATATATGATAATGGAAACTGAAGCTCCCATAGGAAGGACTCCTCTCCCTTCACAAATCCCGTGTGAGTCTGAAACTCACAGAGATCTCCTCCTCCCCAGAAGTGAGCTATTCCTCACCACTGTTACCTCTGGCTTCCTCTGTAGGATATTCTGTGAATTATGTTTGGAAGGTATTATACACAGATTTCCAGAGTTTTCCAAATTTAGCCACACCATACTGCTATAACCTGCCCCAAAGCAGGCTAAACAAATCAAATAAACATTTGACTGTATGTCACATCCTCCTATAACTGAGTATAAAACAAATGTTTATGTGTCTGTGTATTTAATACATATTCAACCTGTTTATATCCACTAGTTCTATAGTTTTGAGTGGGTTGCTCCTCTGCAAGGCCTCCTTAAAAACAATGACAATTAATTAGAGATTCCATTCGGTAAAATTTGATTGAGTGATCACTTAATTGATTAATGTTGATTTGCCCTCAAAATCATTAACATTTGGTCAGGGTAAATAAACAAGTAGAATCAGAAAGAGCTATGTTTTGCAATTCTGTGTCTACAAAGGACAAACATACTCTGACTCATTTTCCTTGAAAACTAACCATTGATCATGTCAATGAAACTCAAATGGGTCAGCCAGTATTTAAAGTCTAAGCCACTGCCACTCTGAGCTAAAGGTGGAAGCTTGTTGGGGGTTTTGAATGCAGTGCTCAGTGCCATTCATATCAGAGTCCTTTCCCTAGGCTGTTGGCTACTCCTAGAAGTGACCACCTGCCAAAAGCAGCTCTGCTCATCGACCTGCTAAACTCTCTATGACTCATAGATTCACCTTACTTCAACCATGAATCTGTGTTTTCATTCTTTTCTTTCTTGACTTGAGGGACACTCCAGGATGTTTTAAGTCAAGGTGAGGTCAGTCCAGGATGTTTTGTTTGTTACATAGATAAGACAGTTTCAGATCATTTTAACAGCACTTCCTGTGTTTTGCAGCATTGATGTAGGCTTTCTGTATCAAGGTCTGGAAAGTTCGAGCATTCTTCACATACAGTTCAAGTTTAAGTGAATGCCCACTAGGGGGAACCATATCACTGTAGATGGTGTTGTAATGCCTACTGGGAGGGTCATAAACAGAAAATGAAAATAAGGTGTTGGGTGCACCCACAAGCTATGGTGCAAATTAAAAGTTAACTAACACTGTCTGCATTTCTTAATGTGTTTACATTTGTCAGTGGGAATAAGGGGTCTGTGTTTCTAAGCCATGCCATCGAGGACTAGGTTGTACCACACTGTACTATTACTTTCATGCTTTTGTAAACTCCAAGTTTTCCAGTACATTAAAATAGGCTAAAGAAAACCTATGTGCTGCTTAACATATATAGGCACTACCCAATCTATCAGTAACAGTGTGATGTCATGACCTTGATAGGTACTGTGTGCCTCAGTCAGTTTTTTTGCTTCCATCTGAGAGTGCTGCAGTGTGTTTTTTTTTTTTATAATTTCACCCTTATTTAGTGCTTATTAGCATGCGCTCTACAGAGAAAGGTCTTGAAGTGATCCCTGTAAATGTTCTGCTCTCGTTAATGATTTGGTGTTCCCTGTATCATGGCAACAGGTTTATTCTTGGCATGTGTACGGTAAAACACAATACGGTTCCTTTTCCAACTCGCCCATGAGGGAGACAGAAAAGGAATACCTGAGCTTTCACTGGAAAACTTTGTTTCAATTAGAATGGGTATAAAGATGCATTCTTACATTGCAACGAATTCAGTGCCCCTAAAAACCAGTAAATAATGCATTAAATGTACTGAATGATCAGTGTCTCAGTGTTCAATATTCTAATATTTAACTGAAGGCAGGGGCTTTCCTTGTTATTTATGTCTTCAGTAGTAAAATTTGACCCATTTTAAGACAGATTTGCAGAACCTTCATAAATATAAATGCACAGCAAAGTCCAATGAGTAGGGTACCAAATGGTGCCCCTTTATTCTGACCATGTGTCTGGTGTTTCAGGTGTTTCTGGTGTCTCCTGTTTCAATTGCAGGACTGAGAGAGGTACAAACATGTGCAAGTGGTGGATGTGTATTTCCTCCACCACTCCCTTTTGGGTTCTGGTGTACTTCTGGTGACTCTGGCATCCTATATTCCCTGCACCCCTGCTCTCTCAAATGGCAGCTTCAAGGAAAAGTTCCCTCAAACCAGATGAGCTACTTACCATGCATATCCTGAACTACACATAAACATGCTGCATAGCCTTTGACAGTGATCTCAGACAAAGACATAGACAATTTTCTTTCGTTCTGACAAGTCACTAGTGAAGTTAAACCATGGAGTTTTCCCTTAAAGAATGTATTACCTCAATGGCCTGTTTTCACCTTATGCTGCCCATATATGCAGAGGCATGCGAATAGTGTGTTTTGTGTTTTGCCCTCTGCTGGTGATTTTCTGTGCTACAGGAAATAAAATTCATCATCATTGACATGGATGGAGGCCATTTTCAAGGTAATACACAACATAACTGGCAGGTATTCTATGCAAGTTTATTGTGTGCATTATGGTCATGTCATATCATAAACACTGAAGTGGACCATGGCAGCTCAATAGACTTGTGAGTTTTGGAATATATCTAGATGAAATTAAAAATGCCCTTTACTGTAAAATATAAAAGAGTACCCTGGGAGAAAAGCCATTCATATTTACACAAGTTGTAACATCACCCTGAAATGAATATTTTTAAAATTTTTCCTGTAGGTGTTCTATAAAATAAGGGGCTCATATAAGGTCAAGCTCTTTGGTTATCTTTGAGTCTAAGTATTGATTAAATTGTTGTTTCCAAAGAAATATTGCAGTCTTAAAACAAAAACACATCTTTACAGCACACAAAGTTATTTTTATTCATCTTTATGTCTTACAGACATATGGCACAGAAAATGGCAAATAGTATGTGATCATTTATTCCATCACGAGGTAAACTTTTCCCCTTGTCTCATCACAACTTTTGTTTGTAAAAATAGCTGACAGTCTCATGATAGCTTGACCTTCAGCGCTGTCCGTGTTACCTAATGTAGCCCTCGGCCTGCTTGTCTCAGAAGCCTTCTTCTTTCCTTATGTCTACCGCCTGCCCGCCCCCCGGGCCTCCCCCACTCCTCTCTCACCCACTGACCCACTGGCGGAAGGCGTGGGCAGACCGCGCGAGCTGAGGCTCTACATTTAGAAAGGCAGGATGCTATTTTTTGCACACACTTGAAATGGGCCAGCTTATGTAATGCCATTTTCCACAGAAACTCTTAATAGTTTACGTAATCCTCTGCTAGACCAAAAGGGACTTGGGTTTACAGGAACTAAAGCCCACAAATACAGATGTTCCATCCTATACGACAGATTATAGTGAATTTCACTAAAATCTCTGTAGCCTTATGAAGCTAATAAGGCAGACACATGAAGCGACACACAAGTGAAGTTTCACAAGTCAGTGACACAGTCTGTACTTTCAGTGCTACTTTATCATACATCACAAGACATGTAGATGTTAGCATGCAAACACAGTGACCATGGAAATGGCTGTCACAATCAAGGCATATGAATGCCTTTTCCATAACTCCTGTTGAATTAGTATTGAGTGTTGGACATAAAGTTGCCTTTTGTCATATAAATAAGATGTGGTCTAATGGGTTGTGACAGAAATAACTTTGAAACCCATGAGAAATCCCATCACTCACCAATCCCATGATTTCAATCAAGAGGCTACATAGGGCACAATACATTTTAGCACAAGATTTCCTTTTTAATGAAACTTTGTCCTAGTCTGTCACTTGTCACATGTTAAAGTGTTATAAAGATCATAAAGGATTTTATTTCATTCAAAGCCAGTATTACAGGCACTCCTTGTAATAAAGTAAAATAAGAGACTAAAACAAAGTCCCGTGATGGGGAAAAAAAAACTTTTTTACTTTGCCACTCACTCTGGTTCCAATTCTTAATTCTAATTTTCCATGGCCTCTCTTGTTGTAAATCATGATTTAAGGCATGTAAAATAATTAATGACAACATTTGTATAAATGTTGTAAATGCAGACAGATGTCAGCCATGGAATGAGGACTGTCTGTGCTGATTAACTTAAAAATACATCACTGTCAGTTTTTTTTCATTATGTGCCTGAGTGTGACGGAGTACCGTCACTACGGTTGAGTATGTGCTCTGACTGTCATATCAACAAGCCTGGCTCTTTGGTGTCGCGGTCAAAGTCGCATGTTTGGTACCCCATAGACCCGGGTTCAAGGCCAGGTGGGGTGACTACTCTCGCCCTTCACTACAAATGGTGTTAGTAGTGGGATGGCTGGCTGCGAGGCCATCGGAGGTGTGCCCGGTGTGTGAGCTGTATGAGGGACCCCCAGGTTTAGTTGACCCCGGTGTGTGAAGGACCCCAGAGATGGGTGAAGCACGGTGTGAGGGACCCCAGAGATGGGTGAAGCACTGGTGATTGGGGCACCCTGGGATGGGAGAAGTACGGCAAGAGAATGTGTGAGGGACTTCTTGGTGCGTGAAGCGCATGGGCACGCTTCCCGAAGGGGAGGGCAGTGTGACGGAGTACCGTCACTATGGTTGAGTATGTGCTCTGACTGTCATATCAACGAGCCTGGCTCTTTGGGGTTGTGGTCAAAGTCGCATGTTTGGTACCCGGGTTCAAGGCCGGGCAGGGTGACTACTCTTGCCCTTCGCTACACTGAGATATGCCAGAATCTATGATTTCAGAACAGCTAGAACCTGCATGACTGCCCTTGGTCCAGATTCACCAGCACTCCCAGTCACCATACCTGTTTATTCCAGTCAAGACATCTGTTTATTAACATTTAGATATGTGCATTCATTCTACTGGCAGTCAGCTGTTAGCAGCTGTCGTTTTGTCACATTTGTGTTTCGTGATGATGTCAGCTAGATTGTTCTGACCTTACAAAGACGTGTGTTATCTGTGTTGCTGTGTGCTTTTCCCAGCAAACCCAAGGGTGACAGCATTACCATGAACAGAGTGAGTGGGTGAACAGACACATGTACCCTCTCAGCAGAGACAGCCTATCAATAGGGGGAAATAGAGCATGTGATGTTCCAGCAAGATCACACACCTCCAAGGAACTGAGTCTGATAAAGAGGATAAAGAGACTGATGATGGCGACAAAAATGATTATGATGATGATATTGATAATTACCGTGTTGATAATGGTTTGGAGGAGTAGAAAAGGAATATTATGATCATAAGAACAAATTGTATGGATGTGATGCAAGGAACAAAATAACAAAGATTACAGAGATTGTAATATAGTGAAAGACGAACAAGAAGAGACCAGCCCCAGTTCAGTGCAGCCACTTGCATTATTAGTGCACTTCCACCATAGAGTGGTGAAACAAAGATACAGTCCTTGCTTTGAGGGTGCTGCTCATTTGATAAATTGATGAGTGACAGAGTGAGTGTGGGAACCTACTGCTTCTAGGGCTCCTTAGTCACAACCAAAAAGTTGTTTGTGATGAATTACTCTATCCAACATTTCTCAGTCTCCTGAAAAACAGTCAAATTACAGGAAATACGTGTTATCAACTTACAAAGCAAACATTACAAAGTCCACAATTAATGCAAGAAATTGTCTGTGGAGGAGGTAATCAGTTGAACAAGTGAAATGTATGCGGCAAATGTTCAACAGAAGAGGATAAGCAAAATTAATGTCTGTGTCTGTTGACTTAAGCAGGAGAATGGACTGTTGTTTTGATAAGTAATGCATGGGGAGGGGAGCTTTGGGATTCTGGATTAGAGCAAAACACTGTTCTTGGCTTACGCTCAGGGCGCACTCTGAGAGGGGACCTTGAGCCGACTCCCAGAATCCTCGGCCAAGAGGAAAAACACACTTTCAACATCGCTGCCCTTGGCCTGTGCCAGAGATAAGAGTGATTGATCAACTTTTTGGGGAGTCCTGTGTGAGGGTGTGTGTTACTCAAACCTGTAGGTGCAGAACCAGAGTCCTGATAATTAGCACATTGTGTGCACTGTGGTTGGTGACATCCCTTGTGAGAGTCTGTAACTTACCCACAATCCTCTCTGTTTTGATGCTCAATGTACTGGCGTTGTGCCATGGGACAATGCAGCCCCTGAGTCCAGGGACCGCCAATCCACAGTCACAAACTGGCCCTGAGGGTGGAAATTCAGTCAAGCTGGTAAAGAGGAGCCTTCTCTAATGCCACATGGTATTTCCCCTTTTCAGCTTCAAATTGGTTGAAAATACAGGCTCACAACTTCCTCTCCTTACAAGTACCAGCCTTCTGGTTTACCATACTAATATACCCATGGGTCAAAACTAAAGAGAGTAATGGGAAAGCTATTAAATAATGAAGATAAATCTAAAAATAACTGTAAGAAGTTAAGGGTTAACTAGCTTTATCCAGCTAAATAAAGTGAAAAATAGAGTGAGAAAGGTTGAATGAGGCTCACATGGGGAGCAGTCATTTCCCCTTTCAAACAGCAGATGTCAGCAAAGCGTCACAGAGGAACATGCAGTGCCTAATTACCTACAGACAAATAATGTGACATCCCCAGTTGTAACAAAGGTTGAGAACATGCAGGCACCAATTGGTTAGAGACCAGATGAACAGTCCCTCACTTATCCTGTTTATTAGAGGTTTATAGATACATATGTGCACATCATTGTGACCAGCTGTATGCCGAGTGGCCTATCTGTCCATTTCACTTCAGTGTTTGCACTTATTTATACAATTATCAGTTTTTGACAACTTAGATTTTTCCCCAGTTTCATGTCTTGTCCTTCATACTGCTGCGCTGATGCCTGTTAATCTCACATATTGATATTCATCTGATGTATTATGCATTCATGTGTTTCAGGGGAACAAATGATTTACACTTTCTGTGGCAAATTTTGACTAATTTCACATTGACGTAAGCAGCTTTTTTGAAGTTTCTTTTAAGAAGTATATTTAGGTCTTTATAACAAGCTCATCCCATACCCCTGACTAAGGGAGATTCACTGGGGGAAAAGACACTTTCCATCATGCAGGGTTGAGAAAAGGCTTGTCTGTACCAGTTGGGGGCAATTCTGTTAGGCAGTTGACGTAAGAGAGCGTTTACTTGTCGATAGTTGGGCGGAAGAGCCTGATCAGACACACTCCACTGACTAACACTTGCCACGATCAATGGAAGCAGGGGGTTTGGGGCGATATTTCCGGCGTAACCTTGGCAATGGCATAATTGCTAGGTTGCTAAGCGACAGGCGGCATGGAGACAGAAGGTGTCACTTGTTACCTCAGAGCTGAATTTAGCAAATAGTAAAATAGCCATCAGCATGTCAGGAAACAGCTCGGGAGGCTAAATATAGCTACGGAAGAAAGAGACATGGGGATGGCGTGGGGCGGGGGGCGGGGGTGGGGGGGCAGGAGGCTGTGCTCGTTTCTGGAGGAGCCGGTCCCCTTGTGTGTGTGCGGAAGGGCGAAAAACGTCGCTGTTTACGTAACTCCCAGGGGGCCTGTCCACTCTCTCGCCGGCAAACAGCAGCGCGAGGACCCCCAAGACGGCATAATGGTTATGAAAGGCCTTGCACGCAGAGAGACACTTGATTAACCTCCCATTAGCGCGGGAACGCATCCCTCTCTGGGCCCCGCTCTCGCATCCTCCCCTCCCCGGCGCTCTGCCGCACACACTGCGGGCCGCGGTGCCAGCTCCATGCTATAACAGCAGCCCACTCTCCTCTCAGAGAGCAGAAGGCAGTCCGCTCCCACTCACTGCGTCATGGAACAGAAAGGGCATCGGAGAGCCGGGCACAGATGGAGGGGCACTGTCATCTTTTTTTTTTTTTTTTAAATTCCCCGATGGAGACGGATTCATGTGTGCACAGATTTCATGGAATATCAGATTCATGTTCCTTCCCTTCAGATACTGCCACAGTCCCTTCTTTTGTGTTATATGTTCTTTACGATTTTTTTAGAGGAATGAGTGCGTTTGTAACTGAATATAATAGCGTCACTTATAGTAGATGCAACTCAGCTAAAATATCCAAACTCAACATTTTGAGCATTCAGAATCCAATTCACTTCCAATTCACATGCATCCTGGAATATATGTAGGTTTTTATTTTATTTTCACCTTCTTTACCAAAACATGATTTAATACTTTGTAAACTTTGGAGCAATCAAACAAGACCTTTTGTGAAAAATAGATGTTTCAGTCACTTCTACAATCATCAAGAAATAGGCTAGATTTAGAGCTAAGCAAACACTTCCTGGCTTAGCTTCAGCAAATCTGAAGTGCCTACATGACCCTTAGAAATTATGGCAGAGCTGAGAGCATTATGAACGAATATGTGAATTTCTGCCAGCAGCTATAAGATATTTTCAGAAAAAGTTTCTGAATGCTATGTGTTCTTATTCTGCCCTCAGTCATTTTGAAGGCTTACAGTGTTTTTTATGTACTATGTCATAACCCTGATCTCTGTTCATAAAGCATTACCGATAGGATGGATATGTATACACTGTGTAGTTTATTTTTATCATATTGTACTACAATTATGCAAAGATTTGTGGTGCTCTGTATGTAGGTGTGAGAGATCTTGTAATTAAGGAAGTCAGCTATAGCACAGGACAGATACAGTGTGGAGTGGGAGGATGTTGGCTAAATGTTGCTAGGTGTATGTTTTAAAATGTCTAGGTGTGCATTATTTAGAAAGATATGAAGGTATCAACTGTCCCAGAGAAACAGTGAAGGTGACGTCATGGAAACAAAAGCTCCACTATATAAAGACCACGTTTTTTGATGTATTTGATGGTATGAACAAAAACATCAAAACTGTTTTGTTCCCTGGTGCAGTTAAAATGCCCCAGGGGTCTGCCTCCTTTTTTGACATCTATTTTCCACTTTTTTGAAATTGGAGGGTCTTTTTTCCTGGAAGTAATAAAAAAAGTCTTGAAATAACCCACATCCTCCGGCTTTAATCCGCTGACCTGTTGCTTGCAAAGGACTTGATGAAAGGGCATGACGTCACATACTTGGTCTATTGGTGTATCCATGACAACGTGATGCACATCCGTGTGATGTCACAGTCCATTCTATTAAATCCATGGTCCTAACTCAAATTACAATGAATACATTGTGTGAACACCTGTTGGGGTTTGTTCCTATTTTGTTACATTGTTCAAATTTTGTTGCCATAGATATTGTTTATTGCAAAATAACAAAAAATAGCAATTATGTGCAGGATTGTAGTCTTACTTACATGAGCTTCTTTTTAGTGGTATGATTCATAGTAGTCACAAGCAGTTTATTTTTTCTATTACTTTTTTGGAGTTCTCAGGCTATTTAGTGGAAATACAGTAAGGCATAATGTTGATTTGGATGATTTTAGAAGGGACAGCACACTCTGTGATGGCACTGAACTTGAGCAAAATTGGAAAGTGGTGCCCATTATGACATTGGCAGCTCTGACGGTGATTACCACTCAGTGTTCACACTTTTTGATTTTGGTGTTGAGTCTTCAGCGTAAGGGAAAGAACCAAGGCTACACAGGGTGCCACACTGAAGGTGACAGCCAGCATGTGGTGACACTCTGAGCCACTATGTCAGTTCCTGCACCGCTGCAGTTATGTCACAGGAGTTGGCATGTGTGATCAGAGGTAACAGAAGGTCTCTTTTTGTCCTACCTGTGTAATTTTTAACACTCAGACTTAGGCTGTGAAGCTCTGCTCTCTCTTGTAACACAGATCAACCATTGCCATACATCTGACAGAACTGTCTGGATGGAACCGCAACATAATTTACAGTGACACCATCTGTGATCTACTTCTACATTGCAGTTATACCATCTGTGATCTGCATCTGTGATCTTCTATTGCTTCAAATTAATTTTTAGGTTAAACATACCTTTTTAATTATTTCTACAGTCTCCTGTTATTGAGTGCATCTATACTGTATATGTGGCAACTTTCAGTGCAAACAAGATTCTACAGCATTAATATATGTAATGGTCATACCTGTTTCTCTGTCAATCTCCTTCACATGAAATATTCTAGCAGCCAACGAATGCATCAATATTCATTATTGTCTGAGGGTCAGTACATACCTCACCATTATTAATTACCACTGCAGACCAATACCTTTTGGACATCTTTAAATACTTTACTTTAAATACTTCACTGAATCACATTTTCTTGTCCTTATTCTGTATTCGATCAGCTATAGCTCTGTCAGATATCCCCTAAAAGTATCACCACTGCATACTTTGGAGATTTTCATCCAAGACTTAAAGGACACATGGACAATGACCCTGCACATGGGTAGGTTTAGCCTTAAACCAGAGTTACTCTGGGTCTGTTAAATACTCCAGATATAGTGCAATTTACTAAGTCTGAGACTTAAGTGCATTTATCAGAACTGATACATTCTGATTCAGCCCATGTCTACAGGCCGAGGCATGGTCATGTCTTTTTAAGCTCCCATTTCATCATTCAGTTCTTTCACCTGAGGATTGGAGTTCTGTGTCACTGTGCTCACCATTACACAACTCTTCCACCTTCCACTTAATCAATCATCACCTTAGGGATCCTGTATCAGCATTTGTAACAATCACATCAATAATTTATCTGATAATTCTCTTGGAAAACTCATGCATGCAGACCTCTACTGTTATTATTAGGAAATAATATTTGGTTTTGTGTCAGCAGTCTTTATCCAGAATCCTGACACTTTGTTCCTGTTTCAGAAAGCCAAATGACATGCTTTAGATAAAGACCGCCACCAGCAACCAGCCAAAGAGGCTGAGCCCTTATTTGGCTTGCAAATGGCAGGCTTGAAATTGAGGCAAGTGGGTGGTGGTCTCAGCTCTTTCTCAAACGATGCTGCATGACGCAGGTTTCTCCACGCATTTCCTGACAGCTGGCTGGTTATGACAGAGTGGTCTGCCCAACTGCTCATTTCCTGGATAGACAAAGACTGTCTTCCTCTCCTGAGTATCGCTTCCCCCCTGCTCTCCAGTTCTCTCGTTACCCCCTCTTCCTCTTTCTGTCTTTCTCTTCATACTCTGCTATATTTTACTTCCCCTTGCTTGCTGTCAGATCGATGCAGGGTGTGTGTCTGAAGACAGACAAGCTCACTTTCCCTTGTTTGTGAGGGACAAGATAGGAAGCTTGCATTTAATGTGATTTCCTTACTCCAATGTGTTATTTTCACAATGAAACATTTTACCAGAGAATGTCTATGGTGAAATACCCCAATACAGTAATATATACATATACTGTGTGTGTGTGTGCGTGCGTGCGTGCGTGCGTGTGTGCGTAATTTACCACATAAAATGAAATACCAAAAACTATTTTGTGAAACTATAAGCTGCACATTTTTTTTTTTTTACTGGCTTTATAGTTAACATGCAGGAGGATGCCCTATTCAGAATTAAGTGCTGAAGAGGGTTTATCAACAAATTCACAAGCCACCTGTTAAATGTACATCATAAACAACACTATAATTTGAATAAACACGAGAGGTTTCCACAAAATCCTTGTGGATCCGCGTACTTCTGCAACATATCAAAGGATATTTCACCAGGATTTAAGTACTTCAGAAGGAATATGTCAAGACCAGCTGTCACTGTCACCAGAAAGAGATATTTCAGTGACATTTCATGTAGTCACATTTACAAACAGAAACAATACCTTGTTTCCCTCAGCATATTATCCAGAGCATCTTACAAAGAAGGAATACAAAGAGCACTTCATAAAGTCACATAAAAGATGGCACATATAGGACACAACTGACTACATCTGAACATGTGTCAGCCCCTTACACAGAGCTGTGATAACTATTACATACATGCTTCAATAAATTCACAATACAACATAGGCCTACCATCATTAAGACTACAAGACTCACCATCACAAGACTACAAAACTAACGTGCATTATTTATCATACCATCGTGGTTAGACATATGCAGAAAATAAACAAAATTTTGTTGTAATAACCTCAGGCCCCTCTTCTTCATTAAATAACACAAAGAACAGGTTGTAGGGCAATCTGACAATATTTTTATTTTTATACACTGAAGGTCAACACTGGCAACATTCCCAGTAGCTGAAAAAAGTTCTCTCTGTCCTATAGCATTCTGAACAGCCACAACAGCACACATTATTTAAAAGCAGTAAGGGTACTTAGATGAGGTAAGGTTAGTGAATTTGAAATCACTGCCCATTGGGTATTTAAAAATTGCTTTTTAGCTCATAATAACACAGATTATATAAAGCATTGGTTTCAAATGTGTACAGTTAAACAGACGCGCATCCCTGGTACAAACTCCACAAGCACCATGGTTACTGAACCAGGAAAAAGATCGACTTATAACCCGGAAGTCGTCACCGAACTGTGCGCTCAATGTGAGGAAACCTTGTCATAACTGTTAGGTGAAAATGTTTCTCACAACGGTAAACCGTGAGTACCTTATTATTGATAATTATTTGGAAAATAATCGTCATTTGTAAATAGAATGCAAGGTTTAGCCGCTTTGTTTCGGCATAACATAAAGCTATCGACCCTTTTGGAATAGCAAGGTTGTCGCATCCCTACGGTAGCTAGTTAGCTAATTAGCTAGCCAGGTACAGGTACGATTCAATGTCACTTAACATGTATGCCAAATTAAAACAAAACTGCTCTGTCAAAAACGCGAAAACATTAGCAAACTGGCGTTCCATGACTGTGTCGTGTATAGCTTGTTAGCTTAGCAAGATAGCGTTAGTCTAACTACTTAAAAGGTAATCTAGGAAGCTACTAGTTTAAACAACCTGCTAACCTAGCAGTAACACAGTTGATTGCTCACAACCCACCTGGATAGTGTGGTCACAATCAGGTGTAAAATCGTATTTTTACATCTAGATAGCTAATGAGCTAGCAGTACAGTCATATGCAGAGTCAGAAGTACAGCTATCCAGTGTATACAGTCCATAACTACGCACACACCTTTTACAACTATCTGGTAAATAGCGAATGATACATGTTGAACAGCAATACTCAGGCGCCACCGTGAGCAAAACAGCTTCAGTTTAATCTCTGACAGTTAGTCGTTTGGTCCCAATCAGTTGCACGTTCGCTGACGAGATATAAGGGGTTCTCACAGATATTAGGCATCTTCTTTAAAGGTCTCTTTGTCAGTCACGGTTAAGACTTGTAAGAAGTGACTTGCTATTGCTAGTTTGCTGTCTGTTTACTAGCATTAAAAAGATTTAGAAATACACTTAAACAGAATAAGTTGTGTACTGTTTTACAAATGTGCATTAAGTATATACATCTGCATGACAAAGCTCAATAGAATGGAGAGTAATGGATTACTAAATTGTCTGCCACACTTCATAAATATGTGACTAATTTAGAAATATGGTATGGAAACCTGCTTTACATATTTTGAGAGAAATGTCATAAGTAATGGTCTAATGTTCTTCTTTTTCATGTTGAAAAATAGTGGCAAAGAGCAAATCCAAGTAAGTATTTCATTTAATGTCCAACATGTCTGTGTGGGTGTTCAGAACTGTAATATAACAACACAACCGATGTTCATATAAGAGTGGTCAATGTAAAGTTAAGCCCACAGTGCAATCCTTTTTTAGTGCAGTTAGATCTTAAAAGAGAGTGTTCTTTGTCAATCCGGGATTGATTAGTTTAGTCTGTGCGGTGAAACATGTCCCTGTGTGTCTCAGGACCATCCTGATACAGATGGTGAGTGCGGCTGGGACAGGCTACCGGTTCAACACCAAAAAGAACCGCCTGAGGGAGAAGCTGGTGCTGCGGAAGCATGACCCCATAGGTCCGTGCGCGCGCATGCATACACACACACACACACACACACACACATACACACACACATACACACACACATACACACACACACACACACGTACACACTGACCCAAACACTCATATACTGTATGTATATACATACATACAAATACACCCCACTGACAGATCTACTAACGTTATTTTAATGGTGGGCCTGAATGCTTTGACACCAGCAGAAATTTTCAAGAGTGAAATACAAATGTAAAACCAATGAAAATGCTAAAGGTTGGTAATGATATTCAGTTATACATAAATAATGTTAAAATAACAAAAATAATGATTATACTACATTGCATTTGTATCATATTTAAGTCTAACGTTGTATTCAACTTTAAATTGAAAACACTTTGTGTACAAGATGAAAACAACCCTTACAAAAACAGCAGATTGTCAGTGCCTTGTTTTTGCTGTGGAGTAGGTCCGCTCAGCTGGTCCTGGAGGACTGCACTACATTAGGTTCCTCTGCTCTCTTTAAACCACTTACACTCTCAGAACTGGGAATGGACGCTAAATTGGTTCTGTAAAGACAATGATTACTTGAATCAGGGCAGCTAAGTGCTTGGCTGGAACAAAGCCGTTGAGGCTGTCCAGGATCAGGGTTGAGTAGCCCTTCTGTAGACAGTGCTCTCACGTATTGCTTTTCTGACAAACAAAACAGGCACGTTAAACTATAAAATAGCTTGTCTATTGTGCATTTGTTCCATTGCTGTTTGCACTGATCCTGCTAACCTTCTGCACTTCAGCACAGAAAAAGTAGTTCAAACAGGTAGGTTAGAGCCTGTGTATGTTAGAGTTCAGCTGACATATAAACACCTAGTGGAAAGGAATTCTCTCACAATTTGAAGGGGCACTCCAGAGTGGCGGCAGGTCAGCCTCATCAACGTAGAGGTTATCAGCTGTTACACACATTACCAGTAACAGACACAGTTTTTAGTTCCATGAAAACAGATCTACTTTGCTGTGGAGGTTACAGGAGTGCCAGCCATTCACATGTAGGGGGAAAGGCCAAGGGGCAATGATATATTGTCATGAATGTGAATCAATAATGTCTTTGATTGTTTTATTTTTGAATGAGTACTTTTTCTGATAAAGTGTTCAACTCACAAACCCTTTTGGGGTTTTTTCATTTGTATGATATTTGTACTTGCACACACAAAAAAATGGTTCTTTAATTCCTGGTGTACTGTGATGATACACCAGATGATATCAAGTGATATTGTATGCCAGTGCCTCAAATGACCTGCCATCTGAATCACCTTTTTCTTGCCTTTTTTTCAGTGAACAAGCATGTTCTCTTCATTGAGAAGAAGAAGATCCGATCCATCTAAAGAGAGGCTTTTGGTCAAGGTGGCACCATGCTGGGGAGGAGCAGAAAGTTTGGCAGCCTGGGAGCTGTTATGGACTTCACTGTTGTATGTGCTGTCTGGAAAGAGCCAGAACAGGGACACTGAATGGCAGAGAGAGTCCCATCATGGGCATATCAACAACACCCTCATTCATCTTGGCCCAACACTTTAGCCTGCCAACACAATCAGGAGCTTTGGCAAATATCCAGCTCAGCTCAAATATTGTTTCAGTACCATCAAAAGACAACAATTCAGGAGCTCTTATTTAAACACATTTTATTTCATTTTGGAGAAGTCTGCATACTTTCCACATCAGTGCTCCATACTGGTTTCCCATTTAATGAATCAACAGGCAGGAAAGGAACTCCTTCATACACACAGGTGTTATTGTACTCCCTGCATTATTTAAGGCTCTTGTATTTAAGTTTCTGATGACAAATGACTTGGAAGAAAAAATACAATTTTGAAAGAACTATGTGTCCTTTTGTCAAGTAAGGTCCATATTCCCACAGCCCGGAATGAAACAGTGATGCCTCACATTGTCAGGATATCTTTTTGATCTGATGAAAGTGACAGAAAATTTCAGCAGTTATAAGTTTGTAGTATTTTCATAAGACATTTGAGACAAGATTCAGCTAGTCATTCAATTTTCAACAGGTGGCTCAGTGAGATTAATTGATTGAGATTGATCTATAATATACATGTAATATTTTGGTAATTTGGAAGGCTTTCAAAGCAAAACTGATATTTTAGTCTAAGTAATTGTGAAAACAATATGAACAACCATGTTGGTATTTGTGTATGAAATAAACTGTTAATAATACTACCTGTACAGTAGATAAGATGCAGGCCAGTATGAATGGGATGGCTGGAAGGAGTGAGTGTGTAAGTGTGTATGTGAGTTCTAGAAGAGCTCCTGGGGCAGGTCCTTGCGGGAGGGGTAAGATGTCTGTGTTCCCACCGCCTGCACGCTTACTGCTGCTACCAGATTGGCTCTCCTGGCCATTTCCTCCAAGGGCATTGTGGGGTAGCGTGCCATGTAGAATGCGAGAGCACCAATGAAGCTGTCTCCGGCTCCCTGTCCAAACAGACACAGAGGACATCTCTGCACTTGATCAGGGCAGTGGACAAAACTACAAGATTCTCTTATTCAATTTCTCTGTGAACTATTGCATTAGTGACCTCACAAACTTCTTAAAGTAAATACAACAACAATATAGTTTTCTGGGGTGTAATTCCACCTGAAATATTTAATTCACTGATCAAAATCCTTGACTAAGAATGTGACTGATCCAATCGCAATAGATACTGGAATAGATGTGGAACTTATAGGTTGTTCCCCCCAACACGATAACAGTTAAACGGAATAGCACAGAAAAAGAACAGTGGTCCATAAAGAAGTCCATATTACAGCAGATGTACAGACAGATTCTGAGAAGAAAAGGAGCGATTTGGTGTACCAGCAGGGGGCGCTCAGACACTTGCCAATCCCATAGGTTTTGTTTATTTTCCCCAAGTTCTGTCAACACAGCCCCCTGTTTCTCCTGAGAAAAAAAATTTCCAGGGCTGTGGGTGGGGGGCTTGTCTCTCCTGTTTGGGAGATCAGAATCATTTGAGTCAGCAGAGAGCACTGACCAGAGTCCACCACTACCAGAGAGAAGCTTCACATCATGGTCAGGTGGCATGCAAGATACCCTCAACCGACAGAAGTCGATGTGGAGCCAAAATCAAAGTAGAACATCGCTAATATGTAGGTGTGAAAGGTGTGACAGTCATGTGTTCTAATAACCTCTAAGATTCTGTGCACATCAGTGGTTTTCATACTCGTCTGTGCTGATAGGCACTTATTGTAACTATATTGGGAATTGTGTAAATGTAAACACATTCTTACAGCAACTGGAGAAGAATTATGAATCACAATATTTTCATTCTTGAAGGGCATTATGCTGCATTTATGACTTAGGCTAACAGTAATTTGGCAAAACCTCACAGAATTAATACAGACAAGCCACAATTGCCAAGTAACGTGCCAGTGTTGGATAGAGGGCTGGTTGCTTCACCATTTCCAGTGTCTGACTACATGTCTGTCTGACAGGGCGGTGCCAGAAGGGCATACCAGTTTGGATTAGGTCAACAGCACAGTGGTATACAGGGCAGGGCAGCAGCTGGCCATTTTACACTGTGGTTAATGCGGGGGGGGGGGGGGGGGGGGGGTGGTAAAATCACAGCTGGGTCTACTTTCCCAGTTGGGGAAGGTAATTTCCTTTAAATCTAATGGCTGCACTGCAAACCTTCCTGTCTTTCTACAGATCCTCCTGTCTGTTTCAGACTCATTCAACTCCAATCTTTGTGTTTCTGGTCCACCTTCAAGTCTGGTGTCTTTGGAATTGTGTATGTCTATACTGTTGTGTGTGTTTCTGCATGTGTATGCTCTGTCTGGGTCATGGGGTCAAAGTGAGAGGAGACTGAAGTCACTCCTCTCAACCAATGGACTTCTAGCCTCAGACTAGGTTGTTATTCAAACTCCCAGACACTGGCTAGCAGAGCTGTGGGTCGCTGGTCCGTTGGCTATGGAGTCTCTTTGTGTCTCCGATATTGACGTGAACATGGGAATGTTCAGGGCCTGTGGGGGCTGGAAGGAGGCTGGTGAGGGGGTGGATCACTGATGGGAAAGCTCAGAGGAATGTGGCGATGCACTCAGATTTAACCACAGATGGCCCCAGTGCTGGTTCTCACAAGCCTGGCTGATTACTCACCACTCTGTTTTTACAGTTCATCTCCACTCTTTCCAGCACCTTCACCCCCTGATGAGAACTCCCCCACTGCACTGTCTGCAGCCATGGGGCAACGCAGAGGGCACAGGTCAAGGGTCAGACCTCCCTCTTCAGTGAGAGACTGGAAACAGTGACCTGTGTGGAAAAAATTCCTACTGGGGAGGCTGGTTTTCCATCTGGTTGAGGTTGGGGAATGGCTTTGGAAATGTGGGTATAGTGCTAGTTTGAGAGGGAAACTTCTCAGTTCACTGTACAGCTTCTGTGGTGCTTGCATAGGTAAACCTGGTTAAAGGCTATTGCAGAAAATGGAGACTGTCTGTGCTCTATGTTTGCTAAAACTGCACTGGAGAAGACAAATGCCAGGACATCCTTAACGTAGAAATAGTGCATTTTTATGCTTTATCTTTTTCTGCATCCCATTGCTCCTAGTTAGCATGTATCCCAAAGCTTGTTAGTTCAGTTCCCCAGTGGGGCACTGCTGTTGTTCCCTTAGGCAAGGTACTTAACCTGCACTGCCTCTGTAAATATCCAGCTGAATGAATGGGTAATATCCAGAAAATGCAAGCTAATCTGGATAAGAGTGTCTGCTAAGCAACTGTATTATAACAATGTAATCTCCTCAATATTGATATCTGAAAATGATCGCAGTAAGGTTATGTCATTTAACAGAGTTGACAAGATCAATTTCTTTCAGCCTCACGTATGCTGTTCTGGGCAGAGTTTGGCGTTGATTTGATATGGTGGCTTGAACTCTAACCACAGCTGAAAGACAGCTTGTATCCAGACGAGTTATGTTGTTATGGTGCGCCCAATATGTGCTCTTTTCCACCAGACCTGTGCACTCCGCCCTTGCGCTGGTGGGCTAGTGTGGTGAGCAATTGCTGCACATTTCACATTCATCATTTCCCAGTGAAAGAATGTTGTTTCTAAAGATGGCTGCACTTCACTCTTGGCAGTGACGGTCCACAATCTCTGAGGGCTGCTGGATGACTTCCAACAGGATGTGATGAAAGCAAGCCCCATGGACACAGTGATGCTCAGTGGGAGGGCTCTTTTCGGGGAAAAATGCGGCAGCGGGCCGGGCCGTGGGACTGCCGTTTCCTGACAGATGGGGCTGGCTCGGTGGGCGGCTGGAGTTCAGGGGTCAGGGGAGAGAACTTTTCACACAGACACGCAGACCTCTCCTTGCGTCCTGAGCTCCTGTCTTGCTCAGTGCACAGTGTGGGGCCAG
This sequence comes from Megalops cyprinoides, assembly GCF_013368585.1. Taxonomy (NCBI): domain Eukaryota; kingdom Metazoa; phylum Chordata; class Actinopteri; order Elopiformes; family Megalopidae; genus Megalops; species Megalops cyprinoides. Next base: position 17,809,307 of record NC_050594.1, on the reverse strand, counting down.
CGGGGGTCCTTTTGCAGACATGGTGGTCTTCTCCTGGCATCTTTGCCTGACAAGGAGCCTCCTGGAGAGAGTAAAGGGTGACTCAGATCATCCTCCAATGTTAGAGGTGTCCCGGGGCACTACAGAAGGCAGGGTGGCCTCAGCTTCTGTTGTCATGACGTGGTACACTGCTAGACAAATGATCAAAAGCACTGTTAATTCGGTAGATTGGGATCCGTTAGCCTAAATGCCACAGGGGTTGGAAAAAACAGACAATGTCTTTGCAGCTTTAAAAAAAAACTGAATCCATAAGAGTAGCACTCTGGGGCAATGGTGTAGGAACAGAGGAGAGTCAGCAACTGCCATTGTGATGGGATAAAGCATAAAGCATAAAAAGACATTCAGGGTGTAGTGTTGTTTTACGCAACCAGTCCACCAATGCTTGCAGATCAGCTTGGGTGGAACAATGCTTTTCACAGTGCAATGCAGTCGCATGTCTACAAACTGGATAGTGTGACATTACTGTATCACTAGTGATATTGAATTACACTCAGTTTCAGTATGTTCAGATAAGTGACGAGACAGTGAAAAACGACAGAGGCTCTACCCTGGAGAGGTTGCTAGGCGATGGTGTTTTTAGACGGGCAGTGTGAGGAGAGGCTTCGCAGTTGTGCGAGCTGTTGGGTCCTTGGTGGGCGGAGGTGCATGTCCATCAAGCTGGTGCCAGCAAGGCTTGAGAGGGCACACTCCACTCTTCACATCGTTAGGCACTGTTCCCCTCCAGTGCTCAGGAAGGATCCTGCTGGCTTTTCATCGATTGGTGCTTTGCTATCTTCTTCTAGTCTATTTCTGTTCTGTTCTGAGGTAGCAGCCTATGCACTGGTTTTCTTGGTTTGGATAATCCAGTCTTGCTTGTTGCTATTACTTCTGCCCAGCGCCAAACCCACATCCAGCCAACATCCAGTCTGGGAGAGATGTGGACCACCCACAGGCCGATTGGATGTCTGTGTCCACAGCTACATGTGCGCCTCCCAGCCTAGACAACAGGAGTACGGCCTCTCATCAGCCAGGAGCTGGACCCAATTATACTCCCCATGAAGCCTGCATGTGATGTGAGATTACTTTCATATTCTTCCAAAATTGCTGCACACAGACCCAGAGTGGGTTCATAAGCTGCTTCCAAGTCAGGGATGATGAAAATGACTGAGGAACAGCAAGGAGGAGCAGATGCTGACATGGGCCCGCACTCACCATGGTTAAGATGAACCAACACTGGGGGAGACGATGTTCACACTGGTTAAGATGAGTTGGCACTGGGTGACACAGTGCTCACGCTGGATTAGACACTGCAGACTCTGGGTAAGATGGTCCAACACCTGGTAAGATGGCTGATGCTGGGTAAGATGGGCCAACGCTGGGTAAGACAGAGCTTGCAGTGGGTAACATGGGCTGATATTTGGTTCTTTGGGCTGCAGAGGATACTGGCGGCTGATTCCCCGACTTTAAAACAGGGAAACTGACAACAAGGTGCATCATGTTCAGCTGCGTAACCAAAACATTTCCACTACAATTTTCAGTCTCAGCACCAGATATATTTCTGCATTATGGCACAATGGAACACGCTTTCCGGTCCAGAGCAGCGGTGAACACCGGAGTGGACCAGACTGCTGCGCAGCTGGAGCCTTGGCTCCGCTTGCGTATCGGCTTGCAGGGCAAACATTGAGCGTCATGGAGAGGCTTCGCATGGACTGAGGCGGAATGGCTTCCCTCCATGCATTAAGCGCAAGTGCGGATGAGTCACCGTGTTGATAAGACCGCAACCGCAAGTCCGGCCTCTTCCTCCAATGCTCACCCACGATCCCACACGACAGAATCCTAAATACACTAACCGCCTCCCACAGCCAGAGAGAGGGTGACAGGACCCGGAACTTCTTCTCCTGCACTTCTGCCTACAGACCATACTGAAGACATGGAATAGAAAGCTGAGCTGAAATGCAATGCTCATCCAATCTCGGATCCCCATTTAAGAAAAACAGGAGGAAAACAGCTGAGGCTAGCAATCTGGCAAGTGTTTTTCTGCCTGTAAAAAAAAGAAGAGAGAAAAAGGAAAAAAAAAACAGACTTACTGGAAGTGGGATTAGGGCATCCAAAGAAAAGTTAAACAAGCTTGAATTTATGGCTTCGGCATCTCCCATCAAAGCGTGAAAAACGCACCGACAATAGCAGGCCTGACCGCAGGCCGGCTGCTTTGTGCTGACAGGAGCAGTGCTAAGGGGTGAGTCACAGGCAGGGGGGGATACTCGGGGGCCAGATTCCCCCAGGGCCCAGTCGTGACTTCACACGCGCTGGTACTGCGCAAAACACAGAGCTTCAGTCTGCGCGCACGTGAAAGCTGTGGAGGCAGGGGGTCCCCCCACCACCCCCCCCTCAGGGAATCTTTCCAGCTGGCTGTCTCACCGCTGTGGAAAAACACAGGGCGCAGACACTGCAGCAGCTGAGTGGTAAGCTGGGCTACACGGGCCACCAGTAGGCGTCCAAGCTGTAGTACCCGCCTGGGCAACATCCTCTGTCCATTCTCACAGGAAGCCTGCGCAGAACTCTGAATCTGTGACGTTTCGCACAGCGGTGAATCTACGTGCCATTCATAGCATGCGTTCAGACAGGAAGCTGAGATAAGATAGGTGAAATTGAGGTGAGAGATGAACGCGATCCAGCATTCTTAGTAATCATATGGATCTACAAAGACGTCACAAAAAAGCTTCAGCAATGTTCCCACTAATTTTCCTTCCCTTTTTAGCCTGTCGCAATGTCTTCCTGTGAAGCTCATCACTGGTGTTTGTATCGCCCTGTTATCAAACTGCACGCCATCAAAGCAATACACAAATTAACCAAATGAGAATACAAGTGGACTAATACATAACGATACGCAATTTGTTAACTACAATTTTAGAGTAGCCCTCTACAATATACATCATGAAAATCGATCATTTAGATATTATGAGGTGCGCTAGAGCCATATGCTTCCCACTTGACTGAATGATCGCTCTCTCTTCATTTGCACTGCGAACTTAATCATCAGGGAAGAGTTACATATGGCTTTTTAAACAGTGCTTGTTTCTCCAAATCAACAGCAGTTACACAGAAACTACAGTCATCTCAAGCCTTTGGGATGATCAAGACATTGTATGGAGCAGGGGAGCCCTACAGATTCTGGTGTGAATCTGTAGGGCTCGTTCAAACTCGTTCAAATTAATTCGAATGCAACCCACATTGGGCACGAACGCATAGACACGAGTTGTAGAAATCTTTCGTGATTTAGAAAGTATCAAATTCTCCGGTGTTCTCTAAACTTGTGCACTCGGCAGCCACACTATCTCCAGCCATAAACCTCGCCACGACAATGATGCAACGTTTAAGCAGAGAATTTCTAAATAGCAGACAGGCTCTGGTTTAACATTGAAAAGTTAGGGCACATTTGGAATGTGAACAGGATAGTTGTGAATAATAGGTTATTATTTGCTACACTGTAGTTCAACATCATTAATAATTTATTGATCAAGAGAAAATATATTTCAAAATAGAACACGTTACAGCTCATAACGTGAAGTAGCATAGCTTTTAACATTAACATTAGCTATGCTGGCTAGCTAACTAACTTAACGAGACGAGTCTTCATCATCCAGAGAGCCAACGTGCCACCTCTTCAGATGCTCGACCAAAACTGATGTGCTCCCATGCCAGGCAAGGCCAGGTTTGCAAATGTTGCAGTTCACAGCCTTCTTGGCAGAGTTAACCCTTTCGCGCATATGGTCACACTGGTGTGATTAGCCGTTCAGCACGTATGCTAGCACCACTGTGATTAGAACACAAGATTGGAAAAATTCTAGCTAATTTTAGCTTTGAGGAAACAGCAATTCAACATTAAAAATATATAGCAAATGTGGTGGTGAAAACTATAAGAAGCTTAATAACGCTAATGAAAACATAACAAACCATGTAACGTAACATGTGCGCTACACAGCATGAAAAATAAGTTACGTGCGAAAGGGTTAAGAGTGAAATGCTGCCACACTTTTGAGGTCTTTGGTCCTGAAGGTGTTGCCATCTCTATTGTTCACTCCAGTAAAGCAACGTAGCTTAGGCTACATGTCAATGAGCATTCCGAGTCGGCATGAAAAATACATGCGATGACGTCACCAACTAATCGACAATTATATTCGTTGGCAACTAATTTGGTCATCGATTTTAGTTGACTATGTCGATTATTTGTTGCACCCCTAGTAATGAGAAACATTATTTAAAATTCTGGAGGGCGGTTCAGCAAAAATGTATCCCATAAACACACTGTGAGAATAAAGACCTATGAAGACCATTCTGGAAGAGGAAGGATAGGTTGTAAATGTATGAATTTGTACACTGCCCTCATAAGCACCTCTGGTTAAGACCTCTGGGAGTCCACAAATACTTTCAGCCAGGAAGAGCAAGCCCGTAGCTTGCAATGACGACAAAGCCGCTAATATCAGTGTGAAATGAGTCAGCCCTTTAAAGATTAAATCGGGAAGAGGAACCAAAGCTCTGCATTGCCACTGAAACTCGATTAAATCTTTAACCTCCAGAGTGTCACAAACGCATTTGTAAAACCATTAGTAACACCCGGGGAATCTCTGCAATCTAGCCCATCTTCCACCAATACAATTAATTACATTCTGGAAACAACACAAAGTCTGGCATGTTTCATGCTGCATGTTGTGTTTGCCTCTTTGAAGCATAATCATAGGGGACTGAGAAAGCCAAAGCACATTAAATCACATCTTGGTTTTTTTTTTCATCAAAGTAAATGTCAGCGTATGCTTTTATCTATAACACAGAAAGTACATCTCAGTCCCCACTGCATTACCATGTATGTCAGATAAAGGATGCGAGAGGTGCTGAACTTCAAGCTCAAGATGAGTCTTGAGCCTTTTATGTTTGGGCTGTTATTAGGGCGAATATTAGTGCCTCTACTTGTACAACTCACTCACAGTATTTGTGCAAATCAACCCCACCTTCGAGACTTAATCTCACTCACACTATGATACAGGCCTTTTCATTTATTCCCACATGCAGTCAACTGTCAGAAAAATTGTCTTGGAGAAGAAGAGACAGGACTACCGTGCAGGGTAACAGGCCTCATTCTGTCTTGAAAGCCGGCTTTGGTATGCATGTCTTACCGTGGTGTCCACCGCAGTGACCGGCGTCGTGGGGACGTGCCGAGGGGAGGGGTCCTGTGACGACACCACCACGCAGCCTTGGGGCCCCAGTGTCACGATCACCGAGCCGCACCCCCGCCTCAGCAGCTCCGCCCCAACCTTTCCGGCATCTTCCACACTGCCAACTGCCACGCCCGTCAGCAGCTCCGCCTGCAGAAACCAGGGAAAGGGGGGGGGGGGCAGTATATGCGAATAAACTCTAACAGCGGGCTGAAAAAATGTAACTGTGGCACTCAATGTGCCGGGGGGTGTGTGAATATGGGTGGGATGTGTGTTTCTTGGGCTGTGATTCAGCAGCACCTGCCCTGTGCCGTATAAGAGACAAAGAGGGACAGTGATGGCTGACCATCCATCATCCCCAGCACTTCAGCCTGGCACTCAGAGACCACACAAGGAGTCAGTGAGAGTGCACTTCTATCACCTCCAGTCCTCCACACCTGCCCAGTGCCAGTGACAGCCCCTGCTTCTTATCTGTGGGGGGGTAGCGTGGCGTTAGATGAAAGGAGTTCCGGAATTCTCTAATGATCCTTCAAAGCATGTATCAGATCTTGACCTACCTTTTCTGGTAGGCTGCCAAGCTTTACCCATCAGAGGACGAGCACTCTGCTCCTGTTTGCTTTAGATGTTTTTATTCTCTCCCTCTCTCTGATGGACTGACTGACAGACAGCTATAGGACAGTGAATGAGGGAGGGTGGGGAGATGTGGGGGGGTTATGTACGATCAGCTCTCACTTTCAAGTTCTCACCCGCATGGCCCTCCCATTCTATCCCCCCGCCACATCAAAGTTCCCCCGGAGAGGCCCGAACCCGCCCTCCTACCCCCATCACGCCACCCCACTGCCCCCAGGAGCACTGAGTCACCCCCGACACATCTGCTCCTCTGCTCCCTGCCTTGTTTTTGCAGTGGAGCACTTTCCCATCATTCCAAATCACCATTTGTCAGCGTTGACAGCCAAGGTGTGTGTTAAAAAAAAACAGAGCATCTTAAAAACAGCGGTTAGGGTTAAAAGAAAAGTCATCCCCACAGCTGAGGATCACTGACAGTGGCTTCTGTGTTACTGATGTATTGTGCGTAGACTTGTATGGTCAGGTACATGTCCCGCTGCCTGCTGGTAGACTGGGCTCAAACATTCTGAGGCTTTGTATGCCACACTGCAAGTACCCAAACAGGGAAGCAGTGGTGCTCTGAGACTGTGTTTCAGGTCAGAGCTGGACTGTGGGAGCACACACCCCTTCCTTCCTACCTCTGGCTCGTTGCAGCAGAAGACGTCAGAGGCTTTATAGAAGTCAGGGTGCAGGTCTGGGATGGCAGGTGCTGGGTTGAAGATCGTCCTCACTGTCAAGAGGTAGACCGTTATAGACAGAGAGTCCCATCGACCAAACCTATTAGTAATAGTAACACTTCAAATCAGAGCAGCATACATCCTAGCAGTAGTACTGGTGACCTTTCACCTACTAAGATCGGTAAAAGAGAACATGAAAGTGACTAAAGTGTGTCCCTCACAACTGCTGTTTTAATGAGCGCAAGCCACATTCTGATTTCTGGTGACATGCTTTGTGCTTCTTTTCTGTCATTGCAGCACAGTTTGTCATTTCAGTACCTGCGTATCTGAAAGGGGAGACCTCGGTTACATATAATTTACAGACAAACAGGAACAAGAAAGGAACTATTTCACAGAAATCAAGGAGGGGTGGTTATGTGATGTACATTACTATCTTCAGGTACAGAAAAGCAGTGGGGAAAAAAGCCATTTTTATCCAGACTGGTAAATGGTAAGAATGCTATGCATGGTAAGCTCTCTAAAATCTCCATAGAAAAACCACTCACATCAAATGTGCACTTCCTGGAACATAAGATCAAAGCACACTTCTGTGTACTAAGTGTTTTGTGCTTTTGGTATTCAGTGCTCTCCAAGTAATGTGTGACTGTGTGTGAGCATACGTGTTTGTGTGTGTGCGTGTGAGTGTGCGTGCGTGCGTGAAGTTTTGCGTGGTGAGCAGCCAACTGTCACCATGAGGTCATTGCGAGGTTCTTTCGAGTAAAAGTGGAAACAGTGCGTCATTTGGGGTTGGGGTACGTGCATGCAGGTGACACACCACAAACGCGTCACACAGCACTCAGAGCGAAAGCGGGTCGGGCCCCAGAGCTCCCGAGGATGTGCGCCGAGGCTGCCATCCTTCTCCTTTTGAAGTGAGGCAAGACTTTCTCCCCAGAGGCAGATCAAAGGCTCAGACCTCTCCCCTGTGCGGTTGTGGAAGCGTGGTCTGATCTGCGTCCGAACGTCAGATGCCCTGGAAGCCACAGATGATGCATGAAGGCTTGCCATGCGAACTTCCGAGCTGCCGCTTCCTCCTCAGTGAAAGCCACTGCCTGCTCCCTGCATCACTTCCTACATCTGCTCCTCCAAAAGACCACAGAGCTGAGTTTGCAGGAACAGCAAGTGAGCCGGGAGAGCAGCTATACCGCTGGAGGCCATTTGAACCTCGTGGAAAGCAGCTTGACTTTAGGAAGTGCAATGCCTGTTTAGTAAAGAGACATTTTGCATATTTCATATATCATTGTGCAACACAAAGTCGCAGGGGTTTAGAGATCTGTCAGAGTGATACCATTACTGACGACTGAGAACACTTAGTCATAATGGTAAAACCATTAGACTTACGTCTAAATCCTTGGTTGAAATTCAGTCTCATTTAGAAACAAAATCCATTTTTACGAACAATGGACTTTGAACAATAAAATGTATAAGATATGATATTTAAACCAATCCAGATATATTAGTTACATAATACTTACACACTTAAATAGAACTCTAGATCAAGTACTTAAGAGTACTTAAAACCACTCCGTAAGATATAACTTTAAAGCAGTCATATATGCTGTATGCAGTAGTACCTTCACAACAACGTCCACGGCCCACTGTTGCCATACTGTTTTCAATCCAACATTCCAGGTATTGTTTTCCAGATATTAGCTTGGCACATCTGTTTCAACTGGTACACACAGGGCTCTGAGCCAAGGCTGAGTCACGTCTGGAGACCTGACAGCCCTCAACACCGTGTCTTGCACGGATCCGCAAACTTTGATCCCAGACTCCGACCCTGCTCCCAAAATCCAGCATGGACGTTCAGACGGAGCCTTGCCCCAGGCTAGGGGAGCGCTTCGCTGCGGTAACGCTGTTGGCTGAGTCACCCCGTGCGGGGGGAAAAAAACGGCGGGATGAAGACGTTAATGGAGCGGTTTCTCTGGGACCGGGAAGGGAGCGGGAGAGAACAGACGGGCTTTCGCGAGCACACACAAACACACATGAGTCATTTCCAACCATTTAGGAGAGCTTTAAAAGCCCTTAATGAGCCTCGTGAGAAATCACAGGCGGCTCTCTCGACATTGAGGTTGGAGTAGAAACCTACAGCACACAGCCACTTAAAGGGCCATAAAATTAGATCGAGCTTGCTAAGCCAGGGTATAACGGAAGACAGGCATATGTGGCAGAGTTGATTAAGCGAGGTGACACTGGGGCTAATACATTTAAAATAAGTGGGAAGGGGGGGGGGGGTTCTCAAGATCGGAAATGCTGTTTTTCTCAAAGTTCTCCCAAGATGTGCTCCCAGGAAGTCTTCAGAGGACCTGTACGCTTAATCCTAGCCATTAACACAGCATAAACGCTGTTCACATAATCCACCCCATTAGCACAATACGGCCTCACACTTAGCGGTGGATGATCAGTGAGTGATGCCTGAGAGTGCACGAACCCAGCCAACGTGGGATGCCATCTGCATTAACCATCTGTAGACGATATCCTGGCTGCGTCACTCATCGATGACAAACAGCACTGACTGATTAGGGCTGCCACCCAGTGCTGTCAGCCATGAGGCAACTGTACATGGAAACAAGGTGAAAATGACACTAAACTGATTGGACAGGATTTCTCTGGGCTGTGCAACACCATTGTTTCTGCAAATCAAGTTGCTAAATTATTTTACATACATTTACATATTATATATTCATTTACTGTATATATTATATATTGTATATATATATTATTAGTTATACATTTAGTTGTGACCTGCACTATATATTAGTTTCCATGGCAATACTTCCTGTTTGTCCTGCCAATCACGTACCTTTGAAGTTTAAGACCTTGTTGAAGCTTTATTAAATAGCATGAGACACAGAGTAACATTGATAGGATGGGACGCTGGGACATTGGCTCCTCTGGGTTAAAACACGGTCATAGGGGGGGTGTATGGTATTTAAAAGACAGATGCACAGGTGAGTTTACAGTGAAATGGAGAGACTGACCCTGCCTCTCCCGAGCCATGCGAAGAGCCTGCAGTGAGGTGTCTGGGCTGATCTCCAGTTGGCAAACCAGCACCTTGGTCCCGCCCAGAGCTGGCCACGCCTGCTGCAGCTCCTCAGACCCCAACAGCATATTGGCACCGGCGACAATCACGATGGCGTTCTCCCCTGCGGACGTGAGGGCAGACACACACTGGATGTCAGCCGACACACGCGCACTCAAGCACGCACACACTCACGCAGGCTACGTCTGCACAGAAATTCATGCGCTGCTCAAACTGGCACCATCAGCAGTAATATATGCCAGTTGTGGGCATCAGAGCTCACACAGAAAACCACTACATGTAGGCGTGCACTTACAAACACTGTCCATGTCACACAAGAAGTCACAACGAACAATGAATATAAACGCCCTGATCACAATGCTGTCGTAGAGAAGCTCAGGCCTATCGTGCCTATCAATTCACTTCCTGTTTACTCCCACCACCTATCTGACAACAGGATGTCAGCATTAAACTCAACATTTTAGCACTCCCACAGAGGGTGAAGTCACTGTCATTTGCTTGGAATGTAGGGCAACAGTGTCATGGGTTAACATGTGCACACAACAGTCCAGTCACATTTTCAGAAAGTCATTTTCATATAATAAAAATACAATACCACAGATGATGGGCCAATGTGCTTGATTCATCCATTCACTTGACAGTGTACACATCCCCTACCCTCTGATGCCATCCAGTCAGCACAATATAGCACAGAACAGGGTAAATTTATATCACACATTGGGCCTTGTTAAATGTCAGGGGTCACAGCTTTAGCGCAGGAGTGCAACCTGCTCATCTGAAAATCGCTTTCAAACAGTGTGATACTGTTCAGAGCTGCACTTTTAAACCTCCATAGGATAATATCTCACTCAGAGTTTTAAGATCTTATGATATAGGACTCTCCAGTTCAGCATCCTTATATATTCACCTGCATCATTCACGATGATGGAGGCAGCACCGGTTGCTGCTTTGTCTGTCTGCCCAACAAACTCTGCAAAGAGAAAGACACGTCCAGTCCTCAGTGTGGCAGACAGTCTCGTTATTATTCTTGAGAGCAAGGAACACAACCAAAACAGGGTGCTTCACCCTGCAGAAATGAACTATTTTCACTTCTCTAAAGAAAGGAAAATCTGAACAGATCTCCTCTAGTTGTGGGTTTTCAGTGTTCGTGGGCAGCAGTGTGGCATAACGGTTTAGGAGTGAGGCTTGTAATTCAAATACAGGTTCATTCCCATGTTGGGTGCTGCTGTTATACTCTTGACTAAGGTACCTGATATTAATTGTTAACACAAGTTATGAAAATATTAAATATGTAAGTTTCCCTGAATAACATCTGCTAAGCAAATACACAATGTAGATGTAATGCAAAAGTCAAGCTAACTGCAGACAGGCGACACAGGAAGCCTTGTAATGCGTGGTTCCACATGACAAAGTATAGTGGAACCTTTAAAGCTTTGTTTGACCGACATATGTCCACAGCTGTAGGCCCATTTTCTTCATATTTAGAGTGGATTTAGATTCATAGTGGTGGCTTTAGCTAATGTTCAAAGTGCATACACTGTGCCATCAGTGGGTGAAAAGTTGCAAAATTTTTCTCGTGATCTGCAGCAACTTTGCCAAAACCACAAGAGCAACCAAACAACAGCTGAGCAAGAACGTGAATAATGTGAATTTAATACAGCATGTCTAAAGGTCACGACTAAGAGGACTCAACACAATTGAGAAATTGAGCTCATTGTTTCACATGGAGCTGTCTATACCTGTGGATACACCATTATTTTTGAAGTTTTGAATGTAGTTGTCTCCAAAGAAGTCCTTCCCCACCTGGGAGAAAAGTTAGAAACAACCAATGAGAGCAGAAAGGTGATACAATGATCCAGCAAACTACTGGCTGAAATTTCATGTAACATCCATGTCTGTTTGTAGTTATGATTACATTACCTTCACTAAAATCAATTCTGCATCCAGCAATGTTAAGATGTACATATCTCAGTAGACTTCACAGAGAACATAGTCTGAAACACTGCACAGGTCATATTTTCTGGTATTTGTCTGGTATGAGAATTGCACTACTGTTTTGAGCCAAGCCTCCAAGATATGGTGACCCTACCCCACCGCCTCTTCATGGCCAGTGTTTCCTTATGCTGCCCCCTCTCTTTGGGATGTCCTGATCACAGCTGCTGTGGGGTGGGGGGTCCTCTGCACCCCCCGGGCCCGCTTTCATCCCAAACCACCCGACACAACCTGGAGTGTGTGAACAAAGGATCTCCTCTATCTGCCAAAGACGGGGTTCTGAACCACAAGCAGCGCAGACCTTTCACCGTTTGGCCCTGCGTCTTTGAAGCGCTCTCTCTCAACGTTTCTGAAAGACGCCGAGTCTATTTCCGTGCCGTTTTATGTGCCTCGAGACGTCTTTTTGTATTGATTAGTGTCTTTGTTCTGATGAACTTGCGGTGTACTTCTACTTCATTACTTTGTGAAACTTCGTGCGGTGCTTTCTGATTGCTTTAAAAAGGAAGGGTTCACGGAAGCAGGCTTTTTTATCAAGCTGCTGGACAGCACAGGCCTTCGGGTATGAATGTAAGCCTCCTACTCATTGAGCTGTTGGCTTGGACGTGGTTACACCTGATTATGACCACCCCTGTTCCTATGTAGCCATAATCATGTGGACAGACCTGAGCTCTGAGAGGCGGCTGGTCATGTGACACCGTGTGCGTCTATGTGAAGTCATGTGACTGTGTCTCAGTGTGGTGAGTCTCAGTGATGGTTGGTTAGAGAGAGGAAGCCCTCTGTGTTCAAGGGTGACAGTATAGTTGGTAAGGGAGGCTTGTGCTGAAAGAAGGTGTGAATCTGCATGCTGTACCTTGCAGAGCATGACAGTCTTGGCTCCCAGACGAGCGGCTTGCACGCACTGGTTCGCTCCTTTGCCACCGAAGCCGATGAAGAATTTATGTCCGTGGATGGTCTCTCCTGCCTTGGGCAGTCGGGGTGCCTGGCTGGGAGACACACGCACAGAGCTGAGTACTGGGCTAAACTGCAACGCTGAGTGAAACTGGTGGAAAATTACCATCTGTGTCAGGTATAAATGACCGTGAATATAATACACGAGCAGTTTTTCAGTAAACATGGTGATGAAGCACCTGCCTTTCCACCTGTAGATACAATAAAAAACAACAGTGACTAAGTAGCATATGAAACTCCATCAAGCAAAATCTTATTATAAAATATTATTGCAGGAGGTGAGAGTGCACAAAGGAGTAGAGACCAGGTCAAGGTCTCTACTCCACAGTGAGAGGGTTGTGGGTTTGAATCCCAGATGAGACACCGCAAAGGTATATTTTTTGAGCAGGGTGTTTAACCAGGATAGCTTTAGCTCAGTGCCAGTCTCAGATATTGGTATAATGTTATTCACATGGACATCCATATGTCCTGGCTCTGATGACAGTAAGTAACGCTGGATTCCTCCCTTTCAGGGGATCTTCGATGTCTCCTGTTCTTTGTCTTTCAATTTCCTGTCATCAAAGCATTCCCCAGACTTTTGTAAGATAGTATACTGAATCTCTTGTATTATCATCCAGCTGCACATTACATGTAATGTAGTCATACTGTCAGCTGCCATTGATATGACCAGACATTAACTAAGCAGCCTTAATTGCATAATACATGAGCAGTTGAGAGGAGGCATTCCTGAGATTGCGGCTTTACTTTGCAGTGTGATAACATGTCAATGTCCTGACGAAGCAACTGCATCATGATGTACCCTACCCAGACCTGCTGTGACTCACAGGAAGCCGCCATACCCTGGGGCTGTGTGCTTCTGTCCTGCTCCAGGCTGATGCGTCGTGCTGGACGACTGCACGGAGACCGGCCTATCTGCTCAGCTCCAAACCAAGCCCAGTCGCCATTACTCACACCATTGGGAGAAAATCCACACTGGAGAAAACAAGCTACGGTTTGGCCCCAGTCCAAATTTCCCAGGTCAACCGGTTTGTTGATGCCAATGTGTGGTGATAAACTTGTTTTTCTCCCATTACTATCAAGATTTGTATGCCTGTGTGTGCTTGTGTGTGGTCAGGGGAGGGGTATTTACAGTAAGGCAACTTAAACCAGCTCTTTTTTTTCCAGGATTCCAGTAACATGGCTCTAGGAGGCAAGTGTTTTTTTGGTTGTTTTTTTCTTGGTAGGCTAGAGGGCACACAGCTTTGCATGATCTTGAGCCAGAGATTCTTTATGAACTTCTGAGACACCTTTTAGGGTAATTTAAAATTTATTCCAAAAAAATAAGATAGTTATTTTCACAGAATAAAGAGTCCTGCATTCCTGCATTCTTTAGGCAATCATTCACTAATCGCACACTGAGACCACTGAGCAGAACAACTTCCTCATACCAGAGCGAGCCCGTCACATGTAAACATATACACACACTTACATACACACACAGAAATACAGACACTTACGCACGCGCGCACACACACATAAACACACAACACAAACAGACATAAACAAACACACACACACACACACACACACACTCTCTCTCTCTCCAGTCAGGGCACTGTGGTGAAAACAGACAGGCACACTGATATGCACTGTGCGTCACATATGTAAGAGAATGTGTGGGGCCATGCAATCCCTCTCACCTCCAGCACTATGTCCCTGTGAGCACACACGGACACACACACACAGCAAGGCCACCACGCCTACACCCCCATGCGGGTGTGACCCACTTCACTGAGAATGCCTTCTCTGCCTTAATCAGACAGTCTCCCTTTGTCTGCAGCCAGGTGAGTGACAAGCTGAGTAATCCACACTGCGCCTGGCGAGAGACACTTGGCCCTTGTCTTTCCAGCAAACAAGACAAACCTAGAGGAACATTTTCTCACACAGTTGTGAGAGAACGCAACAGGTGCTCAATGACGCTCAACACCCGTCATGTTTGCAGTCTGGATTTTTGCTGTTGTCGTTGTTGTGGTTTTTTTTTTTTTTGGCCCAAGCACAATACACAGGTAATAGCCAAGGAAGACAGGAATAAAGTTGCCCCCAATTAACAGATAACAAATGTTCTTCATGAAAGCCCTTGCTGGTTATGCAAGTATGTGGAAACAATTCTTCTGAATTATGAGCTTTTCCTTCCCATTTCCTCTTACTACTGAAATATTAGTACTCAGCAAGATGGTCACAGACCTCTTTCCTCAGTAGTATCACAGACACATAAGCCTTCCCCACAGTCTGAGACCAGTCACTTTGTTCCAGACTAACCACATCATTCACTTACACAATCATGGCAACATTTTTGACTGGCAATCAGCCTGACAATTTCTTGGACAGGAGTGGAATTTTCAAGCAAACTTTCTTATTTGATTCTCTTGCTGTGCATCCAAAGGTAATACCTCTCTCTTGGACTGACCAGGTACAGTCTATATAAGGTGGTGGTGAGGGCTTTGTGAGGTCAGCCAACTCCAGTAGTGGACTTTTACAGCACAGAGGGCCTCTTTGAAGAACCAATGAATGACTGTCAGGCCTTGTGCTGAGGGACAGGAGGGCTGTCCAGGTCTGACATACTGCGGCAGTGTGCATGTTACAGGAGATGGCGGGCTGATGCTGGGGACAGAGATCTGGCTGGATTTACACTCCCACAGACTGTGGCATTCGTCAAAGCCTCTTTACTCCACGGCTACACACTTGGGCAGGGAAGAGGGTGCTCTCTTGTTCTTATATTCGCCAAACATGCATGATGAAAAATGATCACTTCCTTATCAAACTAACCTCTGTGTACATTCTTTGCAAAATGATGTATATATCCTTTTCTGTTCTGAAAAGTGTAAAAGAGACTTCCAGGGCTCTGTGTCTGCAAAACACTATGGAGAGAATTCAGCTAGTAGTGATCACCTAATAATGTTGCAATGCATTGTATTTAATGCAATCTTAGTAAAAAGGTGTGTACATTTTTTTTGTTAAACAGATCAACATAAGGCCACATCCAGAGCACAGCAGCATTCAAGTGCTGTCAGAATCTTGCAATTTAACACAAGCTTGAGCCTGAAATAGATTATGCAGAATCTGTCACAGAAGCCATGAGCTAAAAACTAACTGAAATTCTATGTAGCTATACCACACACATTCTCTGTATTATGAACAGAAGCAGCATCAAAGACAGCATATCCTGAACAATCAATGGCGTAACAGGCTGTGTCAGGGCTGAGCAGTAGGTGGCGCTGTGTTGCTTTGGCAGGAAGTGACTGAAGGCCACAGACACAGAGGCAAATGAGGGGAACATGTCACTCCATCTGTCACAACCGCAAACATCGGCCTTAGAGACAACTGGATTTTCTGACATCAAAGCCAAGCATATCACTTTGATGGGTTGAAAATGTCTTTCATTTCTTAAAAAAAAGTAAAAATTCTCGTTAGTGCCACAATTGATAGCTCTTTCCCTTCAAAGCATAATTTGATGACTGAATTTTTGATAAACAAAAACATCAGTGAGCCCATATGTATTTCCTAAGTGCGAATTCTATTTTGTATAAAACTCAGGAGATGGGATGATGATACTACATTGTTGTTGTGTCATCACTTACACAAGTTTAAAAAAAGGTATAAGGTATGCATAGTTCACACCTCTGGCAATCTGGAACCAAATACACTCTACATAAACTACCGCTATACTGTACTATTTGCTAGGAGGTAAGATACACATCCTTGGTGTGTGCAGCTGCCAGCAGGCAACAGTATTCTTTTGAAGACAGATTTCAAAGGAGTTGTGACATTCCAAGGTGTTACATTGCACTTAACCATATTCATCATCAATATGGCTTTACAAGACAACAGACATAGCAGGGCCCAAAACTCAACACAACCTCTGTGAGCTGACCCTGATTAAGGACAAGGAGAGGAACTGGGGATGTGCAGTGCTTTACACAGGTCTGTCTCGCTGGAGTCACTTATGAAAGACCAGAATGAAATCACTTTGTCAGATGTTCATGTCCATGCACACACATTGTCCAATGTACACTGGTTATGTACCATTGCCTTTTTGTCTGAAGCACTCTGCCATGTTCAATCAAACAAAGCAGTTTTTAAATATTGCAGACAACATGATTTTGTGTGTATAAAAACTGTTTAGCGAAGGTCTTTCATTTGGTAATTTTAAAAATGCATTTTAA
Source organism: Megalops cyprinoides (assembly GCF_013368585.1). Lineage (NCBI taxonomy): Eukaryota > Metazoa > Chordata > Actinopteri > Elopiformes > Megalopidae > Megalops > Megalops cyprinoides. The sequence continues at coordinate 17,792,575 of NC_050594.1, read as the reverse complement.
TGTGTTTTTAGGTTTTTATTGCTAATCAATAAAGAGCACATCTGACCATCGAGTTCACTGATCCTAAGAGTTTTGTATACAGTTAGGAAAGAAAGTTGATGTTGGTTTCATCAATGTATACATTAATAAAATATAGCCTTTATTTTGTATTCACTTTTTACCTTTTACCATTTTGCAAAACCAACTGAACTTAGAGCCAACAATGACTCAGGATGGGTGTTTTAACCACCCTGCTGGTATGTATGTCTAGGAATGTCTGATAGGTCTATGTCTCAGTTGCACAGCATGCTCATGTGGATGAGCTGAAAGACTGGGGAGATCTGATGCTTGTCCCACCTGAATGGTGTTAAGATCTTTCTGTGATTCTAAACCAGGCATGCACCACAGAATGTTCAACAGCCACTGGAGACCAGCCGGACCCTCCCCTGTGATCAGGGCCAGTGACTCGGACCATGATGGAGTATTAATAACCCAGCGGGGGTGGAACTGTGGGGCAGTTCCCCTTATCTGCGCCGTGCCATGAGGGTTGTGTCTATTTAAAGACTGCTGGAAAGACCCAACGATTCACAAGGCATTTTTAACCAGCTTTTATTTAAGACTACTGTGACTGTGAGTGACAAACACGACGAGTCGCACAAAGACACAGACTGACGTGTACTAGTCTACTCTATAAAAAGAGGTGATGATCACATGACCACAACACAAGCTGTGTCATAAAAAAGTCTATGGGACTGCATATCCTTTGAACCGTTAATGGCACTTATATTGGCAGCTAAATTAAAATGCAGCATTGATAAAAATCGGCAAATAAACATTTGTTAGCCATAGCTCACTCAGGCCATATTTGTGTCATTTATCAGCATCATTACAGTCTGGAAGTATATGGATGTGTATCTGATCTGAACCTGTTATGGGGCCTGACTGCTGCATGGTCCACCTCTTCTCTCTTTTATTAGTCATTTTCTTTTTTCTTTTCATATAAATTCAGCTGTGGTGTTGCTTAGACACAACACCATAGTGCAACTCAGCCATCCTGGGTACAGGAACTGCAAAAAAAGTGTCCACTCACCTCACAAGGTCAGTCATACAGGAGCCGACAACCACAACATCCAATTCCCCTTCAGCCATGTCCTGATGGGGACACAGAGGTCAAATACAGGGCTTTCAGGGGACCATTCGCTTTTACATCATAACTTGTTTTACATTATTTTTTATGTGTAGGTAGGATCCTTCCATCTCTCAAACTCCCTTCTGTCCAGCCAAGTCAAAGTCAATTTAACTATAATCTGACACCTCCACCTATGATTACTTGCATGGTATTTTACATATTAGAATCCAACAATTACAGCGCTGAGAACTATATTCAAAATTCACTGTTCACAAGTGGGCCAGAGTTAAGTAAGCTCCACTGCATGACTGTAAAAATCAAGCTTTCACTTGCACTCAGAACTGGACAGGTGCCAGTTTTAACTGGGTGATTTTTTCAGTTCTGTCTAACGCAGCATTGAGAATCTGTGATTAATTCAAGGCTCTGCATATTTGTCAGTGAATACCAGTGTGTTAATCTCCTACCCAAGAGTTATGGATCAGAAAGCTTGGCCGCTGGCTATGGGACAGATCCATTTCAAAGATTTTCCAAAGATACTCTCTAAAAAGACTGCTCTTGGAGATGATACTCAAATTCTCCTCACATTTCATCAGATTAAAAATAGATTTGATATGTTTAACCAATTAAAAACCTTGAACCTCTCAGTTCAAACGCTGAACCCCTCCATTCAATGGATAGCAGGCATTCAAATACTCATATTTTAAGTTCATGTACGTTTTTACACAAAGAACACTGGAAAAACACTGGAGAGGAACAACAGGGGACTAATGTCATGCACAAATTGTGTTAGCACATCAATTATGTTGCACAACTGTTGTTCAATAAAGTAATTGTCATCACGTCATTCTCTAGGTTGATAGTACAAACCCTTCTTTATGGGAGTTCCATACATCCACAAAGACTGGCCAGACTTTACTGTAAACTGACCACACTCAGTATCCATGAGACTGGACAAAATTCAGTATTTCACTAATATTTGGAACAGGAGTGTCATGTTTTAAGAAACATGTTAGCAGTCTTAAGACGACATTCACATTCTATTTCTATTCCATTTTTCACTATTCCTACTGTGAGTATTCAAAATCCATGTAATTATATTCCCCAATATCAGCTTTGATAATACTGTATATCTTTATTGATTTCGTTCTTTCAGTATTACTGTACTTCACATTATGTCAGGATTATACCAGCAAAAATGTTCAAATTCAAGTCCAGTTAAAATGAATAAAATACAAAGGCAATAAATATTTGGGTATCTATGATTTTCAACTAGCCATGTCAGTGATTTTTAAGTAAGCATTCCTAGGGAAAAAAAACAGTTTCTTCCTAAAACTCTTCAGGTAATACCTGTCTTAGACAAACATGAAATATAGGAGTTTAGAGCACAGGTCACAGGTTTATCTTAGTTTACACATTGCTGAAGGAGAGACACAAATAAAACACAAAAGAATGAGAATGGGCCTTTTCCAATTGATGCTGACATGAGCCACAATTCTGTTGCTCTAGATGACAAGGCACATTATTGTTGTTTATTTTCGTACTTATCACAGCATGGTAGCTGTAAAAAAGCTAATATTATGCTGAGATATATAGCAAAAAGTACTCATTGCAAATCAAAGGAGGCTATATTAACGATCAGTGTTCCCAGCTCTGAGCAACACAGCATAACACAGTAATCCTTCATAAAGTCCATTAAAGAATATGGCAACAAGACTGGTTCCAGATATCAAACACGTAAGTTGTGAAGGGACACTCAAGACAGCTAATCTTTTTTTTAGTATGAAAAGGAGAGACAGGAAGATTTGACTGAGTTTTAAAATTTTTTAACAGGATTAATGAATTAGACTACAGAGTCAGCAGAACAAGAGGGGCATATATGGAAATTGGTTAAAGGGGAATTTAACAGTGACATTGTGAAGCATTTTTTCACTCAGATATAAATGCGTGGAATAGCTTACCAGGACTTGTAGTGGAAGCTGAGACCCTTAGAATGTTCAAGATCAGGCTTGACGGTCCTAGAATCACCCTAGACTATAGACAGAATGGCAAATTTAGAGGAACTGGACAGCCTGTTCTAGTTGTAAAACACATTATATTCTTAAGAATAAGGTCATGCACTACTATAGTACCGCCTATGTTTGATATTTATATCGTTTTTTTTTTTTTTCTGTATTTATGAAGTACAATAGATCCAAAAACATGCAATCAAATCAAATTAAAAATTACAATCAAAAATAACTAAAGCTAAAGTTACAATTGTCTGTGGCATTTTTCATAATTTCATTTTATATTTCCTAATGGTTTTCCAATAGCTCATAAATGTTTTTTTGGTATGAAACAAAAAGTCAGTTACATAATGATGTGTATGAGTCCCCCCCAAATAACAAAAGCAAACTGTGCAGAATAATAAGTGTGGACCCGGTAATTTTGTCCCATGGATGTCTGTAACTTTTTAATCACTTATGTTTAAAAATCTGAATTTTACAATTTTCAAAGAAAATAACCCACTCGTAATACCACTCCCCTATGAACAGCAATTTTGTTTTAATTTTGGCATTTTTACTCATTTAAATACATACATACATTTCTGAACATTTGATATATCACTAAGGTTTACCAGGTTTTACTCTGTAACATACAGACTCATTCCATTAATCTGGTCCAACGCAATTAGCCTAATGACGGACATTCTCTAAATCACTGCATTTTTTTTAAATCTATCCCACGGGTTAACAAAAACTGGGAAGCTACAGTGGAGTTAAAGTGAGCCGAACACGTCATCGTCATGTCAACGTCATCTGAAGTTGCAGTTTACAAATTTACACGTCACCGTGTAAAGGTGACAGGGTAACACCATACTGAACGCATTTGAACTTAACCTACTCTTATAAATTCAAAAACGCTATTTTGGAACTGAAAGTCGCAGTATCTAAAGTGTTCGGCGGTGTAATCGATCACATACATAGTTTATCCACCTTTTGACATATGTGACGTTAACCATTAATTTTTAGTTTACACAAACAAGACATAATGATGGCCATTCTAGTATCTGCAGCAGGCATTAAAATCTACTTTCCATTATAAGAAGCACATATGTGCCAGGACTAGATGCAGTGTGTGCATGCAACTGTAAACACTCGGCAGAAAACAATTAATGAACAAAGAGCAGCTACCGTTTTATTTTTAAAATGCATTCATCCTCCGTACACCAGGCCGCAAGAACTCCAATCACATAACTATGGAAAAGTAGACCTAGCTTGCTTTTCTGCTTGTTTGCTTGGAAACAAGTTTGCATTGCAAGTACACTACCTGTATTGTGCAGCTACAGCTAAGTACCTAACTAAGAAAGATAGGAAATGTTGCTAGATTGTATTTTGTTACTAAATATGCTAACTAGATTCAGTTCCTGGGTGTCGCAGTGACCTGTTATTTAGTCACGTTTGTTTCAACGAATCAACATTAATTCATCCGAATCTAATATACACTGCACGAAATGCTAACAACTCGGCGTAATGTAGCCATGAAAATTATTCATGTTAATTGTTTAAAATATTACCGACTCTCCAACTGTCTTGTTATTCGCAAAGTGACTGTTTCTTCGCAAGCACAGGTTTACAACAGGCACTGCACAGATCTAGTCTTGTCAGAATTTTGGTGACCCTCACTGTTAATTATTAGCTCGTTCAACCGTAACAAGAATCAATGTATCTGCACAGCGCCTGCTCTGAAACTATGCTGGTGAACACGTTTGTTTGACACCAACCTCAAAAACAATTCATGCATAGACTTTACAGCATTCCTGAGGAGTAGTTGGAGCAGTCAGCTAACTAGCAAGCGAAGCGGCAAAGGTGCATCTCGCCTTATCTGTTGCAAACAAAATTCTCGTTTAATTGGTAATAAAGGCGCAATGTGTATGCATATTTTAAGATAACGTAAAAATGCGTAAATTGTACCAATACAATTTCAAGGCTTGAGTGATTTTTTTCTTTGTATGTTCTTTTTCAAATCAGGCAAAATCACGGGCAACCCCATACGCTCCGTGTTGCGGAAAGACCTGAAAACATGTACCGGAAAAGTAGGAAGTAATTTTCAGCGGAGTATGTATTAAACTAGCAGAAACAATATCGGATTTCAAGTGTAAACAGGTATCAGTATTGTGTTGTATCTTATTGTGTATTGTGTTAACTGTTCCACGTGTGTATGGAGGCTCACATCAATAAGCTTAATAAAACGCGCTGAATACCTCAGAAAATCAGCATGGGGATCGTATCATCTAAAACAAGTCAATGATACTGAAAACAGCCAAGAGAAGTAGTCCAGCCAGGTAGCTAGTTCATTGTAATGTTATTGATTTTAAACTGGCTTGCTAGCAAGGTACAGTACTTTAACTGCGGCCTTTTTCTTCGCCCCTTTAATTAATTTTCTTGTTAGAGGAACAAAGCGCGTCCTTTGTAATCTAATGTTGGCTAACTAGCAATAACTTGTTACCTGTAATTTACAAGCTAATTGTTATTTAAAAATATCCGAAGGCTGTCTTCTTCAAACAAGAAAATCGTAAAGTTACCTAGCAATTAAAAGATTTGGTTTGACATGCCAAGGATGTGCAGGCAGCTGCCCCAGAATCGTCTACAGGTGCATCCAGCGTTCCCATACGTTCCCATACATTTTCCCATACGTGTTATTCCAGGGAGTTGTAGCGTTAATTATCAATAATTTCAAGCTGACCACAAATACATAAATGGCCGCTAGTGCACAATTCCCAGATTAATTCCCATAGGTCACGTGAAGAATGATGCGGTGCCATCACTAACAGCTAGCTCTAGCTGATCTGTGTGAAAACGGAAAAACTCGCCGAGCTGGAGGAAAATGCAGAATCAGTAAAGCTTAATAAAGATATGGTTGCTTTATGTCAGAAATTCTGCGAAAGCTACATGTCTCGACTATGTAGGTTTATATTACACCTCTGTGTCATGTGGCTACTCTTCATGTAACTAGCCAGCCAGAAAAAAATGTGCCTGTTAATTTCTGGAGGCAATGCTAACAAGAAGGTTATCCTTTCTGCGTTAGACTGTGTTTTGTACATACAGTGCCCTTAGAAGAGTAGATTATTGAGATGCAATCAGTTTTTTTCCACAAACTTTTCTATAACAGGCCTCTCTTCATGTACTGTTCATAAAAACGGACATGGCAGGCGCCCACCTCCCACGCACTAGCAGTACTATAATATTTTCCATTTTTACGTGCTGAGGAAGTGAATCCTGGGTCAAATTCAAAAGCGTCAATAAACATTTCATAACATTTGGCTTCCTCATTTTTTTTAATGTTCCTTTTTAGCCAGCTCTATTGAGATGAAATTCACGCAGAAATCACTGTTATTTCATTAATTATAAATAGTTTATGATTGTCCCTGCTGCTGTGATGTTTTACCTGCTGAGCCAAGTCAGAAATAAATATGACGTTGAAACAGCCTCTTTCATTTGAAACTGTTCATTATGAAGTTTATTGCAATTATTATTTCATAAACATAGGTTTGTCGATTGCTGTCATCTTTTACAGTAGTGAAATTATGTCTGCAGGACATTATGAGATGTCACTGTGACTGGGTGGAGTGTTAGAGATTTTACAGGGTTGGGTTCCCCATGCCTCACACTACAAAGCATTTTGATGAAGGGTTTATGGAAGATTAAGTCCAGAGCTCCCAAAATATACTCTGTAGTCCAGGATATTGCTTTCATCCACTTCCTCTCTGAAATGTTTTGTCATGCAGCGCAGTTAATGTAGCCGTTTTCTCTCTGCCTGTGTCTGTGGGTGTCTAGTGGGCCAGAAAGGGAAGATGAACAACATGTCCCCCGAGGTGGCTTTGAACCGTATCTCCCCAGAGCTGCGTCCCCTACTGTCCAGCGTGGTTCGCAATGGTCGTGTGGGCCTTGACTCGACCAACTGCCTCCGCATCACCGACCTCAAGACTGGGTGAGTTTCAATCCCAGCAGCTACCTTGTTTGAGGGACATCTCCCACTTTACTTACCCACATATTACTACTGTTGGCTTAGCGTGGGACTAGCATGTGTTGCACAGCCTGGGTTCAATGGCCTTATAGATAGAGGGTCCACCCCACCCATCAATGATGAGAGGGTACACATCAGTGGCACTTGATGAGGAGTGAAGATGAGATGCCCTTGACAGTACTGCTGTGGCATGCTTCAACACTGTGGGCTAGCAGTGGGCTATAATGGTTCCCACCACTTTATTTTACGGCACAGAATTTTCTGTAGGCCTAAATATTCATCTTAGCCCAGTTGTTCCTTTGGGCCATTTTTCTTATCTGAGTGTGAAAAATGAACAATATGGCAGGGACTCTGTTACAGACAGGTGGACCAACATGGGTATTCTGTTCCTCCAGATTTCCCTTAACTTTGGCTGTGGATTTAAGCTGCTGCTTTTTGGCTGCAACTAATCAGTCCTTGAAGTAGTAGTGTCCCTCACTCACAAAATGGTTGATTGATTGAGTGGCTCCCCCAAAGGAAATACAGTTCCCTTATTTTACCACTAGATGGTGAAAAGGTCACGGCTGAGGGCATCTATCAATGCAGTCACTGCCCGCAAACAGTGCATTTCATTGATCTTGTTTGTTACTTATATAGCGTTACAGTCCACCTGGACTTATTATCTCACAACACAGCTCACAAAGACTTTAGTATGTCTGATGGGGCCTGAGAGAACCAGCACAGGAACTTTTACAATGTGTACACACCAGGTGTTAAACCACACAGACTCCCGTGGCAGAGATGACACAACTTGTTAAATATGTCCCAACTTGGAGGCTATAGCCCAGGGCTAGACTGGAGTTGCTTTTCATTACTTACTGCTTGATCTCCTCGCCTGCCCTTCTGTTCTCAGTAGTGACTGTAGTTGTGGTGTCACTGACAGCTCTCTCCTTTCTCTGGCTCCAGATGCACCTCTTTGACCCCCGGCCCTTGCTGCGATCGTTTCAAGCTGCACATCCCCTATGCCGGAGAGACCCTCAAGTGTAAGAGCAATCCCCCAATGCACTTTTTCCACAGCTTGGTTACGCATCCTGTCACCACAGGGTGGGGGTCTCATGGTGAATAGGTTGGTTGGATTTCTGACCAGAAAACTGCAAGTTTGAATGTGAGGCCACAGGTGTTAATATGTTGCAATATGTTAAATTCTATCAGTGTAGACTGCCTTTAATAATATATTACGATTTTACTTCTGACCTTTAAATGATATCGCTGGAATGGTTGAGCAATTCTGAAGATCCAGTGTAGAGAATCAAGAGATACCCAAAAAATCATGGTTGAGTTTCAGTCATAATTTGAACATTACAGATTGAGTACCTGCTTTTTCAGGGTTGCTATTTGGGATCAACGTATAAGATTATTACTGTTAACCTGATTACCTTTTGGTTTTGATTTGGAAACATTGCTTGGATGCTATTTTGATGTATGATAAAGCACAGTCTGAACTTCTCACCATTCCACATTCTGCTTCAGTTCCACATTCTGCTTCCAGCCTGTTTTCATCAGTGCAGGGAAACTTCCCAGAAATAAATCAAGAACAAATCATCTCCATCTTTAAGTGTTTCAGAAAGCCACAACATACAAGTTACAGTTCTTGTGTCAGCTAAAATAAAGAGTTCAGATTGCTTGAAACCAGCGTTTGAGTGGCTTCAGCAGTCCCTGTGATTTTAGGGCTATTATGACCTATTACCCAGCTGCTGAGGCAATTCTGCACGTGCTGTGTAGAACAAGGCCTGCAAACATTTCAGTGTGGTCCTCTTTTACTGCTAGCCCAGTGTAAACACCAGATTGAAATGGACTCTCAGTAAACAATCCTCTCACATTTGATTTAAACCTGACTGATGAGGCCATGCCTGTGATGTTTTTTTTTTTAAGGAATGCATTCATCTACCGTAAGGCTGTTAAAATGCTGCTGAGGGCAAATATGTTTTTAAGCAATCAAAGAGAAGGCTTAGATGATTTTAAATGGCTGTTCCTGGAACGGCCATGAGTCATGAGAGAGAGTCAGGCAGCAGTCACTCTCTGGGGAACGCATGCAGACATATGATGCTGGTCACAGAGTCCTTTGTGAGAAGCAGTAGGAATTACTGCAAGGTTCATTTCCTGGTGTCAGGTTGGTGAGTGAGTAACCCTCATTACCATAACTCTTACTTAACTTTACACAACTCCTATTGACTTTGTCTTGATGTGAAATTCAGTGCTGATAAAAGGAGATTGTTGTTTGATAAACATGCCTTTATTCACTGTGAAGGATTTGTCATAGGCATCATCACATTTAAGCCTTGAGGAACATAATGGAAATAGTTTTAACCTTTTCTGTATGGACAATTGAAGGACATTAAAGGGAACATGTACTCATAGGATATACATGATGAACTTCCCTGTCCTGGATGTCCAATATTTAAGGTCTGGAACACATCAACACATTATGATTTCCCAGTAGAGCAGACTGGGATTCCTGAAGGTTTTTCAGTTTTCACCATGAATTTTTCACTGGTGGATGGTCCTGTCAGGGATGTTCACCCTTATTTCCACCAGAATGAGACTTTCTTTAGTGATAGGTATCAGGCCTGCCAGGGCCCTTTCTTGCCTGTGATTGCATTCAACAATGTATTACTCTGGCACAAACCTTGCCATCAAATGCCACAGTTATTTAAGAGCACTGAAATAGTAAAGATGGTGATGGATGGGGGGGGGGAGGGGTGTCGAGTATCACCCGACTTCAGTGAGTCTGCAGCCAAGACCTTCCGGGTTGGGTGGGGCGGTGTTGGATGGACACTAGAGGGCTATCCTAAGGCAGATTTGAGGGCTTTAATGCAAACATCTCCAGTTTAACACCCTCCTGTATGGAAAAGTACTGCTGTTTTCCTGCTCTCTACTCTAAAAAGAACAAAACACGTTGATAAAAATAGAATTGTGTAACATCTGAACAGCAGAGAGCTCTTGAATTAATATCCCTCCCTCGATATCGACCTAGTCATAGAACGTTCAACCCCAGTGCTGACATCATTGCATTCTGCCTATTCAGTGTAGGCTGATGGCAGAATAAAAGATGTCAGGCACTTCTATAATGGAGAGAATGGAAGATGCTTGGTCTTTTTCATGTGCCTTTGTGAACATGTATTGTGCCTTTCTGAGAGGGAACTGTGAGCAGGTTTAGGAGTTTTCTGTGAATATATCACACTGTGCCCAGGATCAGCTCCCCTGTCCTGGTTTTATGGGAATGATTTTTTTGTCCTCTTTTCTGAAGAATGTAATCACATTCCTGATAACAGGCAAGCCAAAAAAGCCAAAAACACAAAGCACAATATCCAAATCATTTTGCTAGTTAAAATGTGCATGTGCCATCCAAAATACCTTATCAACATTGTAAAATGTCCTACTGTAAATGTTATGCTGAGACAACAAGGCATGATATGCATTGCCCTATCATTGACATTAGCACACCTTTTTAGTGTGTTGTGGGTATTAAGCATAATCAAGCATATAATACATTCTATAATACAGAAAATACTCCATGGGCATGTTAAACTGTCTTGTGGACATGCATTTTGTCTCAAGGCCACAGAGCACATGAAGGTGTCTAAAACGCTGGCAGCGGTCTTGTGCCAAGGCCATTCTGACTTCATTGCAGCTGAGGTCTTTGTACATTTTCCTCAGAGAAGCAAGTCCATCTGCCTTTTTTATAGTTAGATGGTTAAAATAGAAAACTGCTGAAAATGTTTAATGTGTGAATTGAAATATTTAAAATAAGCATTGCAGCTCTCACAGTGGCCTTAATACATATATAAACTGAATGTCTTAATCTTTTAAGAAATAGTAAATGTCTGTGTAAGCACTCAGTATTACACCCAGTGTTTGAGCTTAAGCTTGGTCTATTACATTTGTGCCAGGGGTACATTTAACGTTTCCGCTCCTGTAAATGCTACAGCAAGAACAATAATGGATCTCCAGGATGCAACCACAGTCTTAGCAATCATCACAGTTTAAATGCTGTTGCTCATAATTAGGCATTTATTCTAAATCGGGTCCAGATTTGCTATTAGAAAATCACTCATAGAGATCTGTCAAAACGGCGGTTATTGTTAAGATTGTCCGCATTGTACCCAATTAGAGAAAGGAAGTGTCATGCAGCCTTTGTTAATTTCGTTTGATCAGTCGCTTTCCTCATAGGGGCGGTCCCTCGCTCTTTCTCTGTCTGAATGCCACGCAGTTCTGTGTAAAGTTCACTGAAGTGCTGCACTGAATGATTGACGGGCTGTCTGTCTAAGTGATCCCCACCTCTCTCTGTTTGTGATTCTCAGGGGACATCATCTTTAATGCCCGTGATCCTGAGCTGCCCCCAGACTTCATTTTCGGAGAAGATGCGGAGTTCCTGCCAGAGCCCTCTGAGCTTCCGGTGAGCCCCCAACACCCCCCCCCCCCCCCCATCTCATGTCCTTACATTATGTTACATTATTGGCATTTAGCAGACGCTTTTATCCAGAGCGACTTGCAAGAGTTACAATTTTTTACATGTTACCCATTCATACAGCTGGGTATTTACTGAGGCAGTTCTGGGTTAAGTACCTTGCCCAAGGGTACAACAGCAGGGAATCAAACCGGCAACCTTTTGGTTATAAGTCCTGCTCTGTACCACTGTGCTACACTGCTGTACCCAAAACAAGTCGAGCGCCAGCGTTGTGAGCTGGCCTCGGGAGCTGGCTGGTGGTCAGCTTGATTGGCACCCAGACCTCGTGGCTGATGGGTGGCAGCTGTGAGGCTGGTTTCTCGTGATCAGAACGGTTGTCCACCGAGCCGGTCCGGGACAGAAAAGAGCGCTTAAGTCCTGGAATGTGATGACTGTGCAGATCATCCCGTCATAATCCCCGCACGCTGGGCGGGCCATTCAACGTGCGCATCGCTGGAATTGCCGCTCTTTGTTCACGCTCCCAGAATTTCGTTTTCAACACTTAGGGACCACAGCTGTGGTCAGAGAATGCGAGTGATGGTGGACATCCCGGTTTCGATGGACGATAGTGACTCCAGGGGCGTGTCTGGACAGAGGGGTATTCCCTGGTGCTACTGTATTGATGCCAACAGCGCTGTCAGTTTTCTAGAATCAGACCATAACGAACCCACACATTCCTCTGCGGTTACGTCGGCTCCTGGTACTCTCTCGAGTGCTTAACAGCTTGGGGTCATTACAGGCTGTGGTGTGCACGAAACCAAGGAGAGCTCTTCCTTTCCTCCACTCCAGGGCTGTGTTTCTGTTTGATTTACTGGAGTCCAAGCCCAAGGCTCACATCGTCATAGTGACGGCTGTGTTATCAAACGCAAGATTTCTGCCGCAAATCATGATCACATCTGGTACTCCTTGCCAGAAGATGAGATATAGATTTGTTCCTTTTTTTTACCAGTAGTTTATTTGGGAATGAATCAAAGCCCAGCATTTGAATCAAAGTTTGATATGTAATTACCCTGTTGTCCTCCATTTCCTCAGGATCAATTACGTCAAAGAGCAATTTGGTCAGTTTTTCACAATTTTTTGTTCAGCCACCTGTCATGCTGTTGAGATGAGGGTTTGAAAAGATGGTTTGACTTGTTATTAATATCTTTAACCGTTCAACTCCCAGAAACATAATAAAGTACAGAAACATCAGCAAAGGGGAGGCAGAAGTAATCACTGCTGCTATTATTTACTCCTTGTGAAGCTCTAAATCAATGGACCTTTGAGCTGTTTTGACTTTTCTTTAACTCAGTGGTGAAATGTGATTGCTGGTATTATTATGCAGGAATGAGTCAGAAGCCATATTTGACCAAGAGGCCTCCAGTGCTCTGACGAACACGCGTTGGTGAATTATATAAGTGATATTTTTAATCTCACTCTGCCTCTATTTCCTCCTTCTGGAGGAAACTGTAGGCTGTAATACTTATCACAAGGAAAGATAAACAATGCAACAATAATAGATCCCACATACATTGTCTGAATTGCATACAAAAGACTTCCAACAAAGTTCTGGAGGAACTATAAAGAAGGTATAAATTTGTGTGGCTTTATTTGTAAGATTAGGTTTGATCTGATAAGTAGTCAGTGATGGGATGGGACAGTGAGGGCTGTTTATGGCAATATTTCAGAAGAGGAATGTCAGAAGAGTGGCGGAATTTGGATGACAGCCCTACCTGCCTGTGCCCCCAGCAGTAACCCCCGAGACCCAGCCCCCCCAGGCCAAAAAACCTATGCATGAAAGGGGTAGAAGCGCTATGTGGATCTCTGAACAAGGGCAGGTCTTGGGTGTTTGTAAGTCTACCATAAGGACAAAAAAAGAAGATAAACCATACTAGATGAGCATAATCTGAAACCACAGTCTTGTGAATGATATCAGAGAAAGGAAAGCTGAGTTTCTCATCCTTCTATTTACAGGCCAGATCTCTTTCTCTCACACATCCTCTCATTTGAGTGTGTGAGTGCTGAGCTGTGCATAAGAGCACTGTGTGGGCAGTAGGTGATGGTTGCCAGGCTGTAGGACTCAACCTCTCTGTTATCTCAAGTTCACTCTTCTGGAATCAGCACTCATCTGGGGCCGTAAATCACACATTTGGACAAGAAAATGGTCTTAGTCCTTTTATTCCATCCTGGTCTCATCTTTCAAGTTTTAGCAAGGCGTTCACCCCTTCAGCAGCACTGTTCTTTCACAAAGGACTTGAGAAATAACCATTAAGAGCGTTCAAATCCAGATTTGTTTACAATTAATAGTTCAGTCAGACCTTATTAATTGACACAGGACTAGGACTGGAAAACTCTGGGATAGATCAAGGCTAGTAAGAGATTGTGAAATACCCTATAATTCAGTCATGGGTACACAGACACACACAGATGGAGGGATTGAGAGCTTCATTGGAAATGATGTTGTGTCTATGTGGAAAAATCTCTGTGGAGCAGTGCAGTGGAGAGACCATCACAGACTGGACGGTCAGGCGCTTGGAACAGAATGCCCATGTTATTGTTGTTTTAAATATTCTTGCGAGTGCTAAAATTGGTCTCAGAGGATATTTTAAGAAAAAATTCCCAGCTGTGTCAGAGTCTGGGAGTCAGAGACCGATACTCAGCACGTCTCATAAATCTTGCCGAAAACATGGGGAAGCACCTCCACTCCCCTCTGCTGTTGGGCCAGCTTGTTTTTTTTCTGCCAGGGTCTTCTATGGGTGCTTTCACAATCTCCACATTTCTTTTCCAAGGATGTTCTTCATGCTCCTGCTCTCCTTCAGCCATAGCCTTTATCTTTTTCTTCCTGTAGAGCCCATTGTCTGCCATTGTTTTACACTGTAAGCCATTCTACCAGTTGTCTGCCAGAATTGCTCCATTTTTTGGGGGAGAGCCATTATGAGTCAGCTCTTGAACTGGAAGAGTAAAGGAAACAATATGTAAACAAATCAGGGCATTGTGAGGGCCTTTAAAGTGCAAGGGAGGTTTTTTTTTTTGTCCTGTCTCATAGAATGTGCAAAAATTCCCCAGACTGTGGTTCTAACAGTGAACAATCTGCTGTCAAAAGGACAGGTCTTAGACTCGGCTGCACAGAGAGCCTCGGGGCACTCATCACCACTGCCTTTGAAAAGAGTCATCTCAGACATCATTGATTATTAACCAAAACAGGACCAGAGAGGCTTTGATCTCCCTGTGAATGAACACAGCCAAGAACAAGTGCTCAGCCCATGGGGTTAATTTTTAGCGTGCGAGATTTCAGACAGAGATTTGTGTTACACGGTGCGTGGCCGTGCGACAGCGCGCTTCCTGCACAGAGGCTCTCTGTGACCTGAACAGGGAGCCCAGGTTGTGCACGCACTAGCAAACACACACGCACACACACACACACACACACACACTTAAATCTAAAAACAAGCACCATTCCAGAACTGCTCACTTTACCAAAAACAGCTGATTTAGTTCACACATATTTAACACGCCGCATTCAGACCCCTCGGTCGCACAGAAGTCTCAGAGCCTTTCCCGAGCCCAAACGCACAGAATGCAATAAACACTTGCACTTCAAGTGCAGTTGCTGTGCTATTAATGCGTTTGGAATGGCAGTGCTAGTTTTCCAGGCTTGTTTTGTCCCTGAGGGGCTGAACAGTAGACTCCCCTCTCGCTGCCATGCAGAATTCCTGATGCCTCAGCAGAAAAGTCCGTCTTGTTTACAGTCTGCTGAGGTTATTATTAGCTCCGGACATTTTGTTTCTTTTTTCCTCTCCTTTCCTGGGGCTTCTCGCAGTGTCCCCGCCAGGGCTGCCACTCCTCTGGATGTGTCACTTCAAGTAGAAGGGATGGCATCCTCCACTGGGACAGGACACGCAAAAAGATTTTTAAAAAAATGAAAATGAAATGAACAAATGCACTAAAGTCATTTTCATCAGTCTCTCTTGTTGGAAATCTTATTCTTCCGGTGAATAAAACCATGCCTATTTGTATGATTTTGGGTGACTTAAGGTTCATTACAAGGAAGTCATCAAACTTTAATCTCGAATTGAAAAAGTCACTTCCTGTTTGACATGGTTGCTGGCAGTGTTCAGGAACTGGGAATTTTTTCAGTCTCCATTTGCCACATTTGCCAGACTTATTCCCCCTAAAATTGATGAGTATTATATTATGATCAGTTAATATTTAATGGGATCTTTAAATTAATAAGCACTTTAAGGTAATATGTTTTTCTAAAATCCCTTGGCAAATGATTTGTTAGACATCCCAACATGTACCTGTATCAGGTTTTGTCCTTGTAGTGATGATGCATAAATGCCATCCAGGGCTTTACTCTTGTTAGTATTTATACCAAAAACAAAAAAAAAGCAATCTTGAAAGAATGATGCTGTATGCACATTTCCCTTCCATTGCCACAGAGCTTGTGAGGACATGAGTCACATCTGCTCATGAGCCGACTGACATGTCTACACTGAGGGCAGCAAATTGATTCTTTCGGTAGAGAGGCGCACCACCAGCATGTTGGTTGAAGGAGGCGACACGCACAGAAACCTAGTCAAAGTCTGCGGCCCGGGAAACCACAATGCACTGAGGCTGAAGAAGTAACCTCATTCAATACATCATCTGCCATTTTCGACACATGATTTCAGACACTCGCTCTTTGAAATCTGAAAATACCACAAGACCAGACCAAGGCTTATTGTGAGCTGACTATACTTGTTTTAGACCATGCGGGACCAAGGCATTTAAGAAAAGATGAAATGAATGAGTAAAGGGCAGTAATTACTCCTGGCACCCTGGAAAGCTGTGGGGCACCCGTGCAAGAAGGTAGAAAATGAGGGATAAAAGTTAAGTCATTACATTATCTCAATGTTCCCTTATTATTGAGGTAGGCTACCGCACCAATAATGTGCACTTGTAACTGCTTCCTTAATATTTTTTTAAAAATCAGATGTATATTAAAATGAACAAAGGATATTAATTACTCCTGGCACTCTTGAAAGTTGTGAGGCATCCATGCAAAAACATGAAATCATAGGAATACATGTTAAGTTGTTAAGTGAGCTCGGTGTTCTCTTGTGGTTGAGATAGGCTACTGCATATGTAATGTGTGTTTGTAACTGCTTTGTTAATATTTTTTAAATGTTCAGATGTAGATTAACATTTAGTGGTACGATCTATTTGAGCATGTATACAGAGGATGTTTTTTTCTCCCATGATGCACTTGAATTTGGGTTAGTGTCAGTAGTTACAAGGTCATGTTTCCCAGTAAACAGGGCAGTGGGAGTGGAAAACAGAAGTGCACCAGCAGAAGTGGGTGTGTGGGAGAGACATGATGTTCCTGACATCCACAGTGTGCTCGGCTTGATGGTGGTGATGCAGTGGCCGTCAGCCCTGGGTATGGATGAGTGTTAAGCACGGCCAGGGAAAACACGCGGCTCCAGGTTACCATGGTTTCAGCCCTTCAGTATGTCATTATTATTTTTTTTCCAAGAAAGCTGTAAAACAGTCACACAGATTTTTGTTTTTTCCTTCCCAGCAGGGCATTAGGACATTAGGAACATTAATGATGAAGGAGTGTGGATGTGGGTGCAGTAGCTGGAGCACAGATCTTTGCAGTTGTGCTTAAACAAAAATCTATCTGTAGTCATTCTTGCATGAATTTATGATTGCAAGCTGCTACAGAGGATTTCAATACATAGCGTATCTCAGTCTGGGATGCTGTGTGTATTGCCAGACCTTTGTGTGCATGTATGTATGTTTGCATTTATTAAAGGTGAAAACAAGATGGTGGAAAGTTGGTGTATTTGTTTAGTAGACCTCAGGGCAGCAGCCATCACTTGGGGTGTTTTTATAGTCCTGCTCTGGTAACACAGTGTACCAGATCACCGGCAGGACGTGCCCAAGCCCCATTCTTTTATTACACTTGCTTTTATTTGCACTTGGGGCAGCTCTGTGGAGGGCATCGCCCTGTCTGAGCTGCACAGGAAATCTGGGAGGATATATGGAGAGCCTGCTGTAAGGAAAGATAGGATGGCATTACCCTTGTGTGTACGTGTGTGTGTGTGTGTGTGTGTGTGTGTGTGTGTGTGTGTGTGTGGGCAGACACACAACCCCTGGTCACACCCCAGCAAAGCTACTTTCCATCAGTTGTAACCACATATTAAGTAATCACACTTTCTAGATGGTTATAGTATCTCCACAGGGTTTTGCTGCAGAGAGACAGAGCATGCCCTTTGAAAGAAGAGGAACTTTAACTGTTGCACAAGATGACTGCAAGAGCAACGCAATACAATGCGTTTTTTTTTAAATAACTTGCACATTTTAGTTGTTTCACATAATGACATAATCATTTTTTTTGTAATTGGAAGTTTCACTCCTACATTTAACAAAGAGCAGTTTGTTGTGGTAACATGCCGAAACAATGGTGGAAGTTTGTGGATGGAATATGTGACAAAAACATTGAGAGCTTGAGGTAAATCAAAGTAAATTTAGAATGGGGAAAATGCAACAGTGACTAACGTCAGCATGCATTTAATAGGAGCGCTGTGTATTTTATAGACCTCCCTTTCCAGGAGCCTTATCATGTGGTTTTTGGAAGGGGATGCTGTCTTTTTTTGTTGTTTTCCTTAAATTAACCATGTAATTAACTGTTGAAGTCAGTTTACCATTTCCATAAGTTAAATATTAACTCATCAATCAATCATAAAAATTGCAAGATGTTGCAATTGTGAATTTCTCAACAACAACAGTGCCAAGCACAGTGCAACAAAATTCAAGGTTCAAGGCAAAAGCCTACACAGGGTCTGCCTTTCCAGCAGACTGCTCTTTCTAAACGGCTCATACAGTCTCTCATGGTCACATCAGCGCTCCTTCTGAGAAAGCACTTGTGACAGCTGTGCAGCTTTGCGATCACTGAAGAGTGTGGTACGTGATCGGTTATTACATTACAGTCTTAAGCTTTTCACATAAAATCAGGACTCCCTCGCAAAAGAGATTTTACACCTTGGTGGGACTTTTCCCGCAAAAAAGAGCAATAAATAAGTAAGCAAATTTTTACAGGCGGTCCCCATATCAAAAGGATTTGGCTTATAATGATCAGGTTGGTGAAGATCTGGGTTAACATAAAAATGGTGCCATTAATTGTTTTATGGCACAAAATGCTGATTTTAGATGAGAGGCTGAGAAGTGTAACGAGAAAGAGTGGGGGAACAGCCATTAAAATCAGCAAAGTAAAAACTCTGACAAAGCAACACTTTCTCTCATGGGGGATTATTAGGTCTAGTTTGTTCTTTCCTATTTCTTAATTTGTTTTCATTTAGCAAACCAAAGGGGGGGGGGGGGGGCTGAGAAATATTTAGCCTTAAATTCATGATTGTACCGTTTACACCAAAGCTTTCAGGCATGTGTTGGTTTGGAAAAGTTGAGGCCGCTCACATATAAGCAAATTAAAAGAAAATTAAATGAACAAACCTGCTGCTTTTTTAGCCCACGAGCATGACACTCTCTAGCTACTTGGTTTTATTTAGAAAAAACAAATGGTGACATGCTCTGTGGTCAGCCAAGTTTGGCAGCACGTTACATGTGAGACTGGCAGCAGAGAAGACTCATTCAGTGGGCACAGATGTCCCAGAAATACTAGATTCTGTGCTGCCAGTTTTAGAATCTTTGGAAGTGATGTCCACTGACTTTTTTATCAGTCTAATGGGCTGCACCCTAGTGATATGCGTGGCTCTCTGAAATCATTTTTTTTTCTTTTATTTGAAAATTAAAGCTGTAGCAATTTTGCTATTGAAGAAATTTTGAGAATACACAAAAAGGATGGTAAAAAGAAATTAGCCTGTATCCAGCATGGAGGTGATGAGTGAGAGGAGTCAGGGTTGTTTGTCAGGCTTGTTTATAAGTTCATCAGCAAGCAGTTTTGCAAATATTCAGATTTTAGCTTCCAAAATTCAGTAATATTTCATCATTCATCCTTAGGTGTTAGTGTTAAAGGTTGGTTTTTTTACATCCCTAGTTTAAATTGGTAATTATTGCAGGAGAAATGTACTCACTATGCTCAAATGCTCAAATGTACTCAAATGCTCACTATGAGTACGACTGAGGCTAAAAATGTCCATCCACCTTTGTGGAACACTAAAGAGATTAGCCCCTCCATTGTCCCTTTGTTGTTAGGATCCATAGCGAGAAGACCTTGTTCTGGGTGTTCCACAGTACAAAGTGTACGGTTATTTGCAATGGGGAAAACACGGCATTACATCAGTCCTGTGCTGCAGATGACATTTTAAGACTGTGTGGTACGTATTTGTGAATTAAGTCCAGGAGTTGATTCTGAATAGGTGTAGCAATGGGCAGCAAGCTTGAGCTCCTCCCTCTGCCCTCATGTCAGTGCATTGAGTAGTTTTGCATTGATTGCCATGTAAACTTGGTCATATTTAGTGTGAGAAGAAGCAGTCCTACCAAAGGCAAGGAATGTTTTGGAATGGCTATTAGTTAATGGTTTGCGCAATATTATTTACAACAAATGAGCTGCTGTGGGCCAGGATGTTGGTTAGTTCTCACTGCGTTTTTTGGCCTAGGTTATACTCTGTTTGGTTCAGAATGCACAGTGGGTCAGCTTTTATGGCCTTCTTTTATGGAACCACATTGTATTTTCACTGATTTGATAAAGGTGCTTTAAACGACCTCATTTAGCTGAAATACAGCGCATTGGGCTCACTTGGCTTCCTGTTAGCAGTGATTAACCTTTCAAATCCTGATGGCTCCCAGAGTTCCGCAGCCGCTGCCAGTAGAGTGTGCGTTTGGCAGCACACTCTCTCTCTCTCTCTCTCTCTCTCTCTCTCTCTCTCTCTCTCTCTCCCTCTCTCCCACTCCCTCGCACCTCAGGATCCCACTGTTTCCCATCATTCCTCAGTACAGAGTCACTCATTACAGGGTGTGTACCCGAGGGAGCATGCCGGGGGCTGCCAGCGCCCGGCTCCGCATTGTGTCAGAGGGCCTCATGCAGACAGAGGAAGTAAGTTTGTACAATGGAGCTGGGAGGCAGAGGTCAAGTCGCTGCGGCTGTATGTGCACTCTCCCATGCGCCGACAGGGATACAGCTGGGAAAGACTGCTGGGAGGCCACAGGGAAAGACGTCAGGAGGGAAAAGTGCTGCTGGGAAGTGAGACGGAGGGAGAGGGGGCAGGCAAGGGAAGGGTGGAGGAGGAGCCATTTGCAGGTGTCCTGTCGTTTCCACAGGCTGTGGGAATCACTGATTGGAGATGAACTTATTCAGGATTCACAACTGTTTTAACTGGTGTTTCTCAGTGCTGAGGGTGGCACTATATTCTGGTTTATGGTCAGACTGCCCTCAATCAATTTGTTAGATTAAACTGTGTATTGAATGTTGAGGATTTGCCAGTTACCTACAGTAAATCCTGTTAACCAAGAGCATGGTTAGAGGTGTTTTTGTGCTAAAAGTGGTAGTAGTTCACCAAAATGTAATGTACTTTGCCCAAGGCACAATTTTAAAAAAAATGAAATAGCTTTCATTTTGATTTTGTACATCTCATCCTAACTGATTTATTAGTAACTTCTTGCCATCATGACATGTGATGGTGGTCAATTAGTAGCTTAATCAAACCAAATTAAAAGTTAAAAGCAAATGATCTTGATATCTGAATCTAGTACATCATGCAGATGCAAAGAGGACTCCCCTGTATGAAGTCTGTGGCCACTATTATTTGCTTCTGTCCCCGTCTGTATAACCTGTTACACCACTGCAGGGAAATTCACAATCACCATCACGTATAAGAAAATGGTGGGAAAAAGAGGGTTTTTAAACAAAAGGCTAATCCTTAAATTCAGGGTGAAGACTTTGTTATGTAATATGTTGTGGCTTGTTTTTGGCTGTATTGCATCAGGGAGTGTCCGGAATGAAAATAATCCAGACGAGGTTGATGTAACAACAAGGCCCACCCTGCTTTACAGTCTTGCAGTAAAGGAGTGCAAAGCAGCCAATGGAGACGTTTGTCCAGGCTGTGACCTGGGCACTTCAGCTAATAATGTCGTCATGACAGTTTTCATAGCTGGTCCTGCCTCACTGCAACTCCTACATATTTCTGTGGAAAACCACAGTCACACAGCCAGAAGAGAAAAGCTGCTCTGTGTATCAGAGGTCAAACTCCGGTCATAGCAGGCGGAGGTGTTAGTATGGGTAGAATTTATTTAAATTTATTTATTTTGTTCTCAAGCTTTTTTAATCTAAGGCCGCTGTCAGAACTAGCGAGTGTTAGTGTATTTAGCTGAGAATGACAGTTTCAGTTAGTTATTAAGTTAAGAGCTTAATTGAATAATCAAGAGCAGGATGATGGAATGAAACGGAGCACACCCAGCAGCCCTGTGTGAACTGACTTTGTGATGTCTTCTCCTAAGGGATTGAAAACATTTTCTCAGCTGGGAGGATTGGGCAGGCACCAGACTTGCAACAGCATGTCCCTGCAGTGAGGCTGAGCGGAGTAACCCATCAGTAACCTCTTATCATCTATGCATCTTACCCCTTCTCAGTCTCTCTCTCTCTCCCTGTCTCTCTCTGTCTGTCTCTCCCCTTCTCTCCCTCCCTCTCTCCTCTTGCTTCTCTATTTGCCCCTCTACCCAACTCTGTAATTAGTTCCATTCGGGCTCAGGCCTGCCTGCCACTATGCAAGATGACTCCATGGGAGTTTCCAGAATTGCCATGTGGTTGGCCCTCTCTCCCAGTGCCGTTCTGTGTCTGCTGGCACACGGGCTGTGACGTGCCCCTGCCTCCCTGCAGGGGGCAGGGCAGCACCCCTGGTCTTTCTTTTCCCTTTACTGGCCCTATCTTAGCCAGGGAACCTGTTGATAAACAGTCAGGTAGGGGATTTGACGGCTGCACGTGATGATGGACCTTTGTCCTCACAGCTGTCCGACTTATGCTTGTGTGTGAGCAATTCAAACTTGGCTCTGCATAGGGGATTACCAGGACAAAGATTATAAATGTGCGAGTGGCTAGACAGGGCTGTCATTTTGGTAAGTCCCACTTCTGAGGACCAGGTTTGGGTTTTCCAGCTTTATCAAGTCCAAAACATCAGCATTCACTAGTCATAGTAAAACATCAAAATGAAACAACAACATGCATAATTGAAATGTTTTTATATCTAGCCAAGGAGTTATGTCATTGCTGTTGGTGAGCCTCACTTTCTCTTCTGAGTGATATGTTAACATTCACTTTTAGTCATGTAGCAGATGCACAACTTACAAAGAGATGCTGGCAAAGTCAGAGTACAAAGTGCATCTAATAAAGTTGCCTGAACTCCAGACCATACTGAACACAACCATCCACATCTTAACTTGTGTCAGTTCCTCATACAGTGTGATGATAACTATTGCCACTGTAAATGCACACATTCTACAATAAATTCACAAATGTGGTACAAGTGCACATATTCAAACATTCAGTACAGCAATGCAATATACCCTACAGTAATACAAAGACTACACAAATAAGGGAAAGATGAGATGATTGGGTGGGAAGATAACACCGGAATTTTGAAATTAATCCAAGC
Organism: Megalops cyprinoides; assembly: GCF_013368585.1. NCBI lineage: Eukaryota > Metazoa > Chordata > Actinopteri > Elopiformes > Megalopidae > Megalops > Megalops cyprinoides. The sequence goes on along the minus strand of NC_050594.1, from coordinate 17,769,405 downwards.
TGTAAGTGCTCCTGCCATAAATGATCATAGATGTGTGGACGTGATACTGTGATGGTCCATGTGTGACTTTTTCCTGGCGATGGCTGGGAGCTTTTCTGGCACTGTGCCTCCCATAATGCTCATGCTGGCCACTTCCTCTCTGCTGTCTTTCGTGGTCACTGTCCAAAGTTTGTAGAACTTCAGGTTCTCCCGGCTGTGCTCTCTCCTCAAATGTGTGCTTGTGTCTTCCCTTTTTTCCCCTCCCTATTTGCACAACGCTTTTCTTGCGTGAGATTAGGAACCCTTCCTAAAGCACACTCCCACTGCGCAAGATTAGTATGTGTAGGCAAGGCTGGCTGTCACCTCCAGCATTCTCTTATCAGCTGAGTGACAGAGACGCTTTCCCGGGCAAAATCGCAAACGGCTTTTGCTTCGTTCTGTCCAGTGTCTTAATACTTCAGCCGTTTCTGAAGTCATTTTTTTTTTGAGAGTGCTACTCCTCCTAATTTCCGTAATTGTGTAGGACAGCGTGTCGGTCATGGGAGTTACCATTCGGATGAAGTTTTTTGGACTTGTCGTAGGTGATGGTCATTTATAAGTCCTCTGGTGAGAGTTTCTCAATAATCTCCAGCCACCCCCCTCCCTCCCCAGCTGTTCATTTCCTGTACGGAGAGGTCCAGGCTGCTCTACGTGGACTCTTTTCATGACCATTTTCTTTGTGACCTTTGCCTTCCCTAGATGCCGAGCCCTTCTCTGTGCATGTTAAGGAGAATCAAACGAAACGTTGCGGCCTTTGGGCTGGGGGGGGAAATGCTAAAGTGCCTCGCCAGGCTTAGCCAGCTTGAAAAGCTACAACAATAGAGCTCAGATGAGCTGTAAAGAGAGTTAGTGCATCCCGGGAACCACAGGCTGTTTTTACTTCTTCCTTCCTGCGCTGTAGAATAGCGGGTCCCAGCATTTATTAGAAGCATTATTATTATTAGAAGCTAACGACAGATTTGGGAAACTCACAGTCAGTTTGGGTTCCAGGTTTATCACGCCTACTATTATGGTAAGTATTGTTGTTTTAATGGTGAATCTGGGAAAGGGTACACTTTTTATTGCCCACTGAAAAAAAAAAAACGGGAGGAGAGTGGAAATTTTTTCGGGAGAGTGCTGAAGTATTAAAGAAAATAACTTTTTTTTTGTGTTCACAGCACTGCCGCCAGTGGGACAATATGGCCATCAAACACACACAAACAGAAGAACAGCAGCCAAAATGATTTTCTTTTAATTGCATGAGGAGTATATTATTGGACATTAGTATGGATCATAACTAAAGAGCAGATCAAAATGAAATTGCCTGGAACTCTAAACACATGACAAGTGCAATTTAATGTGATCTTAAACTTGGCACTCTCCAGGGGCGAAATGGAACATGAGCCCACTCTTGAATTAGAGACTCGTTCAGATTAATTTAATACTTGAGTTTAATGCATTACTTTCAACTTAGAAGCGATTTATTGGATCAGGTTGCCAGCCCCTATAAAAATCACATTAAAAAACAAAACAAAATATTTTTCTTGGCCTATATAATTTTCTTGGCATTTCAGGTTGTTCTTACGAAATTCGCAAACACATAGGAGGAAGAAAAGGAAGGAATGGATGTCAGTATGAGATACAGCTCTGACTTTGGCCTCCTCTGACACAGAGTGCAGGCCTGTAGTTTGTTTTCGGGACCACTTTGCTCTGTACCTTTCTGTGTTCTGGTTTTCCTCCTATGGGAAGTTCAGTGTCTGTTTTGCTTTAGGGCTCAAATTTAGCTCACAAATACTATTTTCAAGCAGTACTATGTGTCATCTCTATTTGAACATCAGTTTCAGTTGTGTATAATGTACAAGAATACAATGTAGAAGCGTAGTTAAAGTCATGCTGGAGAGAATTTCTGCATCCCAGTTCCTGTCCTCCTGAAGTTTTAAGGAGCTACATGAAAGCATCTTTAGAAATTGAGGCCAATGCTCCAGATGGGTTAACCCAGCATTAAAAGACTTACGATAATTTAGTGCTTAATGTGGTGATATATGTTTACAGTAATGTGTGTCATACTGGGAAAGCACCCAGCATGAACTGTTGGATTCTGGGAATTTTCAGGAAAATGAAATCATGTTGATTTTTCTTCTTTTAATAAATGTTATGGAAATGTTTTAACATTGCTGTTCCTCAGGGGGTTTACAGGTTAGTCTGTGGTAATGCTTTGAACAGTACTATCCGCTTTGGTGACTGCGATCACAGTAGGCTCCGAGGATGAGGGAGAGGGGAGCGACGCCCGCCCGGGGAAGCTGGGCGTTCCTCCGCAGAGGGGAAATGCGCCAGAGGTGTTGCACCCACGGCGCATCTGGAGCCGTGAACAACGGCCATGTTGCACAATCCCCACCGCCACTTCCACCTTGGAGAGGGTAGGGGCCAGAGGCCCTCTGCGCCAAGTGGCTGTTGCAATGCAGGGCGGCGTGGGAACGGAGGCTCCTCCCTCTTCCATGCCTCCACAGTGGCTCTGCAGTGCAGTGTGGGTAAGGCCTCATGCACCTGCCTTTGTTCCCTCACTCAAGAAATGTGGGTTTAGGTAAGGGTGGCAGGGGTGGAGGGAGAAACACAGAGAACAATAACACCGCGATTATGAATCACTGTTTTGTCTACGAATGAAAGAGGGTTGTATGTTTTTTTTTCAGGTGAGAGAAGTCTGGCAGTCTAAAAGATTAGATTGAAGCATTATAGAGGGAATGTTATCAGTGCTTTATTGTATTGCATTATTTTGTAAAGACCTTTTACTGTGATAATCGCAGTGTAATATTTATCAAGTGCGTGTGAGTGTGTGTGCGTGTATGTGCGTGTGCAGGTGCAGGTGCACGCACATGTTTTTCATGTGGAGATACACAGAAGCTCAATAGAGCTGTGCTCGTCATTGTGATACTGAGAACTGAGATTCAGCTGTGAGATCAACTGACTGGAAAGGAATACAGCCTACACTGTTTAGGCATTTGAACAATAGAAACCCCCTCATTTGAGTTTCCTGCGTGTGCGTGTGCCTGTGTGCAAGAACAACAGTGTGTGGAATGGCAGTCATGACACAGCACCTCCCAGCCCTGTGTCCTGATCGTTCCTGCCCTCAGGGCTCCACTCTAGCCCCAGACAACGGCTTTCCTTGTTTGTGTTGCCCACACATTTCGGGAATCCCAGCATTGCTGGAAATGATTGCTGGCCCTGAATGATGAGGTCATTGGGCTGTAACGCCTGTCTTCTCGCTCAAGTTTCCTCTAGGCCCCGGGCATGGGGGGGGGGGGGGGCGCACAGCCTCTGGCCACACAATGGGCTCTTTCTTCCTCCACGTTGATCTGGGCAGACAGACAGACTGACAGGACAGTGACCGCCGCCCTTGTGCCACTGTGCCCAGAGGAGCAGGGTTTATTTGCGGCACTGTGGACCCTGTTGACCGCATGCCCCTGACCTGGCTATTTTCGCTACCGCTGGAGCAGAACTGCGGTTTTGAGATACTGGTCACACATAGACAGTGCCTCAGTGCTGGGCAGTCCCACACGGTGCTCACTTGCAAAAGAGCAGTTGAGTTTCCAGAAAGCTGAGAAAGGTTGAGTCCTGGGCGTGGCGTTTCTGCTGTACCCTCACCTGAACTGACACTGAATAAATATACTGATACTGTGTGAAATGTTATCTCACTGGGTGTGATGTAATGCCATGAGGTGAAAACACCGCACACCTGCTGTCAGAGAGATAAACACACACTATACATTATCAAAGTGTAAAATCACCATAATTCATTCACATTCCAAATAAAATGAAAGAAACAAATGCTGATTATGCATTTCAGTAGTGCTCTACTCTAAATATTTGCTTTTTGGCTCTTTAAGTGAAGGCCTTTACTTTGGAAACGCTGTCAGTAAAGTGGAAATATTTTTTTCTACGGTTCCGCAAAGTGCAGCTACGGTGTGATCAGTGCAGTGAAAGAAGAATGGATCCCTGCTGGGTCAGCATTAAATCAGAGAGACCTGAAAGCAGCTCTGGTTCCCATGAGTCCCCAGATGAATGGAAAAGGTCACCACTGAAACAGGGGTTTGCGTCTGGCTTACTAAGTCCTGTCCTGCTAAGGAGGTACTGAAACAACCTGCGGTTCTGAGATTGAATGGGGTCTCGGCAGATGCTGCACATGGCCCATTCTTTAATGAGTTTCACTTCTACCTGAATGTGCGTAGTGCATCTGGTGAATGAGAACAGTGTAACACTGTAGTGAGTTTTGAACAGGAAGTAACTCACTTTTGTTTGAAGGTGAGGTTTCTTAGTAGTGAATGTGCAAGTAAGAACTGACAGTCTTATGTGTGTGTTTTTGGGTGTCGTGTGTGTGTATGTGTGTGGGTGGGCTTAGAGATGAGGTCAGACTGCTTCCTTGATTATGACGGACAGGGAAAGGGCCACGGAATTACTTGGAACAGCGTTACTGGCATCCTGACCACTGGCTGAGGCGGTGGTGGGCGGAAGTTCCCTGGGGTGGCTGGACCTGACACTGGTTTGCTGTGGAAAAACCCAGTGCATTATGGAAGTCAGCAGCTGACAGCTATGTTTGCAAACAGTAACTGTAAATCCTATGGCGGGGGGGGGGGGGGGGGGTTGTTCATGGGCAAAAGTGTTGATACAAGGCAAAAGTCTGCTCAAACTTCCGCACCTTCAAACCAGAGACTACTCCATGTCACCACACCTCCTACCTCACCTACAATGAAGAAGCCCCATAGAGGCGTTATGTTCGTGTGAATTTGCTACACTGCAGTCAGTTTGCATGGTAGCTTTCACTTGACCTACTCATCCCCTCTCCTCTTTGTTGTTGCAGAGATCGGATCGATTTGGGCTAACAGTACTGTCTGTCATGTTTCCTGTACATAACGAGTTTGTTGTATGTAACGCCAGCTAAGCGTGCTCCCGCTTTCCTGCCGCATTACCTCTGTGAATGTGTCAGCGAAATGTGTAGACACAGAATGAGTCACCAAGGCGATAAAATCCAGCAGAATCAAAAACCTAATTATTCAAAACCTCCAAACAGCGTGTGACAAACTCGTTAAGAAGCCGTCTGTGTTTGTTTTGCTTCGGTCTGTGTCATGTTTGCCTTTTAACCTAGAGTATCCAAGGTTGAGTGGTACACGTTGGAGCGCTCGGCTGTCTTGACTCTTGTGATTTTTTCACTTCATTATTGAAGTCAAAGTCCTGCATTTTTCTAAGCATTGGGGAGCAATTTCCCTCAGAAAAGGAAACATCCTGTTTGTTAGAACTTGGCAAGTGGACTGAAACACAGTGCTCCCGCTCGCCGCCAGTTTGCTCGTAATAAAAGGCAGTTTTATTTTAGTGTATTTGCATCACTGTTCTTTACTCCATTGGAGGTTATTGTGCATGTAGTCATTTACCGGCAGGTTATGCAAATGAGGACCGCTGTTGGGAGGAGAGTGTTTATACATAAGAGCAGATCATTTTGACATGCAGAGGTGTTAGAGCTAGAGCCGAGTGCTCAGCACAACGCAGATGAAGTGGATAAACAGCCACATCTGTGCCATACAAGGTGTCCTGGTCTTCTGAGCGGACTCGGTCCTAATGTGTACGGTCAAACATTGATGTACACCTGGCAATATCGGAAAATTCCACCACATTTGGCAAAGTGCAAAGTTGGCGCCCACGGACTTATCCCAGCATTGTGCGCCAGGAAGGCCTGGCAGAGTGTCCGAGTTCCCCTACCCCTTTTCCACTTCCTAAAACGCCTCAGAACACTTTGTTCCGGTGAAATTTATTTTGGTCCTCGTCCAGTCTGTCATGGAGCTTTGTCCAGTCTTGGCAAATTCCACCACTCTGGTGGAGGGTGTTAAGATGAAAGTGCCTCAGTGAAGGGGTGGGGGTTTGGTCCGCCCTGCTAACCTGTGGGGAGATGAGACCAGGAAATCCTGAGTCGCTGCCGCTTCCCTGCTGTGGGGGTGGGGCCCGACGCCCGCGCTCTTCGCTTGAAGTGATTTTTCTCATCTCAGCCATCAACGAGGCACTCACACTCTTATCAGACGTTGCTATTGTGTTCACATCTTTTTCATATTCTCCCCTGGCTTCCCCCACCCCAGTCTTATCTCGTCCCGCCCTGCGCCTCCGAGACCACGGGCCAATAGACTCTCAGCACTGCTTCTGCAAGCTCAGCAGTACCCTCCTTCAGCCAGAAATGACTGTCTGCCGGTGCATTTTGTGCTTTGACGGAAAGTGAAGTGTGAGGGCAGATTTACAAAGGACCCTGAGCTTCGGTTTTGCAGCCCCATCAGCTTCTGTCAGCCAGGCGCATCTGCCTGAATTAAAGCGAGGTTTAGCCTGTGCCTGAAGCGCCCTCTCACCTTCTCTCCGTCTCTGTCCGTCTCCCCGCCCCTCCCCCGCCACACCTTCCCCGCCTCTGCAGCACCTGGTGAGCTGGGACTCCGGTGACCCGGAATGCCTGCTGCAGCTGGTGAAGGAGCTGATCCAGCAGTACCACCAGTACCAGTGCCAGCGTCTGCGCGAGAGCTCCCGGCTGCTGTTTGAGTACGACAGCCTGCTGGAGGACCCAAACTTCGGCCGCAGCATGGAAATCTACGCCGGCCGCAAGAACAGCTGGGTACTGAAACCACGCACACGCACACAGATAGCACTCACTCATAAACTCTTTGTTACTGATAAGAGTAAAGTGGAAGATCGTGTTTGTTTCATCCTCCTCAGTGATTCCTGAGTGATCCCCCCCCCACCTTTTAAAGCTATTAATAAGGGTGTCACAGCTGAGAAAAGAGTCACCCACTAAAACAGAGCATGTTGGTAGTTTTGTTTATAGCAGATGAGCATTCATTCTTATTAAGGTTAGTGTTCACACTGTGAAACTGCATCAGTCATCTACTCATGTAAGTACAAAAACACCTTTGCAATGTGTCGGGGGGATGTCAGGTGTAGCAGTTTTCAATATTTCAATCTCAGTTATTAATATCAAGTTGATGAGCGTATCTCTATAAGCCTGTGTAGTTCCAGGGCTGCGCATGGAAGGAAAAAAAAAAATTGAAACACAAGAATATAGCAAATCTGTGAGGTAGAGGCGCTTCGGGGGGAAGAAGAAGGGATTAATGTCACTGAAATGTTGCGTGAAAGGGCGGATTGTGTTAGGTGAGGATTCAACGCCCTGAGCGTGTTCTGCGTCGGGGACGTGTGTTGAAATGCACATGAAGGGAAATGTACATTTGTCTCTCGCGTTACACAACTGGCCCCAATTGCGGCAAAGGAGGTCAGTTAGATCTTCTTTGAGCAAATTGCACAAGTGATGGGATTTTTAGGAACTTTTGGTGCATGCACACCAACGCATGTTTTGGTCTTTAGGTTTGACCTTTAGGATGTGGTAACAGTAGCTGCTGGTAGTAGAATAACAAGGGACAATGGCCGGTGCTAAGTTCCCTAAAAAAAATTCCACATAAAGTCCTGAGAATGTCAGTGTTTCATCCAACATGTCTGTCTTTTAACAAGATACATGAACTCCAAGAAGTTATACCTGTCATGTATGTGTCCTGTTAAATTTTATAACTGCTGCTACTATGCACAGTAAGTGTAGGCATTTATTACCACAATCCATTACAATAAGTGTTTTGGTTAAAAAGTCTGTTACAGATAAACACTTAAGCTAAATTACTTTTACATATTTTTAAAGCTATGACATCTAACACAGAAGATGGTTACTGTATGTACCCCTGAATATGTAATGAAATAATGACATTGAATAGTTTTTTTCTATGCTACGTGTATGTTTCCAGGGTTTATGGTTTCATGCTGGATTGAATTGAATTAATTGTGGATGGATTTTATTATAGCATTGTTATAATGGACTGTGGTGGTAAATGTCCACAGTGCATTAAATATGCATATTTTTAATCCCATTTAAATAAATCTCAGTGTGCTTGATTGAACCTCATGTTTAGAGATGCCTTATATATTGTATTGGATGTCTCCCTGCCCTTGTTTTCCAGACGGGGGAGTTCTCCGCACGCTTCCTGCTCAAGCTCCCTGTTGACTTCAGCAATATCCCAGTTTATCTCCTAAAGGTAAGCCCCTTTGCTCTGAGTGCATATCCTATACTGACTGCTTAGTGTTATGCGTGTGTGCATGCATCTGTGTGCTTGTGTGTGTGTGCATGCATGCGTGCTGATCTGCGTGTGTGTGCGCGTGTGTGTGCGTATGTGTATTTGTGTGTGAGTCTAAGTCGTTGCGGCTGTGAGTTGACTAATCGGCAGCCCGTCACTCCCTATCAGCTTTGAGCTGTGTGGTGTCTGCAGGCTGCCCTGACTGCTCAGGCTGTACAGCAGTCTCTCTCTCTCTCTCTCTCCCTTTCCCTTTCTCTCTTTCTGCCACTCTCCCACTCTTTCACTCCCTCTCTCTCTCCCTGTCCTTCTTTCTCTCTCTCTCTACCCCCCCCCCCCACTCTCTCTCTCTCTCCTCCTCACTCTGGGCTGCAGGGAGACAGCATGGCTGTGTGAGTAGAAGGCCTCAGGATGCCTCACTTTGATGGTCTTGTCCAGCTCCCATCTCGCTGGGCTTGTTTGGCCTGCACACGTTAAATAAGAAAGATGCTAAACATAAGGAAAATGGCACTGAATATCAGCATCACGTTATTTCAGCAGTGTGTCTGTTCTGGAGTGACATTGAAATTCACAGGTTATAGTTGTAACACACCTACATGTATACCTCTGTCTTCATTAGGTTTTACACAACTCATTAAAGAGTCCAGTTTTGCATGCTCTGGTTACATAAAGTGCTTTCAGTTGATAGTGTCAGCCTGTGTTGTAATGCCAAAGGGGGACTGAAAGTTGTATTGACCCTCCCTGAGGTTGCCAAAGTCAGCTGTCAAGGTGGTGGTCAGTGGCTGATGATTGGAGACATGCTGGGGTCAGGAGCCAAGCGAGCTTTTGAACGCCCATGGAGCCAAAGAACAAACCAAGAAAACCACAGACAGCGGCTGACATAGCAGTGCAGACAGCGCCTCTATAATCAACAATGCCCGCTATGAATAGGTCTGGACTATTTCAGCATGGTGTCATCGATCCCCCCCCCCCGTTAAACACCACAATATGGACGCATAAAAGCAGGGAGTGGGGGGTTCCCAGACATAATCCTCTTGAAATTTCCACTTTCAAAATCAGGCTGTTTTACAGCCACTTACATCATGCTTTCCATTGGCGTTCCTGAGATTTCAGTGTGCTCCTGCTCACACTATTTGGCACTGCCGTGCATGTGCAGTGTCGCTGTGTGAGTGATGATCATAGGCCATGGGAGTAATGTGTATGGTATCATTCCGAGACTACAGGAACCCCACTGGAGATTTGTTGAATCTCTGCAATGCTGAAAGTGTTTAAAGTATGACTTTCCTCCCACGTCTTCCCATGGGAATGTTCTTGTGAACTAGTTCTTTGAACACGAAAGTGAAAAGAGACATATTGGGTGGAAACTTATCAGAGAAATTACCTTGGATCACATGTGTTTTTTCCAACTGTAGTGAAGCCACACTTTGGAATGCTTTATTATTGAAGTGTTTGTGTGCTTTGGCATGTCACCGCTGAGCATTCACAGGTTGGTGGCTTTAACTTTATTCGCTGTCTCTCGGGTGTTAAATGTCAAAACGTATTTGATATCTTGCTGTGGTCACTATGAATCTCTCAGCTGTACATCATTTTTCTTGTACATTTCATAATCTTGTATATATTGTGATACGGCTATTAATCTTGAGTGCAGTGTGGTCACAGTACATTTATAACCCTTTTCCACTGATGTGCCCTGGTGTACCAAATTCAGAAAATCTACACATTGAGATTAGGAAGCGGTGATGATGTTCATGACAATTGAGACTCCACAGTTAGATATCTTTTGTGTAATTGTGTATATTTATAGCAGTGGGAGACATTTACATCTCATCTACATTTACAACATTCATCTGGTGATCTTTATGAGAGGTCATTATGTTGTACTACAGAGTATGCCCTTCGCCAGCTCCACCCACCATAACAGTCCCAGTGAAACAGCAGCAGAAATTTCACAGTTTATTCTTGCCCAGCAGGAGTGGCCAACAGGGCAGACACATGCAAGTGAGCCTTTTTCTGTACGCTGCGGGAGGAAGGGTATCAAAGTATCACCCAGCCAGGGAAGTGAGAGAAAGTTTGTGTCATTGAAAGTTGCCAGGGGCGCCTTGTCCGTGTCAGAAATGAGGGTGACAGCATTCAGCGTTTTTTAATGACACACTTTCGCCTTGCTCCATGTAAAGGGACTGTAGTGATGTAAGCAGATTTCTGCTGAAGTCGTCCCGCAGTTCCGTGCACTCTGGTGCCAGGGCACCCAAAGCGAAAGACCCCCGCTGTTCTTCTCCCAAAATCCCATGAGTCAGCCTCAGCTCAGCACGATGCCCACTACACACAACTCTGCCATGGCACTGAGTGGAGAAGGTCAAGGAGGTGTTCTTCAGCTGCATCAGCTTCCGTGGGAGTTAGTCACAGGGCAGGGGGGCAGGGGGGCCTGGTGTGGCATCCCCTGTCCCAGAACCAAAGGATATCCCTCCTGGTGGAGCAGGCTTAGGGAAGCAGGAGGCTGGAACACAGAGCCTGTGTTTTGCTGTCGCGGGGCGTGGAGGACGAGAGTCCCCTGGAGCCTGGTGTCTGTGCGTTCGGAGCGCGCTGCAGTGGACATGTTTACCTCAGTGCCTGCTGTCTGAGCCCGCGGGCCGGGTTTGGGAGAGCAGCCTGTCCTGGTGAGGGGGCGGTGGGGGAGGGGGAGGGAGGGGGACCGTGCCGGGCGTCAGCGCTTTCTTCGCAAAGGACACTGGAACCTGCAGGCGCTGTCTTCCTCCGCACTTATCTCCAGCGCTCCCACGAGCTCCGAGCGAGCAGCTCTCCGCGGCCGCGGCGGCTCCTGGAGGAAGGTACCCAGTGTCCTTGCCCTGTCTGTCTCTCCCATCTAATGTGGCATGGGTCGCCGTTCATGCCTCTGCATCACTGGTTATCTGCAGCTGTTTAGCTGAAGCAACAGGATGAAGATCGAGGAGCATGGTTAGAATTGTGCTCATCTTCACAACGTTACGTCTGCAGCAATATCAGTCGAATTGTGGTTGTTTCTGTGCTACATTTTGCGTTCAAATTCTGCCCTTCCCCCACACAAACAGATGTACATTTACATATAAACACAATCTACACACACACAGAAACACACACACGTACGGTGTTTTGCAGAGCACTGAGGACTGATTAGAATTCTAAGCAGTTGGTGACCTTTACTCTCTCTAGTTCATTGCCTTGGTCTGTTGTTAAAGTCCTCATTGAGACCCGGGGCTGTCAGCACAGAGTTGCCAACTTCCCCATTAAAGCTTTGACTGCGCGACCCTGGAAAAAGACTACATTAAAAGGGCATTTCCCTCAAAAGAAAAAAGCAATTCCCAGAGTGAAAATCAGGTTTGTTCTACTTCTACATCCATTCAGAACTACCGTTTAGTACTAGAAATCTAACATCTGTTCAGAAGTATATGAGGATAAACCATAGGCTTTTGAGGTCAGCTGGGTTCATTGCCTGCCTGGCCTGAATTTCCATGGTTACTTGGCTTTCATTAACTTGTAGTTAGACTTTAAAGAATCTGATTTTTTGTGTTAATGATAAATGGAGGTTATGCGTTGTTCCAACAGGCTGACAGAAAGTGTTAAATTGTTAAAAATCTGTCTTAAGCAAGTGTTTCTTTAAATTTATCTGAGTGGCCATTGTGAAATTATGCATTAAATTTGTTCTACTGACATTTGTTTTCTGAATGTGCAGTAAGGCGTATATTGAGATGAAATAGATGGCGACATTTTTTAATGCTGGTTCCTTCACAGGTGTCTATGTAGCTGATATTACACTGAGAAGCTACGAGAAGAAAAATTTTAAAAGAGGAGTGTTGAAAGGTATTCACAGGCTTGACTGGTTCCTTTTCTTTGTCTATACAGAGTACTTCAGTGATCACTGTTGCAATTGTCAGAAAGTCCATTTGAGAATTTCCCCGCACTGATAAAGGAAACCCAAGCCCACAAGTTCAAAGCTTGTCCATGTCTACTTTGACAGTGTCTGTCCTTGCACATCAGTGGGTGAATGCTCAATACAAGAACAGGACAATTATTGCTTTTACAGTACCTCAGTAATGAGAAACTTTCATTAAGTTTAAAACCTTGCTGTGGCTAAACACCATTTAATGGCTGTATAGCCACAACATTAGACATGCAGATTGAAAAGACTGTGTTCGTGTGCATTGTAAAAGATGAACTCTGTAGTTTCTGTTCACATCAGGTGAACAAAGCAGTGGTCCATCAAGATGATGAAAGATTGGGAACAAGGTTAGGGTTTTCTTTGGTGCTGTATGTTATCAAATAGCTGTCATTGATCGGAACCTGGTTGAATGAGGTCATTCTGAAAATACATGATAAAAATTGAGAATATATTCCTCAAAGTACATTGTCCGTTGAAAGCGTACATGTCCCCCTTTGGCCTCAGGTTTCAGAACAGCTAGTTAGCTTGGCCTCCTGCTAGCAAGCCGCTAATGGCATGTGGACAATATGGTAGAGTGAGATCAGCCATGATGCTGCACTGTCGGCAGAGTGATTGGCATTCAGTGGTCTCCCAATCACGGCTCTTGTCAGTCTGGCCAGGCGTGCCGCTGCAGCCCGACTGTAAATGTCATCTCCCCCAGTCCGCTGGATGTTCAGCCCGGTGAGAAGCAGCGCTCATGTCTGGCCCATTGTTTGCACTTCACTTGGTCCGTGTTCTTCTTCGGGAGCAGTGGCACACACTGTGGTGCGGGGGCCGCCCTCGTGGGGCCCTGCCATGTCAGGAAAGAATGCCGCATCCGCTCCTGAGCGCCTGAGATGACATCTACAGTTTTGAGTCAGGTGAACGAGCCATAGCTATCTGGGTGAGCGAGGTAATCTGTGTTGCCATGACACCGAGAATGGGTGGACGCCGTTCTGTTTGAATACCAGTGTGTTAGTTATTTTTATTTAGTAAATCAAAAACCCTTTTCCACCAAATCAGAGGTGGGAGTGTTCTGTTGATGTCCAGAAAAACTCAGAAAAGGAGTTTGTGTGTGGTCAGACAGCAGTGAAACAAAGACCGATCCCGGTTTTAGTCAGAACGATGTTTTAGAAAGTGGAAGTGGAACTCCTCTGCAGGCAGGAGCACTTCGACTCACTGTTTGATTTCACCATCGCCTCTCTCTGTGGAGATCTTCCATCACCACCAGCTAGGAGAGCTCCTCCCGAGTCTGAATGGTCTGATATTATGATATTAAGTAGTGTCATTCTGTGACTCATTTACACTGGAGAGAGCAGCAGCGAGCAGGGGACCTACACTCCAGGACCCCCTGGTTTGGATAAAAGCCAGATTCTCTGGTCCAGTGAGCCTGAGACACCTAGTCCATTATACTGTATATTTTATAGGCATGCCCCTATGTGCAAATGTCTCAGCACTGAGTCCCTGTATGAACACCCTCTTCCAGATAATCTCATAGTGGCATTGTGTCTTCTACTCCTTCCTTTCAAAACTCCTCAGTGAGTGCAGAAGCAGAAGTTTGAAGGCCTTTTTTCCCCCCACGAGGTCTCCACGTCCTCAGCCGAAGGTGGCTGGCTGCCCCTGGCCAGCCCTCCCTCGCTGGGCCGCTGTCAGCTCGGGGCCTCCCCTCCGCCATGCATCCAGGACCAGGAGGAAGAGCCACAACGGCAGAGTCTAATTATTTTTACTCTAATTATTTTCATCATCTCTGCATTCCCAAATTCCACAGGCAGCAGCAGGCTGAGGAGGGGCAGGGTTAACCGGAGCCCCGGGGCCTCTCGCTGCCTTTTCCAGCCTCATTTATTCACAGGCTTTACATAGTTATTTATGTATGCTCTTATTTGTTTCTCTGCCTTTTTTCATTCTTACGGCTATATGTGTGTGTGTGTGTATTTTTTTTTCTTCATTCTTTTTACTCTACACAAGTAAAAGAGGTAAATGGTAAATGCACGGAGTGCCTTGCATGAGATCCGTAGCTGCCGAAAAACATTTCTTACGCAACAATTAATTTTGGGCTGTCTTTGCAAATTAAAATCTTGATTACACTTTAAAAAATTTAGCGATTTAAAAGGGGAGGAAAGCTAAGATTGTTTTGCTATTTGAAAATGCAATGCTCAACAAGCGGAATTACACGCAGTGAGACCGGAGAGAGAGAGAGAGAGAGAGAGAGAGAGAGAGGGAGAGAGAAAGCGCATTGGATTTGTAGGTCCTCGGGGTGGTGTTTAACAATGAGCCTTTCCACTCAAGTAGCATGGAACAACAAGAGCACCGTGTTTACCGAGACGGGGCTTGTTCTGCCAGGGGCGGGAAAAGGAAAGGGGGCTTCGGAACGAGGACCGTGGACAAACATGGAGAGCACCAAATGCCCCAGAGCCACTGTCCACAGAGAGATGCTTACAGTCTGGAAAGCGTCTTCATTGCGATGCTTGATTTGGACGTTTTCCTGTCGTTGACATGAAGGCGAGATATAGAGGCAGCAACAGATACCTGAATTATGTTGTGGTGTCGCATACAAAGAGGCGTGAGGTGTTTTGCAGTCAGTGTTAGAAACAGGTTCCTGAATTCACCTGCAGCGTGTGCATGCATCAAATTGTCATCCTTGTGTTTGGACTTTGTTGAACTAGTGTTTTGTTTGTTGGATTCTGGGAAACCACTAGAGAGAAAGAGCTGGAAATGACTCTACCATGGCCGTGAGGGAGGGTTAGTGTCAGTGATGTGGTATTGTTTTTGTGCAGCCAGTGGTCCCCTCTCTTGGTTTGTGCCCAGCTAACTTTGACTCAGAGCAGTAATGGCTCATAAAGTAGTGTGATTTACAGGAGAGACTTAGGCAAATGTGTTTCTAGTTATAATTACCTACATAAGTACAACCACAAGGAAACAATGAAACAGCAGCTAGTAGAAATGTATTGCTTAAACTTGCAGCTGGTGAGCCAGGTTTTTAAACAGGGATGCAGGTCCTCTAAGTGAAGCATATGAGCATTAGTATGAAGGTGTTACTGTGCATTGGACACTGTGCCAAGTAATGTTCTCTTTGCCAGTGTTGGAAACAGGAAGGGATACCTGCAGTCTGAAGGTTATCCCCTCTCCATCAGTGATCTTTTCGCTTTTAGGACTGAAACCAGTGTATTGACTGGCACTGTACATCAGCGTAATGGTGCTTTCCCTGTTCCTCTCCTGTTTGTGCTTGTGTCCTGGTTCAGTTGTTCCTGTTTGTATCTGTGTTTGTGTTTGTCTTCATGTTCCTGTTTGTGTTTGCATCCACTTCCCTGTTCCTGGTCATGCCGGGGCATGTTTTTGTATTCGAGTGAAGCTTCTCTCCAGAACACAGCACTGCTGCATTACCTCAGCGGGCTGGCCTCCGAGCAGAGGCTGTGGCACCTCTCTTGACAAATCCCTTAATCTGTGTTCTCTCTCACTCTCCTTGCCCTTCACTTCTTTCTCCCTCCATCTCTACTCAATGTCAGGGTCTTGTACAGTAGGGATCAGAAAATATGACCTTTCCATATCTTCTTTTGGCCACATTTCATCTAAAGTAAATGTACTTCCAGGTAATTACCATGTTGGGCCAAATATAAGGTCATGGATATAAGGGCATGGATCATTTGGACAGGTTTCAGCGCTGTGTTATGTATTGATCACATGACCAGGTCTCCATGCTGTGTGGAAGTTGAGAATGTGGCCAGGTCTCTTGGACATGGATATGGATTCTCTTGTTAATTGTATCCAGCACTACTACAGTGTTAATGGGTGGTGTTGTGATCAGTGCCATGCAAGTTTGCAGGGTCACAAGGTGTTAGTACACAGTCCTCACTCTTTTGTGCTATTAATCTCCCTCAGCACTGTGTTGGCACAGAGCACAGTTTCCTTGGGCATGGCACCAGCAGATCAGACAGGGCTGTCAGAGCACCCACTCCTCTGTCTTCAGCATCTACACCAGAGGGCAAACAAGGACCAATCTGGTGACAGAGCCCTGGCAGGCAATCCAGGCAAGCTGGAGGAAACATCAAACGATTAGCTATTATTCAAATATTTTTTACTTGGCAAATATCCCTGCACTCAGCACAGAAAAAATGTAACTTTAGTCAGAGCACTTGTAAAGCCTCTGTTTTTAGTACTGAGGTTAACAGCAATGCCTTTAAGAGAATTCAAATGTGAATTCTAAATACAGCTGTTGGGAAGAGTATAAAAAAGTTCATTGCAGATAAACAATCTTGTTTGAAGTAGTTGGGAGACGTCAGTTTTACACTTTGAATACCCATCACCCCAGACAAAATCAGAATCAGTTTCTGAAATCATAGCCCAAAGTTGTGAGCATGTCCTCAAGAGGAGCAGGTGGCGTGTCACGGGTGAGTGACTGACAGGAGTCAGAAACCTGGATTTCTCCTGCCGCAGACGCATGTGGCGGGCGATAAAGCAAGCCAAAACATCCCAATCTCCACCCTGTCAGGCAGGCTTGATGCGCAGGGCTTACACCCTCACTGGAGCGTTATCAATCTCTGCACCTGACGACTCCAAATTCTCCTGATTTTACACATCGCTCACACAAAGCCCAGATTAGGGGGGAGGATGACACAAAGCCACTTATTTCTCAGCCTACGTCAGTGAATCACCTGGCGCTAAAAGAGTGCAGCGGTATCGGTGTGGGGAAGTGTTAGTGTTTGTTTGTTTGTTTGTTTGTTTGGACCGGACGCAGCAGCAGAATCAGCACGGTGTATCTGCGCTGCAGGAAGTCTCCCTCGCTTTGTGACTTCTACAGCTTCCTTCAGCGAACAGACCGTCTTTGGGCTCCCGTTGGTAACCCCCCCGCCCCTTCCGTTAGCCACACGTGCGCACCCAGACGCAGGACCCCTCTGCTGCTGCGGTTTGGGCTTGTTGTCGTTGAGATAACTGCCAGGATTTTGGAGAAGTGGCTTGCGGCTAAAGATAGATTGCTGAGTCACATGATGACTGTGCAACGCCTCAGCATGATACTCCTGGAAAACAAACACAAATCCCTCCGTCCACCCCTCCCTCCCTCCCTCCCTCTTTGATTCCTTCCCTCTTTTTGCCCTTTGACATTCCATCTCCTGACCTCTCCCTGCACCCTCACCAGTTCCACGCACTGACAAGGGTGTTGATAAGGAGGTTGTGGCTATGACTTCATGTGCGGGAACTTTGACACCCCTCATTACAGCTCTATTAAGGATATAATTAGCTGCCCCATAGCCCACAATTACCACTGCTTGTTGCTCTGTCTCTCTCTCTCCTGTTTTCCCCCATCCCATCCCTACAAAACCACCAGAAGAAAAAAAAACATAGAAGTGGTACCATAAAAGTTTGGAAACACTGGATTACTGTCTCTTTCTTGTTTTTGTTCAAAATGCTCGCTTTTCAGCACGTTTCTGTGGTCTCATCCCATTGAAAGGATCATTGTAAGCCAATGGTCATGGCCTCAAAACCAATGTCTTACATCATTTCTGCTTGTTTTTGAGGTATTTATGTCAGGGTGCGTGAGGTGCCAGAAGCACAGCCTAGCCGGGCCCCAATGTACACTTGTCGTGTTTTATTTTGGATACTTCATATATTGCAAGTAAGTACACCGTTTTAAATGCTTTTCGTGCTATGCAGCCCCGTTTTATTTTTTCACTCGCTCATGAGGATCATCTCACTGTGACATCTTTAGCCATCTTGCACAGGTGCAGCCCTCTGAAACACTTGCATGAACCTAACAACACTTTTTCACATTGCAAGTCCCTCAGTGCACCACAATGGAGTGGACACCAGCTGGAGAATAGGCGCTACTTTACTGACATTATCCGGGCAACCTCATAATGGACAAAGTGCCTGAGAGTGGAGAGATGAGGAGACCGTGGCCGTTCTAACCGGCCCTACCCTGCCAGACTGAAGCCAGTTTGTTCCACTGCTGAGGGCTTCTGGTTATTGTCCGCTGATATGGCTTGGATTGAACCTGAGTTCAGTCTGCACTCAGTGCAAGCATGTTGCCAGCTGAACCACTCAGGAGCCCCTGTCACACTTTTTGAGCAGTTTTACAGCTTGGGAAAATATTCATCCCAAGGTTTATTTTACTGCTGTTAGAAGAAGAGAAGGGCCTTGTTGAGAAGTGAAAGTGTCCTCGTTTGTGTCTGCTTTGGGTCCTCTTCCTCACAGAGCATACGTGGGCACGCCTCTCACTGAAGGCTGTGACAGCAGCCGTGGCCTTGCCCATGCCTGTCTTTAGGAGTAAAGGACAGCCCTGTGCGTGACTGCAGAGCTCTTGATTGCGGAGCGACTGGTTCTAATTTGTGGCCTCACAGTGGCCCTAAACTGTAAACATTGAGCAACTACTCAGGAATCTTAACAGCTATAAAATAATTACAGGTTACTCCTACAGTGCATGTATGTTTTCCCTGCCCTTGCTGCCCAGCATTCTCCCAAACAGGCCTCTGTTTGCTCTCTGTCTTCCAGAAATAAAGGGAAATAATAAGAGTAATAAATAATGATATCAGTAATGACAAAGCACTGGGTCAGAGGAGGTTCTCCCAAAGCTGTTTCTGGGAGTGGCTTGCTTTTTCACACAGCATTGTTAATGCATTTTATTCAAGGCTGAATGTTTTTTTTTTAACTTAGCAATGTGTATCCTATACCCTACACCCTGGTTGCCTGACCTGACACTGTACAAGGTGCAATGCAATGCTGCTGTTACTTGGTTATAATTCTGAAATTGTATGAGATCACAGTTCTTGAGTGAGTCTCTAACCGTTTTTAAATGTAATGTGTTCTAGCGCTTGTCCAACACAGAGGGAAGCATGTTTATTATTCTGTTCCTCTTCATTGACTCTGGGTCCATGAAGAGGTAGGAGTGGGCCCGGGATGGGTGGGATGTGGGTTCCAGGAGGCTGGATCAGGGTTCTTTTCCCCAGATCATTAGTGCTGTTTGCAGTTCCTGGAACAGCAGGAGCCTCCTTCAGCAGGTGCAGAATTTCTCCCATGCTGCACCAGTCTGAGTGAATGGTCTTTGATGCACAGGTGCAAGGGATTCAGATAACGACCATTGGCTTGAACAGAATCCCTCTAGACTCCCCCAAGGGATTTTTGTGTGGGTCAGTCCCGATTCTGGGAATCGGTGCTCCTGTGTAGAGTTCAGGATTTGTTTGGTTGCCTGCTGCTATATTTCAAAGCATGGATCAGTACATTCTTTAAAGCCTAAGTATATGACCAGTATTACTCTTCAGAAATGCACCACAGATATGCTGTGTGCAGGTGTACATAGTCCCATCCTCTTTTCATAAAAAAACGATTTTCACCACATTGAAGTCACACTTTTACCACATGTAGAAGCCAGATTTTTCTGGTTTTGTGTCTGATCAAGCTGTTATCTTTATCCAGTAACTCCTTAATGAGCCCCACTGATGTAACATGCAGGATGGAACATCTCTGGTGTTTTTCTACCTGTTGAAGGAAGAAAACTACTGTGAATTATTTGTAGAGTAGTACAAGATAACTTGGAAAAGCAATATTCTGTACAAAACACACCAGTGCAACCAAAGGCCCCATTTTTGAAGAAGAAATTGTCAAACAAATCATTCAGACATGCAGCTAAAGGGAAAACAGTGACAGTAATGTTTAAGGCTTCTCAGAAGTGACAGGATTCCACTTTGATTGCAGACCTTCAGTCAGTTGAACGTTGCATTTATTTCTAGCTGAAGTGCCAAAAATGCTAGATAATTGCTGGTTAGGGGTCTCTAATGCAGTGCAAATGAAAACCTGAAAAGACCAACTGTGTCTGTCTCTCAGATAAACAATTAAGTCGCTGTTTAAGAGAGCTAAATTACAGGTTGGACCAGGCTTGAAGATCAAGATAAATGTCAGGATAAAAGTTCACAAACAAAAGAAAACTAGTTGGAGAGAAAAATGTGTGTGTGTTTGTGTTTGTATTTTTGTATGTGTGTTTGTGCGTGTATGTGTATGTGTGTGTTGGGGGGGATTGGGTGGTTTCATAATCTTGCCTGATTCTAGATCTATACAGGTGGCTTTCTCATGCTAGCTGTGGTAGTGGGAAGCTGAGGAAATGCTGTGTTAAGGCATGTTAAAATCTCTTTGCTTCCTTAAGTAAACACAGCTAGACTGCCAGGGGTCTGAAACCCAGTTCTTTGAGGCACTATCTTTCACATCAAGATCTAGATCCTGTCAGTGAGGGCAGGTATATGCCCAGGTTTTCTGCAGCGGTGGTGGAGTCCGTCTTCTGCTGTGCAGCGCCCAACACGTTTAACAGGAAATACTGGGCAAAAGAATTCAGCTGACATCAACTGAAATTGAACTTCCACTGAAGGCATTGCAAGATGGGTATGTGCTGTTGAGAAATGAAAGGATGTAGTGGGTGTCCTTTCACAACCATATGTTATTTTAAGAACACTGACAAGGTGTTCTTGTCTCGATCCTGACTGTCTCATGGCTGTGACCGTTAATGTGAGTGTCCCGGGTTGCCCAGGCCAGCTCTGGCAGCGGTTCTGTCGTGCCTGCCTGCACTTAAAACATGTCTCTGCACATCTGGTAGCAGTACAGCACCCGCCTCTGAGAGGGAGGGAAAGAGGGGTGTGTGGGGTGGGTGTGTGTTGGCGGAGGGGGGGGACGGGTGCCTGAGACAGCGGCCTGCAGCTGCAGCAGCAACATCAAAGAGAAGCCTGCCCATTCCGTGACCTTCCCGTTCTGGAGCGGCGTGTTTACACGCACGGGCCGAGCGCTCAGCGGGTCCACGGGCCATGCCGTGTAAACGCGCAGTTACGGCGGCTAACCACTGCAGCGGGCGAGCGAGCAAGCGAGCGAGCGGTCGCCCGCACCTGCACGTAGACGCAGAAGGCACGTGTCTCTCCCGGTCGTTTCCGCCGCAGCAGCTGGGCCGCACCGCAAGACGAGGCAGGTGGCTTGCGGGAGGCGGGTGGAGGTAAAGGAGAGGCCGGACGGGCTTGCGCTTGGCCGGAAACGCTACCACGTCCTGCTGAGCGCGTCTAAATTTACCGCGGGGACCATAAAGCCCCGTCACCTGTTTCAGTCACGCTAAAGGGTGTGCGGGCCCTTCACAGGTGCAGCCGGTCAGCTCTGGGGTATCGTGAAGGATGAGTACCACGTAGCAGAGCCTCCCGGGTTCGCTACCATAAACCTGTCACTGCATCTGGCTGCTGCAGCACACCCAAAATGAGCACTGCTGAATACACTGCACAGTTCGTGATTCAGATGTTTGCTGGGCAAATGCAGAAGCGTGTACCCCTATGGTTTCACTGTGGCTACTCCACTCACTAAAACATCCCAGCTTCCCTACAGTAGTCTATAAAGTCTGCTCTCTCTGCTGTAGACACTCTTGCAAAGGCCACCTGGCTTCATTCCGTACAGACCCTTTTATCCCAACCATCAGCAGTACCTCCACTTCTCTGACATTTCTGCCGCAGAACCAGGAGATTGACCTTCAAAACAGCCATCATCCACAAGCAATTACCACAACTGCTGCTTCCACCCCCCTCCGCCTCATAATGGAAAACACTCGGATGGTTTGGCAGGACTTTCATGCATGTGCTTAGATGTCGTCTGAATAACGTGTTAACTAATTAGATTAATTTATCAAGGTTAATTAATCTTGGAGGCCACGTCTGAGTGCGTCGGAGACAAAGCAGAGGGTGGGTGCTGTCAGCGCTTGGCTCTCTCCTCCGCTTGAGTGGCGCTCACAGTCGCCAGCGTCTAGATCTGGAGATTCAAAGAGGGGAGAGAGAGAGGGAGATTGCACAGAATGCGGAGGTGGAAAAGAGAGACACCGGGCCAAGATCAGCTCCAACCCTGAAGTCCTTGCTTTACTTATGTGTGTGCTCTGTAGCTTTGAGTGACAAGAATCTGCTGTCTGTTTCTAGTCCATTTCAGTTTTTTGTAGAATTGTCTGAAAAGAATTTCAGAGTGCGCGTGCTGGGCTTGTAGTTAAATCCCAGCTGTCTAAATTTTTATCAGAATGTGAAAACCTAGTGGCAAGTCATTCCAGGTAATGGCATTTTCACATATATACAAGGCAAATATGGTGATATTGTGAGCATTGTGAGGCTTGGGGGTCAGGGGTCAAGTTATTGTCCTCCAACTCAGTGGACATCAATGACAAAGCATAGGGGAGATAAGAATGCCATGATAACAGTTCTCATGAAGACAGTATTATACACAGGTAGTTAAAAAAGTGAAATCTAGAACCTCTGTGTATGGTAAACAGGTGTGTCCTGATCTAAGTGCATACAAAATTGGTATTAAAAGATGTATCACATTTTGTAATAGGAAAGGGGGAGCCTATCCAACAGTCCAGGAAGAAGGGAGCAGATCCTTTAGGATTAATGTGCTCAAAAGCACCAGGTAATGCTGTGTTAACATGGAAAGCTATAAATAACATTAATTATGTGCCATCTGTGCTAATCTGGCTAATTCCCCCTCTCCAATAATAAAGAACATCACCCTTTTGTGGGTTTGCAGGGCAGGCTGATGCCAGCGGTAAAGCCCTGGACTCAGGAGAGATTTAGGCTGTGACAAAGTCTTTATTATTCCCCTGCCAGCGTTGACGTTTAGAGGGTAAGGGTGTGAGAAAGTGGGGGAGTGTTCAACCTCTTGCAGTAGGTTTCCAAAGTCAAGACTGTGCAGCTGTGAAAAACTGGTTCCCCCACACTGACTGAATTAATCCAGTAATCCCCCCCCCCCCCCCACTAACTGTGCATTTCAAACATCTTGATCTTTTGTGTTCTTTCCTTCCTCTTCTTCCTTTCTCTGTTTCTTTTTTCCTTTTTTTGTTTTGGTTTTTTTTCCCTTTATTTCCCCCTTTATATGAACTTGGTCGGGTCATGCCTGGTGTCACTGAGGATCTCATAGGAGATCATTGGGGGTGTTGCCAGCTCCCTCACTTCTGCGGTAGGGCTGTGGCCAGGCGGCCAGGCGCGCTGTCTGTCATTCGCGCCGCCCGCGCCGGTGTGACAGTGACGGACGGGCTGTCAGAAAGGCCGCGTCTGGGAGCGCTGGAGCGAGGCCCTGCCCCGGATCCCTCGGTGTGGTGACACATCAGGAGTGGCACCGGGGAGGGTTTGACAGAGGCTGGTTACGGGCAATGACACGGTGAGCGGCCTGACCTTTCCGACTCCCTCGCCCCGGGGCGGTGCGTGACAGCCACGGGAGACGGGGGCACCTGCCAGCACTCGCAGAGAGCGAGCCGGAGTGGGATTATCCAATGTTACATGCTGTCGAACAGCGGAGCAGGTTGCAGTACCGCGTATCGGCCTCTGATGCGATTACCGCTTGCCCTTTTGATATTGAACGTTTGCCACTCCAAATCAAGAGAGGCTGAGGGAAAGTGTTGGGGAAATAAAATTCTAACACCAAATCACACCCTGCATTATATTTTCTAGGTCATTCACTTTTTTATGTATGTTTAATCAGAGATCAGTTCCAGCTTATGCCTATCTACGGCTTCTATGTTCTATATCAGGCATGGACTAAACACATGCCTGTGGTAATAGTAATAATAATGCAAAGTAAATAAATAAATAAGTCACTATGCATCGGAAACTGTCTCACCATATATTTAACCCTTGTGTATAATTACATGGTATTTGTTTGAATTGAAATAGGCATTTGTAAAGGATGATGCTATGAGAGTAGATCTGCTTGTTGAGTGCAGATTAGTGTGCAGTGATATGGATCATTAACGCTCAGCCAAGACTATTGCATTCATGGAATGTCAGTGCTGTGTTTTGTTTCCAATGAATACCCACGCTTACGGTCTGCGTTCTGGGATGATTGCATCATGAAATAGGTGTGAGTGGTTACATGACTCATATCACTGAATCCCTCTCTGGTGATGCTAATTAAGTAACACTGAATAGTTTGCAGATGATTAACACGATATCTGAGCTAATCAGAGCTTTAATTTCCTGCTTCCTTTATTAATGTGAGACACTGAAGAAACATGGCATTGCATTGCTGTGAACTGAGCTCAGATGATGCCCCTGTGTTGTGCAATTTTCAGTGCTTTCGTTCTTCGTATGTTACATGTTTTCAGTGTTTTGTTTTGGTTTTGGTTTTGGTTTGTCTTTCTGGATCAGTTCATGTACTGACACATAAGCAGTTTTATTACCAGTGACTGTCTGCATGCTGGGGTTTGAACCGCAGACCTTCTGGTTTGCTTTTTCTTTACTTCACCAGTGCTGCTACCTTATTTTAGACTGCGGTCTCTCCAAAGAAGAAAGGTGCACAAGCAGCATTCCCATCAAGGCTGTGTGTTGGTATAGGCCTCTGTTTTAAGGGACTGTAGTGGTAGACACATTTTACCAGCAGAACTCTGCAGTGCTGACCTCTGCCTGACCTCTCTCAAAGGTCATCTCTCCTCTGACGTTGCCATCCTACATCCGTCTGGCTTCCGTAATACTCCACACACCCACCTGCCCCTCCCCCCTGCATCAGAGGTGCCCAGCATCACGATCCTGGAATACCAGCGATCCCCAGGCCTCTGCTTTCAGGCATTACTTCCATCTGGCCTACTTTCTGCCTGCTCCTGATAAACTGGATGTGATCTATACATTTCCCTCCAGAGATGTTTTCTCTTTCTCTCCCTCTCTCTCTTTCCCCGTCTGTCTGTCTCTGTCATGGCCAGCCCTTAACCTTTAAGTCATTCAAGGAGGAAAAACAGAAGATTCACTGCCATCACTTTTTTTTTTCTTTACATCTATGGATGTGAGTTCCTAATTCAACTCACTTTACATTACCTGATGCACAGTTAACACATAACGCCCTATAATATAAAATGGCCACCTGCACTTTAATAAACAACTGTATTGTTTATAGGTTAATAGATAAGTGTGTGTCTGTGTGTGTCTGTGTCTGTGTGTTTTATACATCACAATGGTATATATTGTGTTATGTGTGCATTGCTGAGGACTGGTTTGTGGCTCCTCAGTCCTCACAGTGTGTCTCTATTATGGCATAAAATATCTTCCAAATTGTAATTACATTCTTTAATATGAAACATTGTTTCTGAATTTCTTTGCTGCTCCTAACATAGTTACTTCTTAGGAGTACTTCCTACTTCCTTCCTGCATTGCTGGTCCGCCACTGTCACGCCAGCCCTACCTATAAGCATGCTTCGTTGTTTCTGCTCAAGCACATTTCTGTACTTTTCACATACATGTTTACAGATACATGTGATTGTATGATACAATGTCTCTTCTTTATCTGCATTTTTAAGTAGAAAATGTACTGCAGTTTTACAGTAATGTTCTGGTATGTGCGCTGAATTAAATTCAGAACACAAACATGACTCATGGACACATTTCAACAACAAAACATCGCGATTCAGCACTGATTCTGTTCAGTACTGTGGTCTGAAGCCATCCCTTGGGTTTTGATTGAAGGTACTCTTTGACATGTTCGCAAGTGACACTGAATAAATGAAAAATAAATCAGTCATAGAAAAAAGGTAGTATTATTTAATACAGTCATTGAAAAATGAATAAATATGCATATGATCATTTGTTAAGGTATTTGTTCATGTCACTTTTACCTGTTTTTGTATGTGTTTTTTTAAGTTATTGATTATTTTAAATTTGGGCTCTTCGATACTCTACACTCTTGGGTCAAGCAGACATGATCTCTGCGAGTGTAGTCGGGCCGTTTGCGCCGTTAGAGCGCAGCGCAGTGATTTGAACAGTGCCAGCCCCGCGAGGTCTCCGGGGCCTGAATGGCTCCTTAAAGAGAGCAATCAAGCACAGAATGAACATCATTTTCCCCCCCGAAACCCGGCGCACTCCACAGCGGCGTCCTCACTCAAGCAACAGTAATACAATAAAGATTTCACTCCGGCAGCGACCGAGGCGGCTCCGGTGCAATGAAACCAGCCCGCGTACTCGCCAGTATGGTGTTTTCACCTTGGGGCTGGGCTGCTCATTGAAGGAGAGTGTGTGCATTAGCCAGCGCTAGCGCAGTGAGTGTGGAGGCGCCCGTTATCCGGCACGGGGAGTGCAGGGCCTCTGGTGTCCGAGCAGCTGTCTGTGGGGGTGCCCATGTGCCGTGTCGTGACCGCGCCTTTGCGTTCCGCGTCCCGGCTGTCATGCGATGGGGCGTAATTGAGGGTGTGCTCACTAGGACGTGCCCCAACAAGACGCGGCCATTACTGATCGCTCCTCTCAGCTCCGTCAGCACACACCCACACTGGTTTGAAAAACACATTCACACTCGCATACACATACTAATAAATTCACAGATAACCACACAAGATACTGAACTGAGTAGATGTATTTCATATATTATATATTATTTCATGCTTCATGCAAATTCTCCTTCCTGCTCCTTCTGTTGCTCACTTGATACTAGATAGACTTCTGTTCTTGTGTGCTGGAAGTCACTAGATAAGAGCATCTGCTAAATGAATGTAGAGTAATGTAATATATTACTCAGTTTAACATTGTAAACAAAGACCAAAATATCCGCAACTATGCATGTGCATGTGTGTGCAGGCACGTGTTTGTGTGTGTCTGTTTTTGAGTCTTGTTTGTTCTTTACTGAGGAATATGTGTACGCCTCTGTTTTACAATAGGGACAGCATCTGTCACTAGTCAGTACCACAATTTAGACCAACATCTTTACGGTTCATCTGGCAAGGCAAGAGCCAAACAGCACTTGCGCTGGCATGGGGCCTGATGTGGCGTGATACCACACAGGAAATGGGAAAGACGTCTGCCGTCTGAAGCCAGTAATAAGGATCTGAGGTCTGGACTTTCTCATATTTCCTCATCGCGGAAGGTTGAGCCTCAGATGCGATAAAGCAAACAAGTGCGGGTGAATCACTCGAGAAAGGTGACTCCGGGAGATTTAATGTAAACACGCACTCCCTCTCGCTCTCCGCCTCTCTCTCCCCCCAGGGAGGCTGTTGCAGTGCCCACACGTGTCCACCAACAACAAAGATAAGCAGTTGTGTGCTACTGTGGACTGAGTCACAGGAGTTTGGGTGCTGTAGTCCAGGTGCTTCACACCAAACACATGACGGGGGGTTCACGGCAGGGCTATTTACACGTGACCCTGGACGCATGACCCCAGGCATATGGAGGAATTGCCACAGAAAAAGGGTGCAGTGCATCGTGGTGGCAGGCCGTGCCAGGCCTCACCCTCTGATGGGTGTAGGTGTCCTGTTCCTGCTGTAGACATTCAGGGGAAGAGTATTTATGAGCTCTTTACAAAGACGATTATCTTTGGCGTGGATTTTAATGGAGGGAGGAAAAAAATGCGAGAGAACTGGTTTTGAGGGCTGCTGTGTTCTTGCAGACAAGGCTGTCGCTTTGTAAGTTGAAACAGTCTGTCATTACTTTAGTCAAATAGTACCTGAATGGCATACGTGGCCTGAGACATTGATATTAGAGGCATTTGTAATTTAATTTTTTATGCACATTCTCTGCTTTCTCGCTCTTTGTCTGTGCATTAGTGTGTGTGATTGTGTGTCTGTGCATGTTGGTGTGCATGCTTGTGACTGAGTGAGTGTGTGTGCGTGCGTGTTTTACAGCCTGTTTTACTGCAGTGTTCTTTCTCTACTGAGAAATACATGTTTCAAACAGTCTGTCTTGGCTCTCATCAAATACTAAATGAATGTTTAGGTTTAGTCCAAATCCACATTTAGGATGGATTTGTTAATTTTATGCTTTATGCAAATTCTCCCTCACTCTCTTTCTGTCTGTGTCTCTTGTGTTCATCTCTCTCCCTCTCCCTCCCTCCTTCTCTCTCTCTCTCTTTCCCTCCCTCCCTCCCATTTCTGTTTCTGATTATTTGGTCCCCTCTTGTCGTTGCTTGTCTTTTTGACTGTTACACTTTCCTACCAAGAGCAGAGGTATAGTTTCTGTTGATGTTGCCTAGTAGAAACTTCACTTCAGAGCCTCCCTGAGCTTCTCCATCTGCTCTCTGCCTAAATGTTCTCCCAGAAATGATTTGCACACACTTCAACCTTTCCCCTTTCTTCCATTTTCCTACCATTTTCCCCGGTAATGTACCACATTGCTTTTCTCGGCCTGTTGAGATGGTTAGCTTAAGTCGTTTTGCTGCCATTTTGTCACTGTTGTACATTCCCAGTCAGCTGATTATTGTGCCAGTGCTTTGTGCGCGGTGAGTCACACACAGTGTCTGCAGGGTAATTTATTTCCAGGCAGTGGTGTGGGAGTTACATACCTTACCCTGTGTGTTTAGCATGTAGCTGCGCCGCTCCAACAGAGCACAACACTCAAATCTCAGCAGCGGTCCACTTGAGATTGTTAGCAATGCATTTCCTGTCGGTGAGTCATCACTACCATCGACTTCCCTAGAACAGCCTCTTCCCGTCAATCATATACAAATGTGAAGCCTTTTTTTTCCCCTTTTCCTTCGCTTTCCTTGTTCATCGGTAACTTTGCGGAGATGAAGACACCATCACTTGGTCAGTGGCGTGTAAAAATGTGGGACGGCCCCTTTGCTGACAGTCACAAGGGTGACTGAAAAATGTAAATGCATTGGGTTTACACACCACTGTCAGTGGCAACAGGTTGGCTTTTTTCCCCCCACAAATTCATGTCACATGACGTAAGAGATAACACACTGGAGGCTTCCTCTGTGTTAGACCTGCAAGAGTGACACATGATTTTTCGGATTGATGATGTAGTTTCTGGAAAAATTAGTGTTCTGAACTGCTTGCTTCCCTTTCTATCAGTTTTCTGAGTAACCAAAATAGCAGGTTTCACCTGTGTCTAAATAAAGAAAACACAGGGAGCGAAGGCCTGTGTAAGGTTGTCATTAATGTACCTCATTGTGAGTGAAAGCAGTCACAGGAGTGTTCTGGTTGAGATTGTAATGTGTGTAATGTGCGAGTGTAATGTGTCCCACCCTCAGTGTCAGTGAAAACCCAGAGGTCCCAGACTGAGCATTGCTCTTCAGTGAGCAAGGCAGACGGTGTGACCCTCTCAGGAAGCAGCAGCTGGTGGGGATTCCCACATGTTTTGGCAATCGGTGGACAGTAAAGAAAATAACACAGGCCTTGGCCCAGTTCGACCAGGCTTTGCCGACCATTGTAGGGGAACAGGGGGGATTGGTCCACTTCCAGAGGAAGCTGGAAGGGGGGAAAGGAGCGGCCAAGTGGTGTCGTCATTGTCATTAGTTCTCGTGCAGAGACACACACATACACCACATTATAGAGCAAGTCATCAGTTATCCGGAGTGCTGGTCCAAGACAAATATGCTTGCTGAGCTGTGAGAATCTGGGACTGTTTGGTGAGACTAAGGACTGATTTCACTTGTGAGAGTGAAACAGAGACCGAAGGATGTACGTGGAACCCATTGATAAAATCATCTAGTTAGTCACATTCTGATAGTAAGCCTTTGGCTTTTTGTCAGTTGTGCAGCTTTAGGCCCCTCGGTTTCTCTACATAATGACGGGGTTGGCGAGGAGTGGAGAAGGGGTAGCGTAGCAGAGCAGTGTACGAAGCAGAACTCTGCTCCTGATGCCAGTGGGGTTCAGCGAGTCATTATTTCTCATAAGGTGGAATGATGAGGGAGGGTATTGGGGCTTTGTTCATGTGCAGGTAATAGACAGAAAGGTGAGTTCATGTCACTGTGCTGTTTGTGATCTTTAGCTAGGTATGATCCTAGGCCTCTGCATGACGTCAGTCCATGTGGAGGGACTGTGAGTCACCAGGTGTGAGAAAGCATTTAGAGCTATCCTCACTGTCAAATAGTAAGTTGGCTATACATATTTTTATTCTAATAAATATTACGTTGTATTATAATTATATATTACTTGCAATATTGTATATAAATAGAGAAAGTCAGTAGGGGGATTGATGTCTTTATTATGTTGTCTTACCCGGGATCATTGATAGTGAACTTCCTGTGTCAGTCAGGCATGTTTATGGGGATGCTGTACTGTGTCTTTGTGTGGGACTATTTATGTCAAGCCGAATCAGGATGCTGAATCCTTGAGCAAAGTACTTTTGTTAAATGTTCTAGCAGATCCTCAGCAGTATCTCGTAAATATCCCATAGGATCTGTAATGTTTTGTCTGCAAAGCAGATGAAGTGCAGTGTGTTGTCTACATAAATCTGTGGCCGGGCTGTTCTTTATTGGTGGGAGCCAGTCTTTCAGAGGAAGCAAATGTTCCGATGAACAAAGTGAAATTTGGGTTGACTTTCAACCCAATTTTTGCTGCATTTTCAGTGAGAAGTGTTACGCTCTGAGCCACTTCCTGTCCACTCCTGCAGCTGGACATTTTCTTCCTGTCCACTTCCGATTCAGGAAGGAAGGCTTTCTTCTCCTGATAGGGAAATCATGCACCTTGGCTGTTCTTGAAAAAAAAAAATGATATCTGAATGAAGTTCATGCCTTGAAGTCCTTCAGATAACAGCATGTAACTTTGGAAGTTAAAGGAGGGAACTGTGTTTATTTCAGATAAACACAGTTATATATAAAGATATGCCCCAAGTAGATATGTATGAGGTATTTTATATACGTGCCTTTTTGTGGTCTTAAAAATAATTACAAACTCATTGGAAATGAGTACTGTAGAACACAACTTCTGAAGAAATTGTTGTATTACTGAAATTACTGTATGGTTCAGTGAGTTACATTTTGATAAGATTAATCAAGGTCACTTTTGTTCAAACCATACCTCTTTCCAGGTATGCAGTGCAGGTAGCTGTTTGCACTGCCAGCGTCTCTGTATTTTCCACACCCGTAGGGAGGGAACACCCCGCCCCACAGAAACCTGACCGTGGCGCCTGTGTTCACAGTGTAGCTGCGCTGTGTGTGAATGTCAGCCTGTAATCTCCCATCTCTCTCAGCTGCTTGGTGAGAAGCCCTCATGCTGAATGCATTCTGATGGTATGCAGGGACCTGGTTAATCATTGATGTTTGGCCCCTGCCTTCCCAGTCTTTCCACCTCAGTGCCTTGCGCAGAGCAGAACTGGCAGGTTGAGAGTGTTTTATCACAATAATCTCTTTGTTTTATCGCAATAATCACTTTGTTTTATCGCAGTAATCACTCCAGCAAGTTATGACCGAGTCTGGCTGGAAATGGTAGAACCAAAGAGAGGCAAAAAAAAAAAAAAAATTAAAAATTGTCTGAAGTATATGAACAGCAAATGGAAGTGTTCACACAGGGAAGTAAAATGTCTGTTGCAGTTGTCATCTTTCAGGTACTGTCAGTCCCCAGTTCCTTGTAGACTAACTGGTGATTTATCTGTTAGCCTTTCCACAAGGCGCTAAGTCTTCCCACCGGTAATGAGTGATGGACGTGGATGTTGACATGCAGGTGTGTGTAACGCAAAAGCATCGGAGGCCAGTTTGGGAGGTGCCCAGGCCCTCCCAGCAGCAGGCAGCAGGGAACGGAAACCATGAGGCAGGTGTTTCTGGGCCATGAGTCATGTTTCTCAGGAAGCGTGTTGCATCACCAGCAGTTCCATAAACACGAGGTGGAAACGAGGTGGATCCTCATGGTCCGCTGATCTTTTTTTTTTTTTTCTCGAAGCCCTGAAGTACGTGAGAAATGTGCTGTGCGCTGCCACGCCCACCTGCCCGTGCCACGCGGCCGTCGGTGAGTCCCGCTGGGTGTCCCTCAACGTGTCCCTCCCCGTGTCCCACAACGTGTCCCTCAGCGGGTGTGTGCGTTCCCCGCTGGGTGGAAGCAGGCTGTCACAGTTCTGTGCCTCTGATGCCCGTTCTCAGAAGTCACTTTCATTTCCTTGTCTGTGACGAGCCACAGCAAGATGAGGTGTAGGTGAGGTGTGAAGGCTCTGATCACCTCCTCGTTTCCTTGAATGCAGATTTAGCGTTGAGCGGCTCCGTCTGCCCCCCTGTTCTTTTGTCCTATTTAAAGCAGTCATCAGCTGTACGCATCGCCGTCCTTGGTTACCCGCTTACGGTTTGTGTCACAGAGATGGAGGAGGGTTTACTTATTACACATGTCTCTGTCCTGTGGCTTACACTATGTCGGTGAATCATGTACTCCTTCTTTTAATGCATCCTCCAAAGCAGAAATTCATCTGTCTGTCAAAGCTCGAAAATAATTGAAAAACAGGATGAATGCAAGAGGAAAAGCATAAGGAGTATCAGCGGTCTAAAGGACCACTGCATGAACTGATTCCAGCTGCATATTGTCTGTTTGCTTGATTTTGCTCTAACGTATCCCCCAGACTAAAGGCTGTAACTCTGATGGATTTGAGGGTTTGCTGTACTTCTGTTTTTGTGTGATTCATCAGAAAAGTGGTCAGAGGGTTATACTCAATCTCCCTCATTAGCAAAGAGCTTTTGTATGAGAAGTTTTACCTTTTCTGCGTAAAGCCTGAACATTCAGAACTCTTCACATTAAAAAACAAAAACAGCGTTCAAGTATGGAGAACCACTGAACCACTGAACCTACTGAACATCTCATTCGCTTGTGCTCCACGGGGTTAAACCCTTTGTGTACTCTTGAACCGCGTACTTTACCTGGCTTTAGTAAATATCCACCTGTCAATATGGATGAGATAAGTCCCATTAATTGCATATTGTTCAAATTTTTGGATGTATTGTATGCATCTTGTCTGATATTAACCCCCCATCTGTCCCTCCAAAAGCCAAGCGCATACTTCTCTGGTTAAGTAATTGGACCTTTCTCGGTCAGATGCAGTTGTCACTAGTAGACTTGTGTAAAATACGGATCTTTGTGTGTTTCCCTGAATGAGAGAGTCGGCTCAGCAAATAGACTGTCTGTAGATGTCTGTAGGTGTGCAGCATCTGCAGCCTCACATCAGAGGACACGAGACATGTCGAGGGCCAGGAGGGGCAGTCTGTTATGCAACCGCTCCCTCGCGCCACTCCGCCTGGCCCGTCATGTACGTCTGACATTTGGAGATGTTTTAATAATCGGATGAAGTTGCCCCTGTGTTCCCTCTGATTGTCTTCGCGGCCTGTCTGGGTGTGCGTGGGCCTCGCCACCATACTGTATCTGTGCGCATGGCAGTGGCTGGGCACGGCTCGGCCAGGGGGACACGTGTCTAACGAGGCTTATGGAGCAGTCACGTGAGGCTCCTGTTGGGGGCCTAACTCCGGGCGACCAGTTACCCACTCCCTGCCCCTCTTCCGGACTGAATCACATACCCAGGGGCCACACTAACTAGCCCCGATTCACCCATTCTCTGCTTTAGTGAGGGTCATTAATCTGCCCATTACTCAGTCCTGAGAGCTTCTTCCTTAATCTCCTACTGTCTTCACAATAGCCTGTGGAAATAGTGTACACAGTCAGCTTGTCACCAAAGTGAGTGCTTTCTGAACATATGTGGTATAAATAGAATTATTCATGTGTCTGAGTGTGATTTTGAACTGCATACAATATATGTAGTTTTTTCTCAGTAGCTGTTTTAATCACATTATATTTAATCAAGGTTTCATTTAGGGTTAAACATTTTTTATTGCTGTTGTTATTGTTGTTACTTATGTCTTAATGGATACACTGAACAGAGACATTGGGTCATGATCCTTCCTGTTCTGTTCAGTGGGAATGGAAGATCCTTCTGCTGGCAGCTTCAGTGTTTACTTACTTACAGGTTGAACAGACTGTCTGGTGCCCTCCCCGCCAGGACAGAACCCCACCCCCACCCCCTGCTCCACCTGTCCCACAATTCCCCTCTGTTCCTCAGCTCTGGGATTTGAGGACTCCAAGCTGGATCAGAGGTTCAGTGGCAGATCTGAAAGGACAGCTTCCATATCCCTCTCAAATGGAATCCCCGTGGGCCTTGACCTTCCCGGGAGAGTGCTCTGCACCCCCACAGGCCTTCTGCTGCTGCTGTGTGTGTGTGTGTCTGTGTCTGGGTGTGTGTGTGTGTGTGTGTGTGTATATGCATGTGTGTGTGTGAGAGAGAGAGAGAGGGGGGGGGGGGGGTTTGGCTGAGAACAAACTACACCACAAGGGCATCACACCACATTTCTGCATGTAAGTCTAAGAGAGACTTACAGAACCTGTGATTGGTAGAGACAAGAATGGTCATTTTTCTCATGTGTCGGTTGACTCTGTCTTCAGTTATGTTCTCAAATCCATAAAACGAAGTGGCCAGTGCAGATTGAATCTTTACCTGATCACATGCTAAGGAGACCATAATCATGCATGCATCTGTAATGGAGCAAGGAAAATCTTAATAAAGTACATTAGTCCATCTTATTTTTTACCTCTTTGGAATCATGATGGACTCTGTTGCTCATTTCCCTTTAAGAGAGGAAGTCTGAAATCATCTAAAAAAAAAAAACTCCAAGCAAGGCTGGAACTTTTCCAGGGGCATTAAACAGTTCATCTCCAGTCAAGGCTTTCCAGTACATATGGAACCAGGCCTACGGTCAGAGCAAGAGAACCTGATGTACTTTTCCCTGCCAGTGGCCTAAAAGCAGAATCCGTTAGATCAGCGTGCTCGGCTCCGGGAGGGCAGAGCTCGGGCCGACAGCAGCAACTGGAGCACGCACTCCACTGGCCCAGAACGGCAGCCCAGGAACGCGCCTGTCGCCAGTGTAAATACGATGGAGACGTATTGATGCGAGCTGATTCAATCATGCGACACCCTGGATCCCTCAACCCCCCCACCCCACCTCACCCCACAGTGATCACCGCTGACAGAGAGAAGGAGAGACAGGAAGAGGAGATGTTGTTGTTGTTGTTGATGTCGTGTGTTGTCTCCTCTGCTGGAAATGCGCACGGATGCCCTAGGAGGATTTGTTAAGACGGAGAATGCGCTGTTTAAAAGTCAGGGATTGGCGCCTTTCTGCCCCAAGGCCCACACCCGCTCTTCCCTCCTCCGGCTCCGGCTCCGGCTCCGGCTCCAGCTCAGGCTCCAGCGCCAGGGCTGGGAACGCCCAGAGCCTCTCATCAAAGCCTCAACGCTTTACCGATAAGCAGATTTAATAAGTACAATATCAGCAATGATAATGACGTGGCAGTAATCATTAGTTCAGCTGCGGTCCTATGCGGGTCACGTCTCCGCTGCTGTTCTGGGAAAAAGTAATTCTTGTTGCTAGTCTGTCTGCATTCCTCACAAGTTGCAAGTGAAATGCAGTCAATTTTTTTTTTCTTCTCTCCAGTTCTCGGCTTTGAATATGATCTTGCCACTGTGGTTCATTGTTATTTACAGTAAATACGTCTGCTCCGTTTCATATGCGGTGATCTAGCCAGAGAGCATCGGGGTTGCCATGTGCTACATGAAGAAAAAGAACACAGGGTCAATGGTCATGTTGAATAGATGAACTGACTTGTTCATCCCGTTGCTCTCTTTGAAATCAAGGATGGCATTATAAATCTCAGCGAATGTTAGGCAATGTTTTGTTTTAGTTTAGCTTTATTTATTAGTGATAATAGTTAACACTTCCTGACCCATTCAAGTGCAAGCTTGCAAACTGTTGCTTGGGTTTTCGGTCCATTATGTGGAATCTGTTGAATCTGTTGGAGTAGTGGTTAGAGCCTTGACCTTGTGACCAGAGAGTTATCGGTCAAAATTCCAGGGCCACGTAATTCTTTAAGAACTCAGTACAGAAGGTGTTTGCATGCTGATCTAGTTGAAACCCAATTTAAGGCATGTGTAATGCAAAATGTAAGACACATACTGTATGCCAGCCTGGATAATGACTCATTATGCAATTACTGCTATAAAAAAAATAAATCACTTCACTAATTTGTGCCATTGAAGAGCAAGATGATATTCCGATTCTTCAAACTGACCTTATTGTGTCCTATCTGGCTTTCTAGTAATCATCTCAGCTGGCATCCAAGCTAACTGGTAGTGTTATGCTGCAAACACATATGGTCATGAAATATTTTCATGGTGGGTAGCAATTATCACAAATGGGTGAGTTCAAACCAACTGAAAGACATTTTATTAATGCCTGTGCTTCACACTGATATATGAAGCATTGTGCAGCGGTACTAATGATGTGCAGTGGCTTTAGCTCTAGGAAAACTGAAACTGCAACAAACCTAGTAGGACCAAATCATTTTCACCGAGACCTTCACAAATCACACTGTTTCACTGTGTAACCACCTGCCATTGTCCATGTAAGGAAACTTCTGTTTCTGTTAACCAAAAACAGCAGGGTTGTGCAAGTATTCGGTAATATCGAGTGGTATCAACACAGCACGGCAGTATATTGTTTGTACTGGCACTCAGGCTCTTCTCGGATTTCTTTTGCTTAAAAATAAAACATCAATAATGCACAAAACTGTTGTTGCAAATGTGTGTAGTTTTAATAGCAAAATCAGATAGCCTTACAAGCTAGCTAATAGATAGGGGGATAGTCTAATGGGGGGGATAGTAAATAGTCGCGTAAAATCTTGTCGCTAAAAACACAAATAAGCAATCGCTCCTAGCTGAAGTGAACCTGTTGGTGCTGCTCACCAGTAACATTGAGAGGCCCAAGCAAAGCATTTGTTTCTTGTGTCTTTCCTGCCCTGTGTTTAGCTGTCTGTTCAGTTTTATGATTCATTTATTTTTCAAAGTAAATGACAATAGCAATTAGTGTATTAAATAACATTGATTCTATTAAGATTACTTTTTGAAATATTTCATTAAACAAAAATACTTTGAATAAGTTGGAGTGTGAAGTTTTTGTACTCTTACTATGGTTTTAAGTAATTGTCAAAAAAATCCCATATTTTTGGCCACTGTATTTCAGGGCAAAAAGTTTGAAACAAGGACAAGCCAACCAGCTAGTGCCTTCAGAATACAGCCTGTCATAGGTTGGTCAGCCATATGCTATGTTACTGTAGCCGCCATGGGTTTTGGTAAATAGTCTATCCAATTTTGTCTTTGAGTACGAGCAGGTTCATGAACACCGTAATACATATAATTTCTTTAAGAATGTCTGTTAAGAAACTTCAAAAATGAACAATAGTAGCTAATAAAAGCTGTCAGGGTATAGGGAGGGGATGTAAAGAATCGTGATGCTTTGTGATGGTGGCTGACTACACCCACTGAAAACATCCACCAGTCATGTGACTCCAGAGGCACGTGTCTGCCACTCTGCACTCAGGCTGCTCTGTGTCTTTGGTGAAGGACAGGGCCTCAGTGTCACGCATCTCTCTTTTCAGTGGTTTAGTCATTCAACCATGTCTCTGAAATGGTAAAAAAAAAAGTCATCACCTTCCCCCAAACTCTGACCTCCTTTTCAGTGGTTTGAAGGGAGCTGGACAAGCACCTTGCCCGCTGTATTCCTGAAAGTTCGCCACCTTCCTTCTGCCCCAGCTCCCTCTCTCTGTCTCTCTGTCTCAGTGTGATATCCATGTTTTTCTCTATTCCTTTCTTTCTCTCTCCTCCCTGTACCATATGCATATTTCTTCTCTGCTTATCTCTTCTCTCAGTGTGATATCCATATTTCTTCTCTCCCTCTCTCCTCTCTCAGTGTGATACCTGTGTTTCTCTTCTCTATCTGACAGGATACTGCCTTGGACCCAGGTGAGGATGTGGCCCTTTTGTCTGTCAGCTTTGAGGATGCAGAAGCCACTCAGGTCTTCCCCAAGCTCTACTTGTCTCCCAGCATTGAGCAGTAAGTGCTACTCCAGCATTTAGAATATAAAGGAGCCCCCATCCTGTCCTCTAGCACTGAAAGACAAGCAGGAGTAGCAGAATAGTTAATGAATGAAAAAGCACAAACCTTAAGCCTTATTTATTTGCTTGCTTGCTGGCATCTTATCCAGCTTATATATTTTTTTTCTTTTTTTAAACATATTTCCATTTATACAGCTGGATATTTTACCTAAGTAATTCAGATAAAGTACTGTACTCAAGGGTGCAGCTTCTGTGTCTCAACAGGGATTCAGATCTAGAACTGTGAGGTAACGGATCCATTCCCTACCCACCATGCTACATTTCCACCAGGTATAAGTAGAATGCAAATTTACCTTATTTCCTGCTACTTAATATTAACTATATTACAACAATTGGGTCACATAGGCACAAGAAACTGCACCTGTGGAAATATGATGCAAAGCAAGGTACACAGAAATGTGGAGGTTGGAGTGGGACCCTGACAGGATTTGCAAGGGACCTTGTGTAAAATGTTCCTCACAGAGTAGTACAAAAAGACCGTAGTCTTGCCATCATGAGGCCAGTCACTTTAACTTCCATATTTCACGCTGAATTTACCAGGTGGTTCATCTACTGTTGACACACACAGTCATCTGCTTAATTAATGACTTAGAAAGAGTCAGCTTCCTCTTCTGATATTTCCTTCCTTAAAAACTGCTAGAATTGAGAACTTGCTTCATGGTTCCTGTAGTGTGGGTCTGACTTTGGCATTAGTCATATTTACAAATAACTCGGTAAAGTTTTTTTTTTTTTAAAAAAGACCTGCTGTACCCTGCTTATTGTGTGGCAGAAAGAACAATGTGGGGGCCATAGTGACATACATTGAATTAAAGTCAATTTATCAAATGTCCCTTTAGAGAAATGTGTTTCTATGACCGTGGAGCCAAATTGACTCTATGCCTATGCCTATGGACTCTGAACTACATTGGCTGTAGCACTGGAGGAATGGAAGCACAATGGTGTGGATTAGCTTGGAAGAACACTTTGAGGTCCTTGGCCTATTTACTGCTTGCATATATTTGTGCGTGCGTGTATATTTATGCATGGAAGCCCGTGTGTGTGTGTGTGTGCGTGTGTATGTATGTGCGCGCGCATGCATGCTGCTGATGAAAAGTCTGGTTTGATGCTCATGCTATACGAGGAGGTGTCAGGTGTGTAGGCCTGGCGGGCTGTTTACCTGTCAGTGTCTGTGGCCTGTGGCCTGAGCCCCTGCAGCTCCCACAGCTCCAGTCTGGACTAATTCTGCGTGATGTTTATTTACGAGCACACGCCCCGTCGCACCAGGTTAAGAGGCTGCTGCCCAACATTCTCCCCCATCCACTCCCCCAGTCTTCCTTTCTGTCCCTGTGCACAGATGTAGTAAGATTCACACTGACAGGTCATTTGCTACCCCCTCCTCTACACACTGCCCCCTGCTCCAAAAACTAAAAATACCATCATGAGATGGCCAACAAGTACCATGAGGAGATGTGGTCCTCTGCAAGGCTGTGCTGTCTCTCAGATTCACTCTGGTGAGGAGGTTTAGACTCACTCACTGTAAACTCACACACAGGAGAAGTCTTTAAGTGTCCCTGCAGAAATTATTTCGGACAAATTCATAATGCAGCTAAGCACAGCAAATTAGGGCTTGATCTCTCTCATTGGACTGTATCACACTGTCTTTGGGAATTAGGTTGTTTCCTTGTCAGGCTCCCTCATTGAAAATTAGACATTGATTCAAAGTAAAATTCCACAAAGACATTTCTTTTGAACAAACAAACATCCACATGCAAACATTGGCTTTGAAATGGCTTCATAATTCAATTATATGTCTTTAATTTACATGTAAGGCTGCTTACCATTGGGTCTACTTTTAAGACTGCTTCTCCATACCACAAAATGCAGTTTCTCAACAAAAAAACCAATGGGGCTTTTTTTTTTGTTAAGCACATTGCAGTTCCTCTGTCTTCCTCCCAAGAGAACAGCAGGAAGCAATACACACACACAAACAAACAACTGGGTTCCATTCTTGTTCTGTTTTTACGTGAGGATGATTTCAGGTCAGGGAACAAACTCTTCCTCCAGGGAATGCTCTCTGTCTGTGGTCTTGTTCAGCACAAAGCTAAATTTTACCGTGCTTCAAAATCAGATTAATTAAAGATGGTACATGAAATGTTAAATAACTGGCATTTATATCCATTTCTACGTCTTCCCTTTTTCATAACCAAGGAAGTTTAGTAGAAGCGATATGGACAGATATCAGCATTATTCCATTCCAAGCACAATCTCAAGGTTACCTCTTGGGTAAAAGAGAAACTTCAGATGAGCTGTCAAGTTGCAGAGGCAGGCAGGGTCTGGTAATGCCAGCCTCTGGGTAGGAGTTTTTTTTTTGCCCTGTGCCAGCCTCAATCCACTCACCCGACTGAGAGGAGAAACATGCCCACTCGCTCTCCGGCCACTTCAGTTTCTATCTGTCACACGCAGGGGGCTGCACTCCATTCCCATGTTGCACTGGGGTTGTGTCTGTGCGGGGCTGACCTTGGCCAAGCAGAGCCAGGGCTGCTGTGGTGACGTTAGGAGGCTTTTCGATCTCAGGGAGAGAGGAGCGGAGACAGAGCAAGGCTACAGGCACAAGGAACAAGAGTGCAGTGTATGTGTGTGTGTGTGTGTGTGTGTGTGTGTGTGTGTGTGTGTGTGTGTGTGTGGATTTTGGTGTGTGGGGGCAGGGGATGTCGCTTCAAGCAACATCGCAACACCTAGGGCCCTCTGAGGACAATGAGCTGGCCAAAAAACAACACAGCAGAACAAGACCCAGAACCCCCCAATCCCTCCCCCATACAGCCATGTTCCTTTGGATTATTTCAATGTTGATCATGCAGTTTGTGTGTGTCTGCGCCTTTGTGCGTGTGTGTGTGTGTGTGTGCATGCGAGCACGCAGGGCCTTGGGGCAAGTTGTTTCTCTTTGTGTTTTTCTTTCACCACTACGGCCCAGCTAACTGTCCCCGCACTGGAAGCCAGCCGAAGACCACATGCAAAGAATTCCCCCGGATTTAGTTCACCAGCCCTCTGCTTGGTCCCTCTGGCTTCAGCGCAAAGAGGGAGTGAGTGGGACTTGAAAGAGAAAGTGCTGCACTGCAGATATGTGGGTTACTGTCTGTTTATGTGGAAACGCAACAGAGACCAAAGAAGGCTGGTTTCGACTCCTGCGCCATTGACTTTCCCTCTCCCTGAAGCTCTGGTCTGCAGGAGCTAGGAGTCACAGAAGAGCTTGTCTCTGGACAGAACTTAGTGCTTGCCTCCAGTTTTACCTCTTGACATTGAAACACTAATCTAACACTATGACAGTTTTAAACTGTTTTGACTTGCACAGATGTGCTTATTTGACACTGTAGTCGCGAAGAAGTGCTTTTTATAATTTTGTTTTATCGTAGCTGATCTGGATTATTCTCTGACTAAACTCCATTCAAATTCCTCCAAGTACGACTTGACCGCCGCGGAACTTTCATCAAATGGCAAGAATTCTTTTGGATCCTCCTGGTGCGACGCGGAGTTTGTTTTAGCACTACCCCGCCCCCGCCCCCGCAGTCCTTCTCCCTCACATCGTTTCCCGCTCGATTCTCCGCTCGCTCCGCCGCCCATCGACGTTGCAGGTGGCTCGCGGATCGCCCCACACTCGCGCACACACACACACACACACACACACACACACACACACACACACACACACACAAGCTTCACCGTTACATAAATCTGCGTAGGCACTGTTGTGCCCAGGAGCGGATTAAGATAAGATAAGAAAAAGAGGGAAAAAAAGAGAGGGTAGGGGCTGCGGAATCTGTGCGCCGCTCGTCCTGTGCAGTTCATTTTGCGGCTCGGCTTCCTTTCATGTTTTCCGCCTTCTGAAGGCTGCGGGAAGGCTCTCCCAGGGGACAGCGTGCCGGCGGGGACCGGCATGCGGTTCAGCTCTTGAGAAGCATTGCCGCTGGCAGCGCTCTTGACGCAGGGCCTCCCAGGTTTACCGGGAAGAGCAACGGGATTTCTCCGAGTCTGTGTTTTTGGGATCCGCAACATCGAGGTGAAACGCGGTGTGTAGACGCTCGCCCCGTCGTGCATATCGAGCACGGCTCTGGAATCCATCCAGGACTGTGGGTGACACTTTCGTATGCAAATCACATGACAGGAATACGAGGTGGCACAGACCCAGGTTCCTTATGTTGCGGTTAGTTGCATTTTGGTCACTTGCAATCTGCCCTCCCCCCAGTTTCCCTGGGTTGCGGTCAGTTACACTTCTCATGCCAGCATGGGGCTCATTGAAGGAGCCGCAGCAGGAAACCAGGTGCCACCCGGGGGATGTGAGATAGCAGTGAGTGTGGACTCGGTGTCATCCCCTCGCAAGTTGTTGAGTGGGCGTCTCTGAGGGAGCAGGAGGTCATTAGTCAGACAGCACCCTGGTCACACTCCCAGGATTGAACACAGTCTGGGCTCCCGGGGCGTCCAGACTGGGGTAGGAACCCTGAGGACAGAGACATCTCATTTTCAGATCGCCGTACCTCTGAAACTCGCACTTGACCTTCTCTCTGGGCTCTAATAAGACTTCGCAGATAGTGGCAGGTCTTCCCTAAACCTCTCAGCTCCACTCTGTTCTCACGCTGTCACTGAACACCCACCCCTGTTGTCATCCTCTACCTGAGTCACTGCAATTAGTCCCTGCCACTGTTGAACTGGGGGCTGTCACAGGGGGGTCGTATTGATGTGTCACATATAGGCTGAGCATGCTGGGGGGTTGGAGGTCCACAGATAGATCGTAAGATGAGTGTCCAGCGGAAGCATACATTTTTTACGAGCAGGCAACAGGGGCAGCAATGGGGTCCTCATGAATGTGTAGCACAGGGCCTGGTTCAGATCTTGACTGAGCTGTTGTGTGTCACTGCTGAATGACAGACGCACAGTGCTATGCCACTGTAGATGAAGCTGTGGAAACCAGACTATACTTCACTTTTAGCACTTTTAGCTTCAAATCAGAGGCAGGTTCAAAACATCCACAATGGCCTGCACCTATACTTTATGATTCATGCGACTCTTTCAGCCATAGAGATCATCTCTGTTTTGCCACAAGGTTTAAATGAGTAATGTGCACACCTAACTGC
Organism: Megalops cyprinoides; assembly: GCF_013368585.1. Lineage (NCBI taxonomy): Eukaryota > Metazoa > Chordata > Actinopteri > Elopiformes > Megalopidae > Megalops > Megalops cyprinoides. Next base: position 17,726,600 of record NC_050594.1, on the reverse strand, counting down.
AGGTTTAAGCTTTTATGAGGACTTCATTTTCTTTCTGTCACTGATCTTTTGAGTCCAATAAATCTCTACAGCTCCGTGCAGACAAAAGGTGTAGCAAATACAAAGGGTGAACTCCTGCACTGTGGCATTAAACTTGTGAGGAACCACGTTCTGATCTATTGTTAAGTGGCGTTAAAACCAACTGCATTATGTGGCAATAAGAACTCATGGCATTTTAATGACACCTCAGGTCCTTGTTACAGGATTGCCCAGATTATGATAAAGGTTGAGCTGAGGATGGTTGGCCGTATATCCTTAAAGCAGACATGCTCTGGCTAATTAGATACTTCATTCTGTTGTGCTCTGGGTCTGTACTAGGCAGTTCAGCAGTGGGACTTACTTTTGTAAGTCGCTTTGGATAAAAGCGTCTGCTAAATAAATAAATGTAAATGTAAATGGGAAGAGTGTAATCGCAGTGCCCAGTGTTCTGCAACTTTGAGCCTTGTATTCAAAGTGAAAATAATGCCAGATCTCTGAGACCTCTAACCCTATGTGGTTTGCACAGCCATATAGGTTCAGTATTTATTTTAAACCATCTTGCCAATCACCAAATATGTCCCTCACTGACTGCATAAACATTCAAGGGAACAAAATGGCTCTGTGGAAGGGATTTGTTTGTTTCTCTTCCACTGCAACAGTGTCCACGACAGAAAGAATTCGATTATCCTTATCTGCTCTGTATTTTATGACCTGATGGCTTTAGGTTCTCAAGAATTTCACTGCAGGAAATCTTTGGCCCTGTAGTTCTGTTGCCAGGCAAGGCACAGCGTTTGCCAAAGAGCCTTGCGTCTGTGATTCATTGTCCGCGGTAGCGCAACAGCCTGTGCTTTATTATGCGCCCATTAAGGCTGATGCTGTAATCAGGCCCTTTTCTATAGAAAGGAGAGAAGTCTCGTGTGACGCAAGTGCCCATGTGGCGCTTGTTTGTAAACCTTTACTCCTTTACTGGAAAGATTTGTCTTGCAGCTGGAACAGAGGGGAATCCAGGAAGGTCTTTATTGTGCTGTTGCTGAATGCCTCTGGCAATTGAGTGCCAAACTGCAGAGTGGGGTCAACAGCCTGAATTTAACTCAGAGGTTGGGTCAATTTCTGAGTGTTGTTGGGAATTTACTCCTCACAATTCTGATGGATTTGAGGTTCTGAACAGATTTATGTTATTTGTATTTACTATTTATGAATTATTATATACTCTGCTCTTTGCTTTCTTTTGTCATATCATGGAAATAAATTTATGAAAGCATTTTTTTTCTTAGCTTGCACGAGACAACAGCTTTTGGTTTCATTTGCATCAGTTGCACTCTTTGGATGACTCTGTCTCATCTGTTCCTATTTGTTTGTCCATCGGAGAACTTATTGGCATCTTTGACTCATTTATTTTAAGTCCCCCTATCCACTTGTCATGAGAAGGGGCTTTTGAGAAACAGGTGACGTTCTGATGGAAACCCACTCTAGCCCTCTGTTCTCCCACAGTGCACAGCTCTCGCCCTACCCACCGCGAGTGTGACAGCACGATGATGCAAGGCGTGGAAACCACTGCCCACCTCCGACGCTGAGGCGAAGCGTGCAGGGCTGAAGCTGAGGGCGCTGCCCCTGTAGAGCCAAAGCGGAAAGCGAAACACTTGCCACTGCTGTGGAACAAGTGGGCAAGGATTGTCTATTTGAGTCTACTTTAAAAATTATAAAATATAATAAGTGGACTAGAAGGACCCCTGAAACATGAGTGAAGGGCTGTCTGGTATCAGGTCATGGGTTCTAGATCTGTCTGTCTAGATCTCTCTAGAACAGCTGTGATCAGCTGAGACCTTCAGATGAGCATCTCCACAGCTGGCGGAATGCGTTTCATTTGAATGTGCCTATGTTGGCTCTATGCAGTGAGGGATAGAAGCCCTTGGCAAGCCTAATGCCTTCCTTTCCCAGACACCCCCAAACAGATCAATGACAGTACGGTCCAGAGCAGTCCAGTGAGCTCTGGTATTCCTGACCTTTTGGGCAAGGTGAGCCTTTATCAAAACACTTTCGAGAACCAAATTAAAACATGGTCAGATGACTCCAGCCTGTTTTTGCCCACTGAAAAATCAGTGTAGAATTTGGCATTAATAGCCAGTCACCAAAATAGATAAGTCCTAGGACCACAGCAGGGGTATGCAGATGCATTGATAAGCCTAGTAGTTCTTGCAGTCTGGGGTAATTCCTGTTTTATGTGCTTTGATATAATGACTCATTTTGGCCTACAATCATAGGGGAGTTGAATAAGGACTTGTTACTTGAATGGGGAAACAAAACCTTCTGACACTTAAGCGCTGGGCTTGCCTGCCCAGGCTTTAGTGAAATGATTAATCCGCTCAGCGCTCTAATGTGCCTGTTCCACACACACACACACACACACACACACACACACCCATACCAGAGACACAGAAAGCACTGACTCAGCAGTGTGTCAGAACAAACCACGGGTGACAAATGAACTGAGGAGGGGACAGGAACATCACAGTCCCCCTGCATCAGCTACATTATAACACCTCCTTATTCTTATGCGCTGGACCGCAGAGCCACCGTGGAGCACTTGAGCAGACGCACTTCAGCACAAGATGGCATCCTGGAGGAAATGTGACCCCGGCTCCGGTGCCAACGGCCTCCCAGACAAAGAACGTGTGTCCTCAGGTTCTGAAATGTGCAAGCTAGGGCAACTATCAGCGGTCTGTGTCTGATATCAAAGGCACAAGGCTCGCTAATTCAGCCCCTCTCAGCTTCATCAGACCTCCGCGTACAGATGTCACCAACGTCCTCAGAGCGTTCCCCTCTCTGCTTTTGCGGTTACACACCCTCCACCATGTGTTTAACGACTGCGTTTGCTGTTGTGTTTCCGGTCTTCTCTGTTTAATTACGTTCACTGCTTTTAGTCACCATCACCACTGCAAAATTAGTAATCGGCCCACTTTCAAACAGAGTCTGTCCATCTGTCATCTTCTCAGGATCATCTCAGTGTTTTTTTTTATTATTTGTAATGAACTTTCTTGGGTGTTGGATATGTGGCGTGGTTAACTCTTCAGTGCATTACATATATACTGCAACCAGGGTAGTTGATACTCCTGGTTTTAGGTGTATGGCTTGGGAATTTCAGATTGAACACCTTGTTGAGGGGTCAAGTATCAGTGCTTTGCCTGGGTCTTTAACCCATGTTTGTCATGACTACAATAATAAATCTCTTTAACTAAGATTTCTGATGCCATATGGTCTTTTTTTCCAAGAAAACCTGAAAAAGCAGAACTTGAAGCAATAAAGGGCTAAATAGTAGACTGTAATGTGGTGCATCATAAAATATTAGTGTATTGTGTTTCAACATGATTCTGACTGTTTTCTGCTCTTGGAATGAGAAACTGTTAATGTTGTTAGAAGTTAAAGTGTAAGTATTGTAAGTGAGAAATGTGTCTTTTTTCTTGGACAGCACTGTGGTCACTGTCGTCATTATAAGCTTGTGGGGTTACTCATGTAGGAAAAGAGGCTTCTGCAGGTTGTTTTCTTTTTGGAGAGCTGCTGGTAAATGGACTTTCTGAGAATGTCAGCCATGTTGAATGAATGAGTTGATTCACATCTGCTGCTTAGAGTCTGGAGTCACCATGCTGACAGCCTTTCTCAGGTCCCTGCAGTTTCCAGCAGCTGTATTGCCCAATCAGAGGCCTTTACTGGAACTCTCACCCCCACGCTGCTCCTGAAGTTCAGCCCAGCTCAGCTCCTACATGACCCCATATGATGTCATCCTAACTCATCTTGCATTCTGGGATCTGGTTGTAATCTGTCTGGAAGGTCAGAGGAGTTCTCTTTTCTAATCTCCTCCACCTGCTCTTTGGTTTTTGTTGTTTTTTTACTCTGTTATCAAACCAGTTTCATTTCCTGTCGTCTGCATTCAATATCTGTTTTTTTTTTCCACAAACTCAAGTAATTTTTCTGTCACGTAGTTTGAGAACACAGGGCCTAAACAGAGTGGCTGACCAGAGTATGGCACTGGTGTCCTTTTAACAGCTTGAAGATCATTAAGACCACGTCATAGCTCTCCCCGTTGTGAGGGATCCAGACAGGGATTCCTGCAGACGTGCCAGTAGTTCTACAGGATTTGCGCCTGTTTGGACATTTCTATAGTGCCCTGCAGGATGTTTGGCCGTGGCTTGAGCAGTCTTGTCCAGAGAGGTTTGGGTTTGATTACTGGATGGGGTACTGCTGTTGTGCAAGCATTGTTCTTTACCTGAATGCTTCCTGCTCACGTCAGACTATAAAAATGGGTGACGGAATGAAATGGAGGCCAAATATTGAGAGTGTTGTGACTCATCTGGGAAAAGGATACGTGCCAACCAAGTTAATGATGATTAACAGAAAAACCGACCAATTTCTACGCACATCTCAAATCTCCCCTCGGCACACAGCAGCCGTGGACTGAGGCCTCTCCAAATTTCCCCCTGGGGCTGAGAATAATGACCGCAGTTAAAACTGCTTTACTCATCATCGCCAGCGGCGCGTGGTGATGCAGCAGCAAGAGCCGATCGCACAGAGGCCGGCGCGGCATGATACCGACGCGCAGCGAGGACGTCATCGGAACAGACGGCGTAAATGCGCGGCATGAATCACTCCGGCGGCAGACTGGCCGTGTTCAGAGCTGCGTTCTTCCACAACCGCTGAAGGATTAGAGGGTCTTTATAAAGGCCCGTGCAGCTCCGCCGTCATGGTGGGCCTGTCAAGCGGAGCGAGCTGGACTCGCTCTGCAGCTGGAGGGTACCAGCAGAGCTCTGACGGTCTGAATGTGGGCCGTTCTCTCTGCGCATGCGGCTACCTTTGGCCTTGTCTGGGCACCGGGCACAGTTATTCTGTAGTTTGAGTTGAGTAAGAGAAGTCAAATATTCATCGTATGTGAATACTGAGGATGAAGGAGAAACACAAAAGGAAAGAGACGATAATGTGGTGACTGGGCAGCATATCAGTTCCTAATGGTTCTAATCCAGGAACTGAACCGTGCCAGTATTTTTTAATATTCATTTAACTGTATAATTCACTAAGCTTAGCAGCCTTTGTGTGTGTGTGAGAGTGAGTACATGAGCCCACGCATGATGTGTGTGCATGTATGCTGTGTGCGCATTTTGTCTGTGTGTGTGTGTGTGTGTGTGTGTGTGTGTGTGTGTGTGTGTGTGTATGTTATCTGTGTGGGTGTGGGTGTGGGTGCAGGCAGGTGCGTGAACTGTAGTGAGATCAGTCTCCACACCCAGCACATGACACCCTCCTCCCTGCAGCCCCACCCATCCCTAGCGGGGATGAAGGGAGGGGGCTGGATGTTCCTGTTCCTGGAGTTCCTGGCAGCCAAGAAGGGAGTGTGGAGCCTGGTGTGTTTTCCCTCCCACTCCATCCGTCAAGGTGTGCTGCTGTTTGCACAGCAAGGCGGGTCTGGATATGGATATGGGACAAACTAAAGCAGCCGATGGCAGTAGATCGTGGCTGCGTGTGTGTGTGTGTGCACGTGTGTGTGTGTGTGTGTATGTGTGTGTGTGTGTGCGTGTGTGTGTGTGTGCATGTGTGTGTGCATGTGTGTGTGTGTGTGCGCGTGTGTGTGTGTGTGGGTGCGTATCGGTGTGTATGCACTGGAACAGACCAAAGGTTACACAGTGTTCTTCACCATTGTCTCTGCCCTGCCACACCTTTCGGTTTTATTCCTCCAGGGTGCTGCTCTCTGCCAGGTATTCAAACGCTCACACAGGCCATGCAAATGCCCTTCCTCAGCCCTGACGGTGTGTGTCTGAGCCTGTACACCACCCTTCCTGATTCCCTCCCTATCTGGCTTTGCCGACAGTACAACATGCAGACATGGATATTTGATTTAAACATTGTCATACTCTTGCAATGCAATGCCAGTTAGCACATTGTAGCTCAGTGATTGTTAATACATTGGTCTACCAGAACGGTTCTTTCTTTTCTTTGTTCTTTCTTTTACTGTACTTTACATTCTGGAGTTATTTTTTGTACTTTTGAGTGCAACAAAGCCCGATGTTCCCTTACTGTATACAGCATTCTCTCTCCCACCTTCTTTTTCAGTGCCCTGGGTGGGTCCTCAGCTTTGCATATCCCAGCATTTCCTAGTGGAGGCTGCCTGATCGACTATGTTCCTCAAGTGTGCCAATTGCTGACAAACAAGGTAAGGGCTTTATATGTGAGGTTCATCAAGGCCCTGAGGCAAAGTCACCTGATTTCACAGAGGTGTCACTGAGGTCACGCTAGTCTGTGCTTTTATATCTACTTCTTTACATGTAGCTGAAAATGCGTCATTATGCTACTTTCTGCTTTTGACAGAGTATATGTTTTATATGTTCTGTCATTTTCTTCCTACATTTTAACTGTTTAACTGCTGTAAAGTGCACCAATTCACCAATTTCATAAGGGGCTAAGTAAAGTCTAGCATTTAACAGAACCAGGTAGTGATAGCATTCAAAGCTGTGCCTGCGTGGTAGCTTTATGAGATACTGGAGAGTTTGTTTACTGCCCTGATAGGTAGAGAGAGAGACTGTGTGTGTGTGCGCGCTTGTGTGTGCGTGTGCAGCGGTGTGCAGAGCGCACTGAGGAGAGGTGACCTCAGTGCGCCGCATTCGGGTGCAGTGATGTGTCAGGTCGTGTCGGCAGGCTGGCCTGTCTCCACGGCCCGTCTGCTTCGTACGGGGTGCGGGGGACTGACAGGCATGCGGGAGCGGAGGTGCCCCACTCTGTCAGCTGCCCGAGGTGCGGCCCCACCTGTTACGCAGCACCACCTCGCCAGCCCCATGGACACTCTCAGCCGAGGACGGGAGAATAACGAGTCTCTCTGTGATCAGGGAGGCCAGTGCTGTGGTCTACAGAGTGGTGAGGGAGACTAGCATAACTAGGGATAATAGAGGGGTGAGCAGGAATAACATTAATGGAAGTCAGCACTAGGGTCTACACTGATGAGCCAAAACATTATGACCACCTCACCGACCCGCCGAGGTATGGACTCTACAAGACCCCTGAAGGTGTCCTGTGGTATCTGGCACCAAAACATTACCAGCAGATCCTTCAAGTCCTGTAAGTTGCGAGGTGGAGCCGCCGTGAATCTGACTTGTTGGTCCAGCACATCCCACAGATGCTCAATCGGATTGAGATCTGGAGAATTTGGAGGACAGGGCAAGACCTTGAACACTTCATCATGTTCCTCAAACCATTCCCAAACAATGTATACAGTGTGTCAGGGCACATTATCCTGCTGAAAGAGGCCACTGCCATCAGGGAATACCATTGCCATGAAGGGGTGTACCTGGTCTGCAATGAGGTTTAAATAGGTGACACGTGCCAAATTGACATCCACATGAATGGCCGGACCCAGGGTTTCCCAGCAGAACATTGCCCAGAGCATCACACTCCCTCCACCGCCTTGTTGTCTTCCCACAGTGCATCCTGGTGCCATCAGTTCCCCAGATAAATGGGGCACACGTACACGGCCATCCGCGTGACCTAAAAGAAAACGGGACTCATCGGACCACACGACCTTCTTCCACTGCTCCAAGGTCCAGTTCCGACACTTGCGTGCCCATTGTAGGCACTTTCGACGGTGGACAGGGGTCAGCATGGGCACTCTGACCGGTCTGCGGCTACGCAGCCCCATACACAGCAGGGTGCGATGCACTGTGTGTTGTGACACATTCCTCCCATAACCATCATTAAAATTTTCTGTGACTTGTGCCACAGTAGACCTCGCACATCGATGAGCCTTGGGTGCCCCACACCTTGTCGCCGGTTTGTGGTTTGTCCTTCTTCGGACCACTGTCGGTAGGTACTCACCACTGCTGACCGGGAGCACTCTACAAGCCTTGCCGTTTCAGAGATGCTCTGACCCAGTCGTCTAACCATAACAATTTGGCTCTTGTGAAAGTCGCTCAGGTCTTTACTCCTGCCCATTTCTCCTGCATCCAACACATTGACTACGAGAACTGATTGTTTGCTTACCACCTAATCTACCCAGACCTTAACATGTGCCCTTGTTTGGAGATGATCAACATTATTTGGTTTACCTGTGAGTGGTCATAATGTTTTGGCTCATCAGTGTGTATTGTGATGAAAGATGTTCAAGGTTAGAGAGGACAGGCTCAGTCCACAGATCGCTGATCTTAAACAGATATTTTAGGGGCTGTGTTTATGTTTAGGGTATGCTCCCTAACATATGAAGTTAGCTACTTCACATGGTTCAGTGTTTTTCTAGATACAATCTTAAGTTCAAATGCTCGAGTTCTAATAGAAATGACAGCTGCGTAGAATATAACTCATCTTACTTTTGATAATGTTATCAGTCTGGAACTTTTTTTTGGAGAGATTTATGACCAGTCATTAAAGTTTTGACACTTGGCGCAGAAGCAACCAGTGCAAGGGAAATTGTGATGAGAGGCCTGGCTGTGCTCGAGGGCTTTCCTCATTCCCACTAAACCACTTCCGGCCTGTTGCATCATGCAAACGGGCGCCGTGACAACGAAGCACAGGAAGTGGAGCAGGGAGTGTCCCTCTGTGTGTAAGCACACACAAAACGGCGCATATTTGAGCGATGAGCTTCCTGCGGTGTCATCGCTCCCACAGCCGCCAGGAATTCGCTGCATCCAGCCTGCAGCCAATGTGACGGTGCATGGAGTGGGGGGGGGGGGGGGGGGGGGGGAGTGCTGTGGAGGTGTAAAGTTCACTGGTCCACGGTTCCCACATCACCGCCGCGGTGACTAAACAGTCATGGCCTCCCAGCCATGCCAGCTCGTCACAGCGTGAGGCAATTTCCCTGAAGCACTGCCCATTAAAAAGGGCTGAGTCACTAAATGCAGTCTCGGTGGAGGTCTTAGCCATCACAAAAGACTCTCTGGTGTTGAACCAGTGACACGCCTCACTTTGTCTAGTTACACTCTTCACTGTGTGCTGTGAACAAACTGTGCTGTCCAACGTGAGAAAACAGTTCTTATTTCCTGAACGTGGAAGGGAGGGAAAGAGGGAAAGTGTTCTGGATGAGCCAAACAGTTGACATGACCATGATTGTGAGAAAAGTGACCACAGCTCTTTGCAGCCTTTTCACGTGGCAGATCTTCAGTTCGCAATCATGGAATGTCAGGACGTCAGCAGGCCTGTACTTTGACTGGGGGAGCCCAGCTCTCTCTCCGCTCATATCAGATAAGCAAAAAAAAATTCTCATCTACAGCTGGCGACTGCTGATTCATTTAAAGTGACTAACATCCAGTGGGAATGAATGGCCTTCGCCGGAATGCTGTGTGTGAGTACAGGATGAGCGGGGATGTGAAAGGAGAGTAAACAGCGTTGTCAAAGTGCCCTTATCGAGACAGAGGTGGAGGGGGGGGGCTTCCAAAGTCCAAACGCCTTCCTGTCAGGTGCTACCTTGTTTACACTGCAGAGGCCCAAAACTTTGTCAGGCCTGGCATGTGTGTGCATGCCCTCTAATTACAACGTACAGGATTCCTGGCGCCACGGCAGTCGCACAAAGTGTTTTACAGTGTTTGGCATCGTGCATGTAGAAGAGCTCCCGTGGGCTGCCTGTCCTACCCCCTCTGCCAGAGGCTCATTTACAGCCTCCCCTCAGCCTCAGCTCAGGTTCATTTGTAGCCTGTGGTGTTTGTACGCATGGCACCACTGGCATAATATCCCTTACCTTGCACTGCGGAGCAGCCTAAGAGGATCACAGGATATCTGCACAGGAGGGATTTGGCGTTGTGGTTTAAATTTTAAAGTTGCAGCCAACGTAATGTGCTGGCTGCAGGCTGTCACTCTCCGAAAAGGCGGGCCGTTCCTTCAAGGTGAACCTGTCTGCCAGAGCTGCTGATCAAGAGTGCCAGGCAATCCTGTGTTAGAGATCACAAGTATGTCACAAGAACAGTGAGAACAATGCTGTAAGTCAGTATCTGACAATTGGATTCTGCTCCTCAAAGGAAACTCTACAGGGGTGCTGTTTGGCAGTAATAAATCAGTATTGCACAGTGATAAATATGTGTACATGTACCGTGAGCCTGCTTGTCCTCAGTTGTCCTCATTCACAAATGCACATGCACACCTTGATGCTTGTGTTTTCAAAGGCTGTTTCTTTATAACAGGTAAAAATAGACTAACTGAAACAAATGCTTTTCTGTGTTAATGGGAATAACAGCCTGTCCTCCAGCTGCGTGCCTATTTGACTATGTGGTGCTGTAATTCTAGAAAGCCAGGCAGCCTTCCCAACATCTTATTCCAGTCAGGTACCATATTAACGACAGTGGTACACAAACCAAACCAAAACAGAATGATTTTGTATCTGTGAGCTCTAAACTAAGACTAAAGGCTATTGCATTGTACCTTCTAATGCAAAACACAACAATCTGAATACCAGGTACGTTTTCATTTCATTCAATTTTTATTACTCTTCTGACACATCATTTAGGTCCATGTTTTTCCCTTGGTCGCATCTATCTGGGAAGCGTATTATTTCCCAGCCCCTGAGGAAGGGAGTATTGTTCTGCGTAATGCGTGTGATCACGCAGATGACCGCTGACCCCAGCGCTAATGCTGGCTCACTCCGAGCGAACACGCTGTCACGGCAGACATATGCAGCAAGCATGCACCATACATCCGTTAAGGCGAGTGACCTCAGCGCCGCGGAGAGCGGTTTCTGTCTGAAAAATTGCGCACGTTTACAGACGCTTGTAAGCTGGACTCAGAGGCAGCGGAGAATAAAACATGAAGTGCAGTATGTTGCTCCAGTGTCCCAGCCCTGGTCCAGGGACATGCGCTTTGTCCGGGTTTTATTTCTAACTCGGCTCTTACTTACGGATGAATGAGCTGCCAGTTGAACACTGATCTGGGTTTTCAAACACTTGACATGTATGTCCTGTTAGTCATTTGCATGGCAAACAGTGTGTGTGGTTAGCCTGTTTAATTTTCAGTTGTAGGATCTAGGACAGTTTGTTGAATAACTAAGCAAGCTGAATGGAGACAGCTTCTCCTACTTAAGGACCACACAATAAAATGTTGAATGGACTTGTTTTATTTTTTTCTGCTGGCGCAATCACAACTCCCCAACACGTCTCTCTTCAAAGACTTAAACCAGGTTTCAGGAGAGGTCAAACCCAACTCAGTATTCAGTCAACAGCCTTAATCAAGTTTGGAAAAAGCTTCCACATTGTGTTCCCACAGCTAGTGTAGAGAAACGCTGCACAAATCAGACCTGACTAGTCTAGCTTGTGAAACAAAAGCAGAATGTAATTATACCACAGTTTAATATTAAACATATTTGCATGTCCAGAGGCTTATAAATACAGTAGCTTTGTGATAGAATAGTCTCTGTTTGACTGATGCGGGGGATTGGACCTTACCTGGAGAGCATTATAGGTCATTAAGGCTGGATCTGCCCTCAGCACCCATTCTAAATTCTGACAGCCTCTCCTCTCTCTCTGTCTCCTCTCACTCAAGTACTCATTCTCTTTTTCATTTTTTTTTCTTTTGTTCACAGGTACAATATGTCATCCAGGGCTACCACAAGAGAAGAGAGTACATCGCTGCTTTTCTCAGCCATTTTGGAATGTGAGTCTACTGTGTGTGTGTATATTGTGTGTGTGTATTGCGTATCTGTGTGTGTGTGTTTGTGTCTGTGTGTGCGCGCGCAGTCATTGTTAGTGACACAATTTTTGTGTGCGTGCATGTGCGTCTGTGTGTTTGTGCGAGGGCCTCTGTGTGCGTGGGTACATGTGAGTGCACGTGGTCGAATGTGAGTGTGTGTGGGCGTATTTATATGCGTGCAGGTCAGACGAATACGTATTTTTTGTAAGTACATGCCTGCTTGCAAGATGAGATGTGACCCTCTTTTGTCTCTGTATGTGTTTCAGGGGTGTAGTGGAGTACGATGCCGAGGGATTCACCAAACTCACCCTGCTTCTCATGTGGAAAGACTTCTGCTTCCTGGTGCACGGTGAGTGGACTCCCACGCGTGCACAGACACACGCACACAAACACACGCACAAGCATACATACACACAGACACACTGCACACATCAACATTCTGCAGTTCTGCTTCTCTTCTGTACAAACACCAACCAAGGCCACACCCCCTCCAGTCACCCTCTCTTGCCCTGGTTTCACCTCACTTCCTCAGAACCTGGGAGATGTAGGAAGCAGAACCCCTGCTCAATGCACTATAAAGCAGTGTGTTTACTCCTTACACACAGCTTGAAAGCCGGGCAAGGTTACGCAAGTCGATAAAATTCATCATGCCCAGGGCAACATTGCTTCAGAGAGAGCAGAGTCAGTGTAATCAAGGTGTGTGTGAAACATTGGAGCTGTGTTTTCAGTTCCATATCCTGAACCTGTCCCGGATCAGCAGCTGGATTAAGGTCAAGGCGGCCGGGGTCCCTGTTGACTGTCCCTGAGAGTGTTAGCTCATGCCTGTTGTAGACAGGGAGGGTTGAAGTGAGGCTAACCATGACCCCTCCCTCACACCACAGTGGACCTGCCTCTCTACTTCCCCCGCGATCAGCCCACGCTCACCTTCCAGTCGGTGTACCACTTCACCAGCAGCGGGCAGCTCTACTCCCAGGTGCAGAAGTCCTACCCCTACAGCCCCCGCTGGGATGGCAATGAGATGGCCAAGAGAGCGAAGTAAGAGCCCGACCCCTACGCCTATCCCCATTTATACCCTCCCGAATCTGAGCAACGTCAAGGAACACCCCCCACTGCGTATCGACCCCCTCTTCTGGCATGGTGTATTCCATGCAATTCCTCAGTGCCTGAAAAAAACCTGACAACTTTATGCTAGTGACAAATAAAAACCTCTACGTTGCGAGATCAACCTTGTAAGGTCCTAAGACTTGGTGTGGGTTTGATCCATATGCCTTATCAGGCTATATTAAAGTGTTAATTGGCTTTTTCCAAAAAACCTGTGTCAGTGCCAAGTTTAATTAAGATGTATGTGTTTGGTGGTAATTGAAAGCCTCACAACTTGTAATTTTTGAGAGAATATCTCTGTATGCTCTTTAGGTCTGCTTTGAGAGTAAGTTTCAGGGCTGACAGATGGCTTAGCTGCTTGAGAATAAAAACACTTTGTGTTGCATCTGTAGCTAACCTTTTCCGTTGTGCTAAAAGTAAGTAAAGTGCAAGTTGTAATCAGATTTGTTCCTTGAGCAGCACTGCTGGAGTGAAGAGATGCAGTTGTTTAGATTTATAGGTAGACCTCCAGAACAGAATGTATGTATCTTATCTCTCTAATTAATTGCGTTCCAAATAGGCAAGCATTTGAAATGCTCTGAATTCCTTTCGTGCAGTGCCCTGCTAAACACCCATATTAAAACATTCTGTTCTGAAGACTTTGGAAAAAACCTTCCCCCACTTTGTCTTAAAATGTGCACAAAGAAACGTTGAATGTTTGAGCATTGTTTTTTGTTCTCTTTGAAAGTAACTGAAGTGTTGCTGCCCAATGATATTTGAATCAGTATTGTGGTCTGCCCTTCATTTTTTCATCTCTGCCCCCCCCCTCCCTCCCTCCCTCTCTCTCTCTCTCTCTCTCTCTCTCTCTCTCTCTCTCTCTCTCTCTCTCTCTCTCTCTCTCTCATTTAGTGTTTTGACTGTGGCTAAGGACGGCAGTGGTTTTTTTTCCGTGTTCTGAAAAGATGTTCTGTTCTTTTATGTTTTGCGTACAGTGTTCTGGTCATAATTCCATTATGATGGTTTGCAAATATGCCTGCTCTTTATCTGTAGCTCAAATAAAATGCCGCTACAAGTCATTATCTTTCTCTCGCCATCTTTCTTTCTAGAGCCTACTTCAGGAGCTTCATTCCCCAGTTCCAGGAAGGAGCCTTTGCCAACGGAAAACTCTAGAAAACAAATGACAGGCAGGACAACTAGACTGCTTGTGAAACAGCGTCAGTTAGTGTGCACTGAAGGTGTCTGGGTCATGGGAGACTGGATGTAAGCCTTTGTTTATGTGTGTGTGTGCATGCGCGTGTGTGTGTGTGTGTGTGTGTGTGTGTGTGTGTGTGCGCGTGTGTGTGTGTGCGTGTGCGTGTTTGTGAGTAAGTGAGTGCATCCATGCATGGTATTCTGTAAACTTAGGGACAAATGATATAAATGGTTTAATTATCACATCTATGTTGTACATGCTTCTGTGCTGAAGAAATGTTATTTTCACTTTGGTTTCATTGATTTAAGTGATGTTGCTGTGTTACACGCCAGACAGAGAAGTCTGGATGTAGATATATCATACCTGAGAAAACTGAAGTGCTACCAGTAGAAGCAGTATCTGGGAGACAGATTTGGAGCCAGGAGACAGGGAGTGGAGCCATCGCTTCTGATTTGCCATTGTATAACTGGATAGGGTATCTAAAGTAACGGGAAGGTAAAATTACAAGTGGTGAGACTGCAGTTTGATCTGTACAATCCTTAAAACAATCAGTTGTCAAGTTTACCTCAGAGAAATCCTGGGGAAAAATATATTTACTGTTTTCTGTTGCATAGATGGCTTTGTTAGAAAACTTGAAATGACTGCCATGTTTTAGTTATACTTTTTTAGTTCTGTGTCATGATTCTCTACAGGCTCCAGGAGAGACCTCTGTATTGTATGATGGAAGAGACTCGTGTGATTAAAGTTACGAATGTAACCCAGTGTCCTACATCTAAATTTGACACGCTTCCAGCAAACCTAAACATTGCATAGTAGCAAGTGAACTGGTTGAACGGGCTGTCTTCCTGGTAAAAACTGAAATGATACTGCCAAGTTATTGAATTGAAAAACAGAGGAAAAAAAACCCTGGCAGATCTCAGTCATTGATCTAGATAACATCTTCAATGACTGAAATAAAGGTAAAAGACTAAAGTATTTGTATTCTGCAGCCACATCATTCACAGAAAATGCCGTCAGTCTTATTTTGCAGAGGGAGATTGAAAGCCTTGGCTTAATGCATCACCTAACATGCTGTAACTCTCTCCATCACGCTTCCATCTGCAAAGGATTCTCTGCCGTCCTTTTGTCCAGGGTGGAAGTAATTACACTTTTGTTTGGCAAATGAAAGGAATCCTTTTTTACTGTATTCTCTCATTCAGTGGAGGACAGTTGTTGAATGAGGGTATGGGCTTTGAAGGTCAGATTAGAACACCGGGTGCCTGTGTTGGGTGGAAGTGTCCGTACACTCACAAGGTCACCCATCAATGGTGCGCTGCTGTCCGCGGGCTTCACCCATGGACCCCCTCAGTTTGGAGGTTTGAAGTTTGTCCGTATGTTGGCCACAGACCCCCCGCCCCCAAAAGGGTTTTCATTAATTTCAGTGTATGTGAAACACGCACAAAACATGGAAAAATGTATATACATATATGTGTGCATGCACAGCATGTGTTTTAATTTTTTAATATACAGTAATTCCCCCTTATCCGCGGGGGATATGTTCCAAGACCCCCAGCGGATGCCTGAAACTGTGGAGAGTACCGAACCCTATATATAATATGTTTTTTCCTACACATAAGTGACTAACGGGCGGGTAGTGTATACAGCACGGATACGCTGGACAAAGGGATGATTCACCTCCCGGGTCGGGACGGCGCGAGATTTCATTACACTACTCAGAACGGCGCGCAATTTAAAACTTATGAATTGTTTATTTCTGGAATTTTCCGTTTAATATTTTCAGACCGCGTTTGACCACGGGTAACTGAAACCGCAGAAAGCAAAACCGGAAAGTGACAAGGGGGCCCCATTGTAGCTAAGAACAAGCTCATTACTGTTAGATTGAATGTGGCCCTTGGATTTTTCATTAAAAGTCAATTATTATTCCCATCGCTTTCATAAAAGATGAGAGATTGTGCGATTGTGATTTCTTTGCCTAGTTCTATGGCACTTTACCAACGTTTTCTGGGAATTGGGAATACCGTAAACTCATTCTTCTAATGGCTGTTCACATACAGAGTGACAGTCTTTTACAAATGATCACACACCGAATATTGTATTTGCAAAAATATGGTTCAAATGAAGAAGTTATTTTCACACTACAATCAAACAGTCATTACGTGAACCTTCATCACAATGGGCTTTGGATTTGAACAAAGTGACTCATTAAATGTGGCACTTGGGAAGGAATGCGAGTGTAGCAGCTTTGTTATTTGTGTGCTTTGGGTATCATTACCGTGGTCTAAGCACCGTTTGTTTTAGATGTATTTCAGATGAGTAAACAGTTTTAGAGCTGCCCTGACTCTAGTGAACTCGCAGATCCTCCTCGTTCCTGTTCCAAAAACGAGTAATGTGAAACTAGCGGGAAAATGAGCATGAAGACGTGTCACATGCCTTTCTGTACATACCGCAGTCATACGTCTGTGTTTAAAATGACTGCGCGCGCACGCAGGCCTGCTTGCGTTTATGGGTCTGTGCGCGTGTGTGGGTGTTTTCGAGGGCTGCGCAGTTTTTAAATCATTTATGCATCGTGATCGGCAAAAATGATGCATTGATGCATTGATTCACTTGTGACGCAAATCGGAGCAGTCCTACATGTGCATGGTAACACTTAATTTAACATGTCTACTCTGACACGCAGTATGCAATTGACTGGACTGCTAACAAATGACTAGTTGGTAATAGTACATTAATGTTAGACATTAGAAAGAACTCATCCCAGAATTGATAAATTTCATAAAGATTAAGTAATTTGGACTACACTAAATTTACATCCTAGCTTCCTAATTTTATACAGCCAACTGAGTTAGGACAGGTACATACAGTATGTATAGCTTGCCAGCTTGGTATATAGGATACTAGCCTGTTCTAACCAAAGCTTTTAGTAGTTTCGTAATATTAATTTAGTTTGGCTTTGCTACTCCAGAGGATTGGAGTGTAGCTGTTAAATGAGCATATCTGCTTGTTCAGACTCAAGCAGGTCTTCTTGCTGTCTTGTTCTGGTTGTGTGTTAAAAAGGTTAAAGGCTATGTTTCTCCAACAGTCAAGTACATTAGTGGGGCTTAATTCTTGAGCCCTTGTTTTTTTGTGAAGGAGAAGGTAAAGGGTGTGTTTGTGTCCATGTGTCTGTGTGTGTGAGTGTAAAGATGAAGAGAGAGAGTGTGCATTTGCAAGTGTCATTGGACATGACTAGGTGTTCGTGTGCAGGGAGAAGGAAAGTGTGTGAGAGAGAGGGAGAGAATTAATGCATCCCGTTCTCTGTGTGTATGTGTGTGTGTGCATAAGAGAGAGACAGAATGTGTGCTCCTGCTTGTTTTCATCATTAAATATGAGGGTCATTGTCAGGGGTCTTTCTTGGCCTACGGGCAAGCCCTCTGCTATATTTATTGTTGGTAATACAGGAACTGTCATGTTTAATTGGGAACTATAGGGTGAATGTATCTGGGGCATTTAATAGCATCAAGTCTTTTAATAAAATAATTAAAAACAAGATTCTTTTTGTCTTTTTTTGCTCTGCTCCATGTTTCTCTCAGTAACCTTTCTCGACCTGCCATCAAATCCGCTTTATCGTCAGTTGAGTGGGTAACGGCATCCGTTTGAGGGAAGAAATAAAAACTATTTATTTATGGAGAATTTATGAATCCCTCCCAGAACATGGCTTTGGATGTTGTTCTCTTGCACCGATTGGCTTGAAATCTTCTCTTGAAGTCAAAGTGACAACATGCCTGTCTTTGTGTTTAATTATGAAATATCACAATTTCCACTGTATTTAATGATTTATCAGCTTAACGCTGTCACATATACCTTTAGGTGTTCGATTTTGCATGTTGAGTAGTTCACGCAACGTGACTTTTAGATCCAGGACCCCAGGCTAAACAGTCTGCTGATGGACAGGGACTCTGCACCCCTTTGCCTTGAGATTTCTGAAAGCTAAACTGAGAGGAGGTGCACAAATCAAATGCTCCGATCGGCAGCTTCAAATCAATAGTTCCCAACTTAATTCTGCAATACAACTTTGAGTAAATGAGCATCGTTTCCTTAGTGATCAATCCACACAACTCTATTCACCTGAGTAAATTTGTGCTGCTTCTTTGGATCTTATTAACAGTGTAGCTCAAGCTGTCGTTTGAAGCAGTTTTTTCCCTGATTTTCAGAATAGAGGTACTCTAATGTGGCCGTCTGACTGCCAAGTCTGTGCTAATCTTCTAAGTCCACTAATCCTTCTTCATTTAAGCGATCCTCACGGCAGCAGGCCCATTTGACTAATTAAGCATCCCTTGAGAGAGATAATTAACACAATGTTCGTATCCGATAACTGAAATGGCATTACTGGTAAGAACCTTGTTGTACACAGCAAGGGCTGTTACCACTTGCACTCCTAGTTATAAGGTTACACCTAAGCTCATGATTATCAGATTTCCTAGAGTGGTTGTTTAATTATATGTTAGTAGACAATTAGAAGATGCCCAGGTGGCTTGCACCCAAATAGCACTGAGAGCAAGTGAAAATAAGTGCCCATAAAATCATCTGTATTTCTGGAAGCTTGACCTGGATTCGAAAGTGTGCATGTTCTGTCACTCAAATATCATGTATGTGGCAGGAGCGCACAATTTCAGGGCTAGGGGCACTTTTAAAGATCCTTTGTACAAAACAGCCACTCGAGGGAAAGGCTAAACTGTTGTGCTCATCCAATCACACAGCTAATTAGTGAAATTAGGAGTTGGAGCGGGATGAGAGGCAGCGACATTTTGGCACTCCAGGACCAGTGCTGTGCAGAATACTGTAAGGCAAAGAGGCAGTGGCAGCCTATAAAATTACATTTCTCTGAACAGCATAACTTTAGGTTGTGTGTTACTTCCCCGGATTATTACCGCAGGGAAATTTCACTTAGACATCTGACTTCACCAGGGACAACTTTCAGACTTATTTTTCTTCAGAATTATTTCCCTCAAGGTAACTCTTGAGAAAGGGGGAAAAAAGAAAAAGAAAGAAGGAAAGGAAGAACTTTATGGATCCCTGCAAGAGTTGCCCCATTGGGAGCTTTCCACTTCCACTTACATCAAGAAGACGAGGGGAGCTGAAAGTTTAACTCTGGCGCATTAGGAGATGTTAAGCAAAAGGAATGATTGAAAGTCCTCCTGCCATTGCGAATCATCACCTTCCCCCCGGAGACGCCTAAGCCAACAGGGCAGCAGAGAACACAGGAGGTAATCGGAGGGAAACAGGGAACATCTGAAAGGCCTGAATGTGTCACTGGGAGCTCCAGACGCCCGCTCGCTCGCTTGTTTACTTTACCCTCTCCGTTGCGTCCAAATTCCGAAGCTGTCAACCCCATCTATTTTTACAACTCTTTTTATTTAACATATTCCCCCGGAAAAAGAACCGCCCATGCACAAAATCCTTCCCCATTTCTGATAACGGTGGGGGTACTTTGTGTTGCCGCGCTCGCAAATGCAGAGTGACACCGAGGGGGAGAGCAGGGTTGGGTGGGGGCGTAGAGGGAAGGCGATTTCAGCAGCGGCTCGTGGTACGCGGTGGGGTTGTTGATGCAAGCCGAGTTGTGGATGATGAGCTGAGAGGCTTAGCTAATTTGGGAGAGAGCAGGAGAGGGGGATTTTGTGCCTTTTGTTGCAGCTCGTTTGATCTGAGAGGGGGGAAAAAAACGGCCCAGAGATGTCATGGAAGTGAGAGAATTACTCTTTCTTTTTTTCCACATGGAATGAAACTAGGATATTCTAACATTCTCCTCTGTCCCTGGCTAAGATGCTTTTTTCCCCCTTCTTCTTCCATGACGATAACTGCCACTGGTAATTGTTAATTGCTAATTATTCCCTCTGTGCTCTACGCGAGCATAGAGAGGCGGTAATCCGATCAAAGGCGTCCCCGTTCGTCCATGCACTGCAAGCTTTCCGCTTTGTCTCCCAATCGCATTGTTTTGTGTGTGTGTGTGTGTGTGTGTGTGTGTGTGTGTGTGTGTGTGTGTGTGTGTGTGCATGTATGTGTGTGTATGTGTTTTTCAAGGTTTATTTTTGATGAGAAGAACACAGATTTTCCATGTCCCGCAGGACTGAGCTTTGATGATCGATACAAAAGGCAGTCTTTGTACTTCCATTCCGCTGCAGAGCGAATCGCCGAAGGCAGACACAGTCGATTTAAACCTGTCAAGGGTTTACAGAAATACCCCCGCAGGTGTTTTTTTTTTCATTTGGTGCTGGGGTGTTATCGCCATTTATTGCACATTTCAGGGCGATCAATACATCAGTGCCAAATGTTCATCCAAATATGCAGATGGCATTATGTTCCTGAGAACAAGCAGCCACACCTGACTGAGAGTACCAAGTATTTATTCCTCAAAGAGCTGATTACAGGCTCACAGCGTAAGTAATTACTCATTACAGTTGTGTTTGCATGGATCTTGGACTTATGTTCTTGAGCAGCAGGGCTAAGGCTGACATTTTGATGACCCTGTAACAGAATCTTGCCAGGGTGTTGTCCACTAGAGAAAGAACTATCACCTGCATTGAGCTGTGTATCAGCCAGCGGGTTGTCAGGAAGGAATGCTTTTCAGCAGAGAATTTTGTGTCCATGCAGACAGTGTGCTACAGCTGCCATTGATCCTGAAGTCTGCTATCTGATAAAAGCTCTCATTCTTTGACTTTGGCTTCCTGTTCCAGACATCACTGGTACCTCCTCAGTCTAAGGAAAAATCATGTTCCTTTTTGTGTTTATAATAGTAACTAAGATGAGCATAGTCTAGGCTTTACCCCTATTACAAAGTGAGTGTTTGATAATAAATACTATTTCAACTTTTTTCAGCAACGATCGAACTTCATCAATCTGGCTAAAGTGGGCCCAGCGAATTGGCAATAAGGCAGAGTCTCCTCTGCTGTTTCCTGCCCCCCCCCCCCCCCCCGTGACTCCACCCCCCCCCCCCTCCCCTTAATCATTCTCTTCCCTGGGTGACTCCACCTGAGGAACTGTCACTCTGGATCGCGTCCCTCCTGGTCAGTGGCTGTCAGGTCGCGGGACGCGTCTCGGCCGCTAGACGCACTGATAGCCTTGTCAGGTGTAGTGACAGCTCTGACGCGCATACACGCGCAGGTACATGTGATGTGACAAGACCGCGGGTGGTCGGCATTCCGCGTTGCGGGGCACAGAAACAGCATGCCGGACTGTGTCTTTTGGGGCATGTTTAACCCCTCAGGGATCAAATTTTCCTACATCTCTTTGTATCTCAGTGCACTGAAGCAGTGTCGAACCAGCCCTCTGTCTTCGTGTTCCATTATGTGTGGAGGAGGCACTATTATACTTTTTTAGGATGATCCACAGCTTAACACAATGTTTACGTTCTTATAATTTTGAGACATTTGAATCAGCTGGGATTCAAACCTATGACCTTCACGTCCAGAGTTCAGAGATCCAAGCATTACACAACATGCTAAGAAATACTGTGTCCTGTACACATCCTGTAGTATAGATTAGTGTTTCTCAATCCTACTCCTGAAGCCCCCCTTGTCCTGCATATCTTCTATCTATCCTTGCTCTAAACACACCTGATTAGTGTGATTAATATGCTCTTGATTAAATCAGGTGTGCTCAGCTAATCAAAAGTGCCACTGATGAGTTCAGTCAGGTAGGTTGAGCAGGGAAAGATGGAAAACGTGCGAAGCAGGGGGGGCCCAGGAGCAGGATTGAGAATCAGTGGTATAGATGACCTTAATAAGGGTGTCTGCTATGCAGATATGTAATCTTTTTCACATATTGGTCTGTCTGACTGAAAGCAAAGGTAAGGGCACGAAACTGTAAGCACTGCTAAAGACATGGTCATCCAACCCTGCCAAGGCCGCAGAGCAGTCATGTTAACAGCGTGGCAGGCCACATGTGACGACTGCACTGCAGTAAACTGCTGACCCCTATCTGCCCCCTGGTCATGTGGGTCACGCCCATGAGGACAGAAGGCAGTGCTCCTTCAGTGGGGAAGGAGGGGAGGGGGGGGCAGTACGCCGCTTGTGCCAAGTGGCACAAACCCCCCTTGGCAGCCTAATTAAATTTTCCACTTTTCCACACTCGCATTAAGTCTCCATCCAGCCGGAAGGAATGGACGCACCGTAGGAGCAGACCTCCGGAAAGGGCTCTCGGCCCCGCCTCCTATCCCGCTCCTGTCTAGCCCCCATCCAATCGGGGACGGGGATTGTGAAGGGCACGCGAAGCCTCACCGCGCTCACGCTCCTGTCAGCGTTTGATCAGCTGCAGGGATGCTGTCTCTGGTTGAGACTGGGTTGTTCAAGAAGCGTACAAAACAGTGACAAAAAATACAACACATGCAACCAGTCCAGACTTTCATACAGATTTTCCTTCTTTTTAACAATAGGGCACTGACTGAATCTGCATACCAGTACTTCTCTTTACACGTTATATGGAAATTGAATGTAAATAATATGGATTTTGTGTGTCAGTTTTAGATTTTGCATTTAGAATTACATGCATTGAAAGGGAATAAATGTGTCTCATAGCAGGAGCTGAACATGAAGCAAAAAGCCTTTGAATTACTCTGAAGGTAAGGAAACAACATGAACAATTTAAACAGACACATGAAATTATATTTTAAATTGTGACATACATGAATGTCTTTTCAATATAATTTCTATAATATTTAACTGGGTTATCTGATTGAAAGTATATGTAAGAAATAACCTACTTTAGGTATGCATATGTTTTCTCTGTGAAAGGTTTTCAGATGCACAACAAATAACATGTAGGTACTACATACAATTTTACAACATCTTTTTGGAGGAGGGGAGTCTTTCAATACACTGATTAAAAGATTTGTTTATTCAGCATGTCTGATTTCCTCACTCAGGAATGTGTATCAGCATATGACACTGATAAAGGATTTAAATGTAGGAGTGAATTCACAATCAACCTCTCCTGCCACACAAAGGCAGAAACATTTTTACTGCATGAATAATGTCATGCGATGCATGGAGCTCACAACTGTTATTTGCTTCATGGCTGGAACCAGGCTGTATATGCTGAGGCTCGGAATATAAAGCCACTTAAGGTTACATTAAGGTACCACACTGAAAATGGCAGCAAATCTGCTGACATTTGGTACACGGGCAAGCTCCTGCAGGCTCCTGGTTTGCTGTTCTGATGAGGAAAGTTGTTGAACATGGCTGTCTCTCTCCCGCTCTGAGCTGTTCCTGTGTGAACACATGCGTTGCTGTGACCTTGAAAGATCTATTCCAAACAGCACATCCTCTCTTTCTCTCTCTCTCTCTCTCTCATTCTCGCTCTCGATTTCGCTCTCCCCCCTCACTCTCACACACTCACTCGTGTGCACCCTCTCTCACATACTCATATTCTCTCTCTCTGTTTATCATCGCTAGATTCTACGCAAATGCTACACTCTTGATTATGAATGGATTCTCTTGGATTTGATCAAAGTTTTGGTAGCTTCCCTTGAGTTTTCTCATGATTCTTTTTTATGATGGACTCAGAATCTTTGATACTTTGAATGTCACAGCTCCTCAGCAATAGAATTCAGGCAGCGACAGAAACGTTAGGGGACCCAAACAACATGGGCACCCTTGTGCTTGTTCTAGATCCACCAGCATTCCAAACAGCCGGTCTCTCCGACCGGCATTCTCGTAAATTGCACGAGACAGCCACGCTGACAGACAGAGATAAACTTCGCCATTGTGTTCCGCGGCCGTGTTGAAAAGTTCCCCAGGAACACAGATTGATTCAACGGTTCTGCATTGAGGAAAATAAGCAGAAAAACAAAACCAGGTTGAAAAACATGCCCGAGTGAAAAACACTTTCCTTTGTGGTTTCCAATAATGAGAGCTTTTGTTTTGATTAGGCCTCTGCCTCCAGACAAAACAGGAGAGGGAAGAACAAGTGCAGCGGCAATGATGCTTCAGCCTTTACGGGAAGACTGCCGTGGCCACGGAAAGCCTGGCTGGGATCGGCCCTTTGCGCCTGTTCTGAGGTGCTCTTTCTCTCTTCCCCCCTCCCCTCTCTCGTTCTCTCTCACCGGCCCAGGCTGTTTGTTCACTCCTTCCACCGCACTCTCCTTTTTTCCTTTAATATTTCCTCTTCTTTGTTTGCGCTTCGCCGCGACTACGCCATGTTAAGACTTTGTCTCAAGCGAGGTGCATCTGTGACGCACTTCCTTCCATTGCAGCAGGAACAGATACACTCCAGCTACTTACTGTCAAAACCGCAACTGCGGTGTGTGTGTGTGTGTGTATGTGTGTGTGTGTGTGTGTGTGTGTGTAACGGGAAGGTTGGGGGGGGGGGGGGGCTGAAGCTTTGTACCACATGCCAGTCTGCATGGTTGACAGTGCTGAGACCAAGTTGTTTCTTGTTTTATTACCATTAGTGGGGCCAAAGTGAAGGCCAGCTCATTTTATTCATGATAAACCCTGGAGAGTAACATTAGAAAAAAAAATGCAGAACACACATTGCTTACAAGCCCATTCTTCATTCCCCTGCTTGGTTCTGGATGGCAGGTGTTGGCTCAGAGGGAGAGAGAGTGCGGCACCTCAGGTCCCTTGACATCACTTCCCCAATAGAAAGCCCAACGGCATTTTTTTTTCTGTCTCCGTCAATGTACAAACAAACAAACATACGGTTGCCATGCCATCTTACTGCAGGTTTTTTTTTGGACATTTTCAGCCCTGATTTTGTGCTGTCTCTTCGGCAACTGCAAGGCATGTCTCTGCTGCACACGGTCATCATGAGACCATGTCCATGACTGTGAGAACTCTTTCTTCAAACATGTTGGGACAGGAATATTACAGGTATCTACAATTATGAGCTGCCGTGAAATTAAACCACAAACTCTTGCAGCTTTCCAATGAGAGCATAAAAATGATCATTGATTGATGATTATTTTATTTAAGCCGGTGGCCTAAAAATAAATGGAGCAGTTGTAAAGTACATTCATGCACTCAATGTTTTTTTTTAATATAAGGCTGAACATTTAAAGTAAATAATAGATTTACTTAAAGATCATCACAAATATTTTGTTTAGTAGGTTAAAGTTTTTTGGAAATGTATTGAAACCATAGTCCACAGTGAGGGCAAAGGGTCTTATATTTTCTGGTAACACATGTGGTTTGTGCTAGTTTTGAAAAATCACTGCGGATACCTCATCAGGTAAACAATCTAGCGCTGTGTTACACTTTATTTTAATGTGATTGGTCTAAGTGGCGGAAATTTTTCTGAATGTGTTCATGTTCTTCCCATTCTCAGGTTCCCTTCAGGGCTGGAATGTTAAAATTGTTCCCCATCTTATTGCTCTAAATTAGTTGTCAAGGAAACCTGCAATAAAATAAATTGGGGAAGCTAATTTGGATCAGCTGTTCCTGCTATAGACTAAAGTTCACAACACATCCGTTTAGGGGTGAATGTGCCCTCAGTAAGGGCCCCTTACCACTAATTCCACACATGTAATCTGTGCAAGGTTCTGCTGTTCCTCTACAGACTTGTACTCCCAAAAAAACCTGATTTATTGAAAGGACACCTCCCACACCACAGCAGATGAAGGCAGCAGTGTGGATTAGGGTGTAAGGAGTACACAGATGGCAGTGGTTTTGAATCCCAGAAAGGCCACCGTTGTGGCATCTATTGATGTGCTTCAGCTCATCACCACTGCACCTCAGCTCGACTACCCCAGTAAACGTTTAGCTCTGAAAGCACTTGGCAGGTCAGATACGTAGGTACGAGATGCATGGGCACAGAAGGTCGGCCGTTTTAAAAATTTGTTTTGATGAAGGAGGCTGCTGATGACGTATGCGACGGCTAACGTCCGATATGTAAGCTATGCTTTGGCCACTTTTGCGTCACTGTGCACACGTCAGTATTCAGACAAATGACTGCTCCAGACTCGTGAGCTATCAGATTAACCTCCTTTGGATACATATGATATAATCTCGGTCAGGGAGCTAAACCTTCATCTGCTGGAATCCTGCACTGATCACATAGCTCTGCACAGGCAATGTGGTGAGGCAGGCTAATCAAATACCTCCTCTGTGCATGTTTTTTTACTCCATTTTGCTGCACAATCATCAAAAATCCAAAGCATTTTATTGGCACAGTCAGAGCACATGTTACCACAAGCAAATCGCTTGTAAGAATTATTAAAACGGGTGATAATGATCAGAATGTAACAAAATGTTTATTTCAACAAGAAACATCCCCTTGTAAATTCCTGCATCTTATACCCCTTCACATATGCATTCTGTGCTAAACATGCTAAAGCCATTCTTGTATCTAGCCTCATTTCTGCACAGCGAACCATGAAACTATTTCTTGCATCACAAAATGACTTCTATTCCTCAATATCTTTTTTCTTATGAGAAGTACCTCCTTAAACAAACAGGTGTTCAGCTCATTATTGATTTTCCCCAGAAGCTGAAGGCATCTTTACTTGCATGCAGACTGATGGTGATTAGAGTAAGGACAGAGTTTGGCTGATGGTGCCGTGATGTCGCTGTCCTGCTATAAAAACATCCCTGTT
The DNA here is from genome assembly GCF_013368585.1 of Megalops cyprinoides. Lineage (NCBI taxonomy): Eukaryota > Metazoa > Chordata > Actinopteri > Elopiformes > Megalopidae > Megalops > Megalops cyprinoides. The sequence continues at coordinate 17,700,111 of NC_050594.1, read as the reverse complement.
GAGGGAAAATTTGTGCTTGTTCAGGCTCCAGTATTAGTCACATAACTAGAAAATCCTTGTTAACAATACTACAGCTTCAGTCACCTCAGTCCAAGTATAAATATCACAAGATTATCATTATATATAATGATATCATGATGTACATTGTTATACATTGATAGGGGAAATCATTTTCTTTTTCTGTAATCAAAGATGGGAAAATAATTTTCTGATCCTTTACTCCCATACTAATATTTAAAAGTACCTGATTGATGCAATGCCATTGAAATGTTGAAATAACACTATGGTAACCCTTTAGCTTTTTCCACTTTAACCTCACCTTTATCTTAACCCCAAAACAAATTCTAATTTTGTATGCAGTTGTACAAGTATGTACAGAAAAGTGAGACATGCTTGCAGATAAACAGTGCTTATGTAATCATTTGTATTTACTTGCTCACTGCTCGCTTTATGCAAAGTGTGAGCATCAATTCTATGTCTGCCGTTAGCTTTGCTCTGATCTCTAGGAGAAGGTTTCCCATAACTTCCAATGGTGGCTCACTTCGCTGCATTTGTGTTAAACCTTCCACTAGTGAGCTTTCAGCACTGATGCACCTGGTATAGCCCACACAGCAGGGCATGGTGGGAAAAAGCACCCATCTCCCTCCTGCCACCAGTCAGCCAACATTAATTCTGAGCCTGACTGAACATCTTTGCTGTCCATCAGTACGGAATTCCTGTTCTCTGCTCTGAAAGCAAACCAGAAATGCCTTGCACTTATTCACAGAGCACTCTGTCTGCTCTTGCCGTAATCAGTGTATGACTGTGCAGTTGTACCTGGAAAAGGTTCAGTGCACTTGTAGTTAAAGTCTCCACCCTTCCCCCAGGCCTCTACGGCTTCAGTCACCTGCAGTAACACAAAAGATTCTGAAAAAGGGACCTTGTTGCCACTGATTGAGGCACTTAGCAAGGCAGAGATGAACTTGTCTTCCTCATCAGGCCTCATGATGCAAAGAGGGCTAGACATGGCATAACCGGAGTGCTTCCAGACAAGTGTTTCTGGGCATCTTAAACCACATATGCACAATCTTTCTTGTTATTTCCTGTGATTGCTGATTACACTGCTGTGCAGTTCAAGTGTACTCGTTCTAGGGACAAAAAGGCTTTTTGGTTCTACCATATCCCTTAATTGACATTTTCCACCATCAGTAGCAATATTGGACACTGTGACCTGATTTCAATCAAAGAGTCAATGGTCAGTGTTTTAACATAACTAATCTCCCTTATGTTATTTTGTGTTATGATTTTAGCAGAGTTGGAGAGAAACATGTTGACAGGTAAGTGATTCCAGGCATGACACAAAACTTAAGCATATTTGGGGTATACGTTATTCCCTATGGCTTGACAAATCAGCCAGCATAACACAAATGAACACAAATAAAAACTGATATTTCAAAATTTCTGTTTGACCCCTATCTCACCTCTTGACCTGAATCTGGTTATGACCCACTGCCATTCAGGACCCGTACTGGAGGGATATGGGAAGGGCATAATAATGAATTGTGCGTCACTGCTGTACTGTCTGTACCTAAGATGACCATGATCTGTGGTTCCAGAACAATACTTACAGATCAAAACACTTAGTGTTCGCGCGTATGGGCCATTCACGTCCGTACAAGCCTATTTGTCAATGAATATAACCCCCTTTGCGTATCTGTACTGATGAACACCGGTAATGTCCGATTAGCACAGGTATCTACTTTTCCACTACGCTATTTTAGGGGGCGATCGATAACAGTAATAACGTCCATCCCGACGCTGATTCGCCTGACATCCTGCGCTAATTCTGTTTTCTTACTTAAAGGGAGATCATAACTCCGCCAGACGCCGCAGTGACGTTCGAGTCAGCGAGGAACCCGCGTCAGTCTCCGCCCTCAGTGACTCCCGAGCTCTCCTCTCCCCCCTCACAGTCTCAATCATGATGCTAATCCGATCCTGGTCAGCACCCGTGCAGTGATATGCACAGGGCTAGCCGCGTCGCAGTATGAAGCTCCCGCTCAACGAGGAATAGAAGAGTCAGGCACTCAAAGTCGTGCAGTCCACTGTGCCATTAAGTGGCCAGCAGTACATAACATAACAGCTAGTTATCTAGACCCGTGTTTCCCAACCCTGCTCCTGGAGGCACACTGTCCTGCATATCTTCTATGTATTCTTCCTGCTTGACTAAATCAGGTGTGTTCAGCTAATCAAAAGTGCCACTGATGAGTTCAGTCAGGTAGGTAGAGCAGGGATAGATAGAAGATATGCAGGACGGTGTGCCTTCAGGAGCAGGGTTGGGAAACGCTGATCTAGACTATAACAGCAAAAATTATTATTGTGGTTACAAATGTAAAAAGTAATGGTGATAATAGCAATATGCAATACGTATTATTATTATTGTATTATTGTCGTGTTTTTATTCGGCGTGACCATCATTTTTGGTGAAACTGAAATAATGTCATGTTCTGCTTACAACATTGGGTTGAAAGAGCACCCTCTGTGTTCTCACTCTGACTGTTCTGCATGAGTTTAGAAATTTCCCCCAGGTGAGCTAAAATGAAATGCATTGTGACAATGAGATCATGAACTCATCACTGACTATTTGCGTGACATGAAGGGCTTGTGCGTGCACAGAACCGTGTGTAGACCCGAGTTTACGTACTCTTGGCATTTGGGATGTTAAAATATCCTTTACGGTGGGAGAACTTAACATGACCACGCGCGGTGCAGTCTCAGATGTTCGGGTGTTTTTTTTTTAAATTCCATTATCTCTGTACTGGAGGTCACCTCTCACTGAAGGCAAACATTTTGCATTGCTACCATACCCCACATTCCTAACATTCTTGGAAATGAACGTACGACCCGTCTGGGCTAAACCTGGAACTTGACAGAAGCCTGGTGCATCCTGTGAAACATGTCGCCCGGAAATTTACAATAGAGTCCGGTTGGATTCATTGCTCTTAATTCCCTTAAGGGACAACGTTTTCCCCCAGAATGCCCTGTGTGTACACTATGTATTCCAAGCACAATTTCCCGACAATCTCTCTGTCGTCACATTATTGCCTAACCTACTGGTTTACTATTTGTCGCACTGCAGAAAAGAATATGTAGCAATTTTTCATGTTGCCACTATTATTAAAGTAATTGACCAAACAATTATTATGTTGTTGAAGCAGTTACTGATTCTCCATTAACTGTGACAAAAATAATTGAGAGCACTTACTTTATAGATATGAAATTGAAAGGCACGTTAGCCTTGCTGTAATAATAGTTTTGATAAATGTAGCCTAAACATTCACGTTTGGAAATCAGATGATGTAATTCACTGTGAATTGGTGATGTGAATAAATTATTAACATACAGTGATGGATGTTTTTTCACCAAAAAAAAAAAAAAAAACGCTAGAAGCAGGTAGCGTTACCTACACGGATGGTAATGCCCACTTTCTCGAAGAGGAACTGTTTTCGCGTCCTTCATTCGTTGCTTTAAATAATCCATTGGTTGGTCTAGTCTGGACTCAGGATATAGTTATTTTACTCACTAGTATTCGTTTGCTACCGTTAATGTTTTTTATATTCCTCGGTTACGTTAGATTATATTATTTAACCTAAATGATACCATTATCTAGGGCAAGAAGGAATGTGATCATTTTCCATCATATACATCCTTAAATCTGTGTCTGAAGGGACTGCGTCCAGTACACAAACCACTACATCACATATGACCTAGATTTATGTCCTTTCAAAGCACAAAATTCACAGACATGAAGGTTGTTGTCGGGACGTTGACCTGCACGCCGCAAAAAAGAAAAAAAATGTCCATGACGTTAAAACTCGACACCTGGCTCCATCCAGTATGCTGGTCATGACTGGTGGTTTCCGTTTTCGCCCCTCATCTCCCCTTCAAGTAAGCAATGGAGTACCGCCACCCCAACCCCTTTTATGTCATCGCACTCAAAATACTAAAACGGGGTTGAGTTTCCACAAAGTCTCCTACAGTATCAACCTCCTTGTTCTGACTGATAACTTGTCGCTGTGGAGAATTTTAAAAACCACACTGGAAAATCTGATGGATGACTATTTATAAGAAAGGAAAACAGAAGAACAAAGCAGGTGACTTGTAATTCAAGGAAATAGTGGGACCTTAACCTGAGGAACCATTGAATACATTTGTCCAAAACATTTTTTGGCAAATTGTTTTGTTACTTTGTTATTTTTAAGTATCTTATGATAAATGCTAGGTAAATCCATGGACACATGCTGTTTGCCTAAAACTTGACTTTTAAGACAGTTTTTAAGACATACATTTCTGTGAAGGTGCTATCCCCGTAACATAACAATGACATGGCGGCAAAATAAATTAATTCGAAGTGCACAATCAAAGTATAAATTTAATATAACCCCCACACTTAATGCGACTTAGCCCTTGGTCAAATGCTGATCCGTTGCAAGCGCAGTTTTGGCAAAGGTAAGCGAAACAAACAGTCTTAGTGTATGTAATTTGCCAGTTCTGGTATTTAAGCTTAAAATAGGAAGCATAGAAGATTGGATTGTAGTTAATACGGCGTTTATTATCTACAATATGTCAAAATCTGGGCTTTTTGCCTACACTGGTACTTATATTATTCATCAAACGGTGTCTTAATTAACCTATATTTCACACTCCAGTCTTTTGAGAGGCTGAATTGTGTAGGTAACTGTAGTAGTCAGTTCTTTTGGTGACTAGAACCACTATGGTTTTTGCCATTGTAGGATACTTATGTAATAACAGTCACGACCGTAAAATAATGTACACATGTGCTTTGTTTCCTTAAACAACTGTTATAGCACTGTGATCTATGAAATGACCCTGCAATGGGGGACATTGCAGAAAATGGCTTACTCTGTGTATTTATGCCCTCCACGTGTGATTTCCTATTGAACTTAAATTCAGAGTAAGTACTTCAAATACGTCATATCTGAAAAACCTACTAAAAAAATGAAAAATCTTGGTTTAGTAAAGTGGTTTTGTGTATGTTCACAATTGCGCTGGTAACGTCCGTGACAAATGAGGGTTTGCATTCCGTGCTTTTCTGATAAACTAAACTGGTCCAGGGTCTCGAGTTTCATTGCAACTATCACAGCACAGCTCGTGCGAGGGAGGAGGGGGTAACAGTAGTTCTGTATCTAGCGAGCTGTTGAAATGGTCGAGGATTGCCAAAGTGGAAGTTCTTTCCTGATAATCTCTCCGTACTGCTGGCGACATCTATCTGTTCCTCGGGCTACAGATATGGACAGGAATTAAAATCCTAAAGCTCCGGAAAACTTCAAAGAAGAATAATCTCCTCTCCCTCTCTCTCTCTAAGATTAGGCAGCAGTCGAAATAAGACTTCATGCAAATTATGCGTTGAGCTAGAGAAAACATGTGCACACACAAACTCGCAACTATAAAATGCATGGATAAATTTGGAGAGACCTGAAAACAAAAAAAAATATTCAATAAAAATAAAACGACGACGTTTACGTTTTAAAAAAATTGGCTCATGTTAATGAGCACTCAGTACTGAGTGGACACTGGAGGTGCTTTTTATTTTAGAAAGTACAGCATTGATAGATTGCAACAACGTTTCGATGTCATATATAAGGTTACAATTGATCGTCTTAAGACTGTTTTCTAAGTTCAACTGTCCTGTCTACATGGAAGAATAGCTATAGCAGCGGTAAGACCCCCAATGCCCTCGTAGTGAAATTATGTGCAGGGGGTGGGGAGGGAATCCCTCCATTCTCTGACGTTCCTTTACCTAGGAAACCCACACGCGTGTTCTCTGACGCAACTGCCCATTTTTGGCAACATGCGTCAATGGACCAGACCAAGTGAGCTAGACATTTCAGAGTAGGGGTGTTGACATATATTAATTATATTATACACTCATAAATTGCGATATTTCAGAGATAAAATACTAAATATTATGTAAAATATGATGTATATAAATGGAAAGGCAGCAAATGTGTTATTTAGTGCGTGACATGGAAACCCAAGAGTTTAATGATATTCACACTCCCCCATATGGGGGTGTTTAAGACGGTGACGTAGAAAGTTAACATGGCATTGATAAGAAGAGTTGCAATTCAGTATAGTGCCATAGAAGTGAGTCATCCCAACAAGCGGTCGGCAAAATTTGAGAAGAGGAAAAAGCTAGAACTGTTCCAGAGGGACAGAGACAATCCGAAAAAAGTGTGTCGCAACAAAGCGCCTCTTTAAAGTAGAGAACAAAACGTTAGCTTCTGTGACTCACTCACAAATCGGCAACACAGCGCTGTTCGGAGCGAACCGTGGATTTGGCTGCGGAAAGTAGGTGACTCGGTGACTTTGTTCTGATTTTCAAGTTTGCACTAATAGCACTCCAGAGAACTGCGGTTTCAATAATACGACAAAAAGAGACGATTCTGAGAAGACAATCTTTCATTTGTCATTTTTTTCTATACACATGTCATTAGTTAATCGTATGAACGGACATAAAGACCAGAGCCGATAACGTATGTGGAAAGCCTTTATGCTTGTTTTTCTCAGTATTGGTTTTGGTCTTATTTCAGCTGGAAGAAGCAGGATTTCATATATTTTATATACTTTCTTTTTGGATTTCGTTTTGAATTAACACTTATTACTCTCAACTAACCTAGAGGGATTCCACTGTCAGTTTACTCCGAAGTGCTGATCTTTGCACGGAGACATTCTGAGCATCATCGGAGTTCACATCCTCAACTGAAATCTCCCTCTTTCCTGGATGATGTACCAGGACTACTCCGGGAACTACGACACGTCCTCCCGCGGCAGCAGCGCTTCCCCGGCCCAGCCAGAGTCTTTCACAAGCGGCAGCAGCACTATCGGCAGCCCGATCTCTACCTCAAGCTACCAGGTAACGTTGCAGGGAATCCCGTCCGGTAAAATGAAACCGACATAGTTTCTATTTCTTCTTTGTCACTGCGTTACACAAGACACCGAAGCACTCTCAGTTTAAATTGCTCTCTAAATTTAACACATTGCCTTAAATCCACTGGATTTTTAAAAAATATTCGGAATTGTAATATACTTGCTTACTATGTTAATGGCATCATTTAAGATTAGCATTTAACAGAAAGTTCATACTTTCACAAAACCGTAATCACATATTACATTAGTTTATGCCCAACCTGATATAAAATCGAGAATTGGATAATATTTGAAATAGAGCCTATATGGCAATACTTACTTTACTGGGCACTATAACATAAAAAACATAAAAACCCTTTCAATATGGCAAAGTGCATGGCAACTGTCACGTAAGGTTATTGAGTTCGGCACTGTGTTGTAAACGTACTCGTTGAGATGGGGAAATACGCATAACAAGGCACTACATACAATGAAGGTGAAAACCAACGAAAGCATATGGTGGTGCAGAATTCTTGACCTTGCTCGTAGACAGTGGTTGGAAGCTGGTCTTCTCGACGTGGACTACCGATAGTGATGAGTTAAAAGTAACCATAGGGACAGAGGAGTCATCACTGTGGAGGTGATCTTAAATCATGAAACCTTGCACCTAAGATTTAAAGAAGTATTTTACAACAACCCGACTCACTGTGGATATAGTCGGATAATGCATTTTCATTCTACATAAAAGATGTTAACTGCGCAATTTATGGGCTCTCCGACACGTAGTGGAAGAGTACGCGTTTGCTCTGTTGGCATAAGCTTCGCGAGTTGTCCAGTACAAATAAAATAGAACAGTGGGGACGAGTGCGTTGCCAAGACCTCGTTGCGCGAATGCGTGGGTGAAATGCGTAAAGTCGAGTCAACCTTGCATCAGCAAACCAGTATTCATTTACGCAATTAATACCCGGTAGATACCTTAAACATATCTCTACGCTACATTGAACGCCCACTACTATCAATTTTTGTCGGTGCAAGCTAGTTATAGGCATGCATCTATGTAATATTTCAGCACTCATGTTCCTGTTCTGGGGTACCGACAGGGTCTGTAGTCACATACCCACGTGCACAGTTGAAATATTGATTCTCAACTGAAAAGCCATGAATAATACATTACGCCACATTTTTTCTCGAAAGGAAAGTGACAACGTTCTTGGCCAATTATAGCTTTTCCCAGTTCGTAGTTTAATATAATATAACGCCTTTCGTCTGTAACATGGCCGATGCCTCTTTACAGCTGTGTAATTAATGTGTGAAGAATTCCGGTAAGAAGCAATGAAGTTTTTTTATGCTCCACTTGTGTAGAACATCAATGCAAAATTCCCTGCGCATTCCAGATCACACTTGTTTCTCCTTTAATGAGGCTCCCCACCAGACCGAAAGTAAAAATCGAACACCAGAGGCACAGTCATACTGCGGCTATACTTTTGGTAGGTAGCTTGTAGATTGTCAGTATGAGAGTCCACTGATAGACCTTTGTGACGAACGGACAACGGCCTCTTGTGTTCCTCTTTTTATCTTAAACAGCAGAGTATTCAAAAGAATGGTACAAAACAAGGAAGCCTCCACGCTGGAGGGACTTTCCGCGTCAAAAAACTCTCGTGAAAATCTACCTGGGTTCCTTTTCAAAATCCCAAACGAATAGTTACACGACCTTTTGCAAAAGATTGAAAAGCCATTGCATTGGTAGTGGTTTCAGTCGATCTACCGTCAGAGATCTGAATCTCACATTAAAGCTGTAAAGAGACACCTAGTGGTTGGGGCATTTATGACAACGGAACTCACTGAAAATGACAGACAGCCGTCACACACCTCTCCTCCGTATTAACATTTAATAAAATACCTTTACAAATGACACTGAAATTGTGTTCTTTGTAAAGTAAGGGGGTACTCCTTGTGCTCCTATGTGCCTCTGCCTCAACACCATAAGATGTGAGTGAGGCTTATAGTTGCACAATCTGTAGAGGCCTTCAAAGAGGGGGCTCCCAAAGGGTTAAATGCCACAGAGCTCATATGCTTTGAGTCCCCGGTCATCAGTTGCATAAATGGCACTCTGAATGTTCAGAGGAGAAAATTAAGGCTAACACATTAACACAAAGAAGCAATAGTCTGGACCTGTTCTTTTATTTTTAATTCTTAAAGAAGACTCCTTTTACACTCCCTAGACAGGGAGTGCTGCATTTATCTGTCTGTAATTTAATCAACACAAATAGGGCCCTCTGTGTCTCTTCCCCCACCCCTACCTTCCTTTACCCTGATGGGTTGCTTCATCTGAAATGGAACCATACCTGAGAAGTACACATTACCCCTGACTACAGACTACAATGCACCCTCTGTGAGGCAAATGGGAAAACAAGGAGCCATGGACCTCAGTGTGATATGGCACTTCTAAAGATGGAAGTTGTGGTTTGATAACTGTGCAGAGAATTCAAGTCCTACAACAGCACGTCTTAATAACTCAGACGTATCGCTTTAACTTACTTGAGTAAGCTGTGCAGGACACTTCATTACGTATACACGCTAAACCTGTCCCACAGGGTGGCATGGACCCAGCCTCATCAAAGTCTGGGGGTCACATGGGCACTGCTGACTCAGATATTGACAGAGGTTGGCGTGATTAGGGAACGGAGAATAAAAACATGCTTCTGATGCGCCTCTACCAGCTCCCCTCAGGTTTATTTGAATGTTCTGGTGTGGAATTTCCTCCAGATGTTCCACTACTGTACCTACAACTTACCTACTTTTTTTCTTATATCTCTCCTCCATTCTTTGGTAATTGTTTCTATTTGAGATAATTTTTGAAGAAGGTCTGGCAATCACAATTTTATGATAAATGTCTTTGTTTGTACATACTCGATCTTCATATTCATAGAAACAATTGCCAACACTCACATTATTAGTCACTCATTGGTTATCAGTGCTCACATTATTAGTTAATGCTGCTGAAAAACATTCATCATGAAATAATATTTTTCATAGGTTGATGTTCAAGTCCTTAGATATTCCTCAGCCCAGGGACCTGGAAAAACAAAGAACTTCAGTTCGCTGGTACATAATCAGCAGGTTGTTCCTGAGACTGGTATTTTAATCTCATCTCCTATCTGCTCAGCCTGCCAGCATGTCAACTCCAAGAAGCTGCCACTCGGCACAAGCCACACTCACTGTCAGGCTAAAGGGCTCCAGACTCTATTTGACAAGAAATATGGAGAAAATGGCTTTACACACGACTGTGAAGAGACACCAAGTCACCCACAAGGCATATGGTCTTGCATACAGTGATAAAGTGACTCAACATACTGCAATATTTTTAACATTTTGAAGCTCGCCGAATGCAATAGGATGGGTCTTTAGAGAAAGCTTTGGAGCATTCCATCTGTAGAGTAACGGGACTCTTATTTTTGGAATAAGAGGCCATTTTTTCCACTTTTCCATCAAGTTCATTCAGGCATGGGTGTTATGCCCATTCTCTGCAGTACCAGATACAGACTGCCATGGTATTGTGTCTGAAGCAATATTTTCAGTGGCCAGCTAAGAAATATCTCTATGTGTTCAGCAGTAATTATGCCCACTCTCTGCTCCAGCATCACAATTGTGTGAATGAGGTGGCAGTGTAAGAAATGCACATGTTTAAATGTACCCTTTAAACATTTATTTAATGAACCTTTTTAATGAACCAAGGCTCTTTTTAAAGCTTGGCTCCAAATGTGCTCCAGATGTTTTGAAGCGTGCAGGTTTAAGTGTATTCTTTGGGCAAGAACTGTTTAGTCTGTTTGTGTCTCAGTATACATTTAATCACATTTCTGCATGACTATTTTTTCACTTTGCAATATGTATTAGTTAGAAAATTATTTATAGTTTGATCGGTCGATCTATAGAACGCGTCTTGATGCTGCTTGGCAATTACATGGTCTTTTCTGTCACATCGCTGTTCTTGAGTCCACGCATAGCCGTAAATTAATCTAAAATGTATTTTTGTCTGGATTTCATTCATGTCTCCCTCGTCAATCTCCTTAACAACGCAAGCTACTTGGTCATTTGGAAGTGTTTATGGAGGCGTCAGAGAATTACTGGAAGTTTGCATCATGGGTTAGTTTTGCAAGGACGCCTTTTTTGGAGACAGAGACGTTATGTTTGCTAAAGAGCGGAGGCATTCGTTTCTACTGGGATAGGTGGCCAAGCCCCCAAATGCGGGGGTAACTACCAGGAAACAGACCAGCCTGCGTGGACACTTTTTTCCAACTACGTGCGAGTGCGCACTCCCTTGTCCTCTTGCTTTGACGTGAGACACACGATACACAATTCTCGGATTTTGATTCTCCAGCGGAGAACAGCGCCTGTGTCTGTGGACCTGGTTATCGAAGGACGGAAGAAAATTGCATTGCACAACAACTGTGCTAACGTCAGGCTTCTGAAAAAGGCAAACAGTTGCGCTTTCGTAATGATCATGAAAATGAGATATGCAGTGTTTTGTATTCTACCTTTAGGTCTTGGGTTAGAGCTTCAAAACTGAAAAGCAGTACGGTGAATCAGTAACAAACATTGCCAACTACCGCCAGCAGCATTTAAACTAGAGCATGGGCTCAGTCTGGGTATCGTATTATCAACCAACAGTAATAATTGCTCAATTATATCAGCGCTAAAAAGTAAAATTGCATAATAAGTTGATAGTGTTGATAGACCTTATCGCACACGGTCCTGTGATCCGCCTGTTTCGTGTTATTGGTGATATCCCCAGTTTACCGTAAACCCGCTTAGATCAACTTCCCGTCGTATCTCTCCAGAACAACTACACGCATACCATTGAGTTTTCATTGCTGCCTAAGCTTGGCGCCCGGAATGTGTTGGCCGGGGTCCCTGCTTTCATCGCTAAATATATTACCACTTCCCTCTTTACTGGAACTGACCATTTAAGCGTCTGTTGCATACCTCAACTTGAATCAGCGCATGCGTTTGCCTACCATTTACACATATTTAAATGTGGTAGGCCTACGAAATATATAATAGCCACACATCTGAAATATGTCAAACGATCAGTGATGGTACATATTCCGCAACAAAACACATTAAAGAAACACTCTGTTGGCAGTAAATGTCGATATATTACTCAATATATGAAGGCAATGTGTAGGTACGGTGTGAAATGTGTGAATAAACAAGAACGAGGTCATACGAACTTTTTCCTGAAGAAGATGATGATTACTATGGATAATTATAAAATATTATATATATATATGTAGCTATATATTTGCTATAGACACTAGACATGCTGTGACATGGCCAAGGTGCGGGCAAGTGAACTGAACCAGCTGCTCTGGCAATTCGTTAGTGCCAGGAAAGGGTAGAGAGTTGTGCTCAACCAGTGAATAAACATTAGAAACTACAACAACTGACGAGGCAGGAGCAATAGGACCAAAGAACTAAAAGTTTCTGAGTGGCCGTGTTTCTGTAACTTTCCGTGGAAGGTGTTCAAACCCTTAACTGTGACTGTTGCACCTGGATTTATAGGTTACTGGAATTTTTTTAAGTGAGGCTCAGTCTGGTGGCTGTATCAGGGACAGCATTTTCCAAAGAGGCATGTCCTTCCACACAGTACTCTATGCTTGACTGTCCCATTACATCAAAGTGGCGAGAGGTGTGATGAATGTGGGTGAGGGTGGGCTTTCCCGTGATTCATGATGAACGCGTCATGGTACCACCCTGGGGCTAGCATGCAAACCTGGACTGAGGTGATTCATAGGGTTGTGACTTGTGAGGACATGAGGTGCATGTCAGGGCCACAGACTGACAGACACTCTGAGTTCTGTTCTCTTGTGGTAAAATGTATGTTGTATGTGATAAAGAATTAATGGCACAGGGGGCAAGGAACTGACCGTGTCACTCTCCTCTCTCTCCCCATCCCTCTCCTTCTACTTCTCTCCTTCTTGCTCTCTCTCGCTCCCTCTGTCTCCTGCAGAAGTATAGAGTCGACATGCCCGGCTCCAGTAGTGCCTTCATCCCCACTATCAATGCCATCACCACCAGTCAGGACCTGCAGTGGATGGTCCAGCCCACGGTCATCACCTCCATGTCTAACCCCTACTCCCGCTCACACCCCTACGGCCTGCCGGTCTCCAGCGGGCCTGGGCTCCTGGGCCACACTGCCCTGGCCCGGCCGGGAGTCATCCGCTCCATCGGAGATACCCGCGGGCGGCGCAAGAGAGATGAGCAGGTGAGCACCATGAATGACAGCTGTCAATCAGGGGGGAGTCAGACACTAGACCGGAGACATTGAAATGAATCTAGACTTTAGCCCTCCCCCATAACCGAACCCGTGGCAAAATTGAATGAGCTGGCTCCTCCTCAAAGCATGAACTCAGAGCTCCCCCCTTGTTTATTTTATGGTTGTGTAGTTTCAATTCAGACTAAGGGAGTCATATTTAAACCTGTCCCTTAAAAGCCAAAAAAGTAAATATGGAATTTTGCATTATTCACGAATGAGTTAAAGGCTGTATCAGGCTAGTTTTTGATCCAGTTGAATCGAAGCTTTACCATACGAAAGCAGGATCTCATCAAGCCTGCTCATGTATGTCCTGCTCAGCTGTCTGAAGTGTGCAGTGGCATGCTTGGTGCATTATGCAAGCAGTCCTAGAGGAAACTACCAGATGTATAACTACTGTGTCTCCGTGACTTACAGTATACACTGCTCAAATCCAAACATAGCAAAGTGTCTCTAGTTTACTGTACATTATCCAGATTGGGAAACAGTCCATTTAGACAATGTGTATGTGTGTTTGAAAGGACGTCTCTCTCACTCTCTGTGTGTCCTGTGCCCTCAGCTGACTCCAGAGGAAGAGGAGAAAAGGAGAGTCAGGCGTGAGAGGAACAAACTGGCTGCCGCGAAGTGCCGCAATCGCAGGAGAGAGCTGACAGAGATGCTCCAGGGGGTGAGTTTTACCCAAATGTGTTCCCCTTCTGGCGCCTGACTATACTCAAAAAGCAGTGGCTCCTCAATGGCTTTGTTCCATGTGTCCTCAGGACGCCACGGTCTACCCTCACCCACTGTAGAGCTGTGGCAGGAGGTTTAGTTCAGCTACATGCAACTTGCAAACTCTGTCAAAAAGAGAGGCTTTGTGATATCCAGGCATCACATATATGATAGCACACACATCCATACAAGCAATTACACACACAGGGAACACAGTGGCTCCCTGAGAATTTCCAGCCCTGTTTTAATTTGACCACAGACGCAGGAACATCACAGAGTCCTGGCCCAGTTTAACCCCGAGGCTCGTTCTAGTGGAGCCTCCAACAGCACTGTGCCATTTTTATGGGTTTATAGAGAGTCGACTGTAGTCTGGTACTCCTGGTAATGGCAGTCACATCCAGCCAGGCAGACGGCAAAGGCTCTAATTGAACTAATTAGCTCTCTTACAGTAACGATCAGTCTGTCAGTCAAAGCCCAGGGAGGAATGTGCTGCGGGGGGTGCGGTGGTGAATGGCTGATATTGTGTGATCAGCCGCAGGGCTCCACCACCCACTTACTTCCGCCCCCCCCTGCTCTCCACCCCCCCCAAACTCCTGACACACTCCCTTCCTAATAAGGAGCTGTCACAGTTCAACAAGGAGGGGCATTCTACCTCCTTTCCCCCCACTTTGTGGTTTTATGCCCTTATTTCCTTCTTCCTCATTCCTCTGCTCTCAGGTCAGATTGCTCAGACAGACTGCTGCTTATCTCTGACCCCCCCCCCCCCCCCCCTCCCGTCTCAGTTTTAAACTTCCCATTGAGGATATTCTTTGTCTCTTTCGCTGTTATTCATTACGCTTAAGCGTGGACCTTGGTGTGCCCTTGGAAATATGTGTTGCATCATAACTCACCATAGAGGTGTGGCATTCCTTTTTTATCACAATCTGAGTAATGTTTGCACAAAGGTGTGCCGTAAGTGCTGCACAAACTTGATTTAAGAGTGACACAGGGGGATTAAATCATGATTCCTGGTACATTCAGGTTGGACGCAGGGCTTCACCACATATATAATACAGGTGCTTTACCCTGTTTACCTTACCAGTTTACAGCTATTGCAGGTATTTAGCTGGAACAACGAAAAACTTCAAATATGAGATGTTATAAAAGCAATAGCATACAGCTCACTCTTGTGGCACAAAAAGAACAGCACAATCAGAATAGAGGACAGATAATTCTTTTAATCCCTGCTAGGCAATGTTTTAACAAGACTGGAACAAATGGCTGTGCAAGTCAAACACAAAGGTGAATGAACCTCAGTGGATTTTACAGCTGGCCAGTGATATGTAATGTACCAATATGCTGGAATGACAAAAATACAGTTATCAAGCATTGAGTTTGCAAAATTCCATTAACTTTCACTTTGTACCATATGTTATAACAGATCAGGCTCATTGTTGCAGTGGAGGAACCCATGTGCATAATAGTGATAATGGCACACAAGCTCATTACTCATTTTTGTCTAAATATTTTGACCCATTCTGAATTACAGCATTTGTATATTTTGAGGAATTTCTTTTATGGCCACAAGGTGGCAGTATAATACCTTGTAACAGCTGAGTCGCTCAAGCTAATCTGTGGTTGTGTTTATACATCTGCAGGAGACTGAAAAGCTGGAGGAGGAGAAAGCTGACCTTCAGAAGGAGATTGAGACCCTGCAGAAAGAGAAAGACAAGCTGGAGTTTATGCTGGTGGCTCACAACCCTGTGTGCAAGCTGCCCCCAGAAGAGAGGCATCAGGGCGGGCATGGTCAGCAGTGTGCACCCCTCTCCCTGTCTATGCGCCCGAGCATGGGGTCCCGCAACTGCCTGAACACCCTGAACCCAGTGGTGGTGAAGCAGGAGCCCCTGGAGGACGATGAGGATAAGCCCCAGCGCTCCGTCATCAAGCCCATCTGCCTGGGCGGGGGCGCTGGGATGTACTGCTCCGACGGGGACAGCCTCAACACCCCCGTGGTGGCCGCCTCCACCCCGGCCTCCACCCCCAGCGCGCCCAGCCTGATCTTCACCTACCCCAGCATGCTGGAGCCGGAGAGCCCCTCGCCGTCCTCGGAGTCCTGCTCCAAGGCCCACCGCCGCAGCAGCAGCAGCGGGGACCAGTCGTCCGACTCCCTCAACTCGCCCACCCTGCTGGCCCTCTGAGCGGCACCGTCGGCAGGGACCCGAAGGCGAGGCCGACTCCTGGGACTTTCTGATGGCCCCAACATGGAGGGGGGGGGGCTCAATAAACACAGGACTCTTGCGACGTGTGGCCAACGATACGCGCTCCCGACCTCCCGTATTCCCCAATCTGACGCAACAGTAAACCCTCAAGGGCTAAGGTGTTTCTCGCTTTTATTTTCCTGACAGTTTAGTGTGATTTTTTTTATGCCTGCACCATCCAACATCATCCTGTATTTCCCCCAACACTGTGGTTACTCCCAAGCTCCAGAGCACTTTTCAACTGGTAACCTGGGCAGTGAGAATCCTCACTGAGGAAGAGGAGGAGACTACAATAATCCCCGAGGAGGAAGGAAAAATGGACCCCTTTTTTTTTTGGTCTCCACCAAACTGACTCCAAAAAACAAAGCAGTTATCATCCTGTGCACAGGTACTGTTCTGGAATGGTTACCTCCAGATAAAGCAGCAGGAAGAACCTGTGGAGGGAAGGAGGTGATGTACTGACGAACTGATCCCCTCCTCGGAAAGCAGGCATCACACGGACACTACACTACACGGAAGCCCAGGGAGGGGAGGGGCAATGTGTTTGTACCATCTGTTAACATTATTGTTGTTTTTATCTCTTTAGAACTTCGAAACTGTATTTATAACCCAGAGTTTATTCAAAGCCGATCATTTTGTTCTGTGTTCTGCCGGTGTCGTTTCTCTTGACTCTTTATCTCGGCTTCTGCAAGGTGAACGCTGTGTTCACTGGAATAGCCTCCAGGTTTAAATATCTGAAAGGAGAAAAGCCAGATCATTTTTTAAAATGCCTAAAGCCACAACACATTGCTTTCTGTAACTGATACAGAACTGGGAGCAGATGTGGGAAATCTTTGTAAATGTTTATACTAAAGGAGAGGGACTTTGTGCTACTTAAATCTGTGTCAGGGATTTTGTCTTTGTATTTGTTTTTATAGACACCCTGACCTACCTAAGCATTATAAAGTACAATGTGGCTTAAAAAACAATAATGCAAGTGTTTTATTTCAGAACTGAATGTTCCAGTTCATTGATTTTCATGTGTTGCTCTTTCATAGGAGAGTGTGAGAAAGAAAAGTGTAAGTTTAAATATTGGAGACACTGGGTTTACCTGGATGAGAAAGCAATGTGTTGATTCTCTGTCCTTTTCTTTGGCATTTTGCATATTTGTGGACCCCACAAGGTATTCAGGCAGGCTCCCCTTAAAGAAGAGATTCTAGTTTTTGGCATTGTGGCCATTTTGGTTTTACAAATGATGATATAAATTGCATCTCAGCCATAGAGCTTCTCCTGTTAACATAAGTTCCCCAAGTGGCAGCCTTGCCTGCCGCAAAAGGGTTCAGATGCACTTTGTGTGTGTGCATGTGTGTGTGCGTGTGTGTGCATGTGCGTGTGTGTGTTGGAATTACAGGAGAATGGAGAGACTCCTGCCACAGCTGGAATGAGAAGGATTTAAAAACAGACTAAGGATGAGCCCAAGTGTATAAACCCAGGCAATGAGACACGAGCGTATCTCCAATGTATTGTATCATATAAGCCTGGTTTGGGTTTAAAATGGTTTGGACTGGGTGATTTTAATTTGTTTTTGTCTTTTTTAGGAGGGTGGGGGTAATGGGTATAAAGCACTGAAAAAGGATCCAATTGCAATATTCAGACAAACTGTTTACTTAAAACATTCCTCAGAGGGACAAGAGGTTCCTCTGCTGAGATCACGGGGTAGGAGACGGACTGAGCTCTTTGTTGTGCTGGATGCAGCAAATTGACTTTTTTGCGAAAACTGCTGCTGCTGCTGACTTGTCTTGACTTGTCTTGAAGGATCACTTGCGTAGTTTTGCTGGGAGCCTCAGCATCTGGTGACAGTCTTAATATATAAAGACAATATGTGTGATGTGATCTCAGAACAGTGCCCCCCCCCCCCCCCCAAATATGCGGAGAAGAGGATCACAAGAGAAAGAAACAAATACCAAAAAAAGATATTGTTGGAGGGCATCCAATATGTTTGTCTGTCAGTCTGTCAGTCCCATAGAAACATGTAGGAAAGCCATTGCAACTGTAGATGTAAAAGTCTTCAGCTTTTCACTTCTATTTCCTTTTTTTCCAAATGCTTTAACTATTAAAAAAACAAACAAACAAAAAACAGCAATATGTATGGCAGTGTTTTATTTCATAATTTAAATAAAAAAAGAGTCTAAAAAAAACTGGTGTTTTGGATAAGTGTATTTTGCTCGTTCAAAAGTGATGTGATGGACTGTCAATGAACATTCTGGTCTATCCAGGTTGTCAGTGGAACCTCTGTTCCTCTCTGTGTACTCAGCTGAATGCACAGTTTCCTTTTACAAAACACCCCATAACGTGTTCCTCGTACCTGAAGTATAAGTAGATTCAGATTGCCTTTTTAATTTTGGTGGTACTATCTGGAAGGTGCAAAGAATAGGAAACCATCGGCACCATGTCACGCATGGTCCCCTTTGGTTTCAGCCACCATCCTAAGGTTGCTGTAGTCTGGCACTTTCCAGGTTTGGCCATCAGAAGCCATTTGAAAAGTAGTGTTAAAGGCTCAGTTGTGACCAAGTAATGATGTGCCATTTCACTAACTCAATACTGCCAAGTAAAACAAGTAAACTAAATAAATGAGGAGCATTCTGTATTGTAGTAGATTGTGGACAATGTCCATTACTCATTAACCTGTAGGCTCTGTTGCTCTTTTATAGGTTGATAATGGACTACAATTGCATGCAAACCTTTGGTTATGATCACCCACACAATAAATCAACCCCAGCTCCCACTGAAAGCCTTGTGCTCCTGTACACATGATTCTGAAGGATACACGGGTTATTTAGAGTGTCATACCTGATGAAACCATGTGCCCGGTATGTGTGTTAAGCTGGGCTGGGAGGCAGTGGTGAAGGGCAGCTGTGCATTCAGCATCTGTATCTTGTCTGTGATTTGCAGGGTGATGCTGCAGTTCATGCGATATCTTCAAAACTGAATTTCTTTCCTTTCCAAGTGGCTGTGTGTTGTTGAAATCGTTTGAAACATTGGAATCATTTCCCTTTAAATATGTTCTGTACATGGACTTTTTTGTCTGTTATGCTTAGTTATTGCTTTGTTTTGTAATAAATGATCAAAAGCGATTTTTTGTGGTGATTGTGTCTCCTAGATATCGTGTTTTGTATGTGTGCCATGCATACAATCATACACTGCTCATATTGTAGGAAACATGAGAAATTTCCATTCTGTTTTCCATGTAAATATTAAAATTAGTCAAAATTATTATTTTTTTTCTTCTGACAGAAAGTGAGGTGTGAAAGTAAAAGAGACCTGTAATTACAATAATAACTGGCACCTGTATAGAGGCTATGACCTGAATTCACTTTAGAATGATTTAACTTGCACGAATAGGTTCCAACTCTGGAGTGTATAGGACTTTCCATGAGGTCCTTGAGTAGTATTAAAGATGAATTGTGGCAAACTACCATTCCATAACTTTATATTTGCACTTCCATACAGTCACCATACAGTTTGGCTTCAAACTATTCACCAAATTCATTGCCATTAGAGATCATTAGAGATCTCTAACACATTTAGTTTGATCTGCATGTGCTAGAGAATTAAGCTGAATTGCAGCAGAGGAAAGTACAGATGCTGCCCTCCTTAGGACAATCAGCAATTATGTATCACCATGAACTCCTTGTCTCCACAAGTTTTAATATATTATCACACAGTTATGCACACCTAAGAGTTTGTACAGCTGATTTGTAAAATAATCATATATATATATACATATTCTGATTCTGCTCACAAAATAGTTTTTGAACTCACTCTGAACTGACTGTTACTACTATATTACTGTGTGGGGAACCATTAATCATTCTACTACATGCAATGTGATTCACAGTGGTTTCAGTTTATAGAAGTCATCTTTTCGGGAGTTGCTAACAGAAAAGAAGAAAAGCAATGTTGTTCACAACATACAGACTTGGGGAAGCAACGTAAAGTTCAGGTGCCGTGCCAACTATAACTTCAGTCGACACAACCTTGAAGCTGAGCAACATCTTTTTCCACACTTTTTCCATACCACACTGTATGAAGAAGATGCCATTGACTGTTTCACGATAAATAATCAAGGTTTAGGACAGATTGTGATTGCTTTATGATCTTTTAAAGGAAGTCAGAAAACACAAGTGCGAACTTCAAATCTTGTGGACATGTTGTAGTTGAATATATTGTAAGTAAATGCATTACAATGACAGATAAATTGCACACAACATCAGACGGTGATGTTTCCACAATGAAACGCATCGGGATCGCCTGTAAATAAAATGACCACTAACTTGCAGTTATTAAATTTAGTCGCAAGATGGCAGTGTTTATTTTTCTGTGCGAGAAGTACAGCGCTCAGCAAATTCGACAATCAGGCCTGTTATCACATTACATACATGCAACACGCGAATTGGTCACATGTGACGTCCAACGTCAGTGTTATAATTGTTGATTTGATAATCTCATCCGTCTCAAAATGCGTAAAGATGGCATCCGAAAGACCATTATAGTTTCGCAAAAATAAAGAAAAAACTTTTGCATATACATTTATTCATTTAGCAGACGCTTTTATCCAAAGCGACTTACATAGGTTACAGTTCTTTACAATGTTATCCATCTATACAGCTGGATATTTACTGATAATTCCTATTGTAGAGAATGCCTCATCGCTCTACTGTTGTGCTCTTATATTTAGATATCAGAATGGTTTCAAGTGTCCGGCAAAATTGCAATCATGTAAACATCTTGAGCTTTCACACAATTTATTCATTTTTCACCTGCCAAACCACAGAGGGATATAAAGAACTAAGTGTTTTGGAAAGATTTAACTTCTGGGTGAACTGTGATGTTTAATGAAGTAGTGAGGTAGAAAGTATCCACTTGTATCGATGTGCGTCATGGATATTGTGATCTAGTAACACAGATAGTAGTGTATGTACTTGACTTCCCTTAGTTTTCTTGCCTGTCTAGTTTCAGACAGGCAAGAAAAGCACAAGTTAACTCATGGTAGTGCTTGAATGGTGTTGTGCTCAACCTCACTGGTCTGGGAGGGTTGTTTACCTGGGCTGACTCAATCTGTTGCTCATTTAACTTGGATTGACACACTTCTGTTCTCTTGTGCTAGAAATCATTCTATAAATAAATATAATGTAATGCAATGTTTGAACTAGGCCATTGATTGCAAGAGTGCTGGGGGGGGGGGGGGGGGGGGGGGTAGTTACCTTTTTCCCTGCTTTATGCTGCCACCTGGTGGTTCCTGGAAACATGTCAGCTAGTGCACATAATATTTGAATTATTTCACATTTGTTTAGCAGACATTACAATTGTAAATGTTATCCACTTATGAAGCTGGATATTTAATGAAGAACCTAAGGATATGTAAGTACCCAAGGGTACAGCAGTAGCTCACCCAGGAATCAAAAGCAACCCTTGGATTATCAACCCTGCCCTTAACCACCACACCCAATTCCTACTGAATTAAAGTATGAAAAAGCTGGCCAACTTTTCTCACAAAACAGAAGAAACAAACTTATAAACAAAAACTAATTTTAAAATGCAAACAAAACAACCCAGCCCTGGACACAGCCACCACAAACTGGTCACAAAAAAATATTCTTCCAGCAACAGCCACACCTATATTTAATGCGCCTTTAATTAGGCAGGTGTGGCCCATTAACAATGGCTGGCTTCACTTGCACATCAGAAAATTACATTGAACAGGCAAACAATTAGGTTTTGATGCAATTGATGAAATATGATCTGATCTCAGTAGGCTTGAATTGGATAGAAGAAGGAGGGCCCTTGAACATTTAACATTTTAACGATCAACAGGAACTAACAATTAACACACAATGAGTTTGTAGGGGAGGTCAAGCCTCTCCTCACACTAAGTCTAAGCAGCTTCAGCAGTTTTTCCTCCCTTATCAGGAAGTTCAGGTGAACTACTCACACACACACATATATACTCTTACATCCCAACAGTGAACAGGAAGAATGGAACACATAC
Organism: Megalops cyprinoides; assembly: GCF_013368585.1. Lineage (NCBI taxonomy): Eukaryota > Metazoa > Chordata > Actinopteri > Elopiformes > Megalopidae > Megalops > Megalops cyprinoides. The sequence continues at coordinate 17,677,919 of NC_050594.1, read as the reverse complement.
CACATATTTCAAGGTGCTTAAAAGCCATTGATTAATGCATTGATTACCATAAAGTGAATAAATGTCTTAGCTCACTTTGTTTGCAAAGGTTGTTAGTGGTCAGGAGGCTGGGTGTATTGTAATCAGTTGCACACTGCAGGGCAGAGGTTAAATAGGTTGTGATTCGTGACTTGAAAAGCCCTGGGTAGTACATCCTGCCAATAAGAAGGGGATATTCCACACCGCCCATACCAGCAGTACCTCTTCCCTTCCCGAAAATAGATTGACACACACTGTGTATTCCCCCCAAATGCTTCCTAACCATGTTTGCAGACAGTATTGGTGTAGGCAGGCTATTACATCACAAGCTGTTTGTGAACTGCTCTCTCAGTCATTGACAACTATCTGAACTATTTAACTCTTTCCTTCTAGAGAGTGAAAGTAGACCAGGGTAGAGAGAACACTCCACTCTGTCCATAGAGTTCTGGCCCACCCAGGCCCACATAGGGAGAAGATACATTGCAGAGACGGTTTCTGTGTTACTGATTACGACCTTTCAGCAATCTACCCAGGCCATTACTGTAAATGAGAACATGTTCTAAAGTGCAACAAATTGAATAAACATTAACATAAATAAGGTAAATAGCAGTATGGTGCTCCCCTTAATGTTGGGCTGAGTAGTTAAATCACTGGACACACTGCATGCTGACTCACCGCAGATAATCTGGATTTGCTGGGGTCTGTAGAGCACTGTTTTCCCATACTGGTCCTGGTGTACTCACTGAGCTCAGCCAATGGGGTTTGAGTACACTTTTAATTGACTACAGAACTTCAGTTTGATATTCATGACAGTTATGTGGTGTAGCATTTCTGTGGAGAAATGCACCATTGGAGGAATGTTTCAGATAATTAAAAAGTACATCTTTTTCTGATTTGATTTATATTCTTATCCTCTCCAGATATTGGGCAGTTTTCTCTTTTTAAATCAAATTTCAAAATTTTATTTCCAGTACATTTACAGTTCTAGGCTCAGTACAATTAATTGACTAGTCCATCCAATACAGTAATTTATTTGAAAAATAAAATTTACTGATCTTGGCTGGCGTGAAAACCATCATACTCAGTTACTGGGAAACAATGTTCTGAAATGTTCTCTGTATTCAGGCAGGCTGGGTTGTAGGCAGTCTGCTCCCATGTAAAAGAACCATACAAACATATTGTTGTCTCAGGTGTTGTACAGAAAGAATTACAACAGAAAGACCCAATGTCCACACACAGTTTTCCCCTGAAAGCACTTTGCCAGTGCACAGAGGACTAGCATGTTCCCATCTTCGTATATCTTTGGTAGATCTTTGTACAGACATATAGTTATTTTTGTGGTGCAACATATGACATTGGGATCCAGGTCAGATAAAATCATCTCATACATTCAACATTCAACATTCTGGTTGAGGTCAATGGTGGAAAACATAAGCAAAAATAAATAATAAACCCCTTTTAAATGCATTGCATTACAGGTTACAGCTGCAGGGTAGACTTACGAACCAGGCATAAGTATTCATTATGAAATATTACTCAGTGAATACATACGTCATCAACTGTCTTGTACATTGAATACAAGCACATCCACTAAGAATAGATGAGCTGGCTTCATAATGGTACAAAATTAATGGCTGGTCCACTTTATTTGAATCAGTCTTAACTGGCAAATACCTTTGTCACAGTCAATGAACATAATGGTACTGAAGTGAAACAGAAAAGTACTGTAGATTCCACATGTGAGTATTATATTGGGGTAAAAATATCAAGTTTGCTCAATTTGGCTTTGCTGGTGCATTTGGAATAACTGTATATATGGAGAAATTAAAAGCACAGCTTTGTTGGATCAAACAAGAAACCTAAAATCAAGGTAGACTTTTGTTGTGTATTGAAATCTGCCATGAGCTAAATGTACAGACAGCTGCTTATGACAGAGATTACTCCTACACTACAGAACTTAGCCTTTTGACTCAGACACATTAACGCCTCTGCCCTTTGCTCACTTTGTGTGTTTGTGTTTCATGGCGTGGTGGTTGTAAATCTCTCGGGGTTTCCATATCATTTGGATTTCATAACTCTGGATGGCTGAATAATCCTGTGCAAATGTCAGCAGGTTTACCTCCGCAGAGTTGGAGACAGAGTGACAGCCTGGCTGACATTTAAGATTGGCCTCTTTGTGAGCATACTGTCATTTCTAGTTGAGTGGACAACACAAGTTCAGGGGAAAGGGAATCACAAACAGCTAGTCCGCACTTGAATGTAGAGTTCTAAAAAAAGATTTAAGCATCACATCTTACGTCACATTGCAGAACTGCAGTTTTAAATATCTGTTTGCAGTAAACAAACTTGTTCCTAGCCTGCGAGAGAGCAAACATCCAGTCCAGACATGAACTGCAGAATGCTCTCAGTAACTCTCAGCAACTTCTTTTTGTGTCTCTGAATTTCCGCTTTATGTATTACCAAGATGACACTCGGAAATATTCATAAACGTGTTGAAGTAGGATTGGGCTTGATCTGCACTTGAGTGGGGGACTCATTGTGAAAATTAATGAATTGATTTTAAGATTGTACATGGATAGGATCCAATTCTATGTGGCTGTGCAACATAGCGGTAAAAAGTCTTACATGCAGTACATTCCGTGGAAAACTGCCAGCTGGTCACTCTGTATGAGGTAGTACTCTACTGCCCATCATATGCATTTCACGTGTCACCAGCATCCAAGGCCTACGGGACATACAGAATCAATAAAATCGTAGTGTTCAATCCACATTCACGTTATTTTTAGACGTGACAGAGATATTTTAAACATACACGTCGGACTGAGTAGGTTTATCGGCTTATAAAACAAGATCTTTGTTCAGACGTTGTTCACGGTATTTTACATGCACAATTCAAGTGAAAATCCTAACCGCTGCGTTCAGCTTCACTCTTTTACTTGAGTCAAATACTACAGTTTAGTTACAGATTTTTTATAGTGGGTTGGGGCATATTTTTAAGCAAGTATACATCTGTGATGCACATTTTTGTTATTTTACTAACGTGTTTGGAACAAAACTACACTAACCAGAAGCCTCGACTGCTTTAGCTTTAGCTGATTGGCTAAAACCGCGTTCACGCCCTCTCGAACACGTTCCTGACTGGCTGATGTACGCGGACAGCGCACTATGCGAAAGGCTGGCATCACTGCGGGGTTAGTTGCTTATTGACGTTTTCGGTAGGCGACATACACTCAAAACTCTTGCCTGAAATTACTGTACTGCTGAAGTAATGGCTTTGCACGGCAGCAGGTGCAGCCGTCTGCTCTTACCAAGACATGCCGAAGCCGGGGCCCTGTCGGCGAGGCTTGTCAAACAGTTTACGCAGGGTTACTCCTCGAAGATCCGGCGATGGTATTCGAGTGCTACGCAAGAAGAAAATAAAATTGAACTGTTGTCGCTAGATCAAAGTGCAGCTACTACGGCTAGTGTCGCAGCTATAAAAACTGCATCCGCACAGGTAAGCTGGTTTTCAGTCGTTTGATCGACAGGGTCATATGCACATTTCAGTAGTTTGTCATCTAACTAGCTAGCAGGTTCGCAGACTTGAAACGCATTTCGGAAATTTAGAAACTGCAAAAAAAAGTGCCTGATTGAAAATTCTGGTAAGTTACAAAAGCTAGCAAGCTAAATACCTTTCTAGCTACAAAGTGAATAATTATCTAGCTAGCGTGTCATAGCTGAAATCTTTACATACCTGTACATACCTTACAGACCTTCAGTTCCCTCCTGTAGCCAACATTTGCCAGAAAATAGTTTCTTTAGTTACTTAAAGTAGCTAACTGATATTGGCGAAGTATTATGGAATTATGAAGGAACCCTTTGTACAAAGGACTCTGTGAGCCGTTTTAATGGATCAGCTAGCTAACGTGGCTATTTCTTAAAACTAATGTTGTTAGCTAGCATATCTAGCTTGTAAAATTCCCGTGTTAACTTATTGATTGATATAGCAGGTGTCATGTGGAGTAACGTTGTAAAGTCAGTCATCAATCATGTTGAACTTGGTTTCACAGTCAGAACTACTTGAATTCAGTAACGGAGTAGCCTATTCGTTCCATTTGGTCAGGGTATCCAGGTTATGCTGGGTTACATTATTTGAGATATAGTACAACATTATGATCTTTTTTCTCCAACGGTCTGTTAGGGAGTGGGTGGCCTAAAGGTTTTGAGTTAACATGGACCAATTACTGGGAGGATTAGAATGCCAATGTTTATCATCAAACTTTGTACATGAGGATACTTTTCTTAGCCTGCATGTTGTAGTAACACTAAACCTGTTATGAGTGGATGTAACAATATAATTTTAAACGTTTAACGCAGTGTTCAATATGCAGCATTACAGAAGCCGCAACATGCAACTTTTGTTCGGCGACAGCACGGAATGCACCAGTGGAATCATTTACCAGTTCATTTCAGATTAGTCCGTCATGTTACATCACGACCTTTTTACGCTATTTCCAAGGCATTCCAGTACTGTATTCACTTTCCAAGAATCCAGAACTCGTAAGTGGAGTGTCTTGGTCTGTAATAATTGTGTAAGCCACAAATGCAGTAAGAATTCTACTGAAGACAGATTAAGACGACTAACGTAAATTCTGTCAGAGTAATGTGGATTAAATCGGTCAGTAGAAAGTTCTATAATTTACAATGTACAAACGACTATTTTGAAAGTACTCAGAATTGATTAAATATATGCGGTGTAACGGATGATATGATCATTACATTTGGCTGCCTTTAGTCTTAGTATGCATACTCAGTAGTGATAATATGAATGTGATGGTTTGTTCTGTGGGATCACTTTGCTTAAACGTTGCATGCTTGCTCTCTTTAAACAGAAATAATTATAGATAAATAAAAGTTTTCTTTCAGAAAGCATGTTTGAAAACATAAATTCCTCCACACACCCCTTGGGAATATTGTATTGAATGAGTAGATCCAAAATATTCCTTTTGTAGTAGTACCATGTTGATATCTCCCATTTGAGACAGAATGTGCTGTATCCCTGTTTATTTCAAAGGCGAGACACATCGTCCTACCTGTGCAAAATGCCTAACTACCAAAGGTATTCTGTCTGATGCTACATTAACTCTAGAGTGTGTCTAGCCAATGTACTGAAGACAGTAAGGGAACAGCAAAATTTTTATCCAGCATGATATTACACTGACATTTGAACTGCAAGGCAGTGTGATACCCAAGATTTGATGGTAATCCTCTCATTCATCACATCTGATGTTGATTCTTATTCTTGAGAGAACAACCAAATGTTGCAGTGGATGCATCCAGTAGAAACAATGAAAAATGCATTGCAAAAGAAACATAGCAGACTTGGAAGTGGCACCAGATAAACATTGTGGGTAAGGATAAATGTTAGAATGATGAATGTGTCACCCAGATGCTTTGAAGAAGCGCATCACAGAGCTCCATTAATGTTTTATGTAGCTCTGGAATGCCTTTGGCTGAAAACAGTCAAAGCCTGGACACAGGTGATCCAATTCCAATCGCTTCCCTTCAGTTAACCCAGTGACACCACAGCAGTCCTTCTGTTTTATCGGCTTTATGGTGGGCCGAGTTTTGCCCACGCCTTTTTCTCTTCTTTTCTTTGCGGAACGGGCAGAGGAGTGACAGTCTCCCCTGGGCTGAGTGAAGCAGGGCTAATGACTAACAAGCAATTTCTCCAGAGGACCCACTGCCTTCAGACTTTCATTACTGTTAGTTTATATCCGCGGTGGTTTAGGGTGACCAATATATCTGTGTATACACACACACACACACGTAGAGACTGCTGGAGTTGATTTTATTTCGGAGTATCTGAAGAAGACATCCCTTATTTTCCAATTTGACGAGTTAGGCTACATCCCAGTGCGTTCTGCTGAAAAATGTTCTGGAGTGCTCAGCCACCTCGGTGCTCTTCACGCTGGAAAAAACACCACGCTACTGCCTACTGCTGTGCTACCGCAGTTCCATTTAAAATGAATGAGTTCTGCTCTTGTGCTACTCTCACACTTTGGTGCACTTGGGTTTTCATCCTGCACTTGATGCCAGGCTGTACAGAGGCACTTGGAGTGTTGCCAGCCTTTTACTTGCACCGGTAGTAAGCAGTTCCAGTAACTTTCAGGTGAAGTGCTGGGTGTCGGTATTTGAGCTGTCTGACCATGTGATAAAATACTCAGTATTGCATTCTACCTAACTCTGAAATATTTTGACACAAACAGCTGCTTTTAGTCTTATTTTTATCAGTAGGTGTTCTACTAGATTTGATACCCCTCATGTGATGAGCTGTGACAGGTGGTGTGGCACCAGGGGCAAAATGAAAGTTTTTCACTTACATCTGCACCCCTGTTCTTGGCTCTGTGCCTAGGTGCCGCCGGCTCTCTGTAGATAATGAAGTTTATTACGCAATGGCACGTGGCTGCTTGACTGTTCTGTAGGACATTGCACACACTCAGTGACAGTTTAAACAATGTCAGTGACTGGATGGATAGTGGACAGTCTTTACTAGTGTCTACAGCAGGAAATAGTGGATATAAAGTGCTGAGTCTGTTCAGTAATCCTAAACTAGCTCTGAGTGCGTGTTTGAGGTGACTAATCAGATGATTAAGCGGGGATAAAATATGCAATACTGTAATCAGTATGAAAGAAGGTTTTTTTTTCAGAAAGCTGTTGTTTGCCTTTATGTTTTTGTTGGTAGGTTGTTCACTATTTCGTCAAAGAGACTTGATGTCATTCACTTGGTGCCATTCAAGGAGAATTTTGGTAAAAACATGATAATATATCATTAACTTGCACATTGGCTGATTGGCTGTGTCTGGTGGCAGGTGCAAGCAGCTCTGTGAAAGTTGAAATATTATCACCTGCACTGCCCCGCCAGCTATTTACCATTCTGCTTAGCTCTGCACCTAGGTGCTGCCAGTTCTCCACAGACAATGAATTTTATTATGCCATGCTGTAAATGCTGGTAGTTGGGATATATCCAGTCTAAATTAGCCGTTAGAGAACTCAGCCCTTGCTGAGGATGTTACAGACGTGGACAGAATTGGTGTTAGATTAAAATACCTAAAGAGAAGAGTGCTCCTACCATCTCAGGGCTTCAAACATTAGATACAGGAAATGAATTCAGCAAAAAAATCCTGACCACTGCTGTGGTATCCGCTTGCATCTTTGAGAAAGTGTATTTTTGTCACGCTTCAGTGCAGTGCTTTCTCTGTGTCTCAAAATGCCTGCGTTTTCTCTTAATGAAGCAAGTGGGATACTCAGAGCTGTAGACAAGATCAGCCAACCCCAGTGCCTACTTTAGTCCCCATGCACTGTTAATTAAAATCAAAAGTTGATGTGTTGTACCTTGCCTACAAAATAGCTGCAGTATGTTAGATTTAAATCAAATCCTGTAACCTGGAAGTGAAACATCCTGAAAGAGTCACTTGAAGACAGTTTGTTTTGAGAAATTTAGACCTTGTAAATCCCCTGTATGTTTTTGGTAACAGGCCGCCTGACCGTATATATCAATCAAAAGGGAATCATGGATGCGACATAGTTTTGAAAGTATTTCAGTACATTTTCAGGTAACATACTCTTTTTTAACCACTTGTATCCAGGGTAACAGAACATATGAGCAGTGGGAGGTGGGTATGTTTATAACAGGCCTGACAAGTTTGACTAAGGCCTTGCTTAAAGGAGAACTTTGATAAAAACGTAATGTGACATATATCATTAACTTGTACATTGTCCTGTCAGCCTAGAGCTGTTCCACCGGTTGATGATGCAAAGTGTCTTTACTGCCAGTCTGTATTTTTCATTAATTTCAGGGCTTGCTCTCTTAGCAAGCAAAGAGAACAAACCTTGAGGCATATAAGCTGCTTTTTCCATGGAAGTCAAGGATATTGTAAGAAAATCTACTTGTGAGTTTTTGCAGATTGGACTATTCACTTTTTTACAACTTGAATTATATGGGTGATGACTTGCTAAAGCAGAAAATCTTGCTCTTCAATATATTACATTATACAGATATTATTATAGTTATTACCAATATATTATAAAGAAAAAAAGTGCATTTGGTTCACTGCAGCTCTCTGTTGGCCAGCCTTTTTGTCTATATCATGAGACCGCTTCATCTCATTCAGAAAGCTGGGACTGGTCTTTAGGTGCCCGAATCTCATCTCTTCCTGTCTCCTTCCATTAGTGTCCCATTGCATTCTAGGCCTTGGTGTTAGCCTACTTGCCAATCAAAGAAATGATTCCTTTCTACACCCAGTCCATCATCTGACCTTTGTCCACTGCATGTGTGCTCAGCAGCTGGTCCCATAACAGTTTTTCCTCCTCTTTAGTGACACATCCTAAACTTCCCTCTTTTTCCTGTGATTCAGTGAGCTCCTAGCAGCGGTCAGAACTACAGAATCACCGTTAACCTACGAGATGCATTTTCAGTCAGTCTGTTTAGGGTTTAATTTGATCCCCAGAGCCTCCACATGTCCTGCACCTAGTGCCTAGTGCCTGATCCCTCTAAACCCCAGGTAAAATCTGATGCAGTGTGCTCTTACAGATCGCCTAGGGCATTGTGAGTGTTGTTAATATTATGTAAGGTAGTTCTTTGGCACTATGCCAAACTCTTCATATACAATAGTGTTGCTCTTCAGATCACTGTTTATACTCTGTATATATCATAACATGAGAGAGGCATGTCTCAAGGGCAGTTTTAACTGCTGCACACTTAAACAGCACACAGAAACAGTTACTACTGTATGCTTATATTTTTCACAGTGTTTTTTTTTAGCCTGATGTTTAATCACTGTGTCATTGGCTTTTCTGTCCTTATGTTCCTGTTGTTCTTATTCCTCCGATATGCACTCTATATATCATGGAACTATGGGCTTGTAATTCAGACATGGGTAAGAGTGTCTGCCCCAAAAAATGATGCTAATAATGATAATAATTTAGAAATGGCCTTGAAGAAAATTCACAGTAGACACAACACTACCCTAACAGTTAACTGTAACTAAAAAAATGTTATGTCACCTATGAAGGCTATTTTCAAGGCATGTTGACCACACTTGGATTTGTATGATTCGATAATTTGTAGCTCAGACTACCTCCTAAATTCCTATCTCAGTCCCCCAATTCTTTGCAAGCTTCTGATGCATTTTGGTCTTTGTCAGACAGCTCCATGTGCTAAAATTCCACTCTGAAAGATCCATTGTTTCGCCCGTTGGCACCTCCACACTAAAGCGTCATTATCCGTACTTATTGGGTTAACTTAATATTTGCTTCCAATTAGTGGACAGAAAAGTATTGTTTGTGTAACCGAGGAATAAATTGAGATACAGAATAGTTTGATAAGCATTCCGCTGGATTGAGAATGGCATTTTGGACTGAATATCCTGGAATGTACATTATAAGTTGGATTCAAATCTGCCTAAGTGATCCTACAACACACATCATTGTTCATTTCAGCTGAAGTACATTGGTATTTGCAGCGCTAGATTTTGACTCTAAAGTCCCTCAGGGACAGGAAGCAAACCACACAGTCCTGAGGTCACCAAGCCTGTCCAAGACTACAAGATGTGTGATGGCAAGAGATTTGACACAGTATTATGAAATTCCTGCATTTGAAACAAATTAAAATATATTTAGGATGAAAAACACTGCAATTCTGCCATGTTTGCACCATTTCATCCTGTTGAAGTCTTGATAGAAATATGATTATCTGTCATGATCATGTTAGTACTTGTACATAGGTAAAAATGAGACTCCCTTAGCTTAATATGTAAATTTCATATGGAATGGTGCGAGTCGGTAGAAAGTCTAGGGTGTGAAAACACCGGGCCCTGTCCTCTCCATGCAGGCATGTTTCTGGATGCCAGGAGTTGCCTGTCCTTTGTGTCACATGCTGTTCTTGACGAGAGGCATGACGAGACTTGAAAATGATTTCTCCCTTCACCTGGCTGCCTCAGCATTTGACAGCTTTTATACTGTGGGGCAATGCAATAATGTCAAGTGTGAAAATAGCATCAGTGTTTCCAGAAACCCCCTGATTGAGCAGAACGCTAGTTGCAAGTTGTACTTTGCTTGCTAATGTATACATAAGAAATTATGTCAACTTTTATTTATATAGCATGCAATGTTTACTTTGTTTTTCTTTATTGATGCACTTTTCAGGGTTCACTCTGCAGACGTTATTTCATAACAGTGCTGGGTAGCTAGTTAACATGACTGACCAGCCACGAGACAAAACACGACAAAATTGGCCAAAACTACTGCTAAATGTTAGGACATTGAAAAAAGGCCATATAAAAAAACAGCAAGTGAAGTAACTACCTAACTAAATACTGAGCAAGCAAACGGTGGATTGGTGCATATATAACCTGTTCAATGTCTTGGAAAGTAACATTTGCCATCTACTTAACTAGCAGCTCTTTGGAGCAACTCTCTGTTCCCAGTTTTAAGATTAAGGCTGGGGAGCAATTCCAAAAACACTGCTCCAAGCACTGTTGCTTTATCCTCAGTGTTATTGAGAGAGCTGCTTCCTTCCCTTGTGATTAAGAACAGTGTGAAATGGACAAGCTAGGTGGAATCTCGGTGGAAGCTAGACTTTGAAGAGTCCTTGTCACCTTGCACTGGATCAAGTGAGAAATGGGCTGTAGTAAAACCTGGGATTGCACAAACCGCTAAGCACTGAGTGTTGTGTTGATGCCTGAACTTAGGTTTATATAGTCTGTCGTTTACACAAGTGAGTATTCCTTGCTGTAAGTCTGATAAATTGCAAAAGCGTTTTCCATCTGGCTTTTGTTACTGTCCATCTCAACTTGTGTGGGGGCTCAGTAGTGGATGAAGTTGATGGAAATGTGAAGTCTCCAGTTGCTTTGAGTGGGCTTGTGTGCACTCTAGAAATCAGGCTCATACTAATTAGCCTGTAATGGAGGATTGATTGAGCTGATTTGTTGTCATTTTGTCAGCTTGTTGGGCTGATTAGATCAGACTTCATACCTGTGTTCCCCACGTGTGTTACTATAGCCTGGTGTTATTTTTGTCTGTTCCTCCATTTTAATAGGCAAGGTTGCCTATGACCAAGTGAGTTTCTGGTTTTAGACTCGTTTCTTGTGTGTATGCATGTATGCATGCACAGTTAGGCTTTGAATGAATAGTAATAACTAATTTGTGAAAAGCAGCACATGTTCAAATTAAATGGGAATTGGTTATTTAGAAATGAGTAATCTGGAGAACAGCCACTATCCACATGTATGAGCAGAGTTAGCCTGTCTTAGCCTGTGCTCCAATTAACAATTAATTCAGTTTTTATTTCCATTTCGGTCCCTGTCCCAGGACCTAGTTCCACCCAGTGGCCGGAGGAGGACATTGAAGGAGGACCCTCTGCCCTTCTCTGCCTTCCTGACAGACAGCTTTGGCCGCAGACACAGCTACCTACGCATATCCTTGACAGAGAAATGCAACCTGAGGTGTAAGTCAATCACGTGTGTTTCCCCAGTTCAGTTCTTCATTGTCGGACAGGGTGTGTCAACCCGCCAAAGGAGTGAAATTTGGCTTCATTGAGAACCTACACCAGGGAGACATGCTTAGTTAATATAAAGCCACTTGAACTCAATGATAAGCAGTACAGAAACACCACAAAGTGCCCCATGAGCTCATACACGCACTCCCAGAAAAAGTAGGACAGAAGTTCTAACAAAATTCCAAATAACACTGCTTCTTCAGCCGACGACATTGGTTAGACCGAGATCTCGGTTTGCCAGAGGTCAAGGATACCGTTTTATTGATGATTATGTTGGTGGGCTGCTCTTTCAGTTCTTGCATGCCATCCCACAGGTCAGTACTGCATGCCAGAGGAGGGGGTGAAGCTGACTCCTCGGTCCCAGCTGCTTACCACTGCGGAGGTGCTTACCCTGGCCCGGCTGTTCGTACATGAAGGGGTGGAGAAGATTCGACTAACCGGGGGCGAGCCCCTCATTCGCCCAGATGTTGTGGACATCATCGGTGAGCAGATGGGGATGGATTGGAATTTTTGCCTGTTTGTTTGTCTGCTTGCCTGGCTGCCTGCCTGCCTGTCTCTCTGTGGGCAATCAGTGTTTTAGACCTCACTCCTCTGCGATGTTAGTCGGACAACCTTTTAGTCATTTTTCTTTTGTTTGTCTTTCATTTCTTACTTTAATGTCAGCCTCAGTTTGAACACCTGTCATATCTGCCAGCAGCTCTGTGTATTTCCTTGCTCTTTTGGGGGTGAGTGAAGGGGTATTTTTTTCATCTCTCCCTCTTATCACCGGTTACACTCAAGGCTTGACAGACTTGTTCTTTGGAAGATGGGTATCAGCTTTCGTTTATGTACTCCCTTTGGATTTCAAAATCTCTATTCATGTACTTTTGTTTTTGGTACATTTTCTAAATACAGTTCAGCAAGCTGTGTGCGTGTGTCTGTGTATTTGTATTTGTGTGTGTATTTGTGTGCTTGTCCTAAGAGTTCTTAAATAGTCTATTTAATTTCCTCTGCTTCTACTTCAAAGGCAGATTGAGACAGTGTCTCAGTCTAAGACACACTGAACCCTTTGGAACCAAATACACCTACATATACCCACAAACTATGGGTGTATGTTCTTTATGGTATGTGTTTAATGGTGTGCTTTAACCTGAAAACTATACACATTACATTTCCTTTCCAGACAAGTTTAGAATGACCTGCGTAGGGAAAGGGACCTATAGTTGACCTAGAATGCTTCTGTGTTTTTGGACTGTTTTTGTTCTGCCTGAAGGTTTTGTGGCATTTAGGTGTATCTTATATTAATTTAATCCAAAACAAAACCTTTTGGGTTACATCTTCAAGTCATGTCAGTGTGCAGATGCCTTGGCAAATGGAATGCGCAGTTGAACATTAACAGCATGAAACAGATGAGTTGTAGATGATTAAATAACTGTTTAAAGAACCTAAATACTTAGCTTATAGCCTCATAAGGGATAAAAAAATTGGTTACAGTACTCTCTGTTGCTGCTCTTTACACAGTCTTACACAGGCAGCTCAGGATGGAGTGAATGACAAATGCTGTCTGATACAGCAGGCTGGGTTTCGCCGGCTCAGATCACTTCTGCTACAAGCCAATGTCCATCATTTCTGCATCTGACTGTCCTGTGTGTCTTCTTTACTTACTGTCATCCTCACTCACGCCTTGGAAAATTGGCCACTCAGATGGCGCTGTACACTGTGTTTTTCTTTAGTACCTCACTGTACTATTTTGTCGGCCTAGTTTTCAGGTGAGTCCCGTCAGTACAAATACAAATCCGAGCGCAGCTGAATCTGAGGCAATTTCGCCATGTTGTGCATGGATTACAAATGTAAAGAGGAAAGCTGTAGATCAAGTAGATGTAACTACATGAGGAGTGTATACACCTCGGTAAATTTGGAGATCCTGCAATATCTGCTTGATTACAGTTTGATGATTTTGGTTGGATAACAATACATCACATTGTGTGTGGGAAAGGAGCTTAATAAATTAAATCTGTTATTATTATTGAGATTATTATTATGAAAGTTCCTCTTCCATCGTTAGCAGTGACTGCAGTATTTTGGTTGTCATTTCATAGACAGGTACAGTATGGCAGAGTGCCTAGATCTGAAACTATTGTGGTCATTCTTCTGTATGAAATGTCCCTGATTTTCCTCATTAGCATAGGAAGTTGTCCTCCTGCTCCCTCTGCAAAGGGTGGTAATTGGGGTTGACAGCCCACCCAGCCTTCCCGCTCAGAGCACGCAGTAAAGCTCCAGGGAATTATGTAAACCATAGGATCAGCCCTTGGTTTCTCTCACTGAAAGGAAGAGAGGGCACTTAACAGGGTGAGGAGAGATGACACTTGGTTCATAACGAAGGGATTTTAATGCAACATTTGCTGTTATCTTGAAGGTGGAGAGCTTGATGCTGTTCTGAGAGAGGAAAACAGAAAGAAAGGGAGCTGTGCTAGGAGTGTGTAGATGATTAGGCTGTAGTACTTTGTCTTTAGCAGTCCTTTTTATAACCGTATGCTTGTCAAGATGACTGAACCATTAGCATTTGTCTGTGTGTGTGTGTAAGAGAAATGCATGGAGCTGGAGAACAGTTACCTAAGGTGAGACTGTCAAGGAAGCATGTGATACATTTTCTCCCTTCAGACAGAGAATGGAGGAGAGAGTTACCCTTGGGAAGTTCATAGCCTCCACTGTGTGTTCATGGCGAGAATCAATTTCGCCATGTGAAAGGGCAATGTTCCAGTGAGACCGGCCTGGGCATGCGTGCAGTATCTCATCTGCTGGGTGCTGATCATGTGTGTGTCAGCTGAATGTCCCTTTGTGTGACATTTGACTTCTGTGCTAGTCACAGTGTCAACAGAGTGTTCCAAGTGGAAGACATAGAGGTTTGCTCCCTGCTGCAGTAGACAGGAACCCTGGGACATCAATGAGTGATAGGGACTTGTTTGTGACCAATCACACAGCAGCTCCAGTGGCCTGTGTTTCAGTAAATGGATAGCTGTAGACTAATTTAAACTTTGCTTAGAAGCTCTCTCTGGTGGCTTTGTACATTCCATTGCCTGCATCAATCAGCAGTGAAGTTTTCATGCATGGCCCATCTGTGGAATGCGTATCCTCAGCACCCTGTCTGTCTCTCTGTCTCTCTGTCTGTCTGTCTGTGTCTGTGTAGCGGAGCTGCGGAAGCTGGAGGGACTAAAGACAATCGCAGTGACGACAAACGGCATGAACCTGGCACGGCTACTGCCTGGCCTGAAGGAGGCGGGTTTGGATCTGATCAACATCAGCTTAGACTCTCTGGTCCCGGCCAAATTTGAGTTCATCGTTCGGAGGAAAGGTAGGCCTTCATAGCTCGAGTGGCACCTCAAACGTACAGCAGACACTGTCAGCTATATCTGTTCTGCCCTCGTTCGAAGCCACAGCAGTCCCTGCAGTCTTGGTAATCACTCCTCCTGTTCCACACCTGAGAATTTCTACCCAAATCTTTTATTTGGATTCTTGTATTATGTGATTGTAGGTTTCACACATTTTCTGAAGCCCACTGCCCACAGCCAAAAGAAGGGTAATTTTCCTTTCTCCTGTGGAGGGCAGGAGAGGAGAGGCTGGCACTGGGGACGGTGTGGGATCTGGGAGGGACAGAGTGATGGAGCTTAGGACTGCAGGGACAGATGGACGAGGCAGGCTTAGAAAGCATGGCAGCAGTGCACCAGAACCCGAGGCCAATCGCATAAATTAAGTTTGCAAATTAAGGATAATCCATTGTACAAAAAAAACATTATTCCATTATTAATTATTTGCTTGGCTAATGCCGTTATTCAGGGCAATTTATAATGCGTACAGATTGTACAGATCATGCGTTCCTAAGCCCATTCATACTGCAGGAGCAGCTGAGGTCAAGGACCTTACGCAAGGGCAAACAGCAGAGTGTAATGCCCTGCATTACGGCCATCAGGGCTATGACCTCCTCTGTGCTGTGCGCTACACCCCTACAACACAAAATTCCACCTTAAGAAGCATGTTCTATATTTAATATTCTTTATAACACTCTAGATAGTGTTGCAATACTGATATTTCTCGGCTGAGAGTTTGTGCAGTTTGCCTTGTTCTGAATCAGATGAAAAGATGTTCAGCCAATTAGCTGTTGCCTTGACTTGTTTCTTGCTGTCATCAATTAAAGCTGTAACTGGGCAACAGAGATAGTGCCATCAGTGTGGTTTTGAAGGGTCTTAATTTAGCAAAAAGCCCTGACAAAAAACTGTTCACAGCAGCCCTCAAAAGAGACCTGGAACGGCCGGTGAATGAACTTTGCTGGGAATCTGCGGCTCGCTGTGGCTTTGTGATGCATGTTTGCATCACGTGGGTGTCCATCACATATCACATGGGTGTCACATCTACAACCATGGTGTCATTCCCTGGCAGAAATGCAGACAATGTTGTTTAGGAGCAAGAAATATTAAAGCAGGCACCAAAATATCAGCGAGCTGAATGTTTCCTGAGTTGTAATAGCTCTGTTACGACTTTGATAGGGCAATGGAGTCCTTCACAGAATCTAAATTAAAGCAGCTTTTTGAGGGCAGGAACAGTTGGCAGAGACTGACAGTGGCTTTGGGATCCCTCTTGTTAACTAGTGTGCAGTGCATTATGGTTGATTTGCAGATTAATCATGACCTAGTTCTCTATTATCGTTCAGCATTTGTTTTGGTCAACAGGACCGAAGCAGTTGCATTTTAGGACAATAATTCTGAAATGCAAGAGAAGCACTAAGGACTTGAATTGGAGCACAGAGTGACTTCTCACAGTGATTTTTCTCCCCGGGCATGAATGACGTGGACCTCGAATTTGATCCTATTAAAGCTGCCAAAGATGTTCTTGATAATAGCTTATCAGCTGGCTAGCAGTCAGGGCTAACCCAAGGCCTGTGCGGTACCAAAGCCTTTTTACGGAGACCTGCATCAGCATGCTAAATCCTGGTCTAAGTCCTTGCTCTGTCTTTGTTCAGGGTTCCACAAGGTGATGGAGGGCATCGACAAAGCCATTGAGATGGGATACAACCCTGTCAAAGTAAGATCCCAGCTATCACGCACAGCTTTAGGGCCGTCTGACTGACGAAAGGCACGGCTGCATTACCTACAACACAAGAGAACCACTTTGCTTGTCACATCTGAGCTCAGCTGAACATCAGAGAAATGAAACAACTGCACATTTTTAGCCAAATATAAATATAACTCAAAAAAAACATTTGGGATGGAGATATTTATAGTAGACAAGTAAAGCTTTATTTATGTCTACTTTGTGGCTTAGCTTTTGCAGTACTTTGAAGTAAAAATATAAATGTACCAGAAAAAAGCAATCCAGAATGTCGCTGTCACAAAGTACTGGATGCTCTGAAACAAAGGCAAGTCACAAACCAAGTGGTTATTTTTGGTCCCAGAGACATGGTGTGTAGAGCAGCTCCTAGGACACTGTGAGTATAATGCCACAGAGAAGGCTCTGGACTGGGGCAGATGGCTCTCTCTGGGTGGCTCACAGGACTGTGGGTTTTCACCTCATCTGAGCCAGCATAGCAGGGTTTGTGTGCCTCTTGGCATGTCTGTGTACGTGTCAATATGTGCGACAGGGTATGTTTTGGTACATTTAATACATGTAACAATTATACATTTCCCTGCCCCAAGAAGTGGAGGAGGAAACATTTTTCTCAAAAGAAGTGCGAGTTCTATTCTTTTAACTGATTTTTTTCATACCTGGTACTGTCAAACTGTTGGTAGCATGACAGCTTATCCGTTGTTTCATTTGAACACATGCTGTGATTTATCTGAGTAAACCTGTTTTGATGACATAGATGTGTACAGCAGGGAATGTGATTAAATACAAACAGCAAAGTCACTCAGGGAAATACTTGGAACACCAACCAGCCACACGCTGCAGGTTCTTCCTGAGATTTCATCTCCCCTTTTTTTCGGGAAGGGTGACAGAATGGAATGTGCCAGTCACTGCTCTACACTGCCCTCTGCAGGTGAACTGTGTGGTGATGCGAGGACTCAATGAGGATGAGGTTTTGGACTTTGTGGCCCTGACTGAAAGGAAGCCCCTGGAGGTGCGCTTCATTGAGTACATGCCCTTTGATGGTGAGAGGACTGTTTATTGTATTAAAGCTACTTTACTGCATTTTGCACATTTGCATATTTGCTTAGCAAATAAATAATTATTCTGCTGTGCTGTATGTTGTTGGAAAAAGAAAAAAAAAACATTATAACCATTGATGACCTGATAGATAAAGTCCAGATACAGATAGTTGAAGATTATTGATGTCAAAAATCTAAGACCAGGGCTTTGAAAACAAACGTTTGCTAAGTTAACCTAAGTTTTGCTAAGTTAAGGTAAATGGGTAATTAAGCAAAATCAGGCAGAAGCAAATTGCAGGAACTATTAATGTTGCTGCTCAGAGCTTTTTGGAGTCTTTATGGAGAGGCTTAGATCTGTGTGATTCTGCCACTTTAAGACAGAAATTGGAAACAGTGTTTGGAGTATGAAAGTTCAGTTGACATTTAAATTTCTAATTCATCTTGATGGCTTTCACCAAAAGGTCAAAAACAGTCGCTGCTTGTTTAATTACTTGCTAATTCCAGCGATATTGTAGTGGGAGTTGGTGTCAAAACAGTGACAGCTTGGGTTTGCTTGCCATGAGTCACTTCCCCATTAATTCTTCTTAACAGCAAGTAATAAAAGAACAACGGATAAAAATATGTCTACAGACATATTTTCCAAACAGCTTGAAACACCAAAAGACTTCATTCTATAATGATGAAGTCATTGTTGTACATCAGAAAAGTTGAACTCTCGGTTAAAAGCCTAGCAGTCAGCTTTCCCAGTTTTCACACATTTTTTACGTAAATCTAAAAATATTTTTGATGACAGGTGCTACAGATCCCTTTTATATGCTGTTGTCAGGACTCTCATGTTGCCCCCTGCAGGTAACAAGTGGAACTTCAAGAAGATGGTGAGTTACCAGGAGATGCTTGACCGAATCAGACAGCAGTGGCCTGATCTGGAGCAGCTGCCTGGAGCAGAGGCAGACACGGCCAAGGTCAGTCCCAGATCTTCACATAGCCACAACCTTTCATCTTCTGTTTCATCTGATTTTATTTTGAGCAAATTTCATAGTTGCAGAGTTGGGTCTACAGTGAATCAGTATGGATCCCTCCTCTGAGACACGATCCCTGTCTGTATTGGTCCCTCAGTGGTGGAATGAACTCCCCACAGAGGTCAGGACTGCAGAATCACTGGCTGTCTTCTGACGCAGACTGAAGATCCACCTCTTCAGACAGCATCTTGGTTCCTACTCAGTCCCTGCCTGATATGTTATTGGCTCCCCTAACTGGGATTTGAATTACTGACCTCCTTGGGTGGGAGTTTGCTGTCCTAAGTACTCATTGCTGTTGTCTTTGTGCAATGGGAACATTATACTCTGACTATGTGTGTGGGCACCAAAGCAGTGCTCTAGTAGTACACACATGACAAGGAGGCTTAGAATGTAGCTTGTGTTTGTGAGGAGTCCTCTCATTGCTCTTGTCTCTTCTCTCACAGACCTTCAAAGTTCCAGGCTTCCAGGGCCAGGTGGGCTTCATCACCTCCATGTCTGATCACTTCTGTGGCTCCTGCAACCGACTGCGCATTACTGCAGACGGCAACCTCAAGGTAGGTTTTGGTGCACACAGAAGGTGTCAGCAAAGAATGTAAGTATGTGTCCGTGTGTGTGGTGGTGGTGGTGGTGGGGGGCGGGGGGGGATTACATGTGTTATATGTCTGCATTTTCTTCTCCCCAGGTGTGCCTGTTTGGGAACGCGGAGGTGTCTCTCAGAGACTGTCTGCGGTCTGGGGCCTCTGATCAGGAGCTGCTGGAAATCATTGGAGCGGCAGTGGGCAGGAAGAAGAAACAACACGCAGGTAGCATAGTGCTCTTACTGTAGAGGGTGCATGTACTCCTCTTACTATAGAGACTGCAGGCAGGCACAGCACTGCTCTTACTAGAGGGAGCATGCAGTTGGATTATGGTGCTTTTTGTAGTCCCAGACATGCAGCAATATGGACAGTCAGACACATGGGCGCAGTAGAGACAGAGATGGCAAAGCTGCAAAAATTGATAGCAGGCCATTTTGATGTTTTGCCTGTTTTGCTGACAGCTCATCAAATCATAATTGGCTCATCGTACGCCAATAAAGATGCTGCTAATTGTGCTCTGAGCTCAGTAAAATCAAACCTTGCTAATAATATAACCCTAATTATCTTAATAACCTTAATAAGAATAACTCATCCATCAAAGCTGTTCTTATTAAGCGCTGTTTGGTGTACGCAGTCTTTCTCTCTCACGGTGAGGCTTTCTCATGGTGCCGAGAGCATGTGAATATCTCTCAGGGCTTCTTCCAAAGGCTCTGGCAGGCGCCCAAGCCTTTGGTCTGGGGGTGATTTAATCCCTGTTGTCGGGTGCGATGATCGATCCAGCTGGGCCTGCCGCCACCTCATCCTGGAGTCACGGTTGCTTTCTTCTTTGATTAACCCCCACATTTCCCCATACCAGCGTCTCTGTCTGAGAAACAAGACCTGAGACCAGACCAGGCTACCAGGCCATCAGTAGTCCCATAATCCCCTCTCCACTTGAGATACTGACTCAGTCTTTACAAAGACGTTTCAGTCCATTTCTCTTGTAGCATTTTTATGCAGAGCAACTGCTTCTCTCAAAGGGAGCTAAATTAAAGAAATCTAAATACAAGGGCCAGGACAAATGCATTTGGCCAACTGTAAATCAAACTTTAAAACCCATCAATGGATGAGAGACATAAACAGCGAGTTTTACATTTTTTCATGGGCG
Organism: Megalops cyprinoides; assembly: GCF_013368585.1. NCBI lineage: Eukaryota > Metazoa > Chordata > Actinopteri > Elopiformes > Megalopidae > Megalops > Megalops cyprinoides. Next base: position 17,657,505 of record NC_050594.1, on the reverse strand, counting down.
ATTTAGAGAAAATGTGAGCAACCTCAGTCAGTAATCTGTAATTTCTGCGTGTTTATTATTAAATGGCACAAAGCTTGACAATGAATGTGCAGTTAGTGCAGGCAAATAAAAAGACCAACAGTTGTTAGCTACTTGCTCTCACCGTGGCAGAAGTATGTTTGGACCATTTAGGTCATCTGCAGGTGTGGAGATAAACATTGCCAGAGTAGGTACAATGACTTAGTGCAACTTTGGAAAGTTTTGATTAGAAAGGATTAATATCCAATACAGGAAAGTTGCCAGACAGAGCTGTGAAGGTGCCTTTGTGAAGCAAATTGCACAATTCAAATAAGATGTTGTTAGACAAATAGAGGTATGGCTTTGTATAGTCACTTGTTGTTGAAAAGGATCTCCTCATCGCAAAATTTGGTTCACTAATGATGGTGTGTAAAAACATGTGGCAACAAGGTCTACTGTGATATAACACAGCAAACAACAGAGGACATGAAAGCTGAGCTTGGTTCCCAAATACACACATTACTTGGCAACTCAGATAGGCACTGACATCTCTGTGAAACTGTATCAGTTCACTTCACTCAGAATGGATTGAATTATGGTGCTATAATTAAATGGTTGCCATCTGACTGGCTGAACAGCAGATGCTGTTCAGTCAATGATGAGTGGGCTCATGTGGTTGAAATGTGTCTGGTTATGGGCTGAGCTCAAAGGGAATTAAAAATGAAAAAAATGAAGAATGTAGTGAATGTGGACCAAGCTGATAATATCTTAGCATTAGCTGTGGAAAATCATTTTGAACAGTATGAACTGAGAGTGAAAGTACAGATTCATGTCCAATGTCCTTGTGGTGTAAAAGGTTCTCTCTATCTCTCTCTCTCTCTCTCTCTCTCTCTCTCTCTCTCTCTCTCTCTCTTTCTCTTCTATCCCTTCCTCCCTCGTGGTTCTTCTTGTGTCCTCAGGAATGTTCAGCCTCTCCCAGATGAAGAATCGGCCCATGATCCTGATTGGTGGGTGACACAGCAGTACGTAACGTTCCCTGTTGTCCTCTACCTATCAGCAGGACTGTCTCAGCTCTGTAGGGTTGCCCTAGCTACACAGGGCCGTCCCAGCTACACAGGGCCGTCCCAGCTACACAGGGCCGTCCCAGCTACACAGGGCCGTCCCAGCTACACAGGGCCGTCCCAGCTCCACAGCGCTGTTCCAGCTGCACAAGGCTGTTCCAGCAGCACACGGTTGTCCCGGCTGCACAGGGCTATCCTTATTGCACAAGGCTGTCTCAGCTGCGTGGTGCTGTCCAGGCTGTAAAGTGCTGTTTGGCCCATGTGAGGCTGTTCAGGGTGCTGTCACTGCAGGATCAGTCAGTGAAGGCCTATTGTGGGCTGTAGTGTGGAGGCTCCTGAGGCTGGAGCATGTGTTCTGTCTCAGTGGAGGAAGTAAAACAGTTCCTCTGACTCTGCAACACTATTTAAATCAAGCCACTGTTCGGAATAAAAGTATCACTGTCAGAAAAAAAGTTCATAATTGGAATTACAGGATTGGTAGCTGTCCAATGAAAAAAAAAATGCTCAAGCATTTCAAACCGGCCTGGACATTTGAAAGCTTGAATCTTTCACCCACAGTGGAGTTAGAGGTGATGAGAGGGTAGTGCAGAGTGAGACCATGAAAAGATCTTAACCCAGTCATTTACAGGCGGTCGGGATGGAATGAAGGCGTGTTCCAGGGTTTTAACAGGGCTGGCAAGGAGCCCTCCGACCTCCCAAACTTCAGAACGTGGGGCTGGTGTGCCAGGGGCGGGTCACGCAGGGCCCTGTCCAAATCTGCGGGAGGGGAGGAGAGGTGGCCAGGACAGGGGGCTGCGGAGACCATTTGGCTGTCGCTCTGGGAGCAGTGCGTTCTGGGAAACGCTGTCACTGGCATCTCCTCAGCAGACCACAGACCGCGAGGAGAGCCCTGGTGGCCAACAGTCCCTGAAGCGTATCCCCATTTACTCTCTCAATTTACACAGAGGGGACTGAACGTCTTCCAGCATCTAACAATAACAAGAGCAGCGAGCGAAAACGAGCGGGTTTTTACAGGACTCACTCGGGGTGACTGGGTGGCTGGGACAGATGCGTGAGAGTGCAAGATTATGTTGCATTACATTACATTCATTTAGCAGACGCTCTTATCCAGAGTGACTTTCAGCACAAAAGAGCAGAAGTGTATCCATTCAAGTAGAATGAGCAACAGTGTCAGACCGGGTGCTGTGTTATAAATGCACTGTGCGAGTTTCTGCCCTGCTGGTCATGGGAGGCAGATTTTTTTTTCTGATGGATGGAGAGGTATGTTAGTACGTCATGGACTATCTGGCTGTCCAGCAGCAGCTCTGTGGCTTTGGGACAGCGCTGACTGGGACACAGCCATTCCCTAAAGGGTACTGCCCAAGATCAGGAGATAGTCCAGCGACAGCGGGAGAGAATTTGGTTTATGTCCAGCATCAACACAGAAATATGTGACAGTTACAGTTCCAGCTTTGAGCTGTGTGTACGTTCTCAACCCAAGGCCTCTTCCTGTTTCACAGGTGCCCTGCCCATGCCGCTGCCCCGACCCCCCATCTGTAGACTCCAAGGGAGCAAGGGAGCCACTGCCCCTCTGCAGGGAGTGGACCCCCTTTTCCACCTCACAGATTCAGCAGTCCTCACCACACCAACGTCCCTAAGACTGTACCACTCCGCACGCGGGGTTCGGCAGGACAGTGAGGACACACGGTGCCTTTCTGACAGCACGGCCACCGCAGGAGCGCAACACTGGCACAATTCAGTCACTCCCCGTGAGGGGCGGAGCCTTCAGTGCTCCCGTAGAAACAACAAAAATTATTCCTCCCATTCCCACATTGCAGATGCGTTCCAGAGGGAAATTGCTCGAGAAACCCCTTCTGGAGGGTTGTGGGATTGTGACAGACTCTGTGACAGACAGAGTCCACAAACTTCCAAAGCCAAGTCGAAGACACGCACAAACAAACCAAGCCTAACGGAGCATCTCAGGAACGGCACTGCATGGAGTCTTAGCCTTAGAAGGAACCACCCTGGACGAGGTGCGGACAGCCCCTCTCTCCGCACACTACTGAAGCATGCCAAAGAACGCCTGCCGCTGCACTATGCTGTGCGGTGGAGTCATGGACAGGCCTCTGATGACCAGCTCAAGACCTCACACACTACAGTTTCCCAGCAGCCCCAGGGACATGCACAGAGTCAACGTAACACTACAGATCAGCTGACCCACACGGACGCCCAGGGCAGGGCAAGCATGGTAGATGTGGGCGGGAAGCCGGTAACCCGGCGGACTGCGGTGGCCTGCGCCACAGTGCGGCTGACAGAGAAGGCCTTCCGCCTGGTCAGAGAGAACCAGCTGGCTAAGGGTGATGCCCTGGCCGTGGCACAGATCGCTGGCATCATGGCCGCCAAGCAGACCAGCGCTCTTATCCCACTGTGCCACCCTCTGCCATTGGACAAGGTGGCGGTCACCCTGGAGCTGGTAGAGGCTGAGTGGGCGGCCGTTGTCACTGCGACCTGTCAGACCACCAGCCGCACGGGGGTAGAGATGGAGGCTCTGACCGCTGCGTCTCTAGCTGCTCTCACTCTGTACGACATGTGTAAGGCTGTCAGCCATAACATCACCATAACAGACATCAAACTGTTGAGCAAGACTGGGGGCCAGAGAGGAGATTACCATCGGACCCCCTGATTCTAACTCCACCACCTCACCTCTTCAAACTATGGCTCTACTGTCTCACCCCCTCAAGCTATGGCTCCACCACCTTGCCTTCTCACCCTTTCAGTTCCATATCCATGCCCTGTCAAACTAGGGCCCATCATCTCCTCCTATCAAAATGCAGCTCCATCATCTCACTCTCTCTCCCTACTGCTCCACCATCCTGCCCTCTCACCCTATGGCACGACCCCCTCACCCTCTCACCCCACAGCTCCACAGTCTCATCCTCTCACCCCCTCTCCCTCTGAACCTACAGCTGCAACATCTCGCTCTATCACCCTACAGCTCTGTCATCTTGCCTTCTCATCCTACAGATCCAACATCTCATCCTCTCGTCCTGCGGCTCCTCCTTCTCCCCGTCTTGCCCAACAGCTCTACCATTTTGCCCTCTCGCCCTGCGGCTCCACCATCTCGTCCTCTCACTCCACAGTGCCACCATGTAACCCCATAGTTCAACCCCCTCACCCCACAACTTCATCATCTCACCCTGTTACCAAACCACAAAGAAACAAAGAAGCTGACACCCCCGCCACACCAGAATGTGAGGCTGGGTGGCATGATCCAGAGCTTATTTCAGTGTTGGGAATCTTAGGTTTATTAGTTTATTTTTTGTCAGTGATTCAGATGGGTTCTGCTTTGTTGTGTGTGTGTAGCTCAGCAGAGCTCATACACTAACCCAGTGTGTTAAAGTGAAGGTGAATGCAGCATTACGGTTCCATCATTTGCATGGAGCATTGCCGGGGGCATTCAGCGTTGGGATACTGTTAAGAGGGCAAGATCTTTGAAGTGGTATGCCCTTCCCTTATGATGCTCAAAGCCTTAGACCTAAATGGTGTTATATGAGCTCATGGAGCACACAGAATACAAAGCTCTGAGAGATGAGGAAAATCTTGGAGTTTATGTGGATACTTTCAGAGCATGAACAAACTGCTGACCTTCACCCTGAGGCAACGGATTCCGCACTGCCTTTCAGGGCTGTAGGTCAGTTTTCTCTCTCAGACCTCCTAAAGCTTACCGGCAGCTATCCCAGCATGCCTCGGTCACCGAGTGTACACTGCAGATAGAGGTTCTTCCGAATCCATATGAATGTTACCAACCTCTGAGCAGTGGTCACGGTGGCTCCACAAGGACAGGATGACTGCTGAAGCTGCATCTCCCTTCACAATGCAGTAATCGTACATACACCACACCAGACAAGGTGTCAGACGATGGCTCACCCCTTTTAGTGTTTACATTGTGTGGGGACCTCAGTACTCACAGAAGAAGTGCAAATGTATGTTCTCACACACACACCCCTGCACGCTCACCGGTGAATGTGGAGCAATTCTGACCACACTGGTGAAGCTCAGGGTACAGCACTGATCAGCCAACTGTATATCACGCACATACTACACTGCCACTGAGTGCTTTAGCTGCTGTTCCTCAACCACCTTCATTACAAGTTTAACTAAAACAATATGAGGGGGGTCCTGATGACTGTTAACTACAAAAGAATGTGCACACAGATTTGAGGAGAATAATGTGTTGATCTGGTCAATTCATTATAGTGTCTGGGAGCAATCAGTCATAAGCGTTTCCTAGAAAAATGTGACAATCACCTTACTGGCATTTTACCTGAGCTTCTTGAGATGGCATTTTCATTGTTTTGAAATTTGACCTATCCTCAGTGTGACTGTCAGTCAGAGGATGTGCTTTTGTTTTCCGAAGAGGTTTTTCAAGTTTTAGTACAGAAAATAAATTGAAAGAGCACTTAAACAAACAGATGTATTATTGCATAGTGTCCGCTTCATAGAGGGATTAAAACTTTGTGTTTTTGAAACATAGCATAAGCTCAAAGTTCATGATTTTCAGGATTCCTTAAGAAAAGATGATCTTATCACAACTAATTGAAGGGGTAAAAATTCATGTTTCAGAGAGAATAAAAAAACATTATTTGAAATCCTTTTGACCAATATGGAAAATATTGCTGTTTATTTGTGACGGTGTTCCTATTTCTCAGATGTACCATGTCCTCCATATTTATTCATACTGCTGGCTAAATAGGAATGACTGGGGGAAAGCCGGTCACAAAAGAAACCCTGTGAACAATCTGTGAAACAACCTTGTAAACACTGCAGGAAGCATCTTGTCAGTGTAATCCAGGATTTATGAAATGGTCTTTTAAAATATTTTGTAATAGGATTTACAAAATGATAATTACAGAGATGGAAATAAATTTCACCCTTGTTTTTCTGAAATAAATAAATATATTATTTGTGAACAGTTTGATTTTCCTAGCCTTACTTAAGCCTGTTAAGAGTAAAGTACAGCAATTTAATTTTTTTTTTTTCCCAGCAGAAAGAAATATGTAATAGTAACGTGTTTGTTCCTGTTTAGTCTGGGTCATGAGTTAATATGGTGGGTACTGTACCTTATGGACAAACCTTTCTGGACAGTGTTTTCATGACACGAGTATCCCACCTTATCAGCATGAGACAGTCCTTGTCACTGCAGTCAGATCAGCCTTGCTGCACTCATCTCATCCTTGTACTCAGACTAGCCATTATCAGCCTGTCTGTATAACCCCTGCACTGTACCCAGATCAGCCTGCCTGCATTCCTGTCTGTCCCAGCCTGTGTTGCACCATCAGTCAGTAGTCATTCTCAAGCTGCCACGCCACATTTGGGTCACTGTGTAAGCCCGTCAGAGCAAAACCACTCCACATTCTTTATCATCCAGTCTGAGCCCTCCCCTTCCAACCCACCAGCGAACACGCGGACAGTGATGCTATTCACCCGAGTCCAATGACTCTGCTCGCCTCTGACATGTGTGTCCCAGAAGCCCCTGTTTACAGCTTTCACAGCTGGTCTCATGACAGCTGCTGTTGCTCTCTCATAGCCGTTATTCAGTCATGCGTGCCTCTTCCTTATTTAAAAGCGCTGTCACCAGGAAGGAGGGTGCATCTGCTCCACGTGCTAACAGAGACCCCGTCTTGGTGATCTCTCCTAGTTTCCTTCATGTCTACAGTACTTTAGCATGGTATTGAATATCGGTGTGCCTCACCCTTTCAGAGCAATGAATTAATTTCAGATTCTGTAGTATCAGATCTGTAATACCAGACGTTTGGATCCTGCATTCCTTCCATTCTCCAGACTTCCATGTATAGGAGGCACCAGTGGATACTATTCCGGTTCCATCTGCATTGCTGTGCTAACAGATTCAGCAATGGCAGATAACAGAACTTGCAGTGTAAACCACCAAGGGCTGGCTATCTTGATGAATATATAGGTTATCTGTCCATTTATCAGACCCTATTACTTGAAAGCATGAAGCAGTCCCCTCTAGCTGGTCCATCAGTAAAAGTCATCTAAAGTCCAAGGTTCAAGAAGTTTTCAGTTTTGGATAAACACATCATTTATGTAACACCATGCAGAGAAAATGACAGCCTTCTTGATCTTGAGATATTTTAAAAACATTTAGAAAAATTGGATTTTTTAAATCCTCTCCTTTTGACATCCTGTGTATGGAAAAATGCCAACTGTTGGTTGTAGTATATCAAAAAGGTTTATTTTCCTGTGTGCAGCTACAGCATAACTTGTAGAAGGTGTAGAAAACTATTTTTCCACATATTCATGAAATACCACAAATGTAACCATTTTTACTAGGGGTACACATATCCAATGTAATTATGTATTGCATTAAATATTATTCCCTTTTGAAGTCTTATTTAAATATTAATTATGGAATCACAAATTATCTTTAGTTTCTGCTTTTACTGTCCCTGCAATCAGTGATCAGATCACTGTAGAAAACCCAGCAGTGTTCAAATGTTCAGTGTTCAAGATCTCTATTTTACCTGTACAGGTGATAAAATCAACTACCTGACCTACCAGTGAGTTGTATTCATTGTTTAAGTAAGATAATGTATTTAAATGTTTTTCTTTGAGAATTGAAGGTGGTTTTTGTTTTGGGAGGTGAACTTTACTGACAGAATTTTGTTGAGGGAGCTGCCATCAACTGATATGAACCAATCAAAACTTTTTGCTCTTTGCTCCTCCCGTCATAGGGTTTGTAAGGCTTCATGCTCTGGTTGCTAGGGGCAGAAAAGGGGGGGAAAGATTCCTTAAGGTGTTTTAGTTGAAGCAGTAGAGGGCAGCATTGTACTTTGAAATATTCTCCAGTTGACTGTAGCATAACGCTAATGTGTTTTGCATTTAGATGAAATAGGGATTTTACATGGCACGTTGCAGTTTAACTGCAGATTAAACTGAAAGTGTACTTATGGGCCTCTGCTATGATGAAGGCAGTTAACTGTTAAAAAAGACACATGGGATGAAAGGGACAAAGATTTGTTTTATTGTAACCCTACAAAATGACACAAGGCGAGCAAAAAAAGAAACAAAATAAAATTATAATAAAAACAAAACAAAAACCAGGATTATGAACAGCTTGTTCTCATACAAGTCTGAAACTCAGCAACAAATACAGACATTTATTTATACTTTTTATATAACATTTTATTGTAATGCTGTGTGTACATACAAAATATAGCAAACTAAATAAGGCAAATAAATAGAGGTACAATTTACAGGTAAGTTGAACATTCCTTAACATTTTTTCCTTTTTTTTTTTTCCTCAACAACTAGAACGGTGTACAAAACATAACTGTACAGCTTTCTGGAGAGTTTTTTTTCTCGTTTTTTTTTTTTTTAAGATCAACCTTGACAATACTGACTCCTTACAATTATACAACCAGTTTAAATTGGGTGCAACTTTCCTTCAGCAATACAAATGCATGTGTGTGCTTTAGGTGGTGCAGATGATTTAAATTAGGGGACTACAAGTGTCACACTGTTCGCCCCCCTGTGGACATTGGTTAAATGACAAGTGTATATCTGACTTGGAAGTTTGCATGACAACAGGATGCAAACATTGGCTTATTAAATCATGGTATACGAAGCGAGACAGAGTGAGGCTATAAAATATTATACGCTTGTGTGACATTTTGAGGGGAAGATTTGGGGCAGGTAGTGCTTTCTATAGCATCATGAATCTGACACCCATAAATAACTTCTCACATTCACCTGTAATGTAAGTGGCCCAGCCTGGCTACCCACCCGCACTTACAAATAGCCTGCGTCTGTTACATCTCCCTACCACAACTGAGTCTTTGCAATCCACATCGACCTCTGAGGAGCCTTGTATGCAATGAAAGAGTGAATGGAAAGTCATTCCCATGTCAAAGTGCATTCAGCAACTGGACCCCTCCCTCATTTTTTCTACCCAGCTAGGCCAATCAATGACCAGCAAACATAGCTTTATATGTAACATTAAAGTCCTACCATAATACTGCTGTTTCTGAAAGTTCAATACCCCTCGTTATTTGACAAAAAATAAAACATTTTGCACAGGTTTTACTCTTCTTACTTAACACTACATACTGTGACCATTAAATTTGTTCCTGGATATGAAAAAATAAAGACAAATGGAAAATAAAGTTTCCCAGAATACCCAGATTTTTAACACACAGTATGGAGTAAATGGCTATTACTTTAATATGTTGAATTTTTATTGGTCATTGTTTTACCCAATGGTAGTTATGGAAAACCATAATCATTTTACCCTGTACAGTAGTGAGGTGTCTGAATTTTAGAATGGATCTCCTTTTGGTACAATGGCAGCAAAGGGGGGTGTGCAACACAAGGCCAATTCCATTCACCTCAGGAATCCTCTCACAATAAAGACAATTTACAAAAACCCCACGTCTGAACGTGTTCTTAAAGATTAATGTCTGGGAACAGATTTCTGGAATTACCCCCCCCCCCCATTTGATAAGTCTATGGGACGTTTCTGACTCTGCTCTTCAACGTGCAAGATAATTGACTGTGCAGATTAAAGCTTTTAATACCTTCAGATTTGGAAGAAGCCTCATGGTTCTATTTTTCTACAGATGGCAGTGCAAAACCTATTTCTAGATCACAAATGGACGTTTTTTTGGAAGTACTATAACAACGTGTTTACTAGCTAGCTACACACGCTGGGTACCTCTAGATACAATGAAAGGTAAATTCTCAGGGAAATAGCATGAAAAGCTGCTGTATCTGTCTGACCATGTTATTTTTTGCAAACCTAAGATTTTAGACTGTATCAGCTTGTAGTGCCTTTTAGTATTGGTGTAGAGAGAAACCGTGCAAGTATATAGTGCATGCCATTATAGACCATGGACACAAGTGTGACTATTTGATTTTAGCGAGACATTGTGAGAACTTCTCCTACATAAATTCTTTCTCAGGTCAGTTGCACCCCATTAAACCAGCACATTTTTTTTTTATTTTATTATTAATAATTTCCTTTCCAAAACAGTTCACTAAGGGAGCTTGAAAACACACCACACTACCAGCAACAGCAAAGGTTGTGGTCAGAACGAGGCACTTGAGGGTAAACAGAATGCATAAGATGGCCAAGGGGGGAGGCGAGGGAGGGTCCAGACTGAATGTTCTCCTGCTGCCCTTAAAGGGAATGTCTGGAATGGGGGTACTGGTACTGTGGTCTCTGCTCTGCAACGGGTTAGTGTCTTCACAATAGCTTATAACAGAGAGGAAGCAGCTCTCAGTTTTGCCACTGTTGTGTACTGAGAGGACACAGTGATGGAGGCCAGACCTATGCATTCTGAGGGGGGCTATGACGCACTGGCATCTGCTGGAACCAAGCGCTACCACAAGCAAGGCTGTGACATTTCAGGAACCATACAAGACGGGTGGCTGGAGAACAATCCTGGGACTTTCACCCTGAGGAAACAGGAAGTCCTGCTCATTATACACAGTGACCTGGCTTGCTACTTTCAGACACAGTGGAGGCCTATTGATCCATACGGGAGATTTTCCATTCATTATCATTTTTTTTTCTTTTGTCCCACCCTGCAAACCATTTAGCCTTTTCATGCTGGTTTAACAAACAAAAACTTCCCATTCCTATTTGTTTTACCACGAGAGACACTGAAAGAGCAGACCTGAGGCTGTGTTCAGCATTGTGAGCCTGTGAATTCTACCTTGGCTGCTGGTCTTTGCATTTAATCTGCTGTGTAACGGCACTACGTGCTGTTAGCTCATCCCACTTTTGGGTCATAAACTACAGTTGTGGAACTAAGTGCAAATGTTTGAGGTTCTGAATGGCTGCCTCAGTTGAAATGACATTTCACTTACAGAGCACCTCAACACTCATTACCGGGCTGGCCCTGCACAAAAAATGGCCTTGCTTCACCTCTCACAACTTTCATAGAATATACAGCACCGCTGCCAATCCAAAACTCTGCCCTGATGCCTGGCACCTGGACCACACTGCAGTCATTGCTCTCCTTGATGTGGGATGGGGGACACAGCCTAATTCCACCATCTCATCCAGGGTCAGTTTCAGGAGTGTTCACTTCATTGAGAAATGGCATCATGGAGCAGCTCTCTAATGGAGATTTCCTGGCAGGGTTAGTGGACCTGCAACTCTCCTAATGGGAGTGATTGGACCTCTTAATGCCCATGTCATCACACATTGGCTGACCCAGCTTCTCTCATTAAACAAGCGTGTATATGGGTTACAATTACAGTCCAATCTGCCTAGCGTGACCCTGGCTCTTTCTCCCCAAGAGAGGTCTGCCTCCACTGAGGAGATTATCCACCAAATGCGCCTCTTTTCTATCTACTGCAAAAAGCCCTGGGGCAAATCCCCTTTACACAGCTCCTTCACTGATCTCCTGACTGCTGAGGGAGAGGGTAGTAACCAGCCTGCGATTTGCTTCGGTAAGCAGTGCCGTTAGTGTCAGCTGTCACAGAGAAACAAATGCTCAGATCCTCAGAGATGGTCAAAGACAACATATCCTGTCAGCTTATACTCAATGGCCATGCCTTGGTTGAGAGGTATTAGTGGCAACTCTTCAGAGTTGCTACAAAAACACAGTGCCATAAGCTCAATGGCAAGGATGTGGTTCGCATTTAACTCCTCGCAAAAGCACTGACTTCTTCGGCTACACTTATTGAGAGAGGGTGATGTGCTAGATGTCATATGTATATGCGTGCTTTTTATTCATGGTTAGTGTAATGGAAACATTACCAATGGCAAAAAAAATATACAGTGTGTTTAGCAACTTCTGTTTGCCACCATATTAAACACTGACTCCAGGGGGTTTATACATCTTTAACCTTCATCTCTGCCTGCTATTCTGCCTTTTAATTTATGTATCGGATGTTCACATACACACATAGCCTTGAGCTACTTACATGTGTGGTCCTGTGTAGGACTTAAGTCACATGAGAGGTCTAATAAAACTTTATGTGATGAAATGGTTTTCAGTACACCGCCGTAAACTTGATGAGTTAGATAAATGCCAATTTAGCATATCAGTTAGCAAATTGTTACATGGCCCATCCCATATGGAAAACCATAAGCTACAAATTTATAGCTGTGAGAGAAGGAGCAGCTGTTCCCATTGAGATAGCAGGCGCTGTATATGGGTGTTAAAGGACACATCTGTCTGGCCAGAGACTCCAGTTTTTGAAGGCATACAGCAGGCAGCATTGACAAGTACCGCTCAAAGAGACGTCAGTGGGTCTGATGACCAAACCCAAATGGCAAGGCAGAGGCAGAGACTGATGCCATTTTCCACAGCCCATAGCAGGATCAGCACTCACAAGCAAAAAGGAAAGAACAAAGGACTGGGAGGTATTTGTCTCCTCTGAGGATATTTTAACAAAAGGAGTTATGACCACTGCAGTGCTGAAAGAGTAGTATCTGAGTTATTTTTTTAGACATATAAAAAAGGTGCATTTTCTTTACTCATTGGTATGAGTGTTTAAAAAAAAAATCCTTGTCTGACCTTTTGAAAAGCTCAGAACACATAGTCCAGCCTCCCACTCCCATTCCCACTCCCACTGCAATCCTCTCCTCTCTTCTCTCCTCCCCTAGGCATGGCTGCGTCTGCTTCTGTGAACAGTGGATGAAGACATGCATCATAGCGTCTGGCTTTGTTTGTTCTGTCCCCTTTCCAGGCTCCGTCCTGGATGTATCTCGCGGTTCCGTGAGGTCCGCTCTCCAGACCGTCCCCCGCTCTCAGTCCGCCTCGCAGATGTGGTGCTCTTTTTCCTCAATGAAGGAATTTCTCTCCCCACTGTGTGACAGGAGCTTGTGCACAGTCCCGTAGCTACGCAGACAGGCAGGGAGGGCCCAGATCCCCAGCAGAAGCTTGGCCAAGCCTCCCTGTCTCTCCTGCCGCTGTGTCTGGGAGCTGGCCCCTGTGTCAGGGATTCATCCCGGGAACAGCGCTCCTTCGGAGGGGAGATGGTCTCCAGCTCGCTCCCCGGTTCCTTACTCCTCCAGCCTGCCTCCGGCTCTCATGCACCCAGACAAACACCAGAACAAGGCAAACGTCAATGTTCATGCAACCTTTGTCCTGGCTACGGCTAGAATATTACAAATATGTATAAAATAAACAATAGGAACAAAAATAAAACTGGAAAAAAATAAGACTGAGAGGGCTGCGGCATGTCTTCCTTGTGTTTTCCCCTGGAGTTGTCTGGTTGTGCTCACTCTTGGAGGAATGAGGATCGAACCCTTGGCCAACAGATGTCAGGAGTCTGAGAAGTTGGAATGGGGAGGGAGGAGGAGTTCAGCTCCTTCCAGCTTACACTCACAGGTGTGAATATTCAGTCTTTTTTTTCCATTCCGTTTTTGGTGTGCTTTACTATTTTTTTCATGCTCTTACAGTATCAATGGGGCAAAGAATACACCATGACACCATAACCCTTAAGTGCTGTGTAAAATACCACATTTACATACAGAACCACAGCAAAAGTGAAACACATGGCCATGAGCCATGTATGTGCTGCAAAACAAAAAGAACACAAATGCCCTCCCTATTACACTCAAAAACCTTGGGACCAAAACTATCGGTCATGTCTCTACAATAGGTAAAATCTAATGGTAAAAATGCAGGTCAGTGCTGTTTTTTCCATTTATAGGGACACAAGGCCCAAGGGCAGCTGTCAATCGAAGCGGGCCCACCTAACCTCTAACCAATTTGAGGTAACAGCAAAACATAGCCACAGAGGGGTACTACTCATTCCACAGCTTCTAAGATTGTGGGTAATATATCAAATGGTCTTCAGTAAAGCTGTGATTTATGGAAAACATGGAAGAAACATGGGGCTTGGGGGAGATCTTCAGTACATTTACAGTGCAAACGAGACCTGGCTGTTGGAATGGGAGGGATAGTGTTTTACACAAAGTGGCAGGGAAACACACCACAGAAACATTAATAGCTGAAATATGACAACAGATGCATTAGCAAAAAAAAAAAAACAAGAAGAAACATGACATGAAACACAAAAAAAACAAAATTCTTCAATGCTAGCGTGTCCATTCCTATGTATAAATATATAAACGCCTTACAATTTATTTCTTCTCATCTTCTTTTTTTCCTTTGGCAGTGGGAAGTGCCGTAACAATCCTCAGAACTTTTTTCCTTCTCTTTACAATGCTAGTTAATTTCAAAGAAAATGATTTTGACTGTCTACTCTGTCAAAATCCCATCTCAGGACGCTTAGGTCGTCCCTGTGTTCTCCCCTAAGCGCCGTGCTCTCTGGAGCTCCAGTTCGGAAGCGGTCTTCAGGAATGCACCGTGGAAGAAGAGGCACTTGGGAAGGGGACCCCCTGCCGTGCTGCAAAGACCTTGTCATGTCCAGTCCACCTGCACACAGACAGGTGAGGCTGTCTGACAACTGACTCCACCTCAGGGTAGAACGTTTTTTCGTTGAGCTGACAAAGTCTGCAAAGCATTATGGGATCCCAAGCTGCAGTGGCAAAAAGTGCAGGGCTGGTGCTCTCGGAGGGGTCTTGCCGTTATTGTCCCCCTGCTAGGGACCAGACAGCAGTAACCCCTCCAGGCCACCTAGCACCACAGTGAACAAGGAAACACAGTGGAGTTGTGCCCCCTGCAGGACTGCTTAGCCATTGCATGAGGGTGAGGTGGGCGGGATAGACACCATGGTTCACACAGGGATCCTTCCTCCAGCTTCCCAGCTAGATTTCCCCAAATCCCCATCCCAAACATAACACACGGGAGGCCCATGTTCCTTTGCGTGTCTGTGGGGCCTGACGTATGAGCCTGGAGAAGGACATTCCAGGCAGGAAAGAGCAGGGGGGGTGGAGGGGTAGGTCTTTTTGTTTCTTTCTAAGCATCAGACCTCTGTGCTGTGGGCAGGAAAACTGGAGCTGTCCTCCCTGGACACATCTCGGTTTGGAGAGGAAAAGATATTGGCAAGTGCAAGAAAGGGAGTGGAAGAGAGAGTGTGAGAGAGAGTGTGTGAAAGAGAAAAAGAGCGAGAGAAAGCGCTCCTCTCCCCCCATGCAGCAGTAACCTAAGAGGACGTGGGCAGGGGACAGTCTCACAATGCTCAGTCCATCTGTGTGTATGTCTGTTTGTCCGTCTCTGCACCACTGCAGGGCGCAGTAGGGGGTAGGGGCAGGGCAGAAGGGGAAGGGTACAGGGGAAATGGCAGCTTTTTTTTGTCTAGTATCCTTCAGGTGTGCAACGGTGAGTTGTGTGGTCCAACACGCCCCCCCCCCCCCCACCACCCCCCCCCGGGAGGGCAAGGGTTAATAGTTGACCTTGGTGACGGGCCTCTCGCGCCCGCTGCCCTCCACCAGCTCTTTGCCGGAGCGCTTGCGGTTGCGCTTGAGCTTGGACAGGTCCTTGTCGAAGACCTCCCCGGACCGCAGCGCCGACACCAGGTCGTCGAACTCGCCCACCTCCTCCGAGACGCTGCCGCTCATGCTCTTCTTGGCACGCCGCTCCCTCTCGCGCTGCTCTTTCAGCTGGACAGACACACGGACACGGGGGGAGACGAGCAGACAGTCACACACGGAGCCGCTCACACCGTCCCCACGGGGTCCTCACTCACAAAAAGGAGTGTTCAACCCTTAACCACCAAGGGACAAGAAAACATCCTGAATCAATTACGCCTAATGGGTACGCTACTGATTACTCAACTGCTTATCAGCCACATCACTACATCAACACGGCATGGCTCTGCATAAGGAACAGTGTGTACTCAGTTTACTCAAAGATTTGGGGGCTGACTGGAAACTTGGTTGTTTCTCACACTATTCTGTGCAGTACTAGGCAGGGAGGGGTTAATGATGATGGTCAACATAGAGTGCATACCTGCATACGTGAAAGAGAGTGCGTGTGAGTGTGTGTGTGTATGTGTTGTTATGTGGGCATACATGTATGTACGTATGTGTGGATATGTGAAAATGGGTGAGAGTCTGTGTGTGTGTATGCATATCTCAGTTTGTGTGTGGAAGGGGTTGGTAGGCACTATGCAGTGCATAGTAGCAGTAAGGGTTGGGGGCTGTCTGGCCGGCAGTCCCGTTCCCAGACTCCCAGAAACACATTCCCATGACTCCCTGGGGAGCCCTATGACTGAATCACTGCTCTCTCTGAGTTGTTGACAGACTGTGGGATGGTGGGGTGGGCACTTCAGAGAGCACTGGAGATGCAGAAATTGAAAAGCCACTGAACTAGTTTCTCAACACCTCTTCCTAGTCTGTCTGTGTCTTCATCTTTCCTCGCTATCTGCAGCTCAGTTCTTACCATTACATCTCTCTTTAGGCCTACCCTGTCCCTTCCAATCCTCTCTCTTTCTCCCTCTCACATTCAGAAGGCTTAACTTAATTGGCATGAAGAATTAAATGAGGTCAGAAAACCCAACTGCTGTGGTGTTATTAGAGGAAACAGGCCTTTAAATTACATTTAAACAATGTTATCTGTAGTTTTGGAACTAATTAAATTCAAAGGGACTTAAATTGGCATAGAATTGGCAGGAAACCAAGTGTTGCTTGAGTGCTGCATCCAGGTCAGTACACAGAAGCTCACATTACACAAACCCTTAGTTTCTTTTCAAATAAAATAGATTGTGGACAATGTCAATAAATGGAAAGCACTGAATGCCAAAACTTTGACCTACCCACAAATGCTAACTTGAAACTATTTACAAAAATAGCTTTTTTTGCGGTAAGAATGAACTGCTGTGTAGAAAAGCTTTGTATAATCTAGTGGTTTAAATTAATGAGGGGCTCCACCCGGTTGTACAGTGAGTGTTTGGGTTAATGTGAGACGGAGGGTGGGTGGGCGAGCCTCACCATGGCCTCCATGCGTGCCCTCCTCTCCTCCTCTTCTTTGCGGCGCTGCATGTTCTCTAGGTCCTGCCTGGCTTCGCTGAACGACTGCAGGAAGGTATCGAAAATCCCAAAGAACTCGTCCGGCTGCATCTTGCCCTGGTCCTCCCCAAAGTGCTTCAAAGCCTTCACAAACTGAGAGGAAGACAGAAAGAGAAAGAGCAATGTTCAGATGGAGGGAAACTGAATCTCATAGCATGTTTCACCATACAAGTAGGTCCCAAACTCAGACCAATCCTTCTGCACTGCACTAAGTGCAGGGTCACACCAATGTATCTCACCAACTGTCCCTGTCTCTGTCTCACCCAAAGCCCATTCTGTTTGGCCTTAACAACAGGCCATTATTTAGTGAAGACATACGCTCATACACGGCCCCTCCCCCGCTCCCGGCTGCGATGAGCGTAGCTCTGCCAAATTTGTGCTCCATGTGTTGTGGCCCTTCTCGTGCCCGGCCAGCTGCCATGTATCCTTTGCCAGGCCCTCGCCGGTCCCAGCCTGGCCCTGGCTGCACTTAAAGGCCACCCTTGTTAGGGGACCGCTTTCACCAGGACCCATGCCAGCCCACAAAGGGCCACGCTGTTCTGGGTCCATTAGAGGACGGGCCACGCCGCACCGACTCCGCTAGCTGGACTGGGGGCGCTCACCGGGACGCCGTGTGGACACGCGCACGTTCTGACATCAGCTTCGGTGTGACGTGCCCCCTCCCAGCATGATTTGACGCACAGCCTGTCCCCTGTCATCCTGGCCTCCCGCCCAACGGCAGTTTGACAGCTCTAGGCCAACTTTTTTAAAGACATCGGTGCTTATGCAGCTACATCCTGACAGCAGTGGATAACTGTATTACTTAAGAGTTTAAACTGCGGCACTTACTATAATCACAGGCCCCATACCCTCTGTTATCTTCACTCTAGCACTACATCCGTACACTCTAGCATGTACTAGCCTTGTCCCATTGTACATAGTTGTCCCATTGTACATAGTTGTCCCAGTGTAGTAACAACAGCTAAAATCAACTAGTTACATCAGTGTACCCAATGAACTCTTCCCCCTCTTTTCCCATGAATGCCCAGCGGTGGGTAAGTAAGGCTGTTAGCAATTCAAAACTTGAACCCATCTGTTGATCGCATACTGCATTGCAAGGGGATTATGGTATACGTGACACGTCAGAATTTCTGCCCCATAAAATACACACAGCCATCCGCAAACAGCACCAGGTAATTATCCTGGATGATTTTGCAATTAATGATAAGCGTGTGGGCAGAGCTTGTGATCGTAATCCAGGCCTTGCCATTTAATCTGTGTGAAGTAACGTCTAGCGGCCTGTCTCCTTGCAGCCTGCACGCAGCTGTGCAGTATAAATCTGTAGGATCCTGCTCTCTGGGCTTGTGGACACAGAGATGTCCTCCTGCTACATGTCGTGGACCGCGGTAATTCCCCATTAGTGTGTCTGTAATTATGTCCCACTAACCAACCCCCCCGATGCACCCTGCCAAATATCTCCCAGCAACCTTGTCAGGCCTGTGTAACTCAGCGTTTAATTAGTACACGCTCCACTGGGCTCTATGGGGTTCTAATTAGTCCCGACAATTAGTCACTGAGACTTTCTGACATGTAGCAGAAACAGGGGGTGGGCGTGAAGGGGGGGGGTCTAGAGGGCAAGTACAGGCTGCCAGACCCACGAAGATGCTGAGGACATCACACAAATAGAACAGAGGTCCCTTTATTCACTGACTCAGGGGCAGCGGGAGAGAAAAGGGTTCGCCAAAATGAAGAGGTTCAGAATCGCCCCTCTGTCATTTGAGAGTGGAGCTATGGATTAAAGCTGGGGTTCCCTATTGGGGACAGGTAGACTACACAGAGAAACTCCTCTTTGAATCCTAAATACAAGGTCATTCACAGCAAATTAGGTTTTTTACTAGATGCGTTTACAATGTTCTGACCGGGCCCACATGCATATTTGTGTGTGTTCTGGAAACACTAATTCTAACCAAGCTGTATCTCATAACAGCCCGTATTATGTAATTCCACCAGAGCTCAATCGACACTCTTTGAGTCACAATTAAATGCAGTCGTTAGTGTTTTCTTAACAGCAACAGGTGACTGTAAGAAAGTGAATAAAACAACTGTGTTAGGATTATTAACACTTGCATGTCTTTGTAAGACCGGGATGAATGTTGCTTGAAGGGGTAATTCTGAAAGAAGCCATGGAAATAGGGATGGCACAGAGATGAGAGAAAAGTGAGCAGAACCACATCAAATCTGTTTTAGCAGCCATTGCAACAGCTTGTCAAACAGCTGTCACCAGTCTAAGATTTCCATCCCATAGTGCTCGCCGTATATCAACCGTGCCTGCCAGCTCTCCAGTGCCAGCTTGTTGAATTTGAAAACGGCACCCTTTTTTGACCTACCACCTCCCCACTCCCTCCATCCCCCACTCCCCACCCTGCGTCACCTCCCTTGACCCCCCCAAGCATCTACAGCTGAAGTGGTTCCCAGAAAATAGGTGTGGGCAGGCCAGGGATGCTCGGCTTATTTGGAAAACATCTGTCATGTCTTGGCCCCTCTGCACCTCATGCAGCTGTGCAACTGGGCCAGGGGAAGGGCCGTTCTGATTCAAAGGAGACTTCCTCTGTCTACATCTACATGTTCCACAAAGGTTAGTGCAGGGGTGTGCAGGGATTTTTGGAGTTTGTTTTAAGCTTACACTACACTTGTTCTTCTCTGCCTCTACCTCTATGCCTGCTACAGGCATATGCACTAAGGACAGTCCACAACCCTAAATGACCCTCCATTATGTCTTTTATGCCTGCTTCTGAGCTATTCTTCATCTACAATATGATAAAGCAAATAAAAGCTGGCAGGATCAATACTGTACAGCACTACAATTTCGTGTATGACATTGAGCGACCTCAAGCTGAAAGAGCCTAGGGGCCTATAGTGTCTACCTCATAAGCACTTCTACCTCCAGCAGTCCAGCAGTTTAATACACCCTGCAGATGTAGCCTCTGTAAGGATCTGAGGGCTCTCCGGATCTCGACTGCATGGCAGGACAGATTCATTGAGTACATCACCCTGCAACCCCAATATTTGTGTTTAATCCAGAGCTAATGATGCGTCCAAGAGAGGAAGAGAGAAGACAGCTGCCCCTGAGGGAGTCTGGGTAAAGGCGGACAGAGGCCCTTTTGTGCTCTGAGAGCACGTGCAGCATTAAGCCATGGTTTTCCCGTGACGTCCAAATGGACTTTACGGTGGGACTGCCCCCCTTGAGCAAATAATTATTAAACAGGAGCGCACACAGTAGGCCTCTGTGATGGCAGCGGAGTGGTTTCTCCCCGTGGTCCTCCTCGTGGACGCTGCCGTGTTTCCTCAGCATGAATACTGACTCCCATTGATTCCTAGTGACAGTGCTCTGCTCACTCTTTCCAGAGCCATGAAGAGGTGTAGGAAAAGAGGATGGCTTAAGTGTAAGGGACGACTCCAAACATATACGCATCCACACACACACGCACACCCTCACACATGCACGCACACAGTCACACATGCACACATGCATGCTCTCATACATATATGCACACACGCACACACACAGACACACACACACACACACACACACACACACACACACACACACACACACACACTCTCTCACACACACACACACACACACACACACACACACCGCCACCTCATCAACCCCCGGGACTTCAAAATGGCTTCCTTTCATGTCTCTGAAAGACCGGGCATGCCAAGGAGGAGGCCAGGCTGCACTTCAAAAGGAATAAATCTGACAAACACAAAAAAAAGGGGAAAGAAAAACTCAGCCCAAGCGATGGGTTTCCCTGGGATGTTTTAGTCATTACGCAAAGCTGTGACACACAAAGGTTTCTCTCTTTCCTCTCTCGCTCACTCTCTTTTTCCCACTCTCTGTCTCTCCCCTTCTCCCCGTCGCTCTGTTCCCAGTTGCTTGGCTGTGTACAAGCTTGGCAGGGGCTCAGACATCTTAAAGGGGCTCACAGTGGAGCCCCTGGGGAGATCCCAAATCCATTCCACACATCCCATCCTCCTGAAGCCCCGCCTGACTCCAGCTAGTGGCAGTGACCTCAGACATGGGGAGCAGCGTGGCATGGTGGTAAGGTAAAAAGATGCAGGGCTGGTGATATCAAGGTTGCCTTTTTCAATCCCTGGTGGGTCAGTGCTAATGTACCCATGGGCAAGGTGCCCTGCTTTGCCTCAGTGAATATCCAGCTGAATAAATGGGTAACATGTAAAAAACTGTAAAAGCGATAGGTTGCTTTGGGTAAGAGCTTCTGCTAAGCAAACAGAGTGTTAGACCACTTGTTTCATCAGGTGCTGAGCATGAGAAACTTTAGTTTTCAAAATTGTTTTCAGAAAACTGCACTGGAGTTGAATTATAAAAGAACCTGGAAGACAGAATCTTTAACTTGGATGTGCATTTTTCAGACTAATTTCACTCTGCCTGAGAAAAGGAAAGCCCTTTGTGAATCATGCAAAAGAAAGCAGGAAAGGAATACAAAGCAGTTTTCTTTGATGTAGGCAGGCATATCCCTACAGGATATGGAAAACAAGCCATACACGCAGACACACCCACTCACTCACTTTCTCTCTCTCTCTCTCTCTCTCTCTCTCACACACACACACAGACAGACAGACAGACAGACAGACAGACAGACAGACAGACAGACAGGAACCACAGGACCAAATGTTGCAGAATTTCATGTAAGGTTCAGTCAGGTGACTGTGAGGGGTATAGGTGCTGCGTTTCAGCCACGTCCCTTGTCAGAAGACGGTTCGTTCATTATCCGAGATCTCCTTGTTTTCATATGCAACAATGCTGCTTTGGGTTATAGGGAAACATTTAGCCCAAAAAACTGGGGGATGGGATGCACACAGAGATGACCAGATGGGGAATTTTGCTAGTACACCAGGGAACACTGCTATTCTTTATCATAAGTGCCATAAGGACTCAAATAACCTCAGTGATCAGGGCATCAATTTAGCATCTCCTAAGGACACATAATAATATAACTGTCATCCAAATCAGCTTGATGTTTTTAAGGATGTCTCAAAATCTAAGGATGTCTCATGCTTTGTTTACTGATTTGTTATCATTATTAGTGTGTTCTTTGTATTGCTGCTTTTTCCTTTTTATGATTAATGTAATATTTTAGTATTTGTAACACATGAGAAACCCTATATTTTCCATCACTTTTGATACATGAGTAGGACCATGTAAATACAGTCTGTCGTTATTATTTTTGGTAGGAGCAGCGTGATGAGTCAACACAGGCTGAATGGCCTGTTCTCCTCATTAAAACACTCACTTTATTCTCACAGGGAACCCTGCAGACCAGCTGCAATTATCTTACTGCCTCGTCAGGCTTGACCTGTGTCCGCATGTCTGCAGTCTGTACAGAAAGTGTGTCAAATTTCCTTGTGCTTTTACCTTGTCCTTGGCCTCATTCAGCTGGTCTTCAAGCTCCGAGAAGCTAAAGCTGGCCACTGTGATGAAGTCGCTGACCACTGGGACGAACTTGTCCCCGCGGTCCCGCACACGGCTCTGCTGATACTGCAGCTCCTGGAGGACAGAAACCCATGTAGAATTAACATGTCTGGAGCTCCTTATATCAGGGATTTTCAGAATTTAAATCATTCAATTTTCAATAGGCTGGAACGAATATTTAATTTCAAAATGTCCACTGTTTGCCAGGACAATGGGGGAGATCTAGCAAGGGAAATTGTTTTCGTGGCAAGAATGTCTGAAATTTTACATTTACATTTTATTCATTTGGCAGACGCTTTTATCCAAAGCGACTTACATAGGTTACAGTTCTTTACAATGTTATCCATTTATACAGCTGGATATTTACTGAGGCAACTGTGGGTTAAGTACCTTGCCCAAGGGTACAACAGCAGTGTCCCAGCGGGGATTGAACCGGCAACCTTTTGGTTACGAGTCCTGCTCCTTAACCACTATGCTACACTGCCGCCCAGTGAACAGTTTGTTTGAGATAGTGGAGTGCTTCCTTGGGTTAAATCTACATGACCATGTTCTGCAGTCTCCACCCAAGGGGAATGTGACACCAACAAGCTGATAAAAGACAGCACGGAGCTAACGGCACAAGCACACTAGTCTACGCTGTCAAAGGAGCCTCATGTCTGTCGGGCACGCTGAGAACTTGGTAACACCTGGACACGAGAGAAATGTTTCACAAATCCGTCACATCACACCTCACGCCTGTGCGTTGCCATTATGGCACTGTCTGTCTACATGTGCTGGGATGTGATGACATCCACAGAAAAAACACCTCCACCCTCATCATCAACACCACCACCACCCCACAAACATGCTGGCAAGCAAGGCCATTCCGAGCCCAGCTCAGAGCCTTGGCTTTCCGTGAGACCTCTCCTTTTAATTGGCATCCATGCCTCCATTGTTCTGCCTCCAGGTCAGCTTCTTAGATTTGCGTTGGGAGGGGTGTGGCATGTCATCATTTGAGTGCTTTCCAGTCAGGGAATCACTGCTCTCTGAAGTTTTGAACAATTAATGAGAGGGGAGTGCGCAAATGTGATTCCTGAAATTTCCTCTGGGTGCCATACCAACACCCCCCACCCCCTGCCGCCCACAAGCTATCTCTGCCATTCTCTCTTCCAGAACATAATTAAAGGCACAGGATGAACCAGTCATTGAGAGTAAGCTGCTACACACAAACAGTGCTGAAACAGGGCTTTTCCCACAACTTTGGCTGAAAAACACAGAGAGAACCACAGTGTCAATCCCTCGAGAATTTCGCTGTCTTCCGGCTGATTTTCTTTCGGCCTTGATAATGAATTCCCTGCCTGCCAAACTGGAAGACGACATCACATCTTTTCCAGGCAGAGAACTTCGCTGAAAGCTTGTTTCTTTGCCCGTCCATACATGTACCACCAAGTGTGTTTTTGAAGGCTTGTGCAGCCTGGAGGACTGTCAGCACTGGTTGTGGTCCGTGAAATGTGGCAGCCCGCTGGCCTGGGTATTGACTACAGCTCGGCAAGCCTAGATGGCCATGTCTGGGACAGAAAAGCAGTCAGGGATGGTGGGCGAATTAGCTGCATTATTTGTTCTTTTCCCTCTGGCTGCAGTAGGGATTATTAACAGGAGAGTGGTGGAGTCTAACTGCGACCCTAGGGCCTGGTTGTGGGGGCCTAGTGCACTTGTATGTGACATACATACTTGTGTGTGTATATGTGTGTGCTAGCATGTAGACAGCAGGCTGCTCCCTCCTCTCTCCCTGATGATGTCATTAGGAGCCTCTGAGAGTGACAGCCTGGGCACTGGGCCGTACCACCCAGCGGGAGAGTGATGCATGAGCGGAGTGCTTTCGTGATCATCAGGCGTGACACTAAGTCTAATGTGTCTCACTCATCCTCATTGTTGGTTGGCCTTGAAACATAGGCCACTTGTTCATTCACTCTAATGGTGGCTATATGCTTGGTTTCCAGAGCAGCACCAGAACTGGGGGAGGACAGGGACAATGTTAAATGGTTTGAGCAATAGCTACAGGCAACTGAGAGGCTAATGATGGTGTGTGATGATTGGGTGGGTGGGCAGTGTGAGGCAGAGCTGACTGGTGAGAAGGACAGGGAACTGTATAGGTGATTGGCTACAGAAATAATATACTCTCAAGGTGATTGGTTAGAAGGAAAATGACAGAGGTGATGAGAGAGTGGTAGAGTGGTGGACGAGTACAGACGAGAGATTTTTTACAGGAGAGATATATTTGGCTGTTGGTTTAGAGGTATATTTGGCTGTTGGTTTAGAGGTACAAGTCACTGGTCAGGGGGTATATAACTGGCTACTCACTGCCTCTAAAGCCTTCAGTCCACTCTTGATGCTGTATACCTCCTTCTCCAGCTCAGCAAGACTGAAAGAGACACAGACACAGAGAATGAACAGTAAACCAACACACAGGGAAGAGCAATGTTAACAAGGGAAAGGATATGACTGGGTGTTGTACGCAGTGCTTTCAGAGCTAGTGTTCCTGGTGGCTCCTTGCTGTTTCTGTATGACATCAACATGTCATGTGATTTCAGTTCTAGTTCAGAGCTCTAAGCCCTGAGCTCACAAGACCAATCCCTCTACTCCTCAAATGGGCCAAGTCATCAAAGGTCAACACCTGAAGGTCACCCAGAGGACAGGGCCATGTGAAAGAGGCGCACTGGGTATCACTCACTTGACTTTGGCAGCCTCAGGTACACTGTGCAGGTCTTCCTGGATGTGGAGGACATCAGGGTAGTTCTTCTCAAAGATCATGATTAGGTAATGCAGCATGGTGATATTCCTGTAGGACACAACCACACACAAACCCATTCACACGCACACACACACACACACACAAGAAAGTAAAGCATTTAACACTGGATTTTTCAGCATTTTTCTGTAGCTGAAAACAGTGGAAGCAATAACACTCTGTGCCCAAACCAGAGTCCATTAACGTCTTCCATGACCTCTCACCTGTCTATGCTGGACTTCGTGTCCGCAATCTTGTTGAGGCTGGATACCTTGAAGCCATAGGCGTTGCCTCTCTGGCCTTTGTTCATGAAGTTTCCAAAGGCAAGGACCACCTCCAGCGTCTGCGTCAGACGCTTGCTCCGAATCACCTCCCGAGACGCACACAGGATAGCTGAGAAATGGAAAGGGGGAAAGCGAGAGTAAAAGAAGGAGGGAGGGAGAGCAAGAGATGATTTTTTTATTGAGGAATCTCTACCATCCAACAGAAAAACTCCACAGGAGAATGTAGTCATTCTCCAGTGTGAGCATTCAGCTCTACAGACCAAAGCTCTCACCAGCTCCAGAGAGTGACTTCAGCATATGTGCAGGAGTCCTGTTTCAGAAAAAGCCTGTCTCCAATGATTTAAACTGAGCCTGGGGCCAAAACCGGGCACTCCTACACCCGTACCCATCTCACAGAACCAGACAAAACTATTACTGAATCATAACCCTCAATCACTGGGATCTTCCTGAAGGAAAATAACCATTGTTGCCCATAGAACCCTGACAGATATTCCCTAATGAGGACTAAAGAGCAGAAAATATTAGCAAATATGCAATGACGTGCGCGCTTTCTATTCCAAGAGCTTACGAGAGCACGGAAAACAAAGAACAAGCTAATATTCGACGAGGAAATTCCACTGGCAGGAGCTCGCCGGTGCGTCTGTGAGCGGGTGCCATGTACCGGACCTGACCCCGGGTTTCACTCCGCGCCCCTCCGCTCACGCTGTGGATCTCATCAGGGGCTACATTTTTGAGGCCAGTCACTTAATTGGAGCCGTAGGCGGGGGAAGACCCCGCGAAAGAAGACTACAACAATGCGTTTTTTTAAAAGTGTTCTCCTGGGAGGAGGGAAGCACACGCAGCAGTGGGTCAGTTTTTGCTTTCAGAAAACCTCAGACTGCATGTGAAGAGAGTTAAAACAGGCGTGCATATCGAGCACTCCCAGCCGGGTTGAACTCATGAAAAACACTCACAGCCCTGTGCTGCAGCTTTTTGGTGGCAATTAAAAACCCCCAGGCCCATAAAACCCATTATAATCAATGACGATACACACTGAGTATCAGTCACATTCAGGGTGGCCTTCAGCAGCTAGGGCTGATTTATATTCCAGGCCTGAACCAAGACAATGCGGTGGGGACCGTGGGAGCGACCAATGAGCGCGTGTGAAGATGCCTCCCGCTCAGTCTCTCATCTTAAATAGCCTGTAGGCACATGACAAGAGTTTACGACAGGAGCGGGGTCTTTCAGCTCGTTAGGGGCCGTTACACTCCCATAACGACTCATTAACATCACCCTAGTCCATTACTACATGACTCCTACTCGCTTTCATCCCTCTCATGTGTTTACTGATGCTCTCTGATTTCTCTCCAGCCAGTTCCCACACAGAGATGGAGTTGTGCTGATGTAGCAGAAGAGCTGCTCATCTGGATTGAGTATGACTGTTTTATTGTTATCATAACAGGAGGAAAATTAGTCATGCACACAAAGTGATTGGCTAGTGCTGCATGTACTTGTGATAGGATTCCAGTCTTTTCATGTGTTTTTAAGCACTAACAGCTATCAGACTATGCCTAAAAAACAGCAACATAAGCATTTCCACTTCTGTCCCCAGGGACTGACTGACAGGACCTGGGTTAGGCTCTGTTTGGGTGAGGTTGTGTGTCAGGAGGAGATGGAGAGTATGAGTCTCTGATTGTGCAGTCTGAGCAGTATCATGAATGAATGCAAGGAGCGGCTGTGAGCTTCCTTCACAGGGATCCTACAAGCCAGGCTCCGTTATTGGAACCACCCGTGCGCACACACACACACACACACACACACACACACACACAAAACATAAACACACATAGACAACCAATATACTTTCAGACAAGCAAATATACGCATATTCTTGTTCACATACACACACAAACAAACACAGACATATGCAGCCACTCACTAATATGCTCATAAACAAATACACACACATATATACACACACACACACACACACACACACACACACTGCATGCCCCTTGCTTGGACAGAATCCCAGCTCTTTGAACTGCACAGCAGTGTTTATGAGAGCGACTCGCCCCTCTCAACATTTGCCAGCTTTCCAAAACAGCTTCCCTGGTAACACCATTCTTTATTTTCACTGGAGGATTTGAAAGTGCAAAGCCTATAGAAACACAGATACAGACAAACACACACACACATACACACATGCGCACACACACACACATTATAATCAAAGAAAGTCCTCCCTTGTGTGTCGTGGGCGAGAGCTCTCGGAATGCATTATTAAAAGGTCTTATTAAGCATCTTGCTGAAGGGTCCTGTCTTCCTCACATCTTGAGTTCTTTTGTGGAGTTTGGGAGAGATTGTGTTACGATTTGCATTCTGGCTCCTTCTCTAATCACTGTGGTAAAATAAGTCTGAATAAAGATCGACTGAGAAGATCCTGGCTGCACTCTCTCCCTGACTCCTGCGCTTATTCCAGATGCCCTTCAGCCCAGCTCCGAGTCCTACCTTCAACCTTCGGCTTGGCTTCTGCCAGGCGCTCGACAAACTTCTTCTTGAAAAACAGAGCCTGGAGTCTCTGCTGGTAGTGGTCGATCCTGAGGTGGGAGAATGGGAGAGGGGGGGGAGGGAGAAGGGGAAAAAGGGGAAAAAGAGGAACCATGAAAGAGAAAGAGCGAGTTAGCCATGTCTCAAGGGGAGTGTCATTTCAATGAAAACCCCCCTTGCTCCCAAGCTTTTATCACCTAATAGGCTACCACAAGCTTCAGCTATTTCAGGAGAATCATATCAAACACATAGAGAACCCCTTTGATAGGAGAAAGGAGCCAGGCCAGTTTCAAAGAAAGACTAAGCATATTGAATGTCACAAAAGAAAATACTGATACCCTCCAAGCATCACAGAGACCAAAGCAA
This sequence comes from Megalops cyprinoides, assembly GCF_013368585.1. Lineage (NCBI taxonomy): Eukaryota > Metazoa > Chordata > Actinopteri > Elopiformes > Megalopidae > Megalops > Megalops cyprinoides. The sequence continues at coordinate 17,629,088 of NC_050594.1, read as the reverse complement.
CTGCAGCTAAAAGGCTAATATTTCATAAAGCGAAAAAGCCTTTTTAATTATCAAGTGCAGTCAAAAGAATTGAATCAGTTAGAAGACTCAAACGAAGTGGAGAATTTCAATGGGAAGATCCTTGTATGCAGCCCATTTACGTGATTAAATAACCAATTATGGGAGCAGACATCAGAAGAATTTTTGGAAAAAAAAAACAAAAAAACTGCTAATCCAGGTGAAGCCCCTGCTTACCAGAGTGCTGTCCATACTTTTCTTGTTATTTCATTGCCTTAATTCGCTTTAAGCAGCTGGACATTTTAACCTTTCTCATTTTAATCTCAAAGGGGAGTTCCGATTTCCCTTAAAAGCTGACCTCATCATGCTCCTCATTTTGAAAAAGACTTTCCTGGATAAACTGTTTGCGCTGTGTTGTACATTACATTCTTACTATTACGAGCCACTGCAATCGTGAGTGGAGATGTCAGTACTGAGGTAATTTGCTCTGCACTCAACAACTCAATGAGGGTCAGATAACGCAGCGCTAGTACTGCAGCTGTTATGTGAGAAATGTTCAACCTCAGCCAGGGTCTGTGCTCAGAGCAGAGTATGTCAGACTGAGCTCTCGTAGTTTATCATGAGGCATTAGAGTTATTGGCATGCTTTGATTGGCTGACTGCAGTGCACAGAGTGCATGGTCATTTCTGATTGGCTGAGTGACATCTCTGACTGTTGTGACAGCTCGTCCAGGCGCTCCCTCTCTCACCTGCTCATCTCAAACAGGAAGCGGTCGGCACGCGCCATGCGCTCCAGCTCGTGTTTGTGCTCCTCCAGCAGGTCTATGTCACTCTTCTCTGGGACAAATTTCAGCAGCTGCAGGCCCACAGCGCAGCAAGATTAGCTTCCCACATCGTCAAGAACACAGACTGATTCACACTCTCATGAAATCACAGTCACAGACAGGATATACACAAACACCACTGTAAAACCCTCCTGCATAAAAGCTGAATAACACATGGGTCAGTCTGGGATTATCACAGACAATAACAACACAGATGTGCTAAATGAGTTTAAACCCCAAATTGTATTATTATTATCATTATCATTATTCATTTATTTTATTTCATTTATCATTATTCATTCTTTGCAGATGTCCTTATCTGGGGAATCACAGAATGGGAATATTTGAATTTCAGCATTTCAAACGGCACCCATGAGACATGAGTCTTTTATGCCTGCAGAAGATCAGACAGTGTGCCCGCAACCAGACTGCCTGGGGTCATTTAACATAGAGGGGGGCTGTACCTGCTCCAGCATATCCTTAGCCAGCTCCTCCCTCTCGTCCATCTCCAGTATTGCTCTTTTGATCTCCTCATTGCTCATTTTCAACCTGCAAGGGCCAAAAGGATATATGCATGTCAGAGCACTGTGTCACCTCTCACAGCTTCTCCGTACAGGCTTGTGCTCACTGAACGCAGTTGTGATGTCCAGTTATCAAGGGCATTACATAAACAAGGACTTACAGTGAAACACACACCAGTGAAAGCAAGGAACTTTATGTTAGTATCTTCCAGGCTACAGACCATGTATATACTAATACCAATACCAAATACCAATATATTTTGAAAGCAAAGTTCATGTCAGGATGGTTAATGAAAGTTGCCTAAAATAGAATCAGCATTATGAGCCATTTGCTTCACGTACAACATACAAAGTTCCATTAGTTGCTGCCCTATGACCTTACAGAAGTCTTGGTAATTTGTTCAGTGTCCAGCTGTTTCACTGATGTTAGAAGGGAAAACCATGCTAACACTGGTGGCAATTTAGTAAGCTTTGATTGACTTTCTAATGTAAGAGAAACATAAGGCTAACAGGAGGCTGTATGGGTACAGGCAACACCCATGTGAAGAGGAAAATAACGGCTCTTAGAGCTAGAGCTATCTCCCACTATAAAGTGCATTGAAGTTCACAGTTAATCAGCCATCAAACGTGAGTTGACAGGTCACACATGTAAACATGCACAAACGCATGCTCATTCTCCTCTCACACACACAGACCCCCCCCCCCCCCCCCCCCACACACACACACACACACACACACACACACACACACACATACACACACAAACAGGCAGGGCTGGGGGTACAGAAAGTAGAATGAGAGGCTTGGGCATCTATCATTGTGATCAATGCCTGCTGTGCTCCATACTGCACAGTGAGGCTCTGACCGTATTACACAGGTTTATCGACCTATTGCTGACCTCATTACAGCACTGCTCACGCCCCTGGCCATCCAGTATCAGCTGGGTCACACTTACATCACTTTAAAATACTGCTTATTGATCATTTGATCTTGGACACAGATGTAATTGCATGCCTTATCCATTTTTAAACAATGGCAAGAAACACTAACCAAATATCTGGCTAGTTATTTAAAAAAAGCATGTAATTTGCAGCTGTGTACATTCATCAGTGTATCAAGGACACTGATCATAAAAACTGACAGAACATACACTGCATTTGTTAGTAGTATTTGATTGTTTTCACATGCTTATTTTATTTAATTTCAATTCCCATCTGGGAACCAACTGCATGTATTCGGAAGTTCTCAATATATTTCAAGCCATACTTTGGACCATCGTAAGATCAGAGAATCAATAAAACATATCCTGCCCAACAGTTCATATTACCCTTTGTGTAGCCAGACATTTTTATTCATTTGCTGAACAGATGTCACAGTCCATCCAATGAATTTGCATAGCATGTAAATGTACAACATGTTAATGCTGAGCTCATTAAAGGGATGGGAACCCCAGGCTACAGCAGTTCTGGTGTAGTGCAGTCTACTAAGTCATACCCCTCACATCACACAGGTCTTGAACCTCAAGCAATGCATTCAATAGCTGCTTCTGCATGTGCTGCAGGTGGATGCAGAGACATAGAGTAGGTACGCACTTGGAGAGCAGGATGACGCAGTTCTGGGCCCGGCGGCCATCGATGACTGACAGCTCCTTCACCTTGCGCGTGCTCATGTACAGGTCATCCATGGAGCCTGACTCTTTCTGCAGAGAAAAGACACAGAAGAGGATGTGGGTGAGCCAGCCGACCAAGCCCACTGCATCAACAGCTGGTGTCCAGCAAGACCATCAAAAAGTCTTGTGCACTAACAGGAAAGAAAGACGCCTTTCTGTGAAACAGCTGGACAAGAGCTGTTGTGATATGACTTTGAAGATTAAATTATTAATAAAATAGTTTTGCATAAATCAAACTGTCAATGTTGCTGTAACAGACTCAGATCAAACTCAGTTTAGATATTGTGCTTGGCCACATACTCACGTATGCACGCTTTTAACTCGGATTATAAAAAAAACCTTCAAAGTAAAAGTAGGCTATTTATGGACTGCAGTTCAAGACTACAGGAATGACGTATGTAGAACAACTTCCAAAGGAAGCTAATTTCTTCCACAGCACCACAATGCACTCCAAAGACTGGCTGGCAATGCCCTGCATTGGAACAGGGTCAGTGGATCACTCCTATCCACTGGGGTGCCCACTGTGCCTGGCAGTGCCCTTTGCCCACATGGTCAGGACATCCCAGCCAATCTATTAACTCTACTCTAATTACAACAGCATGGGGGAGACAATCCCAAATGTAACTTTCACACAGAATTCTTTTTTTGCAGAGTAGCGCTGAAAGGTTCTGCCTAAGTACATTGCCCGCTTGGCCACGGACAGCAGTACTGACCCAGGAACAGGTAGTGGTATGGATAGATAGGTGTGAATCCCCTTACAGGTGGGCACCAGGAACAGTGGACTCACCTGCTTGAAGGATTGGTTAGTGAGCAGCTCCTGCCCAGGCAGCCGAAGAGCGCAGAAAAAACAAAATTGAAACACATGCAGAGATTAATACCTCAAGCAGCAGAGACTACACCAGCAGAGCTTTAGATTTCTACACAGGGGCTGGCGTCACTTACATCTTCACTGGCTTACTTCATCACCTCTATCATCATCATTGTCATTGTCATCGTTGTCATTATGGTCACCATTATCGTCAACATCATCATCGTCAACACTATTATCAACATCATGTCATTGTACATACATTCAATCAACACTGACTCCCTCTACAACCTGCCTATATGAATTACTCACCTTCCCAAAAAGGAAAGCTTGAAATGTAACATATAAATGATCTGACCTGATATTTATACATATTTATTTAAACAATTTGGAGGTGACCTTATGCAAGGTGACTTACAGAACATTAGAAAATACTAGGCAGTTTTGGTTTTGGTCATCTGTCATGATGATAGGTCCACCTGATTTTGGCAGTGTGATAACCCATGAACCAGAGAAGACACTGGCCAGCCCCTCTACAGCACTGCATTTAATATAGCATGCTTCAGCTCTATGGCATCTACAGATTCAGCCATCTAAGGAAGAAGAGCTGCTAATGCTAAAGCCAGCCTGCAGCCAGGCATTCAGCTTCTACTGAGACTGAGCCCCTCCCTCCCCATCCCTCTCCTCCCCAAAACCCCTACTATCTCCTCAAACCCGCCAATACACACACAATCCAATCACAGTACATCACAGTTCAATGCATCATTCCAGGGAAAAAAAAACACTACCATTATAAAACCAGACACCCAATGTGCAAAGAACAAACCAAACATGTCAACATTCACACATCATAGACTTGTTCATGACCTACTACACTATGATAATTCATTCACAAACATGCCACTAAAACAACAGGATGGGTGGAACTCCTTCAGCATATATGACTGAGAACGTCTACAAAAATATCTGAAATCCCATTAGATGAAATAAGAGAGCCCCGTTCCTTGAGGTGGAGGATCAACAATGCAGACAACAGCCACATGATCCACATGGTCCATGTCTTCAGTCCCCAGTACCTGCTGTCTCTGGTAGGCTGAGAACATCTTCTCAATGTCCTTAAGATCCAGGATCTTGAAGGCCCTCAGGTCATCAATGTCATGCCAGATGGTGCCATGGATCTTGTTCTGAGCATAGGGGTGAATTGTTACTCAGGATTAATCTGAGGCAGTCTAAATACATTGAGCTGTTCTTCAAATAGAATGAGACTGTAACTCATCCTTGAGAACATTTTTCTCAAAAATCACTTAAGTTTGTGCTGTGCCTTCTTGTCACACACTCCTTATTACACAGGGATTATAAATGATATGTTATCATATAAATCCATAATCTGCTTCTTTATTTTGGTTAATAATTGAGAAAGGTCAGCATATTAAATATACAGCTTTATCAACAGACAAAGGTGCAAACTGGGAAAGCTTGAAAGGTCTGAGAAATGAAAATTTGGCAACTGAGACTTGCCTCGCCCAGCTTAGACCAGTTGAAGGACTTGAGTGGATGTGAGGGCTGTGGGATGGACTTGGTGCGCAGGGTGGTGGCAGTGCTGAACGCTGGGGGCCCGGGTGGACCTGGAGGTGGTGGTATTCCTGGGCAGAAGAGGGGCGGAGCTCCGGGAGGAGGAGGTGGGCCTCCTGGGGGAGGAGGCGGCGGTGGAGGGGGTGGGCAGGAGAAGGGAAGAGGAGGAGGGGGAGGAGGGAAGTCGCCCATCATAGGAGGCGGGGGAGGAGCCAGAGGATCTCCAGGAGGTGGAGGGGGAGCCAGGAAAGAGACACTGCCACCCTGGTGAGAAAGAATGAGGGAGAGAAAAGTGTTCGCATTTAAAATTCAAATGTTATTAGATTTTGAATAATCCTTGACAGACTGACAGAGTGGCAGAGGCAGATGGATGGATGGAGGAAAGGCCTGCTTACTGAGATGTCGTTGATGCGGGAGGACAGATCCAGCACTTGCTCCCGGGCACTCCGCAGCTCCACGCCCTCCCTCTGTAGCTTGTCCTTCATCTTGTTGAGAGTCCTCATCATGTCCTCTTTCTCTTGGGTTTTGGTCTCACACTCACGCTCCTTCCGCTCCAACCGCCCTAGCAGCTCTGCATGCTCTGAGGAGGGAGAGGAAACGCACACCGCTGTAAACACACACACACACAGACACACACACACACACACACTTTCCTTGCCAGGGGTACACAGAAACCCAGTGCCCCCTCTCCCCCATCTGATGCTGGCATGGCTTTGGTATCTCATCTCTTTGTGTTTATGTCAGTTTCATAATCGTACATGGTACACAGGGGGACAAGACATGTCATATTATGTCATTTCCTGCATTGTCTAGGCCAGCAATTAATGCCATAGTGAGAGGGAGTTACTAAAGAGTATTCTAGTGTGTACGCGTACACAGCGTATGGGTGTATGAGTATTCATACAGGGGGCAATGCTTAAGTAAGTGCAAAGAGTGAGTCATTTACCTTTCCTGAACTTCTCTGCCTGGTCTCTCCACTGTTTGACCTCGTTCTCATTCACCAGCCTGCCACACATGCAGACAAAGCATTCAGAACACTCACGGAATGGCAGTTACGTTTCTATTGCTAGTACGGCTGTTGGTGTCAGTATAAACCCCGCCAAAAGAATTAATTTTGTCCTTGCCGTTGTTATTTCTTTACATTCTCAAAGTGTTAATCATTAAGACGATACTTCAATGCAAAGCATCACACAAGGTAAGGAAGAGCCAGTCATATTTAATATCCCCGAACATGTAGAACAAGTACAAATAGATTAAACTTTTGAGACTTTTAGTGTGGAGTTAAGGAATGGTAGATAATTGACATTTGAAACCTGGAAACACTCTGGATCCCACAGCTGGGTTTGAGAAAGAGGGAGAGAGAAGGAATGCGTGTCATTACAAAAGATGAAAAAGAATTCCTAATTCAACTGTCCTTTCACAGACCTTAAAACATATTACTCTCAGTCTGAGCCACTGTCATTTGGGCAAAGATGATTTATGACAGTGTGTCCATGTGTTTTGAAAAAAAAAGTCTATTCTTAGAGCTTAGGTCAACATAAAGTCATTTGTAACACATTAACTGACAGTAATGGCTCATGTTTAATGGTGCACTTTTGGCCATTGGCCAATATAAGGAATGCTTTCTCTATTTATGTGATTTTCCTAGCACAATTTAGAAGAAGAAAGAGCCATTACAATCACAGCCTGACTATATACAGTGGAAAAAGATAAAGGATATATTTCAACCCCATAATGGCTGTGCAATTGGCAGTAATGGTGGTTGGATTTGCATTTACACTTAATAATACAAAAGTTTGTTTGCTACCGAACGGGGCTGCATTTAGGTGCAAGAATCAGATAAACAAAGGGCTATAAAGAACTAGCTAATACTGTCCAAGTTTACCTAAGCTGATACTTTATTCAGACTTGAGACTAAACAAATGGATCATTCCTCTATTTCTCTTCTCAAATGGAAAAGAGGACAAGAGGGACTGAGACAGAAGGAGAGCAAGCCAAAGAGAGAGAAACAAGAAATGTAGAGAATGAAAATAATCTAAAAGAAAGGATGATGAGAACAGCAATGAAAGTTAAAAAGGTAAAAGGTAAATTTTGTAGAAAAACGTTAATGCATGTTTTAAGGTAATACTGAATGTACTGTATGAAGTGTGGTGTGTGATTATTCTCAAAGTTCAGTGAAATGTATGGTAGGAACCTCCCAGTGCTCCATTGTAACTGAGGTCACCAATTCAGTTAGGTGAGATCTGAAGCAGAGCGAATTGGTACAGACAACCCTCACAACCCAATCAAACAGCTGGCTGAAAATACATAAAATACAACACTGAGATTATATGGACATCCTCCAAAATTAATTACTTGCACCATCTTCCTGTTCCAACATAGAAACCCTCAGCCTCACGCAGATTAATTAGCAGGATCTACTCAGAGTCATTATGCTGATGTTATGAGGGTGGCCGTTTTGATGTCAGCCGTTTTCATACAAATCCACCTTTGAAAGTGCTCCAGATCCACACCTGCTCCTGTACTCTCTCTGCCTAAATAATGGCAGGAATTTATCCCTCCAAAAGCATGATGCAGATACTCCTATAACAGAGGGCACCACTGTCTCCCTTGGTGACATTTATCTCAGCGCCTGCCACAGTGCACCTGGTGGATCCTGTAAACAGTGTTGTGTGTTTGCGCTTTTCACTGAAGCCTGAAAGACTGGGACATCACAGCGCTCTCTGATGCCAGAGCCTGCTTTGATCTGTGCAGATCTAACCGGCTGGCGGACACCCTGAGATTCAGTGTCACTGTGTGAGGATCGACCTCTAAAAAATCAGCATAAGCCATTTTCAGCTCCAACAGCTTGACAACACTTCTAAAATGTCATTTCTGAGACTTTTGAGGCAAAAGGGACTTATTCCAGTTATAAGAGTTAAAAAAAACGTATTCAGTACTTTTAATGTTTAATAACATATTATTTAAATATAATAAATCATTTCCAGAACAGTCACTAAGCTGAGATACCAACACTACCACCCATATTTAATCATTGGCAGAGTGAAATGGGGATTGGGGGCAGCGGCGGCGGGGGGCGGGCGTGGGGGTTGGGCTCACATTCGGATGATGCTCTTGACGCTGAAGTTGTCCAGGGGCGCGACATCAGGGTCGTCCCCCTTCTCGTCCTGCAGGACGATCTGCTGTAGGATCCGGTCAAGGAGCTGCCACTGCTGCAGGCTGCCCGCTCCGCGCTTGTCTGAGGAAGAGGTGTGGACAGAGTCACTGCCTGTGCCGTGACTAACATCAGTCTCTATGGAGGAACTTTTTTTAGGAGCCTCTGAAAAGTGTGCTGAGCAAACTGTTATATTACCTTACAGTTTTGTTTCAAGTGCATGAAAATGATTCCAGAAAGCCTTCTTTTTAACTGGAATGTTTTGGAAATGTGTGGAGAGATCTGCATTACTCGAATGTCACCGCACACTCCTTTTTCTCGCCAAATGGTTAAACGGACTGTATTTGACCTTGAGGTTTTCGAGGACGCTCCAAGACAAAGAATGACATTCAGGGGCAAAAAAAACATTCATTCTGCTCCTAGTGTTAAACGCAATCTTAGATAAGAGCCGATGCAGCCAGCTGGCCCGGGAGGCAGGAACAGCTTCATTCATTCATGCTAGGTGCATAGATAACATTCCAGCATCTGACTTTAAGTTGACCTTCATGCTGTAAAACAAAAGGAATCTGACAAACTCTAATTGGCTCTTGATTGATGAAGTGGATGAGAAAAGGTATGGAGGAGGAGGTGTGAGGAAGGGGGGGACTACATGATAGATCAGACAGGTGGGATTGGAAGCAGGGGTCAAGTTATAAGGACAGAACAGGGCAGCATACTGAGAGAGAAGGCAGGGATATAGGGAGAGAACAGGTAGAGGTACTGGGACAGAGCATGTCAGGGTATAGAGTTAAACAGTAGGCAGGGGTATAGGGAAAGAAGAGGGTGTATAGGGAGATTTCAGGTATAGGGAGGGTCTGTGTTGTGTGGGAGGTGTGTGACACTCACAGGGCATCTGAAGGCAGTGCTGCAGAATGGACAGCAGGTAGGGGTAAGCGTCCGTGTGGGTCAGCTTCTTCTTGATCAGCTCAAACATCTGGCCGGCGCTCTTCGTGTCTACATGCACCTGTGAATGTGAACCGCCATGCAACACTGAGCACAGAGCCATCTCCACCACTTCAAGCCTTCCAAACAACTCAATCACTTATGTTAAGTGCTGAAGCCCTATAGATTACAGAATGGAAATAGCCAGCTCTGTTCTGCTGAATGACCAGGTGAATGGTCATGTTACCCAATGCCCCATACAGATAGTAACTGACATAATACAACAAGGTCCAGGGAGGTAGATTGGTCCACTCACCATGTCAAACCGTTTGGCCAGCTCTGAGTCGTCCTCATTCCGCACCATCTCGAAGAAGTCCAAGTGTCTGCAGGGACAAGGAAGACACGAGGGTCACCCTGGGCACTCTGAACACTGTTGGAGGGCTTCCTTTCACTCAGTCTTGCGTATGAAAGGATGCGCTGCTGTGGCTGTCTCACCTGTCCAGAGTGGCGTTCTCGTGTCCTCTCAGCTTGTCAATCACTGGCTGGATGCCCAGCATCAGAAACTCGTACCTGAGGTGGAGCCGGAACTCCAGGTTGTCCTGCGGAGAGGGCGACATTACTGGTGTGAAACCACACACACGTACACCCACACACACAAGCACAAAGACACATAGAGACACACACCCACACACTTTTGACTGCTATTGAATGGCAGATAGTGTTCTATGGAGCAAATGATCTGAGATTATCAGCGTACAGCTGGAGTGGCAACAACGTCCACTTTGGGGCAATAGAGAACATTCTGTAATCTCACACAGACAGGGCGTGGCCAGACAGCGGTCAGTGGCTCACCTCCCCGGCTCCTGCATTGAGCACAGCATTGATGAATGACATGATGGCGGTCTTCAGGTTGACCTCATCTCTGTAGCGTCCGGTACTCCTGTCCAGCTCGTTCAGCAGTGTCTGAAGACAAGAAGAGACAGGGTCAGGACAGCCCCAGGGCACCATAGAGATATTCTTTCACATCCCTAGTGGCATGGTGCTTCTTTTGCCCTTTAAACACTGAATCAGACCTGCTCCAGTCTAGAATGGGTGAGAGCGTGGCTTCCACACTCTATAGGAACTTAATGGCAAAACAGTGACAGGCCATGGGTGACAGTGTTGAAGAGTAAATTTTGAATGAGCTGTTGTTCTAAGCCCAGGAAAGTCAGTGGTACTGAGTGAATGTCCATTAGGTCAAAGGTAAAGGGTGTTGCAGAGTTAACATGAGCTAACTGCAGTAATTTACTGTGCCACTGCTGGGAACCTGAGGCAGGGAGTTTGTGTTAACAATCTCATTTAACATGCATTTACTGTAGCTCTCATGTTTCCCTTTCCCTCTAAAGGACATGCTCTTCAGGGTTCAGTCTAGCAGGACAGAGCCTGAGTGCACTGTGTGTATGTGTGTGTGTGTGTGTGTGTGTGTGTGTGTGTCCGCGCACGCATGTGTGGGCAGTGTGTGTGAGTGTGTGTGAATTTGTACATGTCTATGTGTGTGCATGTATGCATGGAGGAATGTTCAATCTACCAGGGCAGAATCTGAATGCACTGTGTGTGCGTGTGCATGTGGCTTTGTGTGTTTGCATGCATGTGTGTAAGCACATGAGAGATATTCACTTTGTGTGTGTACAAGTGTGTGCAAGTGTTTATATGTGTATGTGTAAATATGGATGCTTACAAATGTGCATGTTTCAACGCATTTAAAGGACACTTCAAGTGAACCATAATTACCACAGGTCTGCAGTGTCTGACAGAAAAGCATATTGCAGCACAAAACTGCCTCAATCACCAGTTACACTGGATGCAGGGCCTGTGTGCTTGAGCCTCAGGTTCTGGGTGTGGTGAGGCCAGACCTACCTGGAAACGAGTCCTCTCTGCAGCGTACTTCTGGTAGTGGACCATGGCCTGCAGGACCTTCTTGTGGCCGTCAGGCACCAGGCAGACGGCGCCCAGGATCTCCAGCACTGCCACCTTGGTCTTGATGTTGTCCTGGCGCAGGCTCTGGGAGATGGTGTTGATGCTCTGGGGGTGGGCCAGCACGTGGGCGCGGCCCTGCGAGTTGTTCATGAGCGCCTTGATGCAGCCGATGATGGAGGTGTGGATGCGGCTCTCCGACGTCTCGTAGTCCATGCTCTTCAGGAAGTTGAGCAGGCACGTTAGGCCGTCCAGCTCGATGAAGCGCGTCACAAACCTGCAGTGCGCACAGGCCACAGGGGACAGTTCAGTCACAGTCACATGGAGACAAAGTCATGCCCCTTCTAAAGACCATGGTTAGGCTCTACATTCAATGTAGAGTGATGCTCTGTAAGCATGTTGCTCTTAAGGTAAATTGTTAGGTAGTATGCTTTTACTTTGATATGTTTTACTCTACAAGTAAGAGCTTTGGTCAAATAAATTAAATGACAATAATGTCAATAAGCCTTGCTGTCAATTAGGGTGTAGATACACTGATCTTTTGCTTGTTGGAGTCTGATGATGGGATTGCACCTGACCACAAGCCAAGGTTGTCAACCCCCCATTTGGACATCATAAAGGACGAAAAATAAAAAATGGGGGAGATGGGGTGCATGAGGGATGCTATGAACAGCTGAAGTGAAAAGGAAGAGGTGAGATTTAATACTTGTGGATGGGACCAGGTTCTTAATTGTTAAGGGACTGTCTGGAAATTCTCCCCCCAAATCTTCATTTGAAACTTTAATTAAAATAATAATGAGATCTGAGTTCAGTGCTCAAGGCTTGTGCAGTGTAAGCACCATGGCCCTGCAAGGACATATGTGTCACAAGAGACACCATCTTATTTTCCTCCTACTGTATTCCACCGCACTGTCCCTAATCTTAACTCCAGCTCATCGAAAACGACCTCACCACAACCCTCATCAGCAGTGCTGATTACGGTCAATTTAGTCATTAAAGTAATGGCGTTTCCATGACATTCTTACACATAGGCATGAGTGCAAGGCATCAGGGCAATTAGAAACATAATTTGTATCCATTAGGAACTTTCTTAATTAAATCCCAGAATTGTTTTCTTTTCTTTGACCTATTCGTGTTTCACTTCACACAATCACTAGTACTCTCTCTCTCTCTCTCTCTCTCTCTCCCTCTCTCCCTCTCTCTCTCTCTCTCCCTCTCTCTCTCTCTCCTCCCTCCAGCTCAAAGGTTCAACTCAGAGGCTGACTTGTAGAGTGGGAAACACAGGGTAAGTTATGGCCAATAATCATAACAGATACATTGTTTTGACACGGTTCAACACAAGGTGTCCAAGTTCCATCCACTCCCACTGCTTTCTTGGCTCCCAGGAGCACCAAAAACACTCTCTTCCTCCAAGACACATAAATTATACCACTATTATCCAATACATCTGATCTTCACTCTCCACGATATGCTATCAAGACCACATTTCCAAAGCAAACGGCTCACCTGGTATTCATACAAGTGTGCTCAATGAATATACGATCCCATGATGCAGAGGAATGCAACCGTGAGATCACAAGTGCGCTGCATAAAATTTACCCCTCTTTAAAATGGGCTCTTGTAGGGAGCGTGAACATGGTGATAAATGGTGATAAATGCCATTGGTGCCAAATGGTGATAAACGCCATTGTCACTAGGATCATCAGCACCGATTGAGTATTCCACATGGAGGTAAATACAGCTGGAGTTACTGGCCTCTCACAATCTCTGCTGGATATGTCTAAATGCATACATTTCATTCCTTATCTGAATTAAACACTTCTGGGAAGATGTATTCAAAAAAAGGATCAGTTTGACCTGAAGCTGCCTTTAACCCTGAGAGTGATATGCTGAAGTGCTGTATTGAAGTAAATGAAGGGCCCATCTGTGCAGGTGATGGAGAGACACACGGTTGGCAGTCCAGATTGAATAAAAGCAAGTCTGTAAGGCAATGAAAGGGAACATTCTGCCGCGGCCTCTCCAGCAGGACCGTTTCCAGGGGAGCCATCATTTGGGTTTGGCCCTAGGTGCCGCACACATGTGGGTCAGCGCTCGGACCCACAGAAACGCATCCTGAGTGGGGTGGCCTTGAGGGGTCCTAAAAGCAGACAGACTCGCAGCCTCAGCCCCTGTCTTTCAGCACTCACACAGTAAACAGTATGAGGAGAGTGCCAGGAAAGTCTGGCGCAGAGACGGATCCTAAATCAGAGAGAGGCCATCCCTGCACAGACAGATCATGGTGGGGCGGGGGGGGGGTTGGGGCTTGACAAGCGGCCACGTTTCGCAGCTGTGAGGGAGGGTCGGGTGTCGAGGTGTTTATACTCAGCCAGCCCCCAGCTTACCGGGGTGTTAACAATCAGACTGTGATCTTAAGGAGGTCAGAGTCACATGATCCAAACACGCTATCAGACACACACACGTGCACATGCGTGCATGCTTAGCTCACACACACACACACACACACACACACACACACACACACACACACACACACACACACACACACACACACACATACACACATGAATGCACAAACAAATGCAAATGCATGCACATGTGCACACACACACACACAAACGTGCACATGCACACAAACGTGCACATGCACATGTATGCAGAAGCACACACATGCACATGCACGCATTAACACACACACATGCTCACACTGTGTGTGCTGTGCTTCATTGGCACCATGTGTTCCCATTTCCTATAAGGGGTTTTTCAGCACTGATGAGAACTGACTCAGAACTGGGAACAATGTACTGTCATATACTGACGGCCAATGTTTTTTTCCCACTCCTTTCAAACCTCCACATGAATTGATCTTTTTCAGTTCTGACTTCAGAGGGCTCTCCCTCAGCCAAACACTGTGCACTTGGAGCGAGAGCTGCATACTTATCTACCCAAGGAGGTCTAAGCCCCAGAGTCCCAGGGACTGTTACTGCATACACTATGAGCTGAGGCGATTGAGCGGCTGAGTAATGTCCAGACACAGCCAATGACCGTGGCAGAGAAAGAACATTCTAACAAGTAACGACAATGAGGAAACCAAATGAAAATGACAGGTAGAGAATCAAAGGGTCCTGGCGATGAACCAAGCCCTGGAAACTGGAGATCTATCAGTCTCAGGAGACTGCTTGGCTTCACTGGACCAGGTCTCAGCCCTTTGAATCAGCAGCCTGTGGCCACTGACACTGATCTGTGCTGACAGAATTAGTTTAGTGTGATAAAGAACAAAGCCAGCAGAGTGCCGAACGCTGGCAACCGAGAGCAACTCCGCAGAACGCGGGCCACTCCCCTCAGGGGGAGGAGGAAGAGGAGGAGGAGAATGAGGGGCAGAAGCATCATCCAGCCCTTTAAAAGCACAGTGAGGATGGAACTCCCTGTGTGGAGTTGGATGACGGGGAGGCAGGAACATGAAGGTAACCCTGCATTGCATTTCACACATGCCCTTTCTTTCTGTTCGCATCATGCCACTGATTATCAGTTATCACCGGGAGGGACAGGCCGTGACAGATTCTGGTTGGCGAGCCGCAGTGACCTGCCGCTGCACCCTGCCAAAAAGAGCGAGTTTAACCCCCCCTCCCCAAAATCCACCCGCCTGCCTGCCAGCCTCCTTCTTCCACCCAAGCATGTTCTCATTCAGACACAACAGAAATATTCAATGTTTTTGTGTTCTGCTGTAAGGTGCAGTGGAAGGGCTTTGGAAGCAGATTAGCATTGCCTCAGTGAAAGTGTCGGCGCCACTTAGGGGGATCGTCATGCGATCCAGCCACGGTTCAGGGAAAATACATTTCATCTGATGTAAGGCTGGGTATGTTCTACCTCCCCAACAGGAGGGGGTGTTTCAACCCGCAGAGGAGCAGATCCCTGTCACACCACACTGAGGAGGCATGTGTGTGCCGACTGTGGCACCTTTCGAGTAAGCTTACATCTCCACATGGGTCTGGGCAGATGCTGTACTTTCAGGAGACGTGGGTCTGCATCTGCCTGTGTGCTCCTCGCAAAGGGCACCCATACAGTCTGGGTGCAAAAAGCAGGCAAGAGGAATGGTTATGACAGAAAACAGTCGAAGTGTTCTGAAGATCCTGATGGGATCCCTTTGAAGCCTTCTACATCTACATGAACATGCATATATACACACACATGTGCACATACACACATGTACACATACACACACCTCTCTGAAGTAAAGCATGTTTTCTCTCTCTCTCTCTCAGATGCCCTAGGAGTGCTCTGCTACTGCACAAGAGGTTTTAGGATAGGACGGTTTGGGACATTACGGGGCTCTGTAATTACACCCCTGCATGAGGAGCCTGTTGCAGGGGGGGGGGGGGTGGGGCACAGCTGGAGGAACACGCGGCCTCCTCGGCCAGCCCTTTCAACCGGTGCCAACACAAACCACCCTCGCTGCCGGCTTTGAAGAGCTTCAGGCAGTGAGCTACCTCGGCTGTTTCTGTTTTTCGACCTGTTTTCTTTCAAATGCTAAATACCTCCGCCTGTGTGAACCTCTTCAGCGTGGGGTACCCCCACTGAACAAAGAGAAAACATACACACATCCAAAATCTCGAAGGGTACAATATTAGGTTCCAAAAGGTATTAGAAAAAACTATATTGGATTTATTTTCAATGTATCTTGAGTTTCCAGAAGTTGGATCACAAATATGTCGAAGCATAATATTTGAGCATGTGGCTACTACTTGCTCCCAGAACAGTTGTGGATAAAACACACTTGATGAGCATAAAACATGTGCATAAAAAAGTTCCCCCATTAAGCCCCTCTCTGTATCCTGATCCCCTGTTTTACAGTACAGTACAGTCTTACAGGAGGAAGACATGCCTGTTGTACATTAAGTACCAGTTTATTTACTTTTCCCTTCACATTATTTAGCAGCAAATCAGATCTCACTGCCCATGAAGGGTGTGCAGTCAGGCTTTTAAGGTGAAACAGCTAAAGCCCATTGAATTTCTGCTGTTCTGTATTTATTTATTTCCTTTTCTCTCCTTTCAGTTAAACATCACTCAGATTTGTCATTGGACATACTGCTTTGTGACTCCTGTGGTTGCTTGATCTTGTATACTTCTGTCACTTGCACTATGATAAATGAATATGAATATCAACAACATGACTTTCTTTCTTTATACAGCCATTATTATACTACTACTAATAAGGGTATTACATTTGATTTAAGATCAAGTAAAGTCAACTGTTTAGTGAGTCATCATCTGTAAATCTGATCGAACATCTCATCCACCAACAGCCGCAATGAATGAGACAGTAATCCTGTGCAGATGTCCACCAGCCTCAGAATCACTCCCTATGCTCTTTGCTTCGGTGCATGCTCAACTCCTCAGTGATCATTTGGGTTAATGAACACTGACCTGAAAAACAAAACCCTTCCCAGAGCTGCTTCCTTTCTAATGTTTTCAGAGCAGCGTTCAGCAATGCTAATGTGGGGAACAGTTGCTTTCTGTTGTGGTTGCCCTGTGAGCTTAGACCCAGCGAGCCAAACCCCCTCTCCCTGACCCCTCCCTGCTTTGTCTTTCAGCCTGTTCCAGGGGACCCACTAAAGACTGGTGGAGCGGAACCCTGCGGCCTATCACCCAGGGGCAGTGCCCCACCCACACGGTGTCTGTGCCCGTCTCCCTCCCTGTCTAGACCAGGGCTGTGCCGGCACTGGGCCCCCTGCCGCCCTGGCCCCCTGACCTCCACCCCCAGCCCAAGGAGCACAGCACAGTGATGAGAGCTACAATCACAGGAAGGAAAGAATCAAAGCAGAGCTATTAGAGTGTTTGTCAAAGCTGAGATAACAAGATAGGGACCGCATGTACTCAGCTTATTCAGTTAATGTTACTGAGACACAAACAGGCACACGTGCATACACACACACACAAACACACACATAAGTACACACAAGCACATGCACCCAATCAAACCTCTGATGAACTCAGACATATATCTACTGTCTGTCATTAAAATGTACATGTACAGAGTAGACCCACAAACACACACATACACAACTTCAGACAGTCAGTCATATAAATCAAAAATGTGCACCTCAAGACTCACATACACTTTATGGCACACACAGCATTACTCAGTCACAATTACAGACAGGCAAACCAACATATACAGGCAATATGCTAAGAGTCATTATGGCTGACTGCCAATCTACATCTATGCTTACTGTGCATCTGACCAACAGTGGTAATCTATCTTTAAACTTTGTCATCAGCATGCTTGCAAAACAGTTCAATCACACTATGGGATACAACAATTGTAGTAATTATTTGTGTGCTTGGAAGATGTAGAAACTGGAGGATTCAACAGTCTATTGGACTCAGTCCTCTTTGCTCTGTTTGTGCTCAAAGCTGAGTAGGCACTAGGTCTAAGCCAGCATCCAGTAAATATGGCAATTTACTGTGGATATTTAAGTTCAAAACACTAGAAACATCAGGCTGGTATTGGAAAATAACAGTTCAAATCAGATCTGTTTTCATTCAAACCAATTGTTAAATATAGTTAATAATTTATATATTTATAAATTTGTATTTATTTCTTTTTCAGTGTTTGGATTGAATAAACACAAGTCCTTAAAGCCACTGAATGATGAGAGACCGATAAGCATTTTTAAGGGCAATGAACTGGAGAACTTCTCTGTGCAACTCTGAAGCCAATCAACAGCTTTATCTCTGGCATTGACACAACTCAATTGCCTTTCCTGAGAACCATCTAGGAGTCACTGAACACAGCTGTTGTGTTGGACAGCTCAGTAACGATGATCAAACACTTATTTGATCCCCATTCTTAAAGGCTACCACACCACAATGTGTAAGTGCAGACGATATCTTCAGCAATCATAGTGTAAATGCAGGAATGCAGTGAATGGGCTGTGAAGGTTTTCATATGAAGACACACTTAAATCTGTGAGTGACCAGAGAGTGAAACAGATCCACTTCAGCACTTATTCAACTATAATGCCTGCAAAGAGCATGAAACGTACTACACAGCCTGTGTGTGCTGCGTTTTATGACTGGAGCTCTAGAAAACGTGATTCTGTTGTAACGGACGATCGCTAGGCATTTATGGCCCCTAGCACAATGAGAGTCTTCAGTCTCACACAGTTGTTGACTTTGTCCCTGGTTGGTGGGCGGAGTAACAGGGAACACTCTTGTGACATAAATTGCCAGGGACAGGCCAGACGGTACCCAGAGCTGGCACTGCATGTGCCACATGCTTAGTGGCATTCCTGGCCCGACTTCCCCCGTCCCCAGCATCACCACGCCCGTGTATCACTGAGCAGAGGATCATGGGGGATTATTGCGTCGTCCCTGCATCTGCTCTTGGCTCCCCCTCCCCCTGCCTCTCTGCTCCCACCCCAAGCCCTTCCAACTGCCATTAACATGGGAATTCTGCTTGGCTTCAGTATAGCAGGTGTCCATACACTGTACTAGGGAATGATCTATTTGTTTTTAGGTAAAAGTGAGAATTTTTGACACAGATAGTTTTACCTCCAAAAGTGGTACATTCACCTGCAGTTTAAGCCTAATCTTTTAGGAGTCACTGGCACCAAAAGATTAGGCACCTGTGGCATGAGAGGGGCAGACCTCACAGTATATTCTGGATCAACGATTAGTGAATGCACTGATCCCTGTACAAACACTCTCTGATCAGTCACTGAACCATGAACAACATGGTGTGCTCTATATTTTTCACTATTGTCCAGCCTGTATTTTAGTGTCCTAAAAGCAAGGATGAAAAATGAATCTGTTTCTAATAAGGAATAAGCAGTACACTAACATCTTGCATGTAGTGACAAATACATTTATGTGCTTTAACACAATCTTGCGAAATGCTGAGACTATCAGCACTGAGGACAGTCTTTGCTAAGGTACCACAATTGCATTAGCACAAAGAGTGAAGACGAATACAGGGTTTCCCTGAGCTGAGAGACATACAAAAAGCTGTAACATGTTGGTTTAACCTAAATAAAATGTGCAGGCATGAGCCAAAAAACAAAAAAAAAAAAAAAAAGAGGGAAATCCCTCATTACAAAACCGACATGCAAACACCAAAACACACAATAATTTCATTGTTCTCCAATCAAGGAGCTCCCGAGCTACGTCTCTCGCCTACGCTCACGGCACTGTGTGAACTCGCACACTTCCTGTTACAGCCGCGCTGATATTAACTGCGGAGGCTGGATCTCCAGGCGTGGTCGAGTGGCTGGTGAGTGGAGGTGGTCAGACGGTGTCAGTGAAAACAAGCTCTCCCGAGGCAGGAGGCCCATGTGCCGTACAGAGAGATGGCCGGGGGCCCAGACGTGACCCAGACAGTCTCTCCCCTGTGGTTCTGCCCCGCCTGCTGTCACTCCACACACACAGTAAACACACACCGGCCTATCAGCACTGAGGCCTGGAAGGGAATTCCCTGAGTGTTAGAACTGTGTGTTACGCCTCATATGACCAGCTCAGTGACAGCTAACCACATGAAAGCCCCCTCTTTGGGGGGCATTAGCTTGGAATCTGCTTTTCCTTTTGTAGTCCTGCTTCTGTACTGCTGATGAATGAAGGCTTAAATTCTGCTAATTAATGTGCAGAAAAATGCAGAGGGAGGAGAGAAGTACCTAGCCTGGTGGGAATCAGTGTTAGTTAGTTCACTTATTAAATACTTTACATTACAGGAGATATATAGTCCAGAGCATGAAATGGTGATGTAGTGACATAAATCTTCAAAGTAATGCCGCTAGTGAGAGCTAGACTGGTTTAGCCTGTTTGGTTTTTAGGCATTTCACAAGGTTTTAAGCTCGATGTGATTTATCTGAATCAGTTTGGTTTTCGTTCACAGTTTGAATCTGTTCGCATCAGAGGAAAGTACAAAAATATATATGTGCACTAAATATGAGTCTTTCAGTGGTATTTGTGTATGGTAAACAGTGCCACCCTATAGTAGACAGTTGTAACTTCAGATCTGGTGATCTGGCGAGTCACATTGCCAGGACAAAGACAGTCTGTCCTTCATTGGTCAACTGTGGGTAACACATGTGAGAGTGAGAAAGCCTGTACCTCATTGGCTGAGTGCGGAGTGCTGTTTTCAGGTCTTCCACCACTTTGTTCCTCATTTCCATCTCCTCCTCATCGAAGGCAAACAAGGTCTGCATCTGCAATCACAATGAGGAAACCTTCTTATGACAGAACAAAGAATAGCTAGGAGTCAGGAACAACATCCAGCAGAACTGCATGAAGCCACTTTTTGTTCAATAAAACTCCATAACTGTCAGCTAGAGCTACATTATGAGATAAGCGACATATTTATCACAGCAAACAGAATCCATGCAAATCAGAGATTTGCATCTGTGTCTGTATCAAAGTTAGGTCTGGGCTGTGTAACACGCATGCTACCTCTGCTTGCAGTACAGCATATCAAATACACAGGATCAGCCAGACAGGGTATGTTCATGGTATTTACTTGTTAAACGACCATGCTGTAATTGAAGTTATGCAACATGGTGCTAGTCAAGGTTGATCATTAAAATCTAGTGAGGTATAAATCCATTTCACACAGCTGTGAAGCTACCGCTGCACATCAAAGTCTTATTACTCCCATTAGTTTTACTCTCAGCTTCTGTTCCACTGCTGGAGTCATTTTGATAGTAGCTCCAAGCCAAGCCTCTTCAAAATGGTTCACAACTGTATGTCTTCGTAATGCACTAAAACACCTTCACAAGAGATGCCTATTAATTTGCCTGGAAAGAGCTGAAGTGCTGCCAGGAAACATTAAAACAGGGCTGCCTTGCTAAAGCTGTCAGGCCATGTGATAAAAACGGTTTTGTGGCGATTGGAGGAGTCCTCTGGAGGCCTTGTGTCCGTGTTGACAGCAGGGGGAGATGGCACCCAGGCCTTCTGTCCCCATCCTGCCACTCCACTCCTGTCTCCTGAACGTTTAACCCTGCAGATGTTTGAGTCATAAAGTCCACGGTTAGGCCTGGCCCAGTCCAGCTCGTACAGATGGCTCCAATATCCTTGGCAGGCAATGAAATCTCCAGCTCCTGCTTTTCAGATTAATACCTGTGTTCTCCATCGCGGGGGATTACGTGCTAGCACTGCCAGCTGGTCTGTAGACCACTGTGGGCCGGCTTTAGCTAACGGTGTAAGACCCTACATACATGCACATGAGTTGACCATACACAGTGTGTTTTCTGTGTTTTAGATCCTCTACACACTCGTTCTCCCCCACCAGCATAACCGCGGCTGTCTGAGGGAGTTTTATGAATGGTGTTGGGGGGCAGCATGATTTCACTGAACAATGCGGATAATGCTGTAGAGGATATCCAGTAAGTCAGCTACCAGTACTTCCCAAAGGGAATGCTTCAGTTACGCTCCAAGTCTGAAGTCATGGCACAGCCTGTCCAAGCCTTAATGCGCTCCGTCAAGACACTGTCCAGCATTAGCGGCGGAGAGCAGAGGAAAGCGGGCCCTAAGCTAGCTCCCACAGTGTGCTTGGCTCAGCCCGCGATCCTCTGGGACTCCTCTGAGAAAGGCCTTCATCTCAGGGGTAGCCAAAGGGTCTGGAATGATTTGCACAGAAAACCCGACTTCTTGGACAGTAACCTGCTGGTCTTACTCCTCGGTGTGGTTTGTGCTTGTTGGGTCTATGAGTGGCGCGAGCATCATAGTGCACTGGGCCCAGTGTTTGGACTCTCTGTTGCTGCGCTAGTGTGAACTCCAGTAGAGGGATGTTGACTTTGCTTTGCTTTCTCCTCAACATTTGATCTCTGTTACCCCTTCCTTGATCCCCTGTTAGTTTCTTCCTTCAATTGCCGCAGCACTCAATCTGCTATTGGAGGAAACCTGCTTGTTGGGTGGAGCTGGGGGGGTGACATGAGGATGCAAATCATTTTAGAAGAGCGGGATGACAAAAAACAAGGAAGTAGGCATGGTTCTGACAGCATGACCTGTTTTTCTCAGGCAGGTGAAAGAGAGATCTCCTCTTTTCGAGGAGCGTGTTTTCTTTATTTCGTGGGCTCCCTAACCGGGCGGTTAGAGTTATGGATGTTCACGATGCTCCCCGACGCTTTTCTGGATGCGGAGCCCCGGCCGCCTCCAGCAGGAGCCTGCGGTAGGACGACAGCCACTGGCGCTGACCCATGGACCGCGACCAAACACTCCTGACTCTTTCATATCGCCCCGCGCCAGTGCGTATGAAAAGAAATACCTCTGTTTTTGTTCTTTTTATCCCCCTTGCTAATTACCATGGCCTTGATTTCTGGAAAAATACATTCATAACACTTTGTTCCCTGCGCAGATCTCCTTTTACCCATGTTGTTTTCTGTTCCCTTTTTTTCCCCCCTCTCATCTCACGGGTGCACTTGTACTGTAGGCCCCTGAATCTAAGCCATTAAAATAAACAGTGAGCCTCAATGCTGGGTCCATGTTGTGGCTGGGAGAGGCGGTTAAACGCTGTTCACCAGTGCTGTCAGCCCCGCTGGTGCACAGAGATGGAGGCAGTTGAAGGAAGGCTACAAATGGAGCATCAGTGAAACTCGTTTGATTTTGTGAGGCGACAGGAGTCTGGGACCGGGAGAGCGCTGATTAGCGTGAAGCGGTGATCAGGACGCTGGGCGCAGATCACAGGATGGCAAATTCCAATCCCAGATGGGACCCTGCTGTTCTGCCCTCTAGCAAGGTACAGCATGTTGCCTCAATTGCTCCAATAAACAAAAACAGCTGTGTAAATAGCCAACATGTACGCTAACATGTAATATGCTGTGGATAAGTTGTGTCTGCTAGGAAAAATAAATACGTTAATGTGGTGTAACAGAAACAGACGCTGAATGCTATTACCTATTGGCGTTCGTCCCCGAGCAATAAGCCTCAACAGGCCACAAATTTGCACTCTGGACATTGAGAGTATTGGCTGATATGCAA
Source organism: Megalops cyprinoides (assembly GCF_013368585.1). Taxonomy (NCBI): domain Eukaryota; kingdom Metazoa; phylum Chordata; class Actinopteri; order Elopiformes; family Megalopidae; genus Megalops; species Megalops cyprinoides. The sequence continues at coordinate 17,605,703 of NC_050594.1, read as the reverse complement.
TCACTTCAGCCATGGGGTGCAGGTGTAACACAGGCCATCAAAACTGCGGAATGTGAGGCTCAGTATAGATATTGTACTCATGCTAAAACTAGTCCATATGGACCAATTCACTAGAGCTCTATATTGAGGCAGCTGCTACAAGAAACAAGCAAGAAAGAAAGAAGTAAACTCATTGCCTTCGCTGACTGGCAGCAACGCGTCATTGAGAAGTCACTGCATTTCAAATGTGAGGTCACAGAGGTCACATTCACTGATCTGTGACATGGAATGATATTCCACAAGAGATATTCCAGGGTCCCAAGTTAGATGTCCACTCCCACACATCTCTGCACTCTCTTTAGTCTGGACTTGCAGCCTTCAATAGCGGGCCTTACTGGATACACACACAGTGAAAGAAAGTCCCCATCAAATAGTGTGTATAGTCATCAGTCAGTCTTCTCTAGTGATAACTGACTGCTCTGACCACACAGAATCTTTGGTCCCAATAAGTCACTCAGACAGACCAGTGAAGGATGTTTCTATTCCCAACAGAAGTAAATTTCCACAAGACCCTCAGTCTCTTGGTGCACTCAGGATCACGAATCTTTTCAAACGACTGAAAGCATCTTTTCAAACAAGTGAAAAGTGGCTTTTCATTGAAGTGTGGCTCTGTGGTGACAGTTGTTTACATATATTTGTAATGTTGACCCCTGCATTTCCCCAGTGAATGGAGCAAGGAGCTGCTGAGTGAAGAACAAGAACATGTCATCGGTGCGGGTAAGAAGGCCAGGTTGGGGACAGGAGTGTATGAGAGGGTTGCATGAGACCTAAGTGTTCCTGCGTGGATTTCAGAGAGAGCAAGAGACAGACATAGAGAGAGAGAGAGAGAAACAAGGACTGAGAGAAAAGCAAAAAGTGAGACAGGTTTACTCACGGCAGCCATGGAGTTAATGCGGTCGATGTAGTAGTCGGGCCAGCTGGTGGCCAGCTTGTTTGGGTCCTCCTGCTCCTGGAAAAACAGGAAGAAGAGAGAAAAAAAATGACAAAGAGCCAAAACACAGATCTTAATTCCAGACAGAAAAAGGAGCTCTCCAGGCCAGGTGAAATCGTTTGGTTGTAACAGTATTCAAGCTTGTGTCACCACAGCTTGTCACATTTATCATCATCATCATCATCATCATCATCATCATCATCATCACTGGCCTATTACTGCTGCTCTGAGTGTCTAAAGGGATACCCGTGTCAGTTTGTACAGTTTGTACTACAACTAAAACTATGCATACTGGGATTATGAGAATATTCCAGAACAGTGCAGTGCGCTGTGTCAATGACTGTGCTGAGCCCCCAGCACCCCCCTCGCCATGGCTCCTTCTCCACAATTTAATTGTACTGGCATTTTCATGGTGAAACCCTATAGGCATGGCCGTACAGCACTGAGCTGGTCTTTAATGGAGCTGGGGTGAAATTCATTTCCATCGTCCGTGGAACCAGTGTGACCAGGCATGCCCATCAAGGAATGCAAAGGCAGTTTAAAAGCTCCAGGAAGTCTTGGTTTGCCAATACTATTTGATTCCTGCTGTTCAGTGGGGGGATTCCAGATTCATTGCAGAGTTTGAAATGGAAAAACATGGTCGGAAAATATCATCCAGGAGTGTTGTCGTCAGTCTGTTTGTTTCTGTTCGAATCGATGCCTTTATTTGACTGCGTGAAGCTGATGGTGTTTGGAGAATCATTAATTAGCCCTCCGGCCCTTCCCTCTGCACAATATATTGATCCGGTGGCACATGTAGCAAACAATGGTGTAAACAGAACAGGGGGTCAGCGCTGAGAGCCATTATCATTCCTGCTCTGAGCTCCAACTCATGAAGCCTCTCCACGCTCCAGAGACCAGACATGTAACTTTGACAACAACATTTCTAAACATTAGAGAAAAAGTGCCCCGCGTCAGCCAATCACAAAGCACACAGCTGTCTCTGTTCAAGAATTGTGGTCAAAGTTGAAAATATAAAAAAACAGAAAACAGAAAATACAAGAACTGAAAACCCCCATAAGAATGCTGTTTCTCCAAGACCCAGAAACCAAGCAGAAACAAAAGTTCATTCTTAGGGAAAGAGAAATAGGGGGATTCAATACAGCATCTTCAAACATAAAACAGAAGCAGAGAACTGGGTTATAAAGTGACCTAAATCCCTGTGTTGGTCATCTCAGTATATGGTTCAGGGTATTTCCAGCTTCTGTTTGTCTTGCAGTTTTTGAGCCTTTTTTAATAATAAAAAAGTAAAAGATTACAATCAAGTAATCAGGATGTCAAGCTAATTTCCATAACCTAATTTTCAATTTACCCAAGTTTGACTGATGAGTTAATGCCATTTGACATCTGTCTTTATCCTGTATTTACTTGTCAGATGTATTTATTTATTTATTGTGTGTGTGTGTGTGTGTGTGTGTGCGTGTGTGTGCGTGTGTGTGCGTGTGTGTCTGCAGTTTATCCAGAGCAATGGAACAATTTTATGTGATTAGCCACATCTAATCTAAAACACCAACAAATTCTTGTAACTGGCAAAATGCTGGGTACTAGAGCTTTCAAAGAAAACATAGCTGCTATCTAGTGAGCTTGCCGAAAGTATGGACTTGGAAACATCAGTAAAACATCACACCACACAGGTATATACTTGACCCAGGGGCGCAGCGATCGGGTGAATGAGGGCGCAATGTGCATTGAAATTGGAGCACAGCCCAGGAGTAATCTTCTTAATGCCACCCAACAGCCCTTTGCCCCGCCCACTAAGACCCAATACGCAGAAGGGAATGTTGGGACAGAAATGGATGAAGAGCAACTTTCATCGTCACAGCTGAGTCCCTGCCAGCCAGCTTTTCAGACGATTAATTGTACAAACACTGTGGTGTTGCTCCATGCACACAAAATGATAAACTGCACATTTTTGACGTAGTAGGAAACTTTTTTTTCACAGACAAACAACAGTTTGGACACAAAGCGTCTCATGTTCTCAAGCCTCTTTTCTGTTATTTGTTTCCATATTTGTAAAGCGACTGCATATGAACACGCTGCCAGTTGATTTTGGGGGTAAGATTAACAGATTGCCTTTCTTGGGTCTTTCCAGATTTTTGCTTTTTTGTGCTCTTAGATTGAAATATGTGGTGTAGAATGGAACATTTAACAAGGCTTTGTAAAATACTATAATTTCAACTTTTTGGTACAAATGAGAGGTCATTATGAGGCAGATTTGTTTGCTTTGGGGTCAGAACAGTAGTGTGTTTTTCCCTCGTGCCTCAACATTTGCACTATTAAAATGGCTGGGAGGAAGAGAGCAATAACAAATATCGCCTCGTGTTCTTGGCGATTCAGGGCAAGCTAGGAGTCAGACGGAGGTGAGGAGCGGTATTGAAAAACAAGAATAACAGAAAAACCTGGACAGACAAGAAAGCTCGGGGACCTCCGCTATGCCAAGATCAGACCTCCAGCAGGAGGAATGGAGTGCCTGCATTCTGGAAAGATCTTTCTCACTCTTGGAGCCCCTGACCTCCATCTCCCCTTCCTGACTGCTTTACAAGATGGTGTCACTCACAGCCGTAAGCAGGGCGGGCCGCGGTACGGTGCACTGTGGACGGACCGAATGGAATTGGCAGATTTAAGAGACGATGAGCAGTTTTCTTACACAGCAATATGACGTTAACCCCCTCTTCGAGTCCTTGCCATGAATTGAGCTTGAGAAATTGCCATGAGAAAACTCATTAGCTCTCTCCCCATCCCCACAGCATCACCTGTCTCCAAGCATCCTCTTCCTCATTTGTCTTTTCAACTGGGTTTGAAATGAGGATTTTGGCATTAATGAATACACAGGCGTTCCCTCCCCAGTGGAGCCAGTCACCTGCATTGAAGCAAGAGACAAGCACCCCCTTTCATGAACGTTATAAAGCTGCTGTCACTGTAACTTGCCGATGGGAAAAAGCCAAACACTTGCCAGGCGCTGTAATAAGAAAGCAAGACTCTCCTTGTCTCTCCTATTGTTATGAATAGCAAGACATTTGCATTACTTGAAATTAGATGATTTATGGATTGTGTTTGGGTAGCTATTTTGGAACAAGGAGCAATCTCTTTAGGATGATGAAGTGGAGAAATGTTTTCATACAGGCAATATATTAATTTCCTTATTGTAAGAGTGCCTGGCTCTACTGAATAACAAATTACTGTGCAGAGCATAGTCCACAAGAATGCAGAACAGTGTTTAGAATATTGGACTTTATCCCATAAACATGAGTACTACCAATGAAGATAGAAATATATATATAAAAAATAAATCTTTCTGTATATAACAACATTTATATATAAATTGTATTTATTTAATTTCATTTATTACTTATATTTCACTTAATTGTCAGAACAAATTTATTCCCTTCTCCATCAGCAGAAATATGCAGATGTGTCTAAAACAATACTGAAAGAACACAAACATGCTAACCATTGCCGTGAAGATAATCTTAACAATCAATCACAAATATAGAATTCACAAGGCCTTACTACGGCTTAACATAGAAGGACTCTGGAACGTCAAATGTAATTCTCCCCTCTTGTAATCTCAAACTATTCTTTAAAAAAGAGGAGAGAACGAGTAAGATCAACATTGCACAACCCAGTACCGCCGAGGTTGATGCCAACGTCAATAGCTACTCGCACATGAACCCTTCTGCTATTGCCCTGCTCCCTATGTTCTCCAGCTGTAATATGTGACCCTGCTGTTCACTGAGGAGCTGATCTGGGTCTGGCACAGGCTGATGGCAGTTGCCGAGATCACAGTGTGAGGTTTGTTGAGGCTGATCTGAGATCATGTTCACCGAAGCGCTGCGCTGACGGTGGCGGGGGGATTCCGGAGTTTTCTGGGGAACGGGAGCAATTCAGCTGTGGCTCTGTGTTTACAGTGGATCTGAGATTTTCCTCCAATCTGGCTGAACTCTCCAACTCACGGGAGGAGAGTCAGCTGTCCAAACATTCTATATGAACACAGCCACCTACAGAGACATAGTCCAAACCCACCACACGAACACAACCACCTATAGAAATATTGTCCAAACTCACTGCATGAACAACAACCATCTACTGAGCCAGTGTCCAAACCCACTACATGAGCAAAACCGTCACCAGTAATACTGTTCAATAATGACCCATGAGCACAACTCCTTATCGACACAGTGTCTGAACATGCAGCATGGATTACATGTCTTTGTAATCTGTGAACAATCATAATTCATTGAAATGGGTGACCTGTAAACACGATCAATCCATCTTGCAGCTGCTGTGTCCTTGCCAAGTTCTCAATAACCCATCTTAACCAGCTCCTGCTTGCCCCACTCTACAATTTCAGAATGCCAGTGCATAAGAAAAACTGAGTTGGGTATTCATTTCAGGTGATAGTTAACATGTGTTATGCAACACCTGTCTGGACCACAATGTCAGGTGTGACAGTGCAAGCTGCCCTAACAGGGCTCCCCGATGGGACTTTCATTAATGGGAGGAGAGAGAAGGTGGAGTACATTGAGTAATAAGAATTGTGTAACAATGTGCCTCTGCAGGTGGTCCTGGTTATGTTAAGTTCAGAGACACTAAATTTGACTGCAGGATTTTCAGGTAGCACAGCTTTACGAGGAATGCTGACTGCATATCCAGACTATTTTTAAAATCTGTTCCTCATTACTATGTAAGCATGATGGTTTTATTAAGGAATTCAGAAAGACAGGACTGAAATGTTTTTTTTTCTTGCTTTCAATCATGTATTTGGTCTGCTTATTTGAAATGTTAAGTCACATCTTACCCCAACAGTATACTGTTGAAATGGTAGGACAGAAATATTGTTTTGTGAACATTGGAATAAAAGCTCCACTCCAACCTCCTGCCACTAGAGGCAACAAGCTATTGAACAAACACTATAAACATATCCCTTATGTTAAACACCACTTAACCATAGGTGTGGGAATCCAGGCAAGTGTACAGCCATGTGTCATAGCTGAGAAAAGTAATGGGAAAAATCATCACCACTCCAGCAATCCACTTCCCTGAAGCAGCTGGGAAAGACTGTTACCTGACCAAGTAACACATGATTAGCTAAAGATTGTGATCACAGAGTAACCAGAGTTAATGGACTGGCCTATGCAATTAATCAATGCGTCTCTATAAAGCCTATATAAAAGAGCTTGAGGGAATCCGTACAGAGCTTCTAATAGATTGAGAGTAGCATGTCTGAAAGACATGCATTTTGTCAGTGGCTTACAGAAAACATTCCAGTGGTTTGACTGTGCCATGTGACGAGTCTGCGTCTCGATGATCCCTCATCTTCTCTTGTCGGTAAATTGCTCTCGCTGCCGGCCTGACGGTCTGAGTGTGCTTTCTCGCCAGCAGAGGGCATGCCATGGGACCAGTCTTGCAATTGAGGAAGTACAGCCGTGATGAGTACCTTGTCTGTCCTGTCACTGATTTCTTCCCGTAATCGAGTTAGCATACGGATTCCGCTCTGTCAGGCAGCCAGTGCTCAGGAAAACATCTTGTCTTTCAGGAGTGACTGTCTCATAACTCATGCCATTCACCTTCTCTCAAGGCATTTCTACTACAGTTAAACCTGAGGCTTAAATTCTCTATTAACACAACAACAAAACCAATGTGAATGGGAGTGAATAGTTGTGAATAGCTGTGGATTACTATGCTTTCAAAAACAATGTTAACACAAAGGGTAGTCGTACCCTTGACATAGACAGATAATGTTATTCAATAGTAATGTAGCCTATTCACCACTCTAATGTAAGACCCTATTTTAGGGTCTTTCCATCACACTGTTAGGGCATTAGTGCACTGGATGGTTTTGAATATCGAACTGACATTTTTAAAGTAGCATCACTCAAGTTTTTTCTTTGTTTTTTTTTTTTTAAAGGGGCTGTATCCACAGGTTCCTTTCAGACATTCCTCACACACAGCTGAGAGCAGACTGACAACACAGTCTGGGACAAAGCACATCAGTGTGCCCCGGCTAATATCAATCAGCAGACCCCTAGTCACTCTCAATCTATTACTGTGGCCGAATACACTGCTGCTCACAGGCCCAAACACTGACACACACACATTGAATCCTGAGGTCACGAGCACGGACATCTTACATAATGTCCGCAGATATCAACATGATGTTCTCATTATGACAGGAACACTTAAATGCATAACTTGGTGCATTAGTCTCTTATATCCCTGTGTCAACCTAGCCCCGACCCCACCATTTGTGCAGACAAGGGCTGCGCATGGAATACTGCAACTGCAATTATTTTGTCATTAAACAACTGGTCTTTTGCAGATTTGTTATATCCTTAGGCAATTTCCACAAGACTGTTATAGAGGGTATTTTTGGGTTCATATGAGACCATATGAGACTCTCAGTTCATTAGAGGTAAACTAGAGTCAGTAAACTGGCCACCGTTTCAAAGTTTATATGTATATATGTTACATCAACATGTGTCTGTGACCCAGACATAGAGAAGATTACCTGTGTACAACATACACAGGTAGACCATTCTGACCTTGGCTGAAGTAGTTCATCCAATAATGCCATTTCACTGGCACAGTTTTTGAACAGGATAAATACATCAGCTTTACAAAAGCTGTAAACAACCATCATTTTCTCAGTAAGAGATCGAGCAGACTTTGGTCAAAATACTGCTCTGATCACCATGTTTTTTCTTTCCCCAGCACAGCTCCACTCTGTCCCAGGCATCTCCTCTGCAGGACATAATGCACTTTCTGTCTGTGTACACTGTCTTGCATTCTAAGCAGCCGGCGCTGTTTTAGTAATTCTCCATTACACAAATAGCGAGTGAGGGTCTGTTTTTCCGAGCAGAGAGGCTGCTTGGTTTGGGCCTTGTTTCCCGGACCTGGCACCAGGCTTGCAGGCATTTTCAGGAAACGACCTAAGAGCGCTGCAGCCGGGTCTGAATGGCACCTGGCAACTCACTCAGAAAAAAAAAAAAATAACAGAAAACGCTGGGTTAATTTCTCCATAACCGCCTTTCTAATAGCGGGCATTTTCTCCACAATATCCTCCTGCTGTGTTATATGTTTACTCCTCTGCGCAGAACTGTCAGTGTCGATAACATCAAACCGTCGAGACTGTAAAAGTAGGAAAAGGGGGAATGTGAGATTTGAGCAGGAACAGTTACTTCTTTCCAAAGTGGGCTTGCCAAGAATAGAAAAAAAGGACAGATTTGGGTAAGTTCATGTGAATTCGTTTAATTTCAGTTTGTGAGAGTACAGAAATGTCCCCCTTCCTGTATCTGCAATAAGAGTGTAATATCCTACTGTGTCTGACCACAGACAGTGCTGCATCAGGAACACCGCAAACTAACGACAGTCTGGGCTGCCCCAAAAAAGGAATGGGGTGTGTGTGTGTGTGTGTGGGTGCGTGTGTGTGTGGAAGATTGACTGGCCACACAACTGTACAATTCTGTCCACTGAATTTGAGGCACGAAAATGTGGCATGAATTTACCCCATCATATAGGGTGAAATTATAACTACAAAGGAAGATATGAGTATGGGCGCTGTTGCTCAAAGACAATCAGAAAATCAGTGAGGTTCATGACCTGAATTAGACCACAGTCCAGTTTCACATTGCTGGTGAAGAATCTGCTATGAGGTATAGCCAGCTAGCCAGCTAACTACCCTCACAAGACTACAACTACAAACTCATACGACTAATGATAATGTTAATAAAACCTCAACAGAATATGGAAATATTTCTAAAATACATTCCCTTTAATATCTACTTTCCAAACTAAGTTGCCTTGTACCTCTTCTCATGGCAGGTCACCAGGTTAAAGCACAGGCCCTAACATCCTCTAGACTTGCTACACAGCACAACCAGCAGATTTCCTGATGGATTTTTTCACCACCAAAGGCACCAAAATAAAAATGGAGAATGACCGTGCGGGGGCTCTCGCTGCTATTCCTTAGGTGGATTCCTGAGATGCGGCAGGCGCTAAGTTACTCAGGTTTCCACCGACTTTCAGACACGGGCCCACGAGCTGCCTGCCCGCCAGTCACGTGCTACAAGGGAAATGGCTGGGAGGCAAGATGCCCGCAATCCATCAGGACTAACTCTTCCTGACGTCTGCGGACCTCTTTTAGCACTTTTCCGTGACACGCAACCTCCCCAATCATCAAGCTAACTCTCCATTCCTTTTCTCTTTTTTTGGTAAATTACAGCACATTTTAACATCATCAGTCTTTTTTTCTCTCCTTACTGTAAATATAAACAGGTTGGGCAGACGGCGTTCGGCGTGCGGTGGCACTAATGTAATGCACACATCAGTCATCTCAGCTTAAACAAACTATGTCAGTGTTTTCCACTACCTTATAAAAATCTTGACTGGGATATTTAACATTTCCACCATTTCTCAGACCTGGAAACAGAGAGAGTAATTTTCCAGGTTTTTCTTTGGGGGGGGGGGGGCTCTGAAGAGAAGAGCGTGCTCTCACTGTTCACTGGTGTTCTTCTGAACTTCTTCCGAACATTCTGACAGTGTTAGAAGGGGTGGTTCAGAGGGGAACATGAGGACGTAGTAGTCATTGTTGCCAACAAATCCACAGCGAAGGCCAGTGTGATAGTGACTGTCAATAACAGTCATAAAGGCCAGTGCTGTAGCGACCATCACTAACACAGCCATAGCAGTGGGGTAAACTGTAATGACTTACCTTCTTCTTGCTGCAGTATATTTGCCATTTCTTCTCAGCTGGCAGAGCGAACATGGCCTCCCTGTTCTTATCGGTGAGATCAAGCTCATCCTGCAACACAAACAGAGAGGTCAGTCAGTCAGTCGATCAATCATAATTCAAATCAACCAATAAACCAACCAATCAAGCAATCAATTAACCACTCAACATATCCTTAAATGAATTAATTATCACACATAAACAGATTGAACAGTCATGCGGTCTATACTTCACAAGGTGCCCTTCACAATAAATGAATACACAACGCTTCACAGAAACGAGGAGATGATACAGGCATAAATACAGGAAATGAATCTCAGTCTCAGAAAAGGAAAAAGTCTTGAAGTCTTGTAAAATACCCTTGGGCACAAAGGGAGGACAGTCATGCTAATGCAGCTAGCTTTGGGTTCCAATGCACACTAATCTGGGCATAATGAGTCTGTTAACATGACGTCACCCCCTTAGGTTAAGAGTCATGGTAGTTTAGAGAATACTCTTGAGTTGCGTGTTACATGATGTGTGGATGGTTGTGTGTTGCATGTTGATGCATGTTCTGTGATAGCTGTAATGTGCTGTGTGCATAGTTATGCTTGATTGTTATCCAGGCTGAGAGAGGACTATACTGGTGAAATGTGGACCTTACAATTTTACACTGGGGAGTGATGACTGGGCCAGTAAGGGGCCAGTGATGTAGGATAGACATTGGTGAAAAGTAATCACTGACTGGACTATTTTAGCGTGTTCCCATATTGCTATGTGTTCAGAGTGCAGTGTCACTTCTGACACCAGCCTGCACAACTGTCCATCTTGCAGCACTGACCAGTCACTGTGTGCCATGCTTAAATAGCAGGATTATTTGGTAACACATAAAAAATGTAGATATAAAATACCCCTGATGCACTGACTGATTGCTGTTTTAATTCCGTGCTACCATGATCAAAACTGCTAATATCAGTCAGTCAGTCTGTTTTACTGGGATGGTTGGGAAAAGCCCCCGTATTTGGACCAGATGAGCAGCAGTGAGTCAGAGTGAGTTCAACGGTTGATTCATTCTCTAGCCCTCACTTATGTTCTTAAGTTCCAAAGCACAGCTAAATAGGACCAGAAGCTTTCATTTACGCAGGAGTGAGAGGTCCACGCACCTCAAACAGCAAGCAGTATGTACGACCAACTCTGGAACCCACGTAGCTGAAACTGAAAATTAGCCTATTTAGGAAAAGTATTTGAGCTTTTCTTTTTTTTTGGGGGGGGGGGGGGGGGTGTGTGGGGGTGGTGGGGATTTAGGCGGTTAGACATGCTGAGTGAACATGGTGCCTTTCCAGGCTGGGTGAGATAGGATCTGATCATTGGAGCACCTCTGCACCAGACAAACTGGCTCTCGCTTCTGCATTACCGAGCCCTGCCAAATCAGCTATAGGCCTCTGACCCAAACAGGAGTTGTTGAAATGCCAGTCCTGAGATACAACAGACTCAGGCTGCCGGACTGAACCAGAGCCAGAGGGGAGTGGAACACACGAGGCCCATGACTCTGTTCGCTTAAGTTTTCTCCTTAAGACTCTGCCTTCCTGCCTGGCACTGGAGCAGAAGCACTGCCAAGAGATTCTGGATCTCCGTTTCCTAAATTATATTTCTCATAACAAAAGCCTTTGCAATGGAATGCACTGAGAGGGGGTGCTCGTTTTAAGTGCCGATTATTGGTGTTATTAATATGATTTTAACAGCAGAGTCGCGGTCGGTTTAGAATGAGGCATGTGCTGGCCTGTGCGTTGTTTCCGTTGAAGTAACAACAGCCAAAAGGCAAAGATGCAAAAAACACATTCAGATTCAAATCTCTCTGGTGAATCAGCCCCCCCCCCCCCCAAAAAAAAAAAAATCCATGGCACATCTGCAGGTGAGCTTGTAGCCACATGGAATTGATATAAACTTAAACTAATATTGATGCACCTGCTACTCGAGAACAAAAATATATACACAATGGAAAACTGTTTCTAGCCCCTTCCATATTTCAGTAAATACATAATCAAATAAGAGTAATAAAAGTTTACTTTGGAGGTTTAGTGCAACGTGACACTTCTTTCATCCTGCTTCATGATCCTCGCAGACTTGCGTCAAAGTGTGAGGTGTGACAATAAATATGGTGCCACTCTGGCCGATTAAATTAACCTTTGTTTTTGAATTCTTGTAGCAGCTCTGAAATTAACTTAAAAAAGCTGAGAAATAGCTTATCTTTCTTTCTCTCAGGAATTTCTTATGATGGCTGCGGAATGATAAACTGCCCTGATGCATGCATATCTATGTCAACATTTGTATGCACTTCTAAGTTTTGAAAATTTGAAAGGCTAAAGCTATCTTGGCAGCACATCACTGAAAAGTCACACAACACAACCTCTGCCTGCTCACACACTGGAAGCCTGGCATGAACAAATGCCAGCATCCGGGCTGAACTGCATCTGCTGACTGCTGAGTCTGTCCCAGGATTGGCCCTCAAGCCGATGAGTCACTAATTATAGTATACGTTAGTCCCTGTATCTGGCTGGCCCAGAGGCACACATATGCCAGAGAGCTAGGAATAAAAAGAAGCTACTGCACTTCATAAAGATGGAGCAGACGGAGAGAAATGGAGTATTAAAAGATAAGGAAGTCAATATCCTTTTTATCAGCATCAATAAAAGTGACACGAATACGAGCTTCTCCTCCCGAATTCCAAAGGCAGGCTTCAGGTCTGCACTGGCTAGATAAGAGCGACAGAGAGAAAGAAAGAGAGAAAGAATGAGAGAACTGGGGGGTGGGGTGGGAGAAGGGGGGACTGTGAAAGGAAAAGGCGTGTGTAGGTATGTGTGAGGATAGTGTATGGAAGTGGGTGTGGATCTGTGAACGCGGAGGTGACTGAGGGTGTGACAGTGACAGAGAGTGAGAGAGCATGCCTGAGTCAGTCAGGATGTGTGCATGTGTGTGAGGCTGTGTCTCAGAGCCAACTGTGGTGGTGTGTGTGTATGCACGTGCATGGGATTGACTGTGTGTGTGTTTGCGTGGGTGTGTGTGTGTGTGTGTGTGCGCAGGAGCTGTGCGGAATGGCACGATCCGGACCGCGTGTCATCGGGGGACACACATAGCTCAGGAAGACGAGAGCACTTGGAGTCCTTCCGCACTGTTCCTTTCAGGGAGGGACAGGAAGGGACAGGAAAGACAAACCAACACTAGACCGAATGGAAGGAAGTCATATGAGGCCTCTGGGGACCCACAGGAAGCTGTAGCGACCATTAGTGACCAGACGAGCCAGCTGCGTGTGTGACCACAGTTTGGGTTTGGAACAGGGAAAAGACAATATTATTGTGGACACTTCTCATCTTTCTGTCATATACACTTATCTACGGCCATTTAAACAGTAGAGGGAACCACCCTGTTTCGCTGAATGAAGAAAAGCTATATCTACGCCAGCTTCTGTCAAAGTCAGAAGGGCATATTTATGCAAACTAAGCACTGATACAGAGAAAAGACCTTTGTGCTGGGATTACTCTGCAGTGTTAACAGTTTGGGAAGCTGGGTGTGCCTCTGAGGGAGGAGTGGAGCAGGGTTTAAGGTGGAAAGCGTGAGGACAGCCGGGCCGTAATGGGCAGTGCGAAGGTCACACGTTGGGTTTGGCAGGGCCGCTGAAATCAGCACTTCCCCTGCGCGATGAGTCACGGCCGTTCTGGGTCCAAAACGGGGCCGGGCCCGGTGGCTGGGCCGGTGCGGGCAGGAAGCTGACGGGCACGGTCCCAGGTGCCGGAATAGGAAAGACGCATCTCCTGACCTTTGCCGCTGCGCCCGGGAGTCCAAGAGGAAAACTTTGCCGTTATGTAACTCGCGTTCATATTCATCCAGAGAGATTTTTCATTTGTACAGCTGGGATTTAGTGGAGCGTTTCGAATGAGGTGCTTTCTTTTCATCACAGGCATCCCACCCAGCGTGTGAACCCATGAACAGAGCTGTGCTAAAGCCCCATCTGACTGGACAGGACAGATATGCAGCACAAGCTGGTTTCAGCATTCTTCCACGTGATCCTCGGTATGCCAGCGTGGGTAAAGGATCAAGGACTGCACTGCTTGCAGCTACTTGTTATTACTGAGCTAATTATTACAGCAATTATACAGTCCATCAAATATGTAATCTGAAACTTGGGAACAAGACAACCAAATGTAAAAAAGAACTTCTGAAAAGAAAGTACAGTAAAGTGAAATATCTCTGCACTGTCAGAAGTAAAAAAGTACAGGCATACCCTCACCAAATAGACTAACAGAGCACTGCTGAAACTGGATGAAAAGGGCAAACCTGTAGTCCAAGAGTAGACAGCTATCACTGACCAAACAGCTGTGATTGTTGTGAGAGGTTGAGACTGTCATACATCTTAGCTTATACTGCAAATGACACTCATAAACATTGTGCCTCACACACAGTGCTTCAATATGCTTCAGTGCAATGGTGCTAACTGTGCGTAGCTGGTACTCCAGCTACAGCTGCAACCCAGCGGCACATGTGAGCATGACACAGGGGTAAGCAGCTCCTGGGGCTCTCATTTGCACGAAAAACACAGTGAACGAGATTCTACGCAGAGGCTTGCTGGGAAGCACATGGATTTACTCCACCTAAATCCGAACTCTTCAATCCAGCCTCTCCTCGCAGCATCACGGAGCCCTCGTGCTAATCTGTCATCTGTTCCCTCCCCGACAGATGTTAGCGCAATCATCCCGATGGTGCGCTCGGACTACAATAAGCACAACAAGCCCCGCCAGCGGGGTCCCTCTCCCGGATCCCAAACAGCAGATCCTCGGCTCTTCGCTGCTCAGGGCGGGCGGTGGGCAGATTAATCATCTGTGGCCGGGATTAAAGTCACGCTCACAGCATCTCTCGCCCTGACACGGGACACGCGTGGCCTGTTTACTGCACAGCACTGTGATTGTACGCTGTCCGGAAACGCTCACTGACCAGTTTGCTCTATTGGAATAAATGAGCGAGCTGAGGATGCACTGGGGTTTTTGAAGGTTACTGAACCAGTCATGAGTTACGGCTTTTCCCGGCAGTGTTGTCTGTACACTCATGTGCTAACAGCAAAGCCTCCTTTCTCTGGGTCACGTGAGCACTACCTAGTACCTGACAAACATTTCCTGATGACCTCACAGATCAGGGGCAACGCATTACACAAGCCACGTTACAGCTGGGCTATTACTCTATATATTTGAGTAGTTATAACATCTCCACTGCAACTGTACATTGCTGTGCTACACAAGACTGTGATTTCGCATTCATTAATTATTACCATGTGCTAGACAGTCCAAATAAAAGCACCAACATTTGATAATAATCCATGGGTTTCTCAATGTTAATGTAATGACATAATGCTCTGTTGCAGATCCCCTCTCTCCTCTCCTCTTTCTCTCTGCCCCTCCTCTCTTCTTCCCTCACTGTCTCTCCCACTTCCTCTCACTCTTTTCCCTCCACCCTCCCTCTCTCTCTCCTCCCCTATCTCCATGCGGGACATACAGTGGCATTGCCAGTGCATGGCTTGGCACCATATTAGTTCATTGTGTTCCTCAGACACATGGCGGCCATATGCACAGAGCTACAGCACCTCAGTCCCACTAGACGTCTCCAGTACCTCTCGTTCCCCTTAAGCAGTAACTTAAGACTGTCACCCCTCTGTCCTTAAGCAACCCTCCTCTGGCTGTTGTTTAGAGCAATGTGGAGCATTCCACTTCACCCTGCTGGCATCTTAAATACACAGCACAAAAACACACACAAATACTGTTCCCAGAGTTTACTCTGAACCCGCGTCCAACTCTCCAAATGTGTGAGTAATTATGCATAATAATAAATTGTTATCACCATAAAGGGACTTACCAGATGAACAATAATGCATTTTCATTGCAGGAGTGAGCTATATTTTGACACGTGGTATGCACATTAAAATGTTTTCTCATTTATATGTATATCCTTGAACATCAATAATTTGTGAGAACTTCAATATACATAATACGTATGCATCTCAGCAAGGCAAATGCATAGTTATTCAAAAGGGGAAAGATCACAAAATGCCCTATATTCAGAATATGGAATTCAGTACCCTGTTCAAAACAGCTGTGTGATGAATTGCATCTATTAAGCCCCCTGATGTGGGCTCTATTGTACATGTTAAAATCAATCAGAGCATTTAATTGTTTCCAGGTTAATATGAATTTGTTTTAGATTTAGCTAACTGCGTGGAGGAATTTTACAAATGTGCCCGCAAACCCTGGAACTTCTTGAAAGCACCTCTTAGCGTGTCTCAGCCATTCTTGAAGCAACGCAGGCTTTTATATATACCCTGGTGTGAGGGGTCCCAGAACCATGTCACTTCTGTCTGGACTGCCCATCAATCTTTCCACCAGGTCATCGAACCGAGTCATTTCTGACCCGCCCTCTGACAGTTACAGAACTGGGTCAGGTCTGAGTGGACTGCACATCCATCTTTCCTTTCCTAGCCAGTTCATACTTGACATCCACCTGATGAAGCATGCACTCCTCAGTCTCCTCAGACTGCTGGCCTTAGTATTCAGTGGATGGGGCAGCTGCATGGAACTGTGGACGATCAGGAACAGGATTTAGTCTCAGGAATTCAGAAAATGGATGGCACACCAACTGCTGTGGCACTGAGTAAAAACACTGTAGCTCTTCTGAATCTCTCCTGATCAGGCTAATATGCAAGACACCCCGGTACTGAGGTTGCCGGTGTAGCCAAACAAATATACTACAATAATAAATTGTTTAAGGACTTCTCATTTTTTTGAATGAAGCCTTTCTTTCTATGCTATTACAAAAGTGTGGATTGTGTTGGTCTTCGCAACCCACTACAATGACAATGTCTGATGAAGGCACCGGGACGTCATGTGTTTGTAGGCTTCAGAGCTGGATCAAGCCCGCGGATCTTATGGAAAAGCCCCAGGCAGGAGCGATGATGTCACTGAATGCACTCAGGAAGCACGGTTTGCGGTAGAGACTGCAATTGCACGGTTCGTTCAAATATGTGTCGTGTGGCCGATTCCGAAACTAAACGGGAATGTACAAAAAACTATTCAGTCACGGCTGAAGATCGCTTTGCTTCTCTGGCTCCCATCTGTGTGATCGGAACCCAGCGCCTGATCGAAATCCTTCCGGGCGATGCCAGTGTGGCAGTTTCCAAAACACGGCGAGGTGGTTTAACCCACTCCGTGTCCCAGATCTGTCACTCACGCGAGGGTTTTTTTATTCAGAGTGATATTTATCTTGGTAAAAAAGAACCGCATTCGAAGTAATCCAGCCGACGATTAATATGGAAGCAGACACGGTGGTGTTTTCGTTTTGCGCCGAGCACTCGCTCGGCCTGCATGCAGCGCCGCAAAGCCACGGCCCCCCGATGCATGCGGCGAGATGTCAGTACAGCCCCCCATCAAAGCACTGTATCCATAATGCATGAGGAATTGGGAGGAGGATAATCCCACTGCTGCTGGGAAGAACTGGATTGAAGCGAGCCAGCGTTCTGGAAAGGGCTGTTCATCTTTGATATTTCTGTCAGACTCCAGTTAAGCCGAGATATTTACCATAAATAAGCTCGGAGTTGTTTTGTTTTCTCAGCCATGAGAGGCTGCTGTGATTCTGCTAAGCATTTCCATATGCCAGACATGTTTTATTTTATTTCTCCCCCTTCTTATTGCTTTTTTTTTCACAATATCTTTTTCCATTAAAAGACCCAAATATGAGCACAGCTCTCTAAATGCAAAAGAACAGAATCAGTTTTCTTTAGTTGATGTTTAGACTTTTCAGTGTAGAGATGAGGAGAGGCATACCAGAGTATTTCTTCTCAGCGGGACCTACAGATCATATTAATGGAGTAATAAAGCAAATGAGTAGTCTGACTAACGGGTGCTGAAATTCATATGTGAGGGGTCTCAGCTCAAAGCCTGGGTGCTGAGTCCATGGACTAATTTACTTCTGTTGCTAAAGAAAAAAATATGACGTTTGAAATAGTGACAGAATGTGTGAGATGCAAAACTGTCAGTAACGTAAACCGCATTAGTAACATCATTGCAGAAATGAAATAGCATGTGGAAACAGCACATCTGTTCAAATGAACTGGTCTGCATGATACTATACTCTGAAGCATCCAGCATTTTAACATGTGGCCAGCCAGTCATGAACTCTGACCCTGACCATAGTGACACATCTGCTCTTCTTCCCTACCCACTAAGGTCAGTCCTGAAAACTAAAAATATACTTGTTACACAGTGTCTATAAGCACATACATAAGTGTGATAAACACAACTATAGGGAGCTGGCATCAGTGTCTGAAGGTTTGTAACATGACATTTTTCACTCCCCTGATGCTGTGTATTTTCTACATCTACAGCTTTATTTAACACACCTTAGATGGGTCTGCTGGGTCAACAGAGGATGTGGTTTCCATGACAAGGGGACATTAAGACTTCAGTCTCAATCACTTACATGTGCAGGACTGCATTTGGTTGCGTAAAGCTGCAACCCAAAAAGGTAAATTGGGATGAACAAAACTGGGCAACTGGCAACTGGATATATTACATCTCTGTATCAAGAGTCTGCCAGAGGAAAAAAAGGAATTACATTGGTAAATGTAAAATTGGTTGTGGTCTAGAATAAAGATACCTGGTGTGGGGTCCTGTGTGTGTGATTGTGTGTGTGTGTGTGTGACTGTGTACTTTTAGCTGTGTGCACATTTGTTTGTGCATGCAGGTTCTATCAGCAGACTGGTGCAGCCTGTTTGTGTCAGCCCGTTCCTTGCCTCCACCCATCTGCGTGCCAGTTCAAACCGCTCATTTTCTGAAACGCGCAGGGCCTCGTACGCTGCTGCAGAGCCATGCCAGTCCTGCAGTGCGTTTGACCTCGAGCGGTGCCAGCGTGCGCACTGTGGGTTCCAGAGAGGGCTTGGATCCCTCCAGTCCATACAAACAGAGTGCTGGTTCATTACCATCTGGGCCTGGGCTAATGAAGCACACGCAGGTTCTATTGACAATGGGCTGCTTCCCATTAAAAAGGGGAAAATTCCAGGACTTAGCTCAACTAAGTAGTACACCCGTTCCCTTCCAGAGCCTAACCAGGTGCTTCTACTCCCAGTACCACTACAAAATCCCTTGCCTCTTACAGCAATTATTATTATAAACAAACTCATTATTGAACACAAATATGATTTCTGATGATTTATGGTACGTGCAAAATAGCATTTGCAATGGTTTGTGGTAACATTGTGGCCTGTCGAAGCATGTGACTGGATTAATCAGTATGTTTAAAGTGTCAATAGCTGTGAGGAGAAGAGAAGATTGTCATTAGCAAAAGGGGATTGTGTTGGGCAACAATG
Source organism: Megalops cyprinoides (assembly GCF_013368585.1). NCBI lineage: Eukaryota > Metazoa > Chordata > Actinopteri > Elopiformes > Megalopidae > Megalops > Megalops cyprinoides. The sequence continues at coordinate 17,586,587 of NC_050594.1, read as the reverse complement.
TAGCGGTGTGTGTCTGAGTGAAACACATCAGAGAGGCAGTGTCAATGTCAGTGAGTCTGTTATGATGCAGTTTTCATATTAATAATATAATAATAAACTTTCTTTACACAGCTCCTTTCCCACAGATTTGTAGCTCAAAGTGCATGCCCTTTGACACTGAGGGGGTATGTACTCCTTTACATGTGAATGAAATATTTTAAAAATATCAAAAAATGCCTGCATTTTTTTTAACTTTGTCAATTGCATTGTTATAAATTCACATGGAAGAAATGTTATTATGAGAATTCACTATCATCTCTTAGAAGCATGCACTCAGTTCCATAGGTAATGAAGACAATGAGCAGCACAGCGGTGTGTATTAGAACCTGTGCGTCAAAGAATGCAGTGCGTAACAGGAAAAAGTGTGTAATGAGGACTCACCACCAACTCGGAGAAGCGTGCATGGAGTTCATCGGCCGGGGGCATGGGGGCGCTAAACTCCAGCAGCTGCAGGGGCACACTGTCTTTCAGGTTGATCTCCGGGGGTTCACTGCTGCCAAAACAGCACAGGAACCCCAGAGCGGGGCGTGTCCGCTTCCGGGGGGGCATCCTGTCCAATGGGCAGGCCTGCTATCTAGGGGGCATGATCTATAGAGGGGGAAGAGAGAGCGGGATGGAGGGAGAAGAAAAGAAAAAAAGTCAGTCAGAAGAGAGCACATATTTATCTGTCTGGTTCTCTGAGCAATTGTGGGGCATCGTCCTACATATACAGCCACAGAACCATAACTGATCCTGCCAATACCCTGCAATGGAACAGAATGAGAGGTCTGATTTGGCCACCTCCGTGCCGCGGTTCATTCATGGCCATAGAAAAATCACAGCACTTACAGTCTGGGTTTTGCAGTGTTTGTGCTAGCTCAAAAGCATGACAGATATCTTGAACCAAATACAAGGAAATGCATTAGGCAGCAAGCATTGGAACCAACTGGCACGTCCTCCTCTCTCCAATCGTCTCTCAGCCTCTCGGACCGCTATGAAAGTTATTATGACTCACGTTCCCATCTTCTGTAATCTCGCCACAAATGGAGCCTGGCAAAAGGAGCACTCTCATTTCACCGGCTCCAATAACCACCCTCACCAGATCTCCTTCTCATCTGCCCTGTTTGTTTACACATTGTTTACATGTATGAACCGAGGCAGCCACTGCCTGATTACCCCCCCCCCCATCCTCTACATTTCAGACCTCCAGAGCACTCTGTAATTAGGCGATGTGCCGGAGCATCTGAACAACGGCCGCGGTATGAAATCACCCTCCTCAGTGACTGGGCATTCATGCTTTTCCTTTTGAACGGCGCAGAAAGGGAGAAGAGGAGAGGGGGGCTTTTTTTGTGGCAGGTCTGAATCAGAGCTTGGATTCTTCGCCCAATGTCGAGTGGCAGCGGGGAGCGCTGGCATCTGAGGGGGGCAGAGCCGGGCACCGTGCCCTCCCTGCCTTCTCAGCAGCCCTGCCTGTGTGAGAGCGGGCAATGGCGGGCCGGCGGCAGGATGAGGATACAGGCGCCGGGGGCCCGCGCCCCGCCTGGAACACTGGAAAGGGGCCCTGCCCACAATGCCGCTCTGTTCAGGGCCACAATGGAGCCCGCGCGGATCAGGGTGTGAGTAATGGCACCAAAGCCAGCCGTGCCTCTCGCGCTCTTTCACAAAAATCACAAAAAAATGCAGAAGCGAGTAAACGGCCCTTTTGTTGTCAAAGGCCGCGTCGCTGAATAACACTGCTGCACAATGCAGCCTCGTACACAAGGCATGCAGGAGGATTTGTGGGCGGCTGTGGAAAGGTGATGCATAGGGTATGTGGTACAGAGAATGAGACATGATCAAACCACACAAGAGAGAGGCAGTGCAACCCGCAGAGGTCTCACTGCTTCTCCTGTGAAATCCTGCTCATCACATGACAGATACATCCATTGAAGCAGTCCCAGAATAATGTGTGTGAAAAAGATGAAGTCCCTTTTAAAACTTCCTCATTGCCTTTTGTAGACCCTTTACCTCCCAGGCATGTTAATGAGGTGCTAGCATGCTAGTTTACAGTTCTGCATAAAGCCTGGTTGTTAATTGGAGACACCTTACTGAATACGGAGGTTCAAACACAGCGCAGGAGGGGTTTTTCTTGCATTTACTAAGAATAGCGCAGTTGTAAATTCTTTATGAATATGCTCTGTTCCGCAAGGAGGTGAAAACATTTTATCCTCTATATCTTCTTGTGTTTCTCCGTTTCTCTCACTCTATTTTCATCTCTCACCCCTCACACTCCCAGCTTTCTTTCTCCCTCTATCATGTGTTCCTCTCCACAGGGCTGCAGATCTGTTACTGGGGTACACCTCCTCATGACTCTCCAAGCTTCCCCAAAATGAGAAGAGGAGCTGGGGGGTGAGGGACAAATGAGGATTTGTATGTCAGTGCACTGCTGGGCTCCACTCATGTGGAAAACACTGGACGGATGTGCTAGTTCCCAATGTGTATTGATTGAGTGGTTGAAGAGGGAAGCAATGGGGACACGGTCAAAGGAGCAGGGACATGGAGAGTGGTGGCAGGGTGTGCTGGGGTGGGGTTTTTGAAGTGTGAAAATGATGCCCTGAGGGTATTCCACCCATTCATTCCACCCAAGTCCGGACCCCTGTTTCAGGAAGCATGTTAATGTACTTTCAGTTTCTTGGGGAAAGACAGAACAAAAAAGCAGCAATGGGCTTTGAGCCGTCACTGGAATGGACACAGAACAAAAAGAACACATTCCAAGCCCCCCCCTCCTTCATCTGAGGTCTGCACTTTAATGCTGAACACCCATTTTACCAACTCTGTGCCAAAACCTCAATTAGGCCCCTCAGCTCCACTGCCAATAACACACTCCAAATCACAGAAAATCCCGTAGTTCTGTTGCGGAAAAAGCTGTCAAGATGGGGACAATCCAACAATGAACCTGGACATGACAGCGTATGACAGTGTGTACGTGAGACGGTCATGAGTGTATTGTAGGACCACGACTGTGACAAGTGTTGGCAGTGGAGGTGAGAGATTCCCTCTCTATCTTTGTCCTGACGGAGGTGACAGGCTAGGGTGTCTGTGCCAGTGCTGTTCCAGCATTGTTTCAGCATTGTGGTCTGGCCTAAACACAGAAAGTTGCATTGTGCTGACTCTTGGTCTTTTGAGTTGCCCCATGTGTCCATCGCTCAGCCTGTAAATACAGATGCTCCTTTTAATCAACATCAGATTCATGGCACTGATTTACCATGAGCTACACGGCATGGTGGAAAGGCTCTCACCACCACTGGGGCCATCAATATCATGTGCACAGATCTGGGAACAGAGCTGGATTTTCACTTGCCATTCGTACTGTAGCTGAACAGAACGATGGCCATTAAATAGCCGGGTTGATTTCATTAACCTCAGAGCTGTCCTGGTTTTAGAGGAAAAATGACTTTTTTTTCTTAAGCTATTTGTAAGCTATTCTTTCACCCTCATTAGTGATAGACATCTGTTCCGCCTTGCCGCACACTGTTTCTCAACAATCTGCTCGGATTTCCACCTAGCACACCACACCTCTCCGTAGTGGAGGCAAAAGAGATGTTCTTCATTTATTCATGAATGAACAGAACCTGTGCCAAAACACCATGTGCCAGCAGGCACAGGCGTATTAATGTTTTCTGATCCTGAGGAATCTCTGTATGTGGTGTTCCAATTGACCTCTCAATTGATTTGGTTTGATCACCAATTAATTGAATATAGACTTTTGCTGGACATCTCTTGAGTGATATCCATTTACAGTCCTTGAAGAAAAAAAAAAAAAAGAATTTCTAGGGGTGCGTTTGTGCTAAAAAAAAAATTAAAAGTACACAAAGTAGTTCTGAAATATATGTGTATTCAACTCTCAGTTGTCTGATAAATTCATTATAATGGGCCCTATTCCACTGGATTGAACTTACTGTAATTAAATGAGTTAAATTCAATTAGTTCAATGCTTATTTGTATTTCTAATTTGTTTCTAAAGGCCGCATGTTATCAAAATCTCCCCATCAAATACCTTTACTTCTATCTTTTTTTAGAGCACATGCACTGCTTTCAATGACACATTTCTTTCATCAATGACATTAAGCAGATGACTTTCAAGAAATGTCAACCGCAAACCATTATTCAATTACCAGCTCAAAATCTATTGGCACAAGCACTCGCTTGGAACAAAAGAGTCCATACATGGGACTACCCCAGAACCAGGACTGGGGAAGCACTGCTGCAAAGAGATGCAGCAGGCCCATATACTCTCTAAATCAGCCTTTCCAACCACAGTCATTATCCACTCAATGCTCTCAAAGGCATCACTGATGAGGAAGACCAAAAATAGCTGTGGTGATGGCCAATACTGTACTATTGAAGCAAACTGAAACAGAGGTCCTGAGATTCACAAACCGCTCTGCTGCGGAGCTCCCCTTATCAGGGAGAATTACTTTGGCATGATTCTCAGTACAGCACCCTCCCCACTACAGCCCCCCACGGTGCCTGAGGGGTACAAGCAGCTTTGGCTGTCAGTTATCGGAGTGAGATAACGTGCACCTCGTCGTCACAGCCAGCACCTCGAGCTCGACCTCATCCACGCCACACGCGGCCGGCCCAGAAGTAAGGGACCCTGGCTTCGTTCCAGCCTCCACAGAAAGTAGGCCAAGAGCTCTACTCCCCCCCTCCCAGCTGTGGAGTCAAAGGAAGCTGCACGGCCAGGGCTGGAAGGGCGGGGTGGAGGGGGATTGGGGGGTGGGGGGGTGATGGTGGTGGAGGGGCGGCAGTGACTGCCCATCCTGTCTCAATTAGACATAATGGTTCAGCAGGAAAATCAGGGCATGGCTGAAGTTTTCACAGGGGTGTGCAGTGCATGGACTCCAAGGGGCAGGCCTGTGAATGTCTCTGCATTAGAACTGGCCTGGAGCTGAGCTAGCTCTCCCTTTGTCTGCCCATGTCTGACCATCCTCTCATTCAATTCTGTTATTTAAGTAGCCAGAAGTGTTCAATGCCACCCTTGAAGCTTAAAGCAGCACTTTCCTGATGTTATAGGAGCAAATGAGGGAGTACAGTAAACAGCAGGGCTGGGAAACAAATGTGGCTCTCTGAAGCACAGCCCAGTAATCACCTCTTGGGAGAAGCTTTGCCTGCATAGTGTCACCATGGAGAAGTATCATCTGATCAGAAGGTGTGGAACTAAGGCCCACCCATCCTTTGGATGAGGCATTAAACTGAGCTCCTCACTCTTGATCCCATGACATTTATCATAAAAAGTTTAATTGACTAAATGTTTTCCTCCCACCACCTCAGCTGATGTGTGGTGACCAGTTGAGTACCACCATCCATGTAAAGACCTTTGTGAGTCATGAAAGATGCTACAGAAATTCCTTCAATCCCACTGTGCTTACAACCCTTTGTCTGACCCTACAACTGAGCCAAATTGCTCCACTCAGCTACCTCGGTTCACCTGGCTGCAACACCCACCCGAGGTAATGCCACCCGGTCCTGCCATTTCACTCTGGTTCCACAGCAACGGAATGAGTTGCCGACACTGATTAGGGATGCAACATCTCCCGCTGTCTTCAGGTACAGACTGAAAACCCATCTTGTACTATGTACTTTTTCTGGCAACATTCCCCTGTATGTGAACTTAGTATTAGCGTAGTACTGAACTTCAGGTATGTTGCCATCAACCCAGACTTGTTGCCTATGGTTGCCCATGATTACCAGGTTAGCATCTGCACTGATGCTGCTTGTCATAATGGCCTTGTAAATCACTTTAGATAGAGGACCTGCCAAATGAATAAATGTAATATAATTTAAATGCAATCCATCATTATTTTAATTATAGCCTGAGCACCGTTTATTTTTTTAGGAGAAGGATGTACATAAAATGTGCCACCACAGATATTTCTGCCTCCTTCGCACAAGCCTCCTTTTCATGTTTTCAAGAGAAGCTCTGTACTGAATCCCAGAATTCCTGCTCCTCTTGGAATTCCAGTCCTCATGCCAGAAGATTTCAGCAACGACACAGTACACTCTTCAACTGGAGCCCCGCATGTTTGGTAATGACAAACTTTGCGTAAATCTGCCATGCTGTTTTTATCTAGCATACACGAGCTGGGCCTACATTACACTATTACAAGGAAATAACAAGGCGTTGGGTTTCAGCTCTACATAAACAGACCCAGCTGTAGCCTTTGCAAAAGTACTGTTTAAAAGGATACCAATAAGGACCACACCATGACTACAGACTGTACTGAATAGAGGGCAATGGAGTAATCCGCAATGGAGTAAACGTACAGTGCAGCAGCATCTGAAACTGTTTCACGAGGGAATAACCACCATAGTTTTAATTCAACAGTGAATATATTTTATTGATGAAGACAGCCAGCGAGCACCAGTAAACACAACCTGACAGATGTTTAAATCATTCATTGCCGTTAAGTTTATTCGACTTGCTGTACAGCTCTGTGGTGTTAGTCAGTTGCTGTGACATCTTGACCTCAAGAATCAACAACCTGGCCATACACGCAGGGGAAGGAAAAGCGCAGCCTGTTAAATTAGATTGTGAATGAAAGACGAACGCCGGATAATGGGCTTAATTCACTTGTTGTGGCTTGCCGTTTTCGGAAGATAATCCATCGTTCAGTATTGCTCATCTTCACATCCAATTCTGTCTCATTTCCATCTCCTGATTCCTTGCTCAGCCACTGTGTAGAGTCATTACCCAATATTTACCATTTGCTATCACCATTTCCCATCATGGCCCATGTTTCCACTGTATAATGGCCCGGATCTCTTTTTGTGACAGCCCCCCAGTGTCCCCCTATCACTCTCTCCCTTTCACTCCCTCTCAACCAATCTTCCTCACCACGGCCCCTCTTTCTCTCTCTCTGTCTTTCTCCCTGTCTCCCTCTCTCCACATACACAGAAGTGCCAGTAACCCACAAGAGACACGTGATGATCCCTCACACTCTGCGTGAGGCACCCCTAAAACAGTCCATCAGAATATACCACCAATCCTGTTCTCACCTTCCTCCAAGCTTTTCAGCCACAGACATACATTACATTATGGTCGTTTAGCAGACACTCTTATCCAGCATGACTTACACAGGTTACAATTTTTACATGTTACCTATTTATACAGCTGGATATTCACTGAGGCAATTCTGGGGTACCTTGTACCTTGTACCTTGCCCAAGGGTACAGCGGCAGTGCTCCAGCTGGGAATTGAACCAGCAACCTTTCAGTTATGAGCCCCACTCCTTACCACTATGTTACACTGTCACTCCACTCGATGTACTCACTGTCGAATGTAAGAGAGCTTCATGCCTATATGCTCATTGCTAGTGATTATCAGGCCACACTGCACAGGGGTCGGTGTAATGAGTGACGCCCTTGTTCCTGTAACACCATGAGAAGGCACAAAGACAGCCTGAAAGGAAGAGAAATGCCAGGGCACTACATGAAATAAGATTAAAGAGCATATCAACATGCAAGACCCACTGTGGCAGAGGATCTGAGATGAATGACCACTGACTGCTCGCATGAACTGTCACTGTCCAAGTATAGCACTGACCCACACACACACACACACACACACACACACAGGCCCCGGAGTGGAGCAAAACATGCTGCCAGCTCCCTGTGTAACTGCTGTGTAACAGGAGAGAAAGCGAGAGAGTGAGAGAGGGATAGGGTGTGGGGGGGCGGGGGGTGGGGGGGGATGCTGCCACTTCGCATTCAGCTCCCTACCTCATCACCTCTTCCACAGTGCTGAGAACTAGGTCAGTGCAAGGGGGTGGGGAGTGGGGGGTGTGTGCTTTCCTCTCTCTCTCCCTCTCCCTCTGAGAGCGTTCCTCGCTCCATCTTATCTCACTGCTACAACTGGAGGCTGCGACGGCGTGAGACGTGCACCCCCCACCACCCTCTCATTTATTCATTAACGCAGTGCTCTTGCCATAAACACAGATCTGTCTCTCAGGCTGCTTTTGCTGCCTTTTCTCACCGTATCTCGCTTTCATCTCTCATTTCTCTTTGCCGTGGGAGATGGGCCTCTACCCCCTGAAAACCCCACCCCTCCCCTCCCTGCTTTACTTTGTAAGTACACAGGATGCTGGCATTGTGGGATGAATGGGGGACTGAGCTAAGGGAGAAAGACCATTGTTCTAGCGCCGCAAATTAATAACATTCTAGAGGGGCGATCAGGCAGGGCAGCTACAAAAGCCTTACATAACAAAACCTTAGCAGTAGCTGAATGCAGGCTGCAGAGGAAGAGGCCAGATCACAGAGACGCCAGGATAAGGAACCTGTGCTGAGAAAGAGAGGGCTCTGAGTGAGACTAGAGCAGCATGGATCACTGGAGCATGTCCTATCCTGATTGGCGCTGACTGGATGATGACACGGGGCTGATTGGGGTTAACTGCGTTGTCATCAACTGTCACAAGGAAGGGAAGCATTTGTCCAGTGCTGGATGGATATGCGGAATGGTGCTTTATTCATAAGTATAAATTGAGCATCGCTGTTTAAAAGCTCGGGAGGTTGGGGAGGCACCTGTGAATGGGATTGGGGCACACCAGCTGGTTCATGTCTGTCTACTAGAGCATGTGTGTGAGAGGAACCTGCACCAATCAACAAAGTTCAACCATCGCTAAAGCAGTCACTAAACCTTGAGAAAAAAAGGAGCATTGTGTAAATGTCAGTGATTTTTGGGGTGTTCAGCACTTTTAGCGTGTATGTGTCTGCTCACCCTGTCCGTCCCTTAGGGAGGAAACCTTGTGTGTATGCACACATCTATGATTGTTTGTATGTGTGTATGTGGCCCCCTGCCACCCCTTCCCACAGATGAACGAGGCATTGATGCTCCAGCCCTGCATGCCACCAGCCCATGGCTGAGTCTGTCTGTAGTCAGGGTGACTAATAGTCTGGGCTGCCCAGGCTCCATAACCACCGGTGTTACTCAACCGCTCTCCCAGCTCCTGGGACCTCCCATCATGCAGAGCACCACCGCAGCATGTGCAGAACCCGTACCCGACCCGTTTGAATCAACCCTCGCCTTTGGTGGGCTGCTGTCATTACAGCATTAATTGGATCCATTAACCCCCAGAGGAAAATCGCGGTGCTGCCACTGAAGCGTGGCTTGTCGTGATGACCTCATATTATCTTCACCTCCGCCCCCACAGCCCTCTCTCATTACTGGCTGGATGCCTAGCAGGACAGCCTTGCTGGACATCTGAGAAGGGACCATGGGAGAACTGCTGAGGTGCAGGGAAGGGGCCTAATGTGTAACACTATGAAATATGGCCAAAGGATACAGTGCTGTTTACTGTGCACCCCAAATAGCATATCATTGGTATCTAGGAAATACATGGAAGCCTGATAAACCTGCAAACAAGCCAAGAGGAAAAGCCTCGTATTACGTACTTTGATTCATTTTTATGAGGAAAAAAGCTGTAGCCTGTCATGATACCGGTGGCAGGGAATTCAACCCATGAGAGCACGCAGCATCGATACATAAATAATAACCGAGTTGGATATCTTCAGGATTGCATTTGTTTAGTTTGTGTGGTTTCTGGATTTCTGTGCGTGCCAGAAGGAGAGAGGGTTTAACCATGTTTGGAGATTTGAAGTGACAGCCGAGCGGGGAGGTCAGAAGCTGCAGTGTCGTTTCCTGCACCATTTAACCCCTGCCGGTGTGAACGCTCTCGGCCCTGATGTGGGAAACCTCTCCTCTGTTTGTTTTAATGCAAGATACAGCACAGTGTGTCGCAGTTTTGGCAGAGCTTGTGTAAATATGACTGAAGGTACCCCCACGCACTCCCATGATTCCCTCATTACACACACACACACACACACACATACAGAAACACACAGTCAGATGTGTGTGCACACACGCAGACGCACGCACACACACACACACACACACACACACACAAAGGCGCACTGAGCACATTCCTAAGTCACTATCTCATCAGCTATTTAAAATGCTGCTAGTGAATCAGGTTACAGGCTGAATTGACAAATGACCATCGCAAACCTTGTAATGGAGAGGTTTACGTAATTTCACGGTACATTTGCTGGCGTTGCATTCCGTATTAATTTGAAACCGTGCATTCTGAAGTTGGGGCTTTCATATTTTTGGAATACAAAGCGTTTTTCAAATGAGAGGCAGGGGGTATAAAGGCAGAGAGAATTTGTGATGAGTAGTCCTGGGAGACCCAGGGAAGAAGCTCTGCACATTTGTGTATGTGTGTGTGCATGTGCTCCTGCTCGTGTGTGTGTTAGTGTCTATATGTGTGTCACACTGATCATCTTCCTCACGTCATTCCACATGCCAATTTAAGGGATATATTTAGACTAAAATTTTTTTTCTGGAAGGATCAGAGCCTGACCAGTCAACAGCCGACAACACTACCCCAGGTACAAAGCTGAGTGAAGGGAGGAAAAATAAACTAAAAATAATAGGTCCACCAGTAGAAATAGAGCTTTTAGAGCTACGCATTATTCATCAACTGTACAAAATGCAACAGTCCCTTCTGTGTGAAATTTCTCAAGAGCATCACTTCCTCTATGATGCTCCACAGAGACCTGACATCTCCCAGTACCCTCTGGGCACAGAGTGATGGCCGATAAGAGTGTCTGTGAAGGAGGGTGCCTACGTGCATTGGTGTGGCGATAGGCAGAGATGAAAAAGTGAAATTATGTGCCTCTCCCGGTTTCTCCCTCTTGCTCCCCATGCCAGATAAAGGAGCAGCAGAAGAAAGAGACAGCCTTCCTCTGGGAGAAGGAGAGGAGGAGTAACAGAATTCCCCACTTGTTCTTTTCTTCTAACAGGAAGAGAAGCACAGACAGCCCAGTGTACCAGTCCAGATGGATGTACCTGTTTAACAGTGCCACACTCAGCTCTACTGAGCTCTAATTACAGTTTCACTGCACATTCACTGCACAAAACCATGGTTTCCCAGGGGCATCATGCTAAAAAGGGCTGAAGGAAGCACGGTAGCGAAGGCATTATTACCTTTAAATTTTGTTCTGGGAGATAAAAGGTGATGAAACTTCTGCAAACGTGTCAGTTCTGACAGAGTATCAAGTTCTTAATGAAGTGACCACAGAACACATGGAAGGCTTTTGTTAGCAATGATACTGTTACAAGCCCTGTGATGCACTGCCGGAACTGATAAAATAAAACCACTTCAGAGGATATCAAGGCAATGTGCAAAGGAATGGATGGCTTCAAGCCTCCATCAAAACAAACACATAATACGCTATTGTTTACAAGAGCCATAGGTCACATTAATCAGCTTCTCCCTCGCAGGGAAAATATTTCTTGAAAACTTGCTTTCTGGAAAAAACGGAGGGGGGATTCATCCTCAAGGGATGTTATTAATAGACATTTCATTTAGCCTTCCTTGTAAAATAAAAAGAAACCATTTCCACATCTGGCGACTATCCTTCAGAACTTTATACAGGCACCACGCATGCCAGATTTACTGAAGTTTCAGGCTCAATGTTTGTCTCATTTCTTTTTCTTTCATTTTCAAAGGGGGGCAGGGAGGGAGGGCTGACTGGATTAGTCCTAACTGATTAAAACAAATTAGGCCAAGAGAAATAAAGGTGCACAGTTGCCCTGTCTGTTCTGAAAGCCATCTGCATGCATTACCAGTTTTTACAGTATCTGTGGAATACGATAATATGAGTCACATGCTGCATGGATATGAACCAAACAGTAACACAAAAGGAGGGTTCAGAACTACAGCCTCTTCCACAGGTGAGAGTGTGGTGAGAGACAGGCAGGACATCTGAGAGCGGTTACCAGGAAACCACTTATTATGTCTCCTGCTCACAGAGAGAGAGCAAATGTTAGATTACAGTTCTCCGGGGTTTAGAGCACCGCTTCCATCAAAAGCAATAAACAGGAGATCATGTTTGCGGAGTGAAGTGACCTGGACAGTGCGGATGCTTGCAGGTTCAAAGCGGTGTCCGGCACTGGCACGCAGTGGCCCAACTGACCCACTTTCAGATGCAAAGTGGCCTTAGGACTCCAAAATAGACAGGATCACCCAGCAATTACTGCTATTAATATTTCAACTTATCGAGGAGGGGTCCTGCATTCCAAAGGCCCTGCGTTCCCACATATTAACAGTGCTGGGGTGAAACCCAAGCCATGGCATCAATCTGCATTCCAATACTGCCCCAGGGTGCAGAGCAGTTTCTCTCTGTTGTAGGGAAGCCATTAGTAACATATTCTTATGCCCTGATCAAAATAAATCCCTTCACTATGCGAGTTACTCATATCTCAAAAAATTAATTCCAGTGGTTGGAGAACTAAAGGCAGAACCAAGAATCCTCTTACCAGGAAAGAGCTGTCAATTTCAGTTGTGTAAATTCAAACAGGTAGGTCCACTGTAGACTAAACTAAACTGCAGCTTGAGGCTGTTGCTATTGAACTAGTCATGAAAGGGTCAGACAGTGGTAATTAGTTGTGTTAGTGACCATCATAAAGATGACGGAAATAGTGTTCTGAAGGGAACCAGCTACACAAGGGACAGGAAATACTTGTGGCGCAAACATTTTTACGGGGTGACAATGCTAACACAACACACAGCATTATTTTCCGTGAGTGTGCATTTTTCCGGTTGGCAGGCTATTGGCAGTTTTGATGCAGACTGGCTCTTGGCTGACCACGGAGGATTTCCAGGGTAGTGCCCTGCTGATGACCATCTGGGAGAGCCCGGAGAAGGCAGGCAGTTGGGGGCACTCCACAATGGGCATTGTTCAGCAGGGCCAAGTCCTCACAAGGTGAAAGGTCAACAGCTGCTGACTGGAGGGCATGGGCACTGAGGCTTGTGGGTAATGCCTGGAATGTCCGTCTCTGACCATTATAGCCGTGTGGAAGAGAGGGCCACTAGCGTGACTGGCTTTAAAATAGCGCCTGCAAAGCCCTCTGAATCGAAGCACTGTACAGTGATAGGATGTGCTTACACATCACAAGCCACAAAACTGTGTCACTGCAACAGACACTGTACTCTCTTTGTTTCAAAGACACAGAGGGGAACTCCAGTAATCAGATACATTCTATTTTTGAAAATTCAACAACATGTGGTTACATTACTGTCACAACTTCTACTATTACACCTACTTCTACTTAATTCTATTACTACTACTAGTGGTACTACCACTAGTGCTGTCCTAGTATTACTGGTGTGGCTACTTCTCAATCATTACTATTCTCACTGCCTGCAGTTACTATACAATAACTACTATTACTGCTATAACTTCAGTAATAACAGACATAAAGAGGCTGAAACCTCAGTGAGTAGAATATTCAAGCTACTGTTGACGCAGGAAACTGCTCGTGTGTATCATCGGTGCTCGCTATCTCTCCCCAGAGCTCTGTACATGCGGATATTATTTAACCTCCACTGAGCAGCTGAGATAACGCCGAGAGAAGGAGTTCCTGCTTTACTGCACCGTTACTCTCAAATCCAGGGAAAGTAGTTCACGCATTCATAATGGATGGATAAAAAGAAAAAAAAAAAACTTTTCTTTGATTTATGCCCTCATACTCCAAGTTAACGTAAAAAAAAAACCTCAGTTTGGCCTCACTGCTCTGACTGCAAATCCCCCAGCATACTGTACATGCAAAGCCTTTTACCGGGATGACATAACAGAACAGAAAAGCTAGTGGCCCTCCTGCTCTGACTCCACCTCTAGCTCCAGCACGGCAGAGCCCTTCCCTGGCAGGAGAGGGATCAAACGTGCACCTCCAAAAAAGCAAGAGGAGAGAGGCCAACCCCAAACAAGCGTCAATAATTGATTTCGCGGGTAGAATTACACTTGACTGAAGTATGACCTTTTATTGGCCCGCTTTAGACGTAGTTATGGAATTTACGATTGAAATGGAGTCTTCTCATCAAGGTGGACGTGACAGCAGTTGGACAGGGCCAGCTGTGTGCTGGAGGGTCTTCACAGCACAGTTGTTTCCCAGGGGGGATTTAAGGCCGGGTTATTGTTAGCATTGCTGTGAGCTCCACAGGGTCCCAGAGGTAAAGGAGGTTGCATTTAACATTAGTGTGATAGAACTGGTATTTGCCATAGTGTGGCTTCCATGCTGCACACGAAGGGAGCAGAGACAGCAGCAGCATGACTCCCAGAGGGAAGAATGTTAATGCTGGTTACACAACGCCTTGTGAGACAGCAGGCAGCGCTAGTGTGACCTCTACATCCGGCAGCACTTGCTGTTCTGAGTTTGGACTTCGGGATGGAGAAACACTGAGGGCTGGGGGAGGGCGAAGGGGTGATGGGATTGCAGAGGTCCCGGTCATCCTAACCTCCCTATGGACCAAAACGTCCTAGTCAGGCCTGACACTTCCTCCCTGAATTCCTGAAATTCCCAATGCCTCAAAACTCTTAACAATCCTCCGTCTCTTTGCCCTGTCCCCATCAGAGGACAAGATCCATGGCATGCTCTTACAGGCTGCGCCTGTGAGCTGACTAACACCCCCTGCCTGCTGGGTAAAATGAATCCCCCCCCCCTCGCATGTGTGCAAGCAGAGCATCGCATGACTCCACACTGGGGCGGCGCTGTCACAGATGATTGAAGGGGAGCGTGAAGTTTGACAGCGCTCATGTTTCACACAGCCGTCACGGCCTCTGTTTACAGCCCATAAAGACACCGCTGTAAACTCAGTCAGAGTCTCACAAAACAGGAGCCTGGCCTCCCTCTCGACAACACAGACATATGTGAACACTTCCAGTGAGGTCACTACGTTACAGCTCCATCACCCCACCACTACTGTCCCTTGGAGGTGCAGCTGGGACCATTCCCAAATGCTTGTTTTATGGGGAGAAGCCTAAGGCCCCCCTCCTCCTTTGCTAGCAGGACAGAGGACATTAGCAGAGCAGGGCGCTGCTCCTCATCCCTGCCCTGTTCCCACGACACGCTTATCTGGGAGCGGCAAGTCATGGCCGCCCCAGTCAGCAGGGAGGGGTGCAAGCGATCAACATCAGGATCAAATGTCTTGTACTCACTCGTTTCACCGGCCGCCCATGGAGCGAGAATGACCCTGTCCCGTCCACGGACAAGCCCACACCATCCCACGCCGACTCCCCCCAGGCTCGAGTGCACCGGTGTCTCTGACTGTCCCTCGCAATCCCGTTTCTCTCCGTAATCACTCCGTCTCTCTCTCCCTGGGTGAAAGCTGAGGCAGCCTCACATTCCTGGGCCGGCCTGTGTTGCCACTTCCTCAGTGCTACTGCGCTGGAGCCTGGATTTCAGCTGACTGCGCTGAGCTGAGAGTCAGGCTGTTGACATTCACCCTCACCCCCCCTCTCCCTCGCTCATCCTCCCCACCCCTACTGCTCTGGACAGCAAGCCCTGTAACACTGTTCCTCAGCATATGACAGAATGAATATGTGCATCTATAACTAATAAGATGAGGGCAAGGGGCAAGAGGGAGAAGGGAGAGCAAGAGAGAAAGTAAGAGAGACAGAGAGAGAGGGGGAGAGGGAGACAGAACGAGTTAGAAAGACCAAGAGGGAGCAAGAAATCAAGGGGGAAAGGAAGGGAGAGAAAGGGTGAGGGAAAGAGACAGAGAGAGAGAGCAGGAAGAGAGGAAGTGACCCCCTGCAGCCTGCTTTTCCCAATGTCCCTCAGCTCCGAGCCACACCCAGCTGGTTCCTGACCTCCGCCTGTCTAAGGAAAAGGTCTGTGGATCCCAGCCGTCCCACCTCCTCCTCCTTCGTTCCCAGTCAAACCCGATTAATCACAATCAGGATAACGAGCGCTGATCAGTGTCTCCTGAGCCAATCCAGTAGTCCCTCTGAATCACAGGGAGGTCTGAAGCTATACAGCCACATCAGTCTAGTCAAGCAAACCATTAGCTCACCCACACATAATGCACTGCACCGAGGAACCCAGATAACGTGAAAATCACAGCCAGTAAGATCCTGGGGGACTGGAGCCGTTTAAGTTTTTAATCATGATTGTTGAAAAGTATATCTTTTTATCGAAAAACCACAGAGGAAATAAAGTTCACTCCTAACATGAACTTTCCTTAACTTGGAACAGAATGTACATGTGCAGATATACAAGAGGGACCAAACGGGGGGCGGAGAACACAAGATGAGAGATGCAAAGTAATGAAGAATTCCTAGAAAAACAACAAAAGTCATGCAAAATTGATTGCTATGGCTATGCACAAGCTAACATTTCAACTGAGGATGTTGTTGTGTTTTCAGTGTATTGAATACTTATCCTTTTTCTTGTGAGAGGAGATCATTATTGTGGAGTGGACCTTTGAAACAGGATGTGCTGTCACAGTAAAGGTTACTGGGAGAATCGATGGAACAGAGAATCTGTGGACCTCAAACTGAAGAGAACTGCAGCTGGTATCCTCTAGTGACCTTTGACCTTTTAGTTCAAAGGGCTCCAACCAGCACCCAATACTGGCTGCTACATGCTTGCATAGAATCAGTTCAAAAACATGACCCCACAAAATATACATTTGGATGTTAGAAAGAGTAATGTTACATTTACAAATGAAATTGACATTTGTATTTTAAATATAACAGCTGTGGTCCCTGGTTTACCCATTATGAATGTGTACCAGCTCTAGCCCGAAGAAAACTCACAGGTCAGCAATGATAAATTTAGCACTGAATATTTGATGAGACTCCCTCCAAGGGGTACTGTTAGTGGAGCTGTAGAATGACAGATCCTCAGTAAGCTGCTGCCCGTCCAATGACCACCCCGCAGCAAATACCTGACACCCTTGCTATGGCCTTGTAGCCTGGCAGCTATTTCATATTCATCCCCCATCTTTCACTCAGAGCTGTCTGATATTTGGCCTTTGTGGTGACAAGATGACATTTTGCTGCTCTGCATTTACAGCAGGCTTGAGATCAATGGATCAATTAGCATCTTTGTTGCCAAAATTCTACGGCAGTGTCATTGCTCCTAACACTTGTTAGCAATACTGCAGAATACTGGAGGAATTGTTACCTTTGGTCATTCTCCTATACACACTGCCACGATTAAAGCTGCAGTCAACACCATAGCATATAATACAAATGAACACTTGAAAGCATGCAGGTATCGTGTTCATTTTACCGCTTTTCAAAAGCATGTAAATCAATTCATACCCGTCACTAATCTGCCACTTCAGTTAATTTGATTAAAACGAAGACCTCTCCCTGACACTGCAGGACACTAAAACACTTGGATGTGACACTAAAATGCTTTTTGGCACACACAGGGAATTCCAGCCTGCAGGAAAATCAATCAAGCATCCCTTCCTCCCTTGCTTCATTAGGAAGCCACAACTGGCACATGACAGGAAATGCGGCTCATGAGTACAACTCCCAATGCACGCACGCACGCAACCTGACCTCCCTGTGCTGCCGCATCCACAGGCTATTCCCTGTTGCGTGGTATTGTATACAACTTGTTGCCTTTGCAGTACCTTTACACACTCCACATTCAGTGATTGTAACTGCAACAAAATGATTTGGGTACGTTAACTGTGATTTTTATTTCTTTTTTTTTTTACAGTCTGCAATCAAATAAGAAGGAATCAGTCAAATGGGGTTTAGTAACAGGTATAGGATGAGTATCAAAAAAAAGGTAAGCTCCCTGCCTCATCTATTTGTAGCTCACCAGCTCATTGGGACTCATGCATACATCTACTCCTCTATCACTCATCCATGCAAACGGTGGCTGATATGGCGCGGCTCTAATGTTGTTTGTCATCTCTACATCTGAGGAGATGGAGGACATGATACCACAATAATAATAGTGACTGCATTCCTTCATGGGCTCTGGGGACAGATGTATGATGGGACCTCCTTGTCCTCCTTGTGCCCCGTCCCCTCCTCCTCCACCTCGCTGGAGATAGGAATGGTCTGCCTTGGCCTGCTCCGAATGGCACACTGTGCTCTGAATCCCAGACAGTGGAGCTACGCAGTGGGTGATCGTCCTTTAAATACTTTTAACACATTCGCATGGGCCACTTCTCATCTTTGGAGATACGGCGGCAATGAGCTACAAGTGATTCTCTTTTAACACCCGACTGTTTCCATTGCAGTGATTTGGCTTCTTTCCCTACTGCCATTCAGAGCGCTGTACGGAGAAAAGATGGGTTTGCACTGCAGTTCAGTTCAGAAAGTGCATCTGGTTGTGATATGAGGCAAATGATCCCAGTCTGAATGGCACAACCATGTCCTGGTTCTCCACACCTACTGCTCTGTTCACATGGTGCAGGCTGGAGGATTCTCATAAACTGACACTTATCAGGGTAACACTTCACCAGTGCTGGCTTTGGACGTGGTTGAAGTACGCTTGATTTAAAAAAATTATGTTAAAATCGATTATTTAATACCTATACACATATGCCTGTCTTACTGTTTTCCTGCATGGGTGTGTTTTGTTTTTGCTGTTATTACAGCACAAACATCCCAGTAAAATAAAATTAGCTGGTGAACACCCTCATCCTAGCCACCATGCCGTCATGCTATGTGCCAGGAGGTGGGTGACAGAGTCGCTCTTGAAACCCGAAGAACCAGGCCTTCCAGGGACCCTAAATCACAACGACCTTGCGCTGCTCCTATGGTAATTATACATTTTTGCTGTTGGGTGTGGGTGCACATAGCTTGTTTACTCAGAGTACATCCCGAAAGATAGTGAACAAATGGAGCAAATTTAACTGTAAGAGCTCCTGTGGAGGGGCAGAAGGAAGGGGGGGAAAAAGGCCCCAATGGGCTCTTAATCAATCAGTTACACCCAGCGAGGCAGCTCAGAAGTAGCTCAGAGCAAGCTGGGATGAGCATGGCAGGGCATAGAGGAAGCCGACAGCTAAGCGCTGGCCACACTACGGTCACCACACCGTACACCTCCTTCACCCTGAAGGAACTAGGAAAAGTAGAGCTACAGCAGAGACTGTAAGCCAACGGTGACATATCATGCAAGTTTTCCAAATGTGAGCTAAATTTATCTGGAAAAAAAAGAGCTGGCTCCTGTTTGGAGTTGGATGGGAAAAGGTGGATGGAACATTGGAGTGGACGAGTGCAATGTTCAGGGTGGTCCCCTTAATGTGTGTAACGGTGCTTTGGTTCCTGTCTGTGGGAGGACAGTACTAGTAAAAGTGGTAGTCAGATTCAATAAGCTAAGTAAAAACAGCGACAAAAAAAAAAAAAAAACACAAAAACTTGAAAACAGGGTAAAAAAAACACTTCAAAGAGACTGTCTGAGACTATCAGTGCACTGGCTTTTGCAAAGCTTCCCACAGTTGGCGGAGTTTGAATCCTGGCAAAGTCGTATTTTATTTTGTGTTGTTTCTCAATGGCCAGGTCACAATGTATGATTTAGAATGTCGCGACGTCATAGCTTAGTTGGACCCAAAATCAGACATTTTTTTTTCTCACAGACTAGAAATCCGTCTAAACATCACAGTCTCGTCGCAGAGTATGTCATGGATTGCTGAGACTGCAAAAATGGTGTGGTGTGAACCAGCCATAATGTATCACTGCTTCTCAGAAACAGTGTTTCTCTTGGCCAATAGTCTCCCTTGCCTGTTTGCCCTGCTGTGAGTGAAGTTCCTTGGATTGGAATTACGGAACTCTCCTGACTGTATACACATGGACAAATGCCACTGCTCCCTGTCCTTAACGTGACATTGTGCACTTGGGTCAGACAAATAAGAGGCAAATAACACAAACTTTACTTCCTGCTCCACTAAGTTTATAGCAACATCTGTGCCCATTGACTAATCTCCAGCTACTGTAATGAGAAAAGCAGAGAGTCTCACCATTCTCTTCTTAATGTGCTCTGGACTGCTAACAGCTTGTTTAGATTTCATTGCAGCATAAAAAAGTAACTTAGTTGAAATGATACCGCTAACCTCTTCTCATGAAATATATATATAGGAGCTCCTCAAAAGAGAATACTTCACACCACATCCAGGTAGGGAAGAGAGTACTTTCACCAAGGGAATCTATTATACCTGGGCTACACCATTGTATGTCCCAGACACACATACATTGAGTGACACAGGTAGGAAATTTTGGATGACGTTATAGCTCTACTATTGGCTAGTTTAGCAGATGTCTCAATGGCGCTCAATTAGGCTGTAATATGAGGCTATAGTATGTCGGTGAATAATGTTCTTATAGTCAGGATTTCACTTGTAATGTGTAGGTGAAGTGTGCTTGCATGTAGAGGAGTTAAGAGTGTAGTTTGAAGGTGAAACATGCTTCCACAGGTTAGTACTGTAGTGCTGCTGAAGTGTGTGTAATCTAGTGTGTTATAATAGTGTAGTGCACAGCTGTGGTGTGAGCTGGTGCTCCTGTGTGTGTGTCTATTAAGGCTGTAGTCTGACTGGATGGTGCTCATATATAACAGTATTAAACACGGCTTACTATTAAGGAGGCTGTAGTGAGGAGGGGTAATGGTATTCCCATGTATAGATATTAACGTTGCTTTGTGACTGTGAACGGTGCTGTCATGTATTAAGGTCGCAATATGAGGCTGGACAGAGCTCTCATGTATTAAGGTTGTAGTGTAAGAGTGAATGTTGCTCTCATACATTAAGCTTGTAATATGTGGGTGAATGGTACTGCCATGTATTAAGGATGTAGTGTAAGAGTGAATGTTGCTCTCATACATTAAGCTTGTAATATGTGGGTGAATGGTACTGCCATGTATTAAGGATGTAGTGTGGGGGCTCATGCTGCTCCTGCGCATTAATGTTGTAGTGTGCTGGTGAGCAGCACTCCCTTGAAGAGGCACGCAGCCAGTGCCGTGAGGGTAAATGGGAGTAGTGGAGAGTTGCCCCTGGGCCTTCGCTCTCATTACTTCAGCCTGGCTCTCTGACAGCTGCATGCTTCTCCCCATCATCCTTATCACTGTTTGTTTTCTTAACTGAAGACACCCTCCCTCTCGCCTGCCCCTTTCCTCTCTATCTCTCTCCCTTTTTTTCTTCCTCTTACACCCGTTATTTGACCCCCCTACATCTATTCTTCTTGCTGCTTCTCCCTTCATTTTGCTCTCTTTCTCCTCTCTCTTTCACTACATCTTGCTTTTCACATACACCACAAGGTCACCTTCAGGCAGCATTGGGTACCCAGTCCCAGTGGAAAAACATCTTTTACCCATTTTTTATACTCCAGTCCTTTTGGCACATGTTCCTTTCTTCCATCTCTCCTGACCCTCTCTTCATTTTCTCTCCTTCCATTCATCCCTCTATCTCAGGGGCCCCATGGAACCACAAGGCAGCACGTTCAGGAAGGAGCCTTAATTTGATCAACATGCAATCCAACCTCACGGCTAATTGCAGCAATTACTCAAAAAGGCGCAGTGTAAATAACCACATTAGATCTGAATTCTGAAGCTGCCAACCGGACCAACTGAAAACATCTCACTCTCATTTGTCTTCCCCTTTCACTTGGATGCCTGTCGTGACATCATACTAATCAGAACCACAATGATTGAGGAGGTTAGCTGCAAATTCACTTTCCCTATACCTACATGTTAAGAGAGGTCCTAACTGGAGTCCCATTCAATTGTTGGCTAGACTACCTAAGGTCCTCTTGACCTACATGAATAGCACCATTTAGAATCTAGACATTGGTATGTACAATGCAAATTCAAGAATTAAAGCTAATAGAACAGCCCATTATGTTTACCATTACTGTTCTTGCACTGAGGCACTGGTAGCAGTTTCGGACTTGAATTCCAGATGGCTTATCCACTCCAGGTGTTATTTGCAGACTGCTCCAGATAAACAACAGCACTAACATGATGTGTTTTTAACATCACTCATCTGCACTTACCATCTACTTTCTCAGCAAACACTTTCAACCATGGCAACTTACAGGGCCTACATTTTTACATATCATCCATTTACAAACTACAGCTGGAGATTCACTTAAGCAGCTAAGGTCAAGCATTCATACAAATTGAAACAAATGCTGATTGTTACCAGTTCTTTTGCCATTGTGTTCAACAATTCTTATTGACCTTTTATGATTTATATTCTATAATTTCAAAGTATTTTTAAACAGTTTTGTGCATGTTGCTTATATCCTTTTTAACGTAAAGGGCCTTGATTCCAGTTGTAATCGCCACACAATTCAGTTCGAGTAAATGTTCTCAGTTACTGTATGTGAATGAAACAAATCTTGACATACTTTCCCAAGGGTCCCCAAACAGGACTTGAACCTGCAGACTTACAAGCCCAGTCCCCTGACAACTACTGCACTTATTTACTACACTGATGTATCAAATAATTTTATTTAGCATGCAATGAAAGGTGTCAATCACCAACCACATAATTTCTGTACATCCTTCAATTCTGGAGGATGGCTAATTCCCTCATACTTGGAGAGCTCCCATTTTCCCTCAAAAGCAAGCCTTTGACATGCCTATCACCATCACCGAAGGGGTCAGTGAGGACAATGACAGTTAATGAAGAGCACGTAGTCTTGGCTAGTGTCCTGAGATCTGGGGGTCGGTCGGCGTCACCGCAGTAACGCGGTCAGTGCAGGGTGCATGAGAGCATGTCATGTGCGAGGGGGAGAGAAGGTCACTGTAACCACTTCATAAGCAACCTCTGCCCCCTTTCCTCCAGGGCGCAGCAGAGGGGATGTGTTAATTAAGCATGACCCAGTCCTGGCCTGTGTTTGTCCCCCCTTCTGCCCCGCTGCCATTTCGGAGGGGCGAGGAAACGAGCCTCAATGAGCTCTTTGTCCCAGAGGCAGACTCAGCAGGATCAAAGGTCAACCGTCCGCCACAGCTAGTGCCGTCGTGTCCCACAATGCCGCTCACTGTCTACATGGCTGTCGACCAAAGTGAGCCCTGTCATGCCTGAGGAATGGTCTAATTTTGTAAATAAATATTCATGACTGCTTCATCATCTAGCTAATTAACCCATTTTCTCATTTCTATCATTTTTTATCCATTTAAAACAATGCTTTCATGTTTATTTTTTATTTTTCCATGCCAAAATTAACATTAGTAAAAATATGCAAAACTATGAACCAGGGAAGAAGAAGCCAATGCGATAAAGTGTTCCATATTACAGCTAAACAGTGGGCGCTGTCCGAAAATGTCAGCACACACAGACAATCCACAGATCTCGTTCACAGCACAACTCATTTGGTCTGTGACAACTGCGGCTTATGTTCTTCAATTACTATGACGGAACCCACCCTCAAGTTCAGTCCATTTTTACAGCTGGATGGCAGTGAAAGACCACACCTTGTTAACTGATGCAAAAAGAGCCATCTCTCTCAGTGCATCAACACCATGATCCCATTGCCCATGAAGAGGGGGCCCAAACATGAGGCCAGGGAGAAACACAGAAACAAACCCATCTCCTTATGGCATTGTTCAGCAAACAGCGCTGCTATTGCTCCTCTCACTGGGGCGCAGGTGTGAGTGCAGAGGGTTAGCTCTTTTTCCAGATGCGCCACTTCAAAAGGATGCTTTATATATTCCAGTTGGTATTATATTAGTGCCGTGGGGCCTCTCCTTGAAGTGCAGCTCAAGTTGTGCGGCAGACATTACAATTTATCACTCCTTTTTACTGCCACTAAAAGGACCAGCTCAATAATACCACTTTTAGGAGGGATTTTAGGGGGGAATTGCTCTCCAGAACAGTAAATGAAAAAAAAATCTAAAAAGGTTGAGCTTTTCCATGACTGAAACATAACTATTTTGGTCCCATATAGAATATCTTAAATCATTAATTTAACGCCATGAAACGGTCTTTTCATTCAAATTATACGTGGAAAGTTTTAACACAAAAAACGTGTATATACACACACACATATATATATATATATATTTATATATATATATACATATATGAGACACCAAGGTTCACATGTGTGCATCACTGTCTCATCATACAACATCTGCACACTTTCTTCATGTGAACAGGTGTGTGGCTAACCCCTGACCCCTGGTGATGTTTGGGGCCTTTGAACTTGGTGACCTCAAGTCTGTCTCCTGTGTTCTTGTACATGGTGCAAAGTAACACACAAACCTAGCGCACGCATAGGTGCTTACACCACATTAGTTTTTACTGCAAGGCTACGTGGAAGTGCATTGCTGCGAACAAGGATTGTCTAAAGTCCCCACCCACCTTACTGTCACCACAAAATCTGGATCCTCCAACCCTCTCCTAGCCTCCCTCTCCTCGTCCTCCACGATTCAGATGACCAGACATGGTACATCCCAAAGAGGCCCTGCTCTAACCGTGCCTAATATAGTCCCCAAATATACAAACACTTCACTTCCTGTTTATCTTGCCTTAGGTTCGGAGCAATCTCTTCTGACCACGGCTGCATCCACAGTGGCTTCCGGCTCTCGCGCTCGCACGATCCCTCTCGCACACACACACATACACACACATGAACGTTCACACGCAAAAAGGGGTTCTTCTGAGGAGCCGCCCTGAGTGAACGCTTTCTTTTAATAGAAACCTGGCCTGCCGCGTTGCCGTGCCCCCGCATTCAGACTGTGCCGCAGTGCTTTTTTTCTCTCCTCTACAGCCCTGTGAGCTCCGTGACCACAGGTCCAGCTGATGGCCTGAGGGAGACGCAGGGCCCATAGCTGATTTAGAGCTCCGCGCTACATGGGACAGGCTGTACCCAGGGCCCCGCTGAGGGGTTTCGTAATGGAGGCATTCCTGCGAGGCATGCCGGGATGGCCCTCCGACCCCCCTCCCTAATCGCTCACCGCGCACGCTCACTCGCGGCCGCTGATGCGAACCATCAGGTCCTCCGCATTCCACCCGCGGCCCCGAGCACGTCTTTTCACAATAAAGACATTCCACTCCACACGCGACTTTCAATCACCTCAATACAGCCGCTGTCATCTGTATCCTCTGCAGCAGCTACTTCAACACTGTGAAGGACTAAGCCCATCCCACCACATCCTTGTTAGCGTCCAGCCCATCAAGACGCAGCCCATCACGGTATGCAGCCATGAGACCTGTCAGATGGCTAAATCTCTTCACCTCATCCCACAGGTGGAATGGATTACTCTCCCTCATGTTCTCTCTCACCACTCACTCAACAATGCTGCCAGTGTTATTTCCTATCTGAAAAAAAGGGTTCACAAAGACCCTTAAGACACTTCCTTCAAGTGGCCTGCAGGAGGTGTCATTTATAACATGTGCCTCTTGGATGGGAGTCCTTCACTATAACCCCACTGTATCCAACCCCACACCCAATAAGCCGGAGGTTGATTTTTGCTCTACTATTTTACAATGGAGTTTTATTGTGCTGTGGGGGATAGAGAAAAGTGGCAATGTAAAAAAAATGGGGGGAAAGGAAGAAATAGAGGAAAATAGAAGAGAGGAAATAATCGTGGCCAGGCCTGACACCTGGGAGGAGGGGGGTGTGGGGGTAGGGGTTAGGGGGGAGTCTGGCGGGGCTGATTGAGATGAGGGAGCTCTTTGTGCAGATCTATTTTTAGCAGCAGGGATTGGAAGCAGCTGTGTTGGCCCAGCTCCCTGCCCAGCACGCTGCAGGACACACCCACACACCTCCGAAAGAACTGCCGCTCTACCTGGGCAGTCATTCCCCCACCCCGCACCCATCTGCTGCAGGCACCACGTTGGTCTAAGTGGCACATCTCCCTGACTCCCTCCCCGCACCTTCCAGCTCAAGAACTCAGCACCAGACACTTCAGATAAGGTTCAACTTCCACTTAATTAAATCCATGGTGTACACTGACTCACATGCACACATGTACAGACAAAATCACATATACACATGCATAAATCCATTCACAAATACGGACATATATTCAGTACACACACACACAAGCACACACACACACACACACACACACACACACACACACGCACACACACACACACACACACACAGTTGCTTCAGATGCCCTTCATAGACATGCTTTCCTGAGGGTTCTCTCTTCATTTTGGCAATTCAACATGTAAATAAGAGGGAAGTCTGCAATTCTACAAAAGTGACTGATGTGCTCAGCCACTCAATCAACCAATGGGCCCTGAAGATGAAAGACATCTGCCAAGCTGAAAGCCCAATTCAGGTCCTTTACAAATAAACAGTGACACAAGGGGGTTAGAATTTCCACTTCACTCTAATTTCTCCTGCTTACTGTTGAGTGGTAGAATGGTAAGGGCAGGCCTCTGATTGGTTATGGTCCACTGCATTGATTTGCTGAGATATTCAGCCCATGATTTCATTACTGTAGCTCAAAATTCAGCACTGTAAGCTTTAAGCTAGTGAGTAATAAGACAACCATGACAGCATTCATTGGGTCCCAATGTTCTATTTCTCTCAGTCTAATCCATGCAGTGGTTACGGTGTGCAGCCTAATGAATTAAACTACTCTTTTTCAAAAAACATTCAAATATATGCAAAGAGGCAGACCTACAGTAGTCTTACTCATTTTAAACTCTTCTGAGCTTAAAATATACCAAAATCTTTAGCACCCAACAATCTCCTCTAATAAAGCAAACCCATTCTGAAAGCAGATGTCCTTCACAGGCAATGATAAGCATTGCCTAAAATGGTAAACAGGATGAAAACATCTCTGGAATGAAGCCCATTTCAATTTGTGCGTGTCTGTGTGTCACAGGAGGAGAGAGAGAGAAAGAGAGCAAAGGGAGGGGGGAGGGAGGGGACGGTTGGTCCGATATGTTCATGTTCTGAAATGCTTTGACAGCATTGGATACCTCCTGTCATGCTAACAAAGCTAGTCTGAATCCTGGGGGGGTTGCACCCCGCAATTCCTGATACCTGCACTCGTCTGTCTGATAGATACATCACAGCTCTTGGCCTGTGAGGAAATGAAGTTTGAGCCAAACAGGCCATTCAGGAGGTCTGCTACCATAATCACAATACTCAACAATAAACAGAAATGCACAGATACAGACATCCTTATTTCACTGCTGAGTTTGTGGTGCCTGCTTGGTGTTCTGTAGAAGGAAAAACAGTCCATTTAGGAAGAACGACAAGACATTTCCCATCTCACATCCAGAGGACAAAGCTGAGAGATCAAACAGAATTCCAACCCTGTTGGCAAAACAAGAACTTAAAATAATTTTGCATGTTGTAAGCACCTACAATGAACGCATAGTTAATACTGATACAACAGTCTAATGATTAATGTATACCTTAGTGTTTGACTATCGTACTCCCTACCATTCAGCTAGCTTGTAAACAACAGTTTAGCTAGCATATGCCTTACTGTTCAGATATCTTATACCTTAATGCTTGGTGACACGTAACTCATCTCTGACTCCAAACAGCTCTCACCATTGGGCAAGGAAAGCCGGAGCTATGGACACAAACATGCCACTTCTTATTTGTTTCACATTTCCATGGGTTTCGTGATTGAGGGTTAGCAATCACGGATGAGAACCTGCTCTATAAACTCTGTGCACTGACATTCCAGCTCCTCTCTATGGACAGCACAAATATACACAGCACTCTGGCTCAGACAAAAGACTGAAACCTCTAATTGTACCCATGAACAGCCAGAGCTATTCTTCTTCAACTTCCATGAGTGCTCACATTCCCAGTACTGTGCTCTGTCTTTTATCCCACAATTTTTTCACTTCCATATTTTGGATTTGTGCTCAGAGGTCAGTGTTATGAAAAAGTCTCAGAAACATTCACGCAAATGCACCACACAACACAAAATACACACACGCACACACCCACACGCACACGCGCACCCACAGATGCACACAAACGTGCACACACACACTTGCACACGCATATGCACACATGCATACGCACGTACACACACACACACACACAAACTCACACACATACACACACACACACACACACAACAGTGCAACGACCCTGCCCCATGTCTTAGATAGCATTTGTAGATTTTTATTGTTTATTGTTATTGCCTTTAACAATGACAGGGTATCTGAGAACATTTTACTCTGAATTCTGCCCCACTTTAGTCCAGTGTCTGTGAGAAAAAAGTACACTTGCTCCTCAGTATTCTCCTCACATGGACTTTTATCAGTTGTGGTGGGGTCTACAACTTTGTTGGAGGGGCATGGATTTTCCTCAGCTTGATGGGTGATGGGCATCTCATCTTGAACTTATTTGAATCCAGCCTCTTCAAGTGCTTCAATACCATTTTTATAAGGGGGGGGGGGGGGGGGGCATTCACCTCTATTTCGACAAGACATCAACATACCTTATTCTGCCTAGGAACATTCAGAAATAACTCTGGTTGAGACAGTATAGGATGTTTTCCAGCTCAACGTGCATGTCAGTTTCCCCTTGAGGACAGGGTTGTGCACATAAATTCATGCTGTTGTTGTTTCTATGGCTATTGTGGTTTTCAGAGCTATCCACTCTATGGGAAAATCTATGGATACTGCTGGTACAATACAGTACACACATTCCTCCTAACCCATTCCACATAATCTTTGAAGTTTTTGTGACTTGTCATCCTTGCATAAAGAGAAGCTTCCTTCCATACCTGCTTCAAAACCCAGTGGTGTAAATACCCAGATTATCTGACAATGATGGAGAAACTACAGACGTTTGTTACCATGCAAAGACAGCTGTCCTGCATGGATTTAGCCATCACTTCCAGGTTTATCCCCGTTTTGCAACATGCTCTGGTGCCCCAGTTTCAATGAGGGGAAACGGCCATCACAGCTCAGGTTTAACACACCAGTTGCACAAGTGTTAAACAGAGCATAAGAGAGGGGAGGACAGAGTCAACCTGGAGAGGAAAATCATGCCTGAGACCCTAAAAGCCCCGTAACGACCGCTGCAGCCAGAATTAGAATCGTGTTCAATCCCTGTAAAGATAATAAGATGTATAAAAATGTGCACTGAGGGAATCATTATGGCAAAGTAAAAGCACTTCCCAGGGAGGGAGACTGAGGAGTCTGAGGCCTACAGTGCCCAGACTTAGAGAACAAGACAGCTTTACAACCTCAATCCATTTCTAATAAAGTACACCGCACCAAGGTCCAGGCCCCGGGCAGCCACTCCCCCTCTAAACTGCGTCTGGACGGCTACTCTGCTATGGGACCAAGCCAGTGCCTCAGAAATGCAGTGTGCTGGGTTCTGTGGGCCACCGGTAAGGGGACTGTTCCGAAATTCTGAGAGACAGCTCCAAGGCTGCCTCCAGCTGTCAGTCGCATTTGCTCTTCCCGAAGCTGACGTGGAACGTCACAGGCATCAGAAGGGGGAGATGGCGAGAGTGTGCGTGTGCACGTGTGTGTGTTTCTGTGTGTGTGTGTGGATACAGAGGGGCCGTTATACACTAATGGACAAGGTCAGCGTCGCCCTCCAGAAAAGGAATGGAAGGGAGGAGCTGCTCAGCAAAGGCCAAACATCACTCCACCCTCCTTGCATTAGCTGGCTGTCTGCTGATGTGAAACCCAAGACCAGAGGCTGGGGGGGGGCTTGGTATGTGGACAGGCAGGAGACCACATCCAGAGGTTCTGAAATGCAAGCCCAGTGGTTCTCACTGGCCACCAGTGAGTTCACGGGGACTGAGGAGTTAGAAGGGGTTTCTATTTTCAGTCTGTTACCAATGTGCCATGTCTTTGCATTTTGGAAAGGCGCCTCTTGTAAACAGTCGCAGCAGATTTGAGCAGACACCATGGGAAGACATGGCTTTTTAGGCAGTGTTTCTTTAAAAGAGAACTGGAACAACGGGATGGTCTCTGAAGGCACAGGCCTGGCTTTCCAGCGGTAAATTTCCTCGTGGCTGGCGATAAAACGCTCTGGATTAGAACTCTGCCCCAACCGCTTCTCAGAAATCAAGTGCTCAATCTCCCGCCTTTATTGACCCTGGCAGCCACCGCCCAGGCAAGCAAGAAATGATTGGAAACTGGCTTATTATTCATTGATTAGACTCGCAGTAGAGCCCCCTCGTGTCTCATGCCAGCTCTCTCTCATAGACAAGCCCTCTGAGAGGAGACTGAGCCTGTTTCAAGTCACTCATACCTTGTCCTCTCAAGGAGTTCTTTCAGTTTGGATGGCAGGGTATGGGGGGGTGGTTGGGGGGTAAGGATGAAACAAAAAATAATAATTACAAAGTGACTTTTTCTGTACGCCGTCTGAATGAAGTCCAAAGGGTCAGAGATAAAGAATGCGTGAGATTTCCTGCTCCGCGGCCCATAACTCCCCAAACATCTCCCAGTTTATGTACTGCGGCCTGTTGCCAGGGCAACCTGGCGGCGAATCAGGGCTCTGCACCAGAGAATCAGTGTTCCAAGAGAAAGACGCAAGTGAGTCTTAAAGAGACACACACACACACATACACATGAATTAAAACAGCAAAAGTATTGTACTCTGGGATTAGCCAGGTACACATGTAGCCGCTAGACACACAGACATGGCGGTAAAAAGTGCTGAAAGCCATCTAAGTCCACATAGCATGAACATATGATGTTATTGACTTCTGTAAGAGTGTTCATAAATCATTCTATTATCCCCTCTATTTTTTCAGCTGAGACAAATCCTTAATGAGCTTTAAGCATATGCCATATTAAAAGATCTAACCACTAAGAAAAAAATCAGATACAAAAATACACAGCAGAGTCTGACATAAAACGCACTGTAGGGGAATGTCTGAAGGTGAAATCAGACAGGCAGCACCAGGCAGTGTGGAGGGCAGGAGAAGTTCAAGTTATGTTAAATTCAACAACAAGCTAGAGTTCAGTAAATCCCTGCTCTAGTGGTAGTTTTATACGGGCTGGAAGGATGATGGCTGTTATTTCATAGCATTTAAAGTGTCCTCTTCCATGCTTTGAATCTGTTTCTCTTTTGTGCTTATGTACCAGTTGGAACAGCAGTGGCCTCCATTGCTCTGCATACGAAAAGATAGAACATGCCAACATCCTAGATCCAAAACGACATGCTGTGTACACAATGTAGAATTAACACAGAGTTCATGCAAAACAAACCACTCTGTGTTTATAATGAAAACAGCACTTCCAGCATAAGCACTCCAGATTCAGGACTTAAATCAACAATTTGATATGCTTGACAATATATACGAATATGTACAGTCTTAGCTATAACTAGTAATACAGATACACTTCAGCTCCACAATTCCAGTGACATCAGCACATGTTCATCATTTTAAACTCCTCACTACACCTTCATGGTAGCACCGAGTTAGAGTACACTGAGTTTTTCTAGCACATAAATATGATTATGCAGAAGCACTGATCAAATATATCAAGTAATTTAATTTCACTAAAGTTTCCATTTAAAAGCAGAAATCAGCATTGTTTTGGTCATGGAAAAGAAAATAAAGAATGTTAAAAAGTAAGCTGTTAGTTAATGTTAGTGAGAGAGCATGCACAGTGTGATTAATTCCTCTGTCTTAATGAACCAGATCATGAGCCATGTTTGATCGTTAATTGTGCATTTAAAGGATTTGTTTTTTTAGCACAGTGGGGGAAATTGTCAATATTCCAGCTCTAATGGGTCCATAAGGACATGGCACATTAATACTTTAATCCTGAACAGGGCAGTTCAGGCCAGGTAGGACCAAGGGCATAGGAACAGCTTCTCTTTGCACAGGCAACTTCAGAACACTAATCCCCCGTCCTGATGGGACAGGACATGCCCCCGCCCCACCCGTGTGAGAGAGAGGGGTGGAGAGAAAAAGAGAGAGGAAAAGGGAGGAAGACAGAGAGAGAGAGGGAGAGTAAGAGAGAAAGAGAACTGGGAAAGAAGGCTGGAGTGAATCACAGAGATTTCAGCAGTCAAGTCTAACCTCTCTGCTCCGCATGTGGTGGCTTTGCTTACATAGGGAGAAAGGAGCTGCTATGCTGTCTCTCTGACACATGTTCACCAACATGACATAATTATCAGCAAATTTTCAGGTCCTAACCACATGCTGCCACACACAGTCTTTGCTGACCCGTTCTCTGTAACTGCCTTGCAATAGCAGACAAGAATAAAGGCTACAGGGTCATGCTGTCACTGTCAGTAATGCACTATATCAAAACAGAAAAACTCCCATAAGAAGACAATACCAGTCTGAAGTAAATTATTATTAGCAATGCCTGACTGTTCCATGGCCATTTTCTCTTCAACACGGTGCTTTTTTTATTTCCTTTTTCTCTGAAAACTGTGGTTGCTGAGACACTAAGGCAGATTTCTATCTGTGCCTCCTCTTCAACGCAGTGTTTGTGCAGTAGATCCGTTATCAGCATCCGGGATGTCAGAAGATAAACAATTATTCCCTGCGAAAAATATGCCGCTTGTTGTATCCGAGCTTGGCTATGGCCTTCAGTGACCGAGCAAAGCACAGACACAGGGGGTGCTGGGTAACGCAGGAGGGCCGCTCTCACAGAAAGTGTCAGGCCAGAGGCCTCGAAGGGAGTGTCACAGCGAGGCCGTTAAAGATGGACTTTTGGAGAGTGAATGACCAGGCTGGAAAGACCAGGCTTGTGATAATGTGGTGAACCACGCTGGCGCTCGGTGAGGGAGCAGAGCGCACGGCGAAAGGCTGGCGCAGGAGCGGCTTGTTTACACACAGAGCTGAGATGGATATGCGCAGCTGAGGACGGGATCAGATTAGGCCAGCGGATGACTGATTCATGGTGTCTGGAAAGGTGCTACCACAAGCACATCCACGGTCAGGCACAAACAAAAACTCTCACTGGCAGCAGCGTGAGGACTAAGAAAATAAGAAAAATAAATAAAGGAATATCTACAAACCAACATGAACAAACGTGAAGAATTCAACAGTCCATTTGGCATGCACGGTGAGTGGAAAAAGACCTGAAGGAATGAATCAGAGCCACTGAATGTTGAAGGATGAAAGCAAAACGCGCGTTCAGAAACCACCAAGTTTCCCTGCTGGTGAACGCTTTAGTCTTTCAATGAAAGCAGTTCATCACTTTCAAAGAAAGCAAAAAAATGATGTGCGACTATGGCAGTGACTGCTCTGATCACCATGCTGAGTCCCTGGTGGCATCCACAGCCCAAAAGGAAAAAGGATCACCCACAGGCACTCCGTGAGCCCTCTGTCCTCATCACTGTTCCATTATGTTGAAAGAAATACTGTAGCTTCATATGAACCAGAACTATGCATTTGTCTCCAACCACCCTTTTCAAAAACCTTAATGGCTAAACTACAGGGGGAAAAAAAAACAAGCAAGCAAACACAGAAGTACATAGGGCTACGCTAGACTAGAGATAATGGCCATAAAATACCATATCATTGCAACCTGTTATTTCATTATTTCAGAATGCATCTAAATATATTAATGAGTTCTTAATTTGTAAATGCCTGTGTTTTAATAGAGAAAGAATCTGACAAAACACATGCATATGATGTACATAAGCTTCTTATCACCACTTTTCCTGTTCACTTTCAAATCCTCTTCTGCGATTTGGTCATTATGTTGGGAAAAAAAATGTAGCCCTGAAGGGATCTGAAGTCTTTTCTCTTAGAACAGAAGTTCAGAAGGTTGACAGAAGGTCACCTCTAATTCGAAGCAAAAGTAAACAGGACACGTCCCATAAGAAAGCACTGCCCGGGCAGCTGTGCTTATTGATAAATGCCTATGGAAATTACTGCAGCTACATAATTAGAAAGAAACACTATATTATATTTTGTTCAAGGACAAAAAGTGAGAGAGAGAAAATGTGTGACTCAGTAAGATGGTTTTATCTAAACTAGAGGATTACAACACTTTTATCTGATTCACTGCCAAAGCAAAGACAGGTTCTGATAGCATCAAAATCTTCATAAACAGCCAGGTTATCACCATGACACACTCAGCTCCCATAATCCCTTGCATAAACAGTCAATAGCATTGCCATGGAACGCCCCAAAAAATCCCAGGTAAGACTGAATGTGAAAGTGGGAGCATGTTGGCACGCACGCATGGCATTTAAGTAACAGACTTGTCAAGGCAATAATCATGTCTAAATAAATCTTGCCACTCCTTGATTGAACATTTTAATGAAATGCATTTGACTTAATAACCCATGATCTCTTCTGAGAGAGTAAAAGTTATCATAATGCTGGAAAAGAAATCCCCGTATCCAAAGTAAATATTATCACCAATACACAAAAAACTGAAATAAACTTACAAACTGCAACGGTTTCACTGTACCTATGGTGATTCAGCAGCCAGTCTGGAACACAGGGCCAAAAGAAACCGGCGACACTTATCAGAACTCGGCTACAATCAAGGCGCATTTCTCCATCTTGCCTTTCATTTTGCACTGATTTTTTCATATGGATGTGTTTTTTTTGACAGGGCTACTTTATTGTTGTGCTGAAAAGTTTGAGTGTTCCCAGAACTCCAGAGTGTTTGGATAGTGACTTCTGTGCTTCTGGATGGCGTGAGAGGGTGGCAGTGGGGGACGCCGAGGATTTTTGGGGGGAGGGAGGCAAAACAAGCTTGCTGATGGATGGGCTCTGGATCCAGCCAGGCCCGGGCTGGGCCACAGGGCTGCGGAGTGTTCGGCTGCATGGGAGCTGGGAGAACGGGGACCCCAGAGCGCAGGGGAGCACAGCCTCTCCACACGGGACTCCTGGGAAAAGCGCGCTCAGATCGAGGCTCTCACGGACAGCGCAGGAATTTTCCCACAATCCAACAAACAAACACAGCGCTGCACGGGGCAGCGACAGGAGACCCTGACCCACAGAAGGGGTAGGGGGGGTTTGGACCCATGGGGGAGTAAAGCTGCTAAAGACATACAGACTTCAGAGCCTCTAACTACCATCCTCCTTCTCTGAGACAGAACCCGGCGCTTATGATATGAAGGACTGGCTTCAAAGGCAATGCCGTCATCGAATGCTATGTCTTGGACTTTGTTTTCTTTTCTCTTCCAGCTGAGCCTCAGTATGAGTGACCCGGAGTCATTGGCAGCCAGAGGAATCCATCACTGCCGCAGTGGCAGCGGGAGTGGAGAGAAGCTAGTTCTCCCATCATCCCTTCCTTTTCACAAGCTTTCAGACCATTAGGGCAGGACTCTGTGCGGAAGCCACCCCTAAAGCGCACAGTTCACTAACCAATGCTCGGATCTGGGGTAGCACAACAGAGGTCCGTAGGACAGCTGCATCCATTTTTGGAGGGTTGGAGAAGGGCTTGAGCATTTCCCATGGAGAGGGTCCGCTGTTTGCTACACATTAGTTGTCCTGGGAAAGCAAACTGAGAGTCATAGGGTAGATTTGGGGTGCCCCATTCATCTTAAATGGGGCTTGCTGAGCATGATGGGCAGCCTCAGGAAAATGCACTTGCCCATGCAACCACCCCCAGGTAAGGGTTTAAATAGCTAATTACCGGTGTCAGTAGCATGAAGAAGCAGGCCAACACAACCTGAGCAATAAAACAGCTGAAAAGGGAGTGAAGAGGACACTCCCCAGGGAAAAATGTAATTGAAATCGGGGTAGCTAATGACTCTTTGAATGACAATCAGACCTCTTTCCCCAGTAGGGAGACTGTCTAGTAGAGGTGGTGTGGGGTTCATGGGGGTCAGGAATGATGCTTCTTTACATGTTATTGTGTGAGCTGCTGTGATAGAGAGAAAGAGAGAACTGGGAAAGTGCACCCATTCTCTCTCCCTGTCTCTCTCTCTGTTTCTCTCTCTTTCTCTGTCTCATACCAAAGGGATGTGTTCACACCCATCTCTTCATTGACATCCATGTGACACAATCAAGATAAACTCCAGGATCAATCCCCGAGCCACCTGCGACCACGAACTATGCTGAACTGACCACGAAGTGCAAACAGGCTCCACTAGGTGAGTCAGAGGGGAGTTTGATGCATTATTGTGAAGCATGAGTTAAGTTTGTACTCTCAGTTCCATTGACTATCGTTCCATCTCCAGCGCCGGCCAAATGTTCCATTAGCTCTCTCTGTGATGGATGGCTCTTTGCTGAAGATCTACAAAGTCTATCTTGAAATGCGTAGGGCGCAAACAGGCGTAACTCATTTTTGTAAGCTAGAAGAATTCCTTATATAGAAATACCCCCCTGAGCTGGATCTGGCGGTATTATGAATAAAAACCTGGAATGTAACAGAAAAGCATTTGAGCTTCTTTGTTGCCTAAACCACATTGTTCTATTCAAAGCCTCTGTACATTGCACTAATATTATATTGATGTCTTCTTGATGCTATCCCAGTCACAGAAAAAACATACTCCATTGAACTGCAACATGGCATCAGTGATGAATGGCAGCCCTACAGCAAAGCTGATTTGTCTATGTCTTCATGTCGCTTAATATTTATAACTGTTTTATGGACACTTGTTAAAATGTCATTACCAGAGATACAAAAAATGAGATAAATGAGATAAAAATCCCCCACAGTCCCCATTTAAGAGGGTGGGAAGTGTCACACATTTGCCTGCCCCCTCATCTCAGCCTTGGCACAACCTACTAGGACCACCCACCCTTTGAGCACGGTCATAAATTACATCTGAACAGACCTTGGGACACAAAGGCATCACCAGCTCAAAGTAGCAAAGCGCTACCATGTCAGTAAAGGAGCAGCATTCATAATGGGTTTTTATGAGGGCATCGAACCCAAACTCTGCTGCCCTCTTCCAATGGATCTGGTTCACTGGCAGGTCTCCACCGAGGCCAACAGTCACCATATGGCCAAATGCAACAACCTTTGTTATAATGGTTATTTTCATTGGCTGGTATGACGCCAATCTGATACCCCAAAAATGTATGCTACTGCTTACATGCTCCCGGATCTCCACACTTGGAGTGTAGCAAGTGGCCAAAATGGAGGTGAGGAGAGAGAGGCGGCCGCTTCCAGGTGAAGCTCCGTTGTTCACGGATGGAGCGCTGGGCTGGTTCCCGGCTACTCGCGTCGCGACGGAGTTGCACCAGGGGCGGGGGGCGTGGAGCCAGAAGGAGAGCCCGGGCAGAGAGTGTTTCCAGATGTGCCCCATCTGCACGGTGAAAGAGCTGCTTTGTGCTGGGGAGTGCGACACGCGCGTGGGGGCGGCCCCACTCGGGATCCTGCCGTAACCTTAGCCAGGTGGGGGAGTGGGGGGGAACAAACCCGTGCTGCCTCCGCCCTGCGCCTTGTTTTGACGGGAGCTAATTGTCCATGACGGCCGGGAGCCAGGGATCTGAAACAAGCCCTTCATTCAGAGGGGGAGATGGAGGGACATGATGGGGGCTGGAGGATGGGGGGGGGGGGGGGGGGGGGGGGTTGAGCTGTCAGGAATGCAAAACAAATTGTGAATTTCTCAACCCCCATTACGCTCTTGCTAAATCATTTTCAAAGAAACATAAAGACCTCAATTCTCCGGCGGACCATCGGGGGTGTATTTATAGACCTTAAGATTATTACTGAGCCGGGGTCAGCGTTTAATGTTGTTAGATCTGATTTGTAAATTACACCTGTTCCTCGTGTTTTACAACACCGATTACACAAGCACGTATTTAGTGTTGCTACAGATCTGGGTATGATCTGCAGAAAAAAAAAAAACTCAGCTTGCCAACTAGAAAGAACCATATGAAGTGAAGAAATGTTTCTTTCAACAGCATCTTAGGATTGCATGAGTGCCATCCAAGCCCACGCCCACAGCCCCATACCAGCGAGGACAACAGCACAGAGCCACACAGGAAGCCCAGGGCACAGAGCAGCAGTATTTCCACAAGGAAACTGCATTCTAAGCACATTTGAATGGCCGCCGCACAAAACAATGATGCATTGTGCCCGGCGTGTAAAAATGTGAATGTTAAAACAATATTCAGAGCCGTTATTATAGTATTGGATTTCTGGACTTTATGAGTTTTTAATTGTGTGCGATTACATAATTCTTTTTACTTGTTGAAGTGGCAAAGCAGCATCCTGTGCGGATGGAGGGAAAAAGGGAGGACTCAAACAAACCAGCCAGGGATGAATATTCCGCCTCTGCCCTCTTCAACAACATGAGGTCAGAGCGGAGCATGGATCTTAGAACACGACGGACGCTGCCCTTCCACAGGTTGCTGAGCCTGCTGCTGGATGGGTGACACATGCGTGCATGACTATGGAGGGAAGAAACTCTTTGTTGGGTTGTGTGTTTGTATTTGTGTGTGTGTGTGTGTGTGTGTGCGTGTGTGGGGGGGGGGGGGGGGGGGTGGGGTGGGGGGGGGGGGGGGGGGGGGGGCTTGAGGATGCATGACAGATCATGTTCTGTCACTCAAGCAATGATGAGCATGGAGCATGAGCATGGAGATATGGAGAAAGAGATTAAGATAGACAGAGAGAACAGGACAGAGATAATCAGCAAGTGAGATGAAGACAAGTGTTGGACAATCTGAGAGACGGTAGAGAAAAGGGGCAGGCCCAGACAGGGAGTCCGGCGCAAAGCCATCAGACATGCTGCTGTCTGCTTTCGTCGGCACGTGTAGAGAGGTCCAGGGCCTGATCTGAGGTCAGCAGTCTCCGAGATGCGGCTGACACATGGCAACACCCCCTTTGTGTTCACTGCTGTAGCTCCTGTCAGGCTCAGGTGTTCCGCAGCACAACTCCATTAATGTGAGTGACAGGACTAGAGACCCCCCCCCCCCCTTGGCCAGTGCTGAATGCAGTGCACACTGTGGAACCTGGACAGCCATTCCCTGATAACCGACTGAGAAACCCATCCCCCAACATCCTCCATCCGACAGACTTCCTAGTTCTCTGGATATCACAGAGTGAGGAATCTGACCACTTAAACCATGCCAGGAGTCAGAACATGGAAATGCATATTTCTTTCTTCATCTATATTTCCTCCTCACTCGTCCATGTTCTCTCTTCAATACACTATTGTACAGTGCACTACTACTATAGAAAAAGTCTACTTTGGAACTTCAACTGTGTCACAGCCATCATAGATTGTTTTAGAAAATGTCACAATATATGAATTGAAGCATATGCAAGCGTATGGATTCATCTACATTAGACACAGCCAAGAGGGAAAGTTGCCAAACAGTAGCGATGCATGACCAGTTGTGGATGCTAAAACAAACCACCAAAGCTGCCCGTAAGAGTTCTTGGGTTCTTGCATCCTGACTCACACAAATTCCAGGGGTCTGACTCCACAGACCTCCTGCCTGGACATATGTCAGGTCAGTTAAGAAGCATCACAGGTGGAGAGGGCATAGGGGGGGTCAGAACACAGGATGACCCTGTTCAGCCTCACAGCGGTCAAACAGTTCAGCAAAGACCCCGGAAATTCTTTGGATCTGAGATCTTCAAAGCTCTGCCTCTGCTATGGTGCAGCAGCAGGCCCAGCGGCAGCCACTGCAGCATCCCACATTGGTGGGGCCATTGCTCCAGAAATGTGTTAAACACAGGTCAGTCCAGCTCTTACCAGCTGGAGGAGCCATCATTTCTCTGCACTCTGAACAATGATCTTATCCCTTTGGGGGGAACTAGCTGCAAGAACAAAGCTCACAGGAATTGCAGGGACAAATCCCTTTAACTAGCCAGTAAGAGGAGAGCTAGCAAGAGTGATGCTTGCTCCACTCTCACTCATCTCACACAACAAATAAACTCTGCTGCTCCATGACTGTATTATGATGAGGGGAAATGCACCACTGCCCACTGCTGTTCACCCATCATGACCCTACGATGACCTCTGCGATGCCCTGGTAAAAGCCAAGGAGCTCTCTGTGTAGGGGGCTTATCAATCCACAATGTTGCTCTGAGCAGGCCAAGAAAAACAGTCGTGCATTCTTTTTTGTGTCCTTAGCAACACCAAAACACAGTGTTAAGTACAATGTTCCTCAAATGCTGTTCCCAGCAAACTGGGATAGCTGGGAGACCCTGTCCACACCAGTAAGCACGCACTGGGGCAGTCTCTGCCTCAGCGTTCCCTGCCTTGCATTCAGAGTGCATTAACTCACTAATGCACCCATTTAAGTCAGCCTAGGATTTCGTGCCAGTTCTGAGTGAATGGATCTGACAATCCTCTCCAAGCTGTCTTTGGCTGTTCCCTGAGGGGACTTCTCAGCAGACAGCGAGAGAGGGAGAGAGACAGCGGGAGAGGGAGAGGGAGAGAAATAGAGAGAGGGGAGGAGGAGAGAAGGATGGAGAGAGAGATCCAATCCTCTATACATAGTCCCGGGGCAGCTTAGGGATAATTATGCGAGGTGTTTTATAAGTGTGGGTAGCTCAGCAATGGCCGAGGGCACGGCAAAAAATGCTCGCCTCAACTTTGCTCCGGTTCCTCAGTGCCCACTGATGCATCTGTTCGTGCTATTCAACTTTCACAGCCCTCACTTGTTCAGGCCCTGTTTTTCGTCCGGCTGCTGCCGGTGCCAGACCTCACGGTGCACACTAACGGCTGCTGCTCGAGGTTCGAACGAGCACGGCGGAGCGGAGGGATCGTAAAGCGGGGCGCTAGCGCCCGAACAAAGATAAGCACTGTGTTGCTGCGCAATAACCAAAACCTATAAATACGCTTTCATTTTCACTTACATTTTACTTTCCCCTCTCCTGGTAATAAATGGCAGCTGTGCGGAGACTGCGACGGGCCGTGATTAGGAAAAGAGAGCGAGAGACACTCCATATACTGTAACATGTGGCTAATTATTCCCAGACCTCTATATCTGTGCCAATATCGGCAGCAGCGCGGATACACTGACCCAGCATGCTGGAGCACGCAGAGAGACTAAGTCAGAATAAATACAACAACAGATGAAGAAGCAGGGGGGCTTTCATGTGCAGAAAAGCATCAGCGTGCAATAGTTGCATACACAATTTCAGCACATATTCCTCAGAATGCCAAACTGTCACACTCTGTACATATCAGCAATACTGTTTCATGTTTATCTATTCCACTTTGTAAGCACTTGTCGAGCTTTGTGTGTCCATGATCTCCTTGGTGATATGGTACATGTTGACAATAACATTGTTGTAAAATAATGCACAATATTAGTGCACATATGCATGTGAGCCTGCCTGTTTCTCTGCCTGTGTGTGCCTGTGCGTTGAAGAGTACTCCTGGAAACAGCAGCTCCAGGTCAGTAAAAGCAGCTCTTACTCCTGTGCACTGGCAGCCAGTCCCAACAGACGGCAGCTTCTCACCTTACCCTGCGACGGGCAGGACAGGCTGCCAACCACAACACCAGGGCTGGGAGAGAGAGCCCTGCCTCAGCACCACACAGGGAACAATAGTCTTCTCTTACCCCCCAGGCCTGAGTACACTGCTACCATGCGAGGGCATCCCATGGTACCTGGGTACCTGGTATGTCTATACAGACAAAGGTGTCCGCACTGCTGCCTGCTCCAAAAAACTTTGCCTGGTCAGGACCCCTCATGCAGCTGTGCATTCATGGGCCTGTCCGTAAGGAAAACACATCAACCAATGACAATGCTGCTCTCTGATCCAGCTCTCTCCATTTTATTGCTTCTACATACAGCTGTGGGATACCCAGAACTGTTGCCAAACTACAGCTGCAACTTTCAACACATTAACATTGTCATAATGCTTCAGGGGGGCTGCTAGAGGAGTCTCTGGTCCAATGTGTTGGCCAGTTAATGGCCAAGTCCTAAATCTGAGATCAGTTATAATGTGGAGTGCAGGGGATTCCACTGCACGTAGCCCTCTGCAGGCAGGCCATCTTTCTGCAGGTAGGCCATCTTTCTGCAGGTAGGCCATGAGGCCAGAGATTCCACTTTTAACCATTTGGTAAAATGGTATAGCCCTGTCCATTACAGCACACATACATTGGCACAAAATCCTGAAATGGCATTTCTCTAAATCCTCAAATCACTTATTTAAAAAGGATTATTCTGATTAAAATGTGATTTCTATGCCATAATCCACTCAAATCCCCTTGTCCATAATCATGTTTTTTTTCCTCTCTCTTCTTTTTATGGTACTGCATTCGGTAGACTCACATGATAACAGGTATTTAGCCCTTTAAAGACAAAAATGTATCAGGTAAATCTGGAATGGTTTGGAGTCTTAATTTGTCTATGAATCACCAATGAGTGAAGTGTGATTTGTGGTTGGTGACAGTGTACGCAGCACTAGTCCCAGAGATTACAGATGGCACAAGATATCACTGACAGATGTGCAGTTTGATTAGACAGTGATTAATGGTCACTACCATCTAATATTCAGGGAATAGTTGCAATCATTGTTAAAATGCCATATCTGGCTCTGGAAAGTCATAACCCACCAGGGGCAAATGGCCACAAAATATCATCAATTTCAAAAACTTGGAACAACTGAACTCATTGAATTTAAGAGAGCCATCTGTTTAATTAAGCAATTTCAACATATTTTACAAAGAATTTGGGTTTATGCCACAGTCCCCATGGATAACAGCTGGTGATACTTGACTTCTCTTGATAAATTGATTTCAACTTGGAAAAAAATACCTTTACTCTTCCAAATCATTACATACCTTTAAATGTTTGACCCTCTAGTCAGCAAGCATAATAAATAGAACGCAGGTGCTAGATATTAGCTGGCAGTATTTAGATGTAAGATCGAAATGGAGATTGGGGTAAAATATTTTGATGAGTTTCTATCACACCATCGCACAAGTTATATGTAAACTTCACCGAAGTGCACCCGTGCCCCGTCTTGCTTCTTGCCAGAACATGACATTTTCTATTGATGTGCAGTTGGGGACGTGATTGTGAAATGCAAACAGTGCCCTCTATCCACAGTCATCGGTAATGCAGATGTCATTTCGACCAAATAGCATACATTCACGCTTCAGAGCAAGGCGTTCTAAAAAGAAGCTCACTCCCAAAATAACACGCGGACGTCCAGATTTTGTGCCTCGCCTACTTACACAGTGACACACATTAATATGGCACTCAAGAAAAAAAAAAAAACGCTGAGCTCCCTGAACTAAATCCAAACAGCTTGACGCAAGGGGCTTCCTAATCCATGTCGACCATACTTAGAAAAGCACGCAAGTCTAGGCTCCTTTGCACAAAATACAACGTGAAGCGAAAAACACAAGATCGCATTCACTCGAAATGGTGAACACCAAGCAGGAAATAAATTGCACGCGTTTTTTTCTGCGTGGAACGATTAATGGACAGTATCCCGGTGGTCCAAGACCGCTTCGATTCAAAATGTCAACTGGCAAGCACACCCTCTCTGTATCACGCTCTGTTTTCTTGACATGACATGACAAATACCCGAGACCTTGTTTCCAAAAGAATTGTTTGTTTTCCCAAAAGAATAATTGTTATTTGAACAAGACGCTTACTTCGGTTGATACACCCAAGTAAGCAAACACAGTCTAGCTAACGATCCATTTGCAAATGTGACAAAGATTTTACACCTGATATTTCTCGACTGAAACAATCAATCGATGCACTTGGATCCAGCGCTCACAAATGTAAACAAGGTCCTATAAATGTAAGCGATGTAAATCGATAAATACAAAACGCCTCTAATGTTAAAATGCTAAAAGCACATGTGCAACCAATGCATTGCAAATAAAATATTGGGAAGCAACGATGTAGCTTTTCAAAGCGTGAGCCACTAATTTACAGCAACACTTCCCAATGCTATTCCATGGCATGTTAAAGAGGAGCATACACCTAGCTACTTGACAGCACTGCTTACCGGTCAATGAATGACTGGAGAAAATACCGAAAAGATACTTCCACACATTGATCAGGTCCGCTCATAACAATCGTTGCAGTTCATGCGATCGAATTGTTACTTACCAAAACGTTTCATTTCATGAGAAAAAAAGGTTTTCCGTAATCCCCTGTTGCCGTCACCACAGTAAAATTGACCAAAGACAGGTTGAGCCGATAACAAGCAATACGCCTGCGTTCTAGGTCGTATTAGACTTGGTCCCCTCCGCTATGCTCATTCAGTCGCTGGACCGCGAGTAACTAAGCGGAGTGTAAGCGAGCGCATAAGTCAAAAGTCGGTCAAAACACAACACGCCTACCAATTCCAACTCTTAAAGGCACAGCACACTACTGCGTCCTCACTGTACAAACAAATACGGTCGCAAACAGGTCGTTCTATATCCAATTGGGAATAATGCAGGGTATAAGCCTCACTCATTTAATAATCCTTGCATTACGGATTTTACACATCATTTAGACCGGTTATACTGGCGAGATGCGTGTAAATAAATGGGTGGAAACAGAGGGGGAGGGAAAGAGTTAAATAAGGTGTGGCCATGTCTATTATTCAATAAGTTACTGTTGATCAATATGCAATTTTAGTAATGTGTATATTCCACACGGCTGATTCTATTCAAATATGTGTTAATCTTTTTCATTTATTTATTCGGTTGATTATTGATGTACTTATTTAGGTTCATACAGCAAACACATTCAATTTTTGCCAGAGGTCATTAAAATATTTATTATGACACTCTAAAAGAAAGAACTTTAAGACCTAGTTGTCACATTTTTTGGCAAACACGCCATAATGCCTCTGCTTTGTACCCCACCTCTTATTAAATCTATAATCCGCGAAAATATGAAGAAACGTCATGACTCAGGTTTTTGATCTTAACAAGATTAATAATCCCTCATTAATTGCAAGTTCTGAGCAATTTTGACTGTGGAACTCAAACAGAGAGATTAACTTTTCATGGGCGAAAAAAACGCAATAAGAAAAACCACTATTTATAGGGATGAGTGAATTGTAAATGGGTTGGCGTTATCTGGAGCTTGTTTTGCGGGCCAGGAAAACGCCGGCAGAAACATAATCAAGGATTCCGGAACGCACGTGGAATTCGGAACAGGATGATGCATGAACAGAATTGGATGGAATGAAAACAATGTTAAATGAAATGGCAGGTCGTATCAATACAGCTTTATTTTTGGATCCGGCCAGCATGCCATTAATATTTAGAAAATTTCCCCCACCATCCTGCAAGTCG
Source organism: Megalops cyprinoides (assembly GCF_013368585.1). Classification (NCBI taxonomy): domain Eukaryota; kingdom Metazoa; phylum Chordata; class Actinopteri; order Elopiformes; family Megalopidae; genus Megalops; species Megalops cyprinoides. Next base: position 17,541,724 of record NC_050594.1, on the reverse strand, counting down.
GATCCAGTGCTGATGGACGCATTCCGCAAGCTTTTCCCGGCAGCGACTGCAGTCCTCACCTTACTCTAATGTTGATTAGACTGACACTGTGTTGGTGCTTTTAAAGTTCCCTCTCAATCTGCGACACCTGAGTAGATCCCTATCGATGACAACAACTGGGCGACCGATTTCCCGTTGGTGTCTTGGTATCATGAGATATTGCAATAATGTCACAATGGGGGACAGGTGAGGGAGGGGGTACCGGTCTGTGTGGCAGCACTGCAGGGTATCTCCAGCAAATGCCTCTTCTGAGAATCCACTGAAGTGCTGTAAGGCAATGGAATAAGCACTGAACGGCCCAAGCAAGACCTGTCAGGGAAGAGCTGACATTATCCAGTGGAACAGAGTGATTTCTCTCTGGAGAGAAACAAGAGCTCCAGACAAAGCTGATCCCCCACCAATGCACAAAAGTGAAGGATTCCAAATTTATAATCCAGAGCATATAATATATCAGTAGGGAATTAGTCTCACATTAAGGACTGTCACTCCAGCAGTAACCTTAGCCCCAGTCCTTAACCCCGACCCTCCCTCTCATCCCAACCCTCCACCAGCAGCCTCAATTTATTTTAGCAATCATATTGTTTTGAGTACAGTATACATGTCATATAATTAACCTACCCTGTCATGCTAACCATGGCTGAAGCTGAATTCACCACAGTATAGTGTTGAGGGAAATTAAGTGCTTTTCCATCATTCCAAATTAGAGGAGATATGTTTCCCAGACTAGAGACACACTTATTCTGGCTTTATAATTCTCCCAAGGGGGAATGGGCATACTACAGCAGACCTATACTGTTACACGGACATCTCTCTATTTCTCCAGACAGTGGCAATCCCAGACAAGCGGGTACAACAATACAAGCAAGCCGGGGAGATGAAGATTTCTGCAAATTTGGGGCTGGATGGTGATCCTAACCTAAACATTAATGAATCTGAGGACTAGCAGGGGAATCACAGGTATCAGCCTACATTCAGAGCCTTAGCTTTAGAGTCACAGATATAACTTCAGAATCAGAGAGCTAAAGTGTTCATTTCAGTCTTAACTTGAGTATCATAGACCAAGCTGCATGACAAATTTAATTTCTAATTTATAATAACTCTAAATGTGGCAGCAATCTGTTCTACAGCACAGCCATCAGTTGCTGTGCATAACGAACTGAACAGATTATCAAGATCGGGGCTGAAAGTATCAAAGGAAGAAATTACTTCAGTCTATTCAAACTAAATTTATGTGCTGTGTCCTTATCGTTTAATAAAATGCCTTGTTTTTCTTCTTGCCATTTCACATACCACATTTTTCATTTTGGTGGCCACAAAAACTTTTGTGAAATGAAAGAAAAAGGGACTTTTTGTTCAAATTCAAATTCCTCAAAGTGCAGGCCAACGTGTGGAAGCCAAAGTCAGTTGCACACTCGTGTTGTGTTATTATGTTCCTTCTGATTCAGGCTCTGGTTTGGTCCAGACTGGACTGCCTCAACTCTCCTCTGGCAAGACCTGCTGCCATTGCATTAAGTTCCATTCCAGCAACCAATTCACAATTCTAGTGCTTACCTAACATGTTCTCAAGCCTGAGCCCTCTCATTGTTCCTCTCTCTCTCCCATCGTACACTGGCTTCCCTGCAAGTCTGAGGGCATTCAGAGTGTGCAGAGTTCTGCTCTGCATGCTGCTCTTTTCCCACCTTCTGCCTCTCCTTGTTCTTCACCATCCAGTCTTGGCCACCCTCCATCTTTCCACTCCTCTGTTCTCTCTCTTTGGACGTAGGTCAGGAGGTGGGGGGGCGGGGGGTGGGTCTTTCTGGCTGCCTCTGAGTGGTACCCTTTAGCCACCCTCCCCAGCCCAGAGCCTTCCTCTACCTCTGCCTCCTCATGCCCACCTCCCTTTTCTGCTAAACTGCCCCTCTCTTCTCCGCTTCACTACCCCGGGCCCTCTGTCTCTCCCATCTCTGCTATATTGTCCCTGCCCCCACTATGATGATCTTTGTACCCTACCTGCAACTCCCATACCATCTCCATAGTCCCTTCTCTGCTGTGCTAGTCTCAGTCCTTTTCTCTTTCCTTTCTCTCGTATAATGCCCTGGTGTCTGTTCTCTGTTCCTCCTCAGTGGTGTTGGTTAGTCTCCATCTCCCTCTCCTCTCTTGCCCCCCAGTGGTAGAAGGTGCCTCTCACTACTGCCTGGACCACTCAGAGTCTCAGAGTGCAGCTACTAAATGCTGCATGACAGCTCCTGCTATGTTTTGTTATCATAATTTACAACGGTATAATATTCTGATGGCTTATGTTTCTTCTCACAGAAAATTCCTTGCAGTACTGAATGTGCTTCTTTGCACTTGTAAGGCTATACCACTGTGTGTTGCTTCATTTAGCTTGGTGAAGCTTATGGTCTGGCATGAAGTATTAGTTACACCCTGTAATTACATTAGGAGTTCCCTGTATGTTGTCTGGTAGTTATCTGCAAGGCTTGGTAAATATGATAAAGATATAATCAATTTCATGGAGGACCTAGTATTTTGTAAATGTGTTAAAGGCTTGAACGTTTGAAATTTAAGAAGATATGTTTACATACTCTTCTTCTGCCGCTATCAGAGAATGTTAGATCAGATTAACTATGGATCAAGTATGTAATCCATATTCAAACATGAGAAGACAGGAGTGAACTGGTCCGAATGACTTAACTAAACAGACTGGACTTGAATTTCCTTCCTGTATGTGGTCCATCGATGCTGGTGACAATGGAGTTCACATCTGCGAGCAATAAAGAGCGTTAAGTCACTGTTGTGAGAGACACGACTGTTTTTCTTTCTGTTCGCACTTTCCGTTCTTTGCATTTCGGATGCTGGGACAGCAGATGGCTTTCATTTCGACATCCCATGCGGTTCAGAAACTGTGCCCTTGAGAAGATCTCCAAGGATATCCCTAGGATCCAGTCCGAAGGTCCTCTGGGGCTACTCTCTGGGAGGGTAACCAGCGAGAGGACAGGGTTCAGAGGAGCATGCACTGATCTCTGCTGTCACAAAAGCAATCCATTGATTGTCAGATGAGGGCGCTCGGTCATACAGTTGCCAAGGAGATGACCTCAAGCAAGAGCATCCCCACCCCATCATTTTTTCTCAATGGTACTTGTCTAAAAGTGTTAATGCGGGCTGGCACGGGTATAATTTGTTTACGTCAGCATTTCGATTGAAGTGTGAGGATGGCTTGTGAATCAAAAAGCACTGGCTGTGATTTGTAAGGAAGAATTTGTCACATGGTATGGCAAAAGCAAACCATTAAATGCATTTTTCCTGTCTAATCAGTGAGGCTGTGAAATAAAAATGTGTGGAAAAATGAAAACAAAAGCCTCTCAGTGCACACCTCATGCTATATGAGACAGAGCGGAGGGGGTGTATATGAGTAAGTAGCGAAGCTCCCAGCATGCATTGCTTCAATCCAACACTCTGGCTAACAAGGCTCTTGGACCCACTCTGAGCTTGGTGTCAGTTCTGGACCAGTGCATTGCCAGACAGTAGCTGCCTGCTTGACAAATGCCTGTGCCCTAATGTAAAGGAAAGATTGCTTTTTGGCTCCCTGCGTACTTTGCGTCTCCTGAACAGCAAGGTACTGATGTAGGTGTCACAGTTACTTTCCTTCAGTCCACAGACGACCTATCCCAGCAACGGCCCCCTTTTCCTGTTCACCCAGCCTTCCACCGTGCAGAAAGACAAGGCTTCTTTCTTTCTTTCTCCCACAGTCATTGTTGCATTCTTGTTTTTCTCACTTTCACTACCCTGTCTGTAGTCCAGATGCCTCTCTCTCCTCCTTCTTCTACTCTCTTTCTGAAAAGATGTTGGCGTTTGAGTGCTTGCAAACCAAAAAATCTATTTATACCTCGTAGTTAGGGTGGTTAGCCCTGGGCTCTGAGCTCTAAGCTTGGGCCTGCGCTGTGAGCGTCCGCAGCCAAGCGGCAGGGAGAGGTCCCGGCCCACCCCTGCCCACCTTCTAAATCTGTAACCACAGGCAGCTGTACACGCAGCGGGCCGGGCAGGACCGTCAGCGCAACCTCCACGTTCTCTCTGCGCTCCAGGGCAAAATCAGCCCAGTACCAAAAAAAAAAGCACATTCTCCACGCAGTGTTTCATTACTGTCCCAAAACCGAATCCTCTGCACAGCCGTGCTGAAACGACTTTGTCCCAAAATAGAGGAACTCTCGCCCTGCCACAGCAAAGGAGCTTTGCTTGCTTTCTCATGTCTGCCTGAGCCGGGCCATGTATGGCACATGAGCCATGGCAGGTGTGAAAGGGCGTTTGTTTTTTGGTTGGGTGTTTTACCCACCTGTAGCAGCCATACAACCCACTGTTTAAAGGCTTCCTGTACTCATCAGTGCTAACACACACACACACATACACTCACAGTGAGCAGCTGGAACACTTACATTCGCACACAGTGTCAGAAAAGGGTAGGGAAAATACCTAGAGAAAATATGTGAAAGCTCATCATGTGAGGCATTTACACAATTGCACAATTGTTTTTCTATTGCATTTCAAAGGGATTAGATAACACTAAGAATACTTGATGTACTAGCTTTTATTCAGTGATATGCTAATATTTTCCATTGGCAAATGTGGTAGCTGTTACAGTTGTTGCTGTATATGTTACCTAATCAGAGTTGCGAAAGGAAATTATATCCATCCCAATCGGCCAGGTGTACAAGGCCCAGAGGGTTTTTTGCTTGACACACATGATTTGCATTGAATGAGCTCAATCAAGAAATACAAGGACACTTGAATTTCCCCAACAATTTCCTGACTATCATATTAGTACATACGGAGCTCCCTCCCACAGTAGGTTTTACCCAGGGACTGAGGCAATTTTATGTCTCTTATGAATAATGTTCATATTATATCAAACGTAGTTATTCTCACAAAGGAAACCAGTGGGATATTTGAATAACTACATCATTTCATCTGAATCCCTGCCCACTCTCACAGCTCATCACATCTCTGAAACAGTGCAGTATTCAAAGAATCCATGCATGTCCAGTTTCATTTCAGAATTCAGTTGTTTGCCAAAGTCATCTTCCTACTGAGGATAACGGGGAGATATATTTAACTAAGGCCCAGAGAATTCCCCAGACTTACCAATAACCAGGCTGCAAGTAAACCAAAAAGTAAAAAAAAAAAGATGTTGACAGCCTTCTACCGTAAGTACATTTCTTGTATCAGAAGACTTCATGAGACAGCAGCCAGCTCTTTTTGCTGGCTTTAGTTAGCCTCCAGAGGGGAGACACTAGGGCAGAGGGTACTGCAGAGAGGCAAAGTCAAATGGCTCTAGACTCAATGCAGAGGAAATTGCTCATACACAACCGGCAGTCCAGCCTGTTTGCTGCCCGTCATGTCAGTGTTATATTCGAAGCGCTGAGCTTGTTTTAAGGGAAATTTCTCCTGCTCAGTGGCGTGTGTAATCACTGCTATAGAAGGTGTTATCTGCGGTCTTCATGCAGGTGATTTTTTACAAAATGGCACCGTTCCTGGAGCCATTACGGTGACATCACCTTAGCTCTTACTCTCCCTCTCCTCTCACCGATGGAAAGTACGACTTAAATGGACTATTTACCTGCATACAGCTGGAATTTTAATTCAGTGCTACCTGCCTGCATTATTGCTGTTTGCGAGGGACAATTTCTTATTTGCACATCTAAAATAAAACAGGAATATCGTTGCATTTAGATTAACTTGGAATTATGACACACTTACCATACATAAACACACATACACACAAACACACAGACACACACATGAAAATATGTGTAGACACACTCTCAGATACACATACACAGACACATGCAGGCACACACAGCCAGGCACACATGCGTGTGTGCACATAAATATACACACACATTCAAGCACCCCATTAGAGCAAAGCAGGCTCAGGGAGAATGTGCTGACCAGACAACCTGGTTCTAATCCCCTAAAGCTTTTCCATTCTCTTATTATTTCAGACTCTACTTTCCCCAGTTCAAACCTGACCGCTGATCCCGCAGTGAGCTGACTATAACTCAAAGGATGCACTGTGATTTAAACGTCTCTGTTTCCAGGAGGGACCTCACCCAGATGACCTACTAGTTTCATGGATGCACTGGGCGCAGATGTCTCAGGGGACAACCACCCAACTACAGGGGGAACCCTTCTGCCCACAGTTACCCTTTGCTCCAGTGAAGGCCTGTCATTGCGGCATGGAGAAGAGTCCCCTCTAAAATTTGGTGACCATCGCTGGTCCAGGGGCGAAGTTGACATTAATTAAGACATGAATAACAGGCCGGAACAGGCACCATCAGAGCAATGTAGCGGAACCACAAGCCCTCAGCAGCGTCCATAACTGAAAGATTATCGTTTCATACTCTGTAATAAAAGACTTGAAAAGTCTGTCAAAGTAAAACCATCTCTTCTACTGAGGGGGAAACAAAACAGCTCCCATACGGGATTGATTAGCCAGGAGCTTGCAGCCTATTTTTTATTGAAAGCATATACAGGGATACAGCTGATGAAGCCAGTGGGCTGGTGTTCAAGGGTATAAGGAGCTTCAGCACAGAATTACAGAGCACTGGAACACTGCACAGAGCCTGTGTCTAATGCATTACTATTTGCAGCCATCTCACATGATGTTTGTAAGAATACTTGGAGAAGGACACAGCTTTATGGAGGTTCTTCTTTTTTCGTTCTACACAAATAATAACAGAATATCTGCTCTAAATAACAGAAGCATCTAGTGTCATGATTTCCTGTCACTGCCAGGCAGAAAAATCAGCTGAAAACACATTTTTTAGATATGATGACACAGATTCCAGCTTGTTGTTCAACCTCAGAAGTGACATTGTTCATAATGGTCCTTACAAACACACTATTATTTTCTTTTTCATTTATGTCATTGGGGGGATTCAAGCTGATATTAAATTTCTCTGGGATATTTTGAGTTCAAAAATGTAACCCAGGGAATGTGCGGGTTGGAAATTTTGAATACATGGCAAGTAGACATCCAATCAAACACTTTCCCCAGGGTTTCATTTTTTTTCCATGGAAGAGTCATTGTTGCCCTTTAATTGGGATGTCAGTGTGGGGTTGTGGTTCTGCAAGGAGACTGTCAAAAAGGCTTTATTGCTAAAATCTCAGGTGTGGCACCACTGCTCTGTCCTTTTGGCTATGCCCCTCGGCTCTCACCTTGAATTACTGCAGTTAGATCCCAGTGGTGTACATTTACCAATGGTCTAATTTGGAACATCTTGCAGGATTCTCTGAATAAGGACAACTGATAAGCCAATTACTACCATAATGATTTCTATCTGCTCAGACATGTATCTGGTTGTTTCTTAAGACTGATTTCTAAAGAGGATTGAGCAGTTGAGGCATTGGTGCAATGAAACAAAGAAATTCAGGATGAAGAAAAATCAAAGAGTGGCTCTGACAATGAAATTAACAAATGTATCTTACAGTATCACTAGTGTCAGTAAAGTGTTTATCAAACAGCTGAACTCTCAGTTAATTAGGCCTGATTAAGCACTGATCTACAACTGACATCACCCAATAATTTTTTTTTCTAACACAGACATGTTATTGGAAATGTCCTTGCTCTAAAGGATGAATGCAAGTACATGTCTTTCTGTGAGTCATTTCTATTCACATGAGCATGTTAAACAGATTAGCACTGCAAACAGTTGTACAGCTATATTGATTAACAATAATTAGCTGTCCAGTGGGGTTTGGGATAAGTAATTAAACAATTAATTATGTTAACTGTGACATATGCAACAGCACTTTTCGTTCTCATACATTGTATAGTAGATGTGTAGAAATGTCAAATAAAGATCAGTATTTGATTAATGGCTCAGCAACAATTAACTGAGAGCTCAGCTGAAATGAAAGCCAGCATACAAAGTGGGTCCTTGGGACCAAGTCTGAGGAACACTGGTCGATAAAAGATTGACTATGTGGGATCACGAGGGGTAATCACAGGACAGTTCAACTGAATTGCCATTTCCAATGTGTTCCTCTGGGAATTGTACAGTCACAGACCCTGAACCTCCATTTCATCTTTACATTACATTATTGGCATTTAATGACACTGTTATCCAGAGTGACTTACAGCATTTACAGTTCATTTATTTATTTTACAACTTTATCCATTTATACAGCTGGATATTTTTACTGAGGCAATTGTGGGTCAAGTACCTTGTCCAAGGGTACAGCAGCAGTGCCACAGTGGGAAATCGAAGTCCTGCTCCTTAACCGCTACACTACACTGCCTCATCTACAAGAAAAAACTGTCTCAACATAGCATTTGACCTTGGGAAGTCACTACATTGAAGCATATAGACAAGAACAGACTGATGGTGGTTTGACAGACACTGTGATTTGGGACACTCCAGAGGGCTTCTTTCTTCTGCAGAACAATAAAAAAGCCATTGTTGGCCATATAACATCACAGCAGTTACATTGATATCAAACAGTGTCCACAAAGCAAAGGGAAATATATCATTTAAAATTTTTGTCTATATATATGCTGTGGATATAAACATTCCATTCAGAAAAAAAAGAGACAACAAGACTGAACTTGCCACTGAGATCACTGGGCTGATCACAGGGTGATTATTGTATGAAGTTATTGAGGTTATTGCAATGAGGTTATTGCACTGGGATTAAGTGTACTGTTTCCACAGCAGCCAGTACGGCAAGCCAGTGTTACAGCCGAGCTTGGCTGAGCATGCTGAAAAACTGGTTTGTTATTACAATGCTCCATTTGAGGCAGCTACACTTTCACTTTCATATTCAGCAATGTTACAGGGTAAAGACAGAGAAAGAGAGAGGGAGATGCAGAGAGAGAGAGAGTTCAGACTTTCTGAATGTACATGTACAGTATCTTACAGACTACAGTAAGTACTGCTGTATTTTTACCAGGATACCTGGACTCATTTTATTATTAAAGTGATCATCTCAAAGCAAATTACCTGGACACAATGTGCTCTCTTAAATATGCAGCAGCATGACCCCTTACACTCACATAGCATGGTGCCAGAGGACCTCACTCAATCCAATGACCACCAGTAACACAACTTTGAGTGGGAGCATTTGAACTGAAGATGGCTCAAAATGGTTGGAACACTATTCTACAGGACTAAATACTAACACAAGTAGGCACAGTTTTTCTTCATTAAGGAGGTGAGGCCAGACACAGCGCCCCAGGTAGGTCTGCTGGTTCTGGTTGGAACGAGGGCAGGGAGAGTTACAGAGGTGTCATAATTTCCTCCTGCACAAATACAAGGTAATTATGCATAGAATAAAAGCAAACCATATTTGCCCCTTTAGATCCTCTGGTTAAATATGACACAATCTGTCTGAATAACAAAGAAAGCCAGCTCTGTATGGCAAACAGTGGATGACCAGGGGAAGAATGTGGTACGCATGGCAGGACAGGTTTGTGTGTGCAGGGCACCCATATACTTGATTGTGTAGTCAGACAGATACACAGATAGCATTCCTCTTAGATGTCTGTTGATGTTTCCCCTCCATTCCTTTGTTTAACTGTAATGAGAAAGGTCAGCTGAAAACTCAAATACCCTCTACTGTGACAACACAGGGGAAAATATAGTGGGTAAGGAAGCCAAAAGGTTATTAAAGCAGTCCACTGTAAGTGAGGTGATTGTCCAGATTGCTAGAACTAGCTTTCATCAGACCCAAAAGCATTGCTTAGCTCTCTGAGGTCTTTGAAAGGCACTGTATCAAGGAACTATATAAGTCATTCATATACCATTCACTGAAAAAAACACAATGGCACAAACATACATGCACACATCCAGTGTATACCTTACAAGACTGCATACAAGAATATAACATTCATGTCAGTGTGTGGAATTAGCTTATGCAGTCATATCCTCTGTATAAATCTGTTTCCTTTTTCCTCCTCCTTGTTTCAAAAAATATTATCAAGCTGTTCTTGGAGGGTGATCAGATGTTGGTATCTCATAGTGAGGACCTGGGGCTGATGGTATTGGCAGAAGTATCAATATTCAGCACATTAAATAAATAAACGAATTTAAAAAAAATCAATTCCTCAGTAAAGACACATGGTCCGAGATTTCATGGAAGGTTTTCCAAACTATTAATGACTCAGGACAAAAGTATATATTTCATGGGGAACATGTCAGAACACTCTGGGTTTTTTGGCTCACTGTTTCGACAAACGCAGCAACTCAAGTTCTTTTATTAGTTTCAGATTGTTAAATGGTGCCAATCTTCAGGTTTGCCTAGTTTACTGCGGTTCCCAGAAACACTGTCATTTCCTTTAAACAAAAAATCTGAAAGCCCGGGACACCACCATGACGCTATGTGGAAGCGTGCCACGCTGTGAAAAACCACCTGCATGACGAGCTCTGTTAAAATCTTCCATAGCTGTTATTGTATGCTCTGCTGAGTATCAGACATCTCCCCTGAAATGCAGCAATCGACAATCGAGTCTGTGACATTTTTTTTTTAATGCAGGTGACAAACACAGAGGGACAAAGCAGTGAGGCCACCTGAACCTTTCTGCCCTAGTACCGGGCCCTAATATCACTACCACTGCTGAGGGTGTGGCCCCTGACACCTCCCGTCCTTAACAGCATAAGCACAAGCTCAGCATGGATGCGAGATGACTCTAACACAGCGGCAGCAGTGGCCGCATGCTCAGGGGAACATGTCAGTGGCCTGCACGTGACACAATGTGCTTTTATATGGCTACGATTGCGTAACAGGGGATTCAGCAGTGCCGCGCATCCAGAGTCAGGAATGCGAGGCCTTGTTCGCTCCAATCAAGACCACAGTTTAAACGTATCACTGAATTCCAGCCCTGGGAAACAATTCCACATGAATGCTCTGCATGACACAAGCGCTCGTCTACGGTTCAGTTAATAATTTTAGTTCAACAATCAGCTCAATATGACTTTTGCTCATCTGACATTTTCTGTAAAAAAAGGCAACACTTTTGTTCAGATGTGAAGGATATGACTGCCTACCTATGCTGCATGAAGAATGTGAAATCTAGCGGAAGCCAATCTTGGCTGCTTTGGGATAGGTGGGCAATATGATCCAAATATTGTACTATCCTTCCTGCTCTGTCCCTATTTTAATAAAGAACTATGGGATCAACATGTCTTGCAGGAAAAAAACCTGAACAAATCTATCTCAAAACAAGCTTCTTTGAGGTTATTCCATTCCTATGTATTAACAAACACACCGTGTTGCTCTTTGGTTAACACTGAACGCCAACCTTTAATTCCCATATGCACAAGGGAAGGAGACCCATATGAGTGTGTGTGTATGTGCATGTGTGTACATGTCTGAATGTGGGAGCTCTGCATCGTGTGGAAAGTTTGGTCTGAAAACTAATGAATCGTTTCTGTGTCTTCCTCTCTGGAGCCGTTTCAGCACTTTCTATGGCACAAAGCCATTCAAAGTGAAATCCGATAGGAGGATCCCCCTGAGCACACGCAGCAGGTTGGGAGTGAGATGGGCATGGCAATCCAAGGAGAAGGAGGTATGTTCGGCTGGAGCCCAGCTGGGCGTCTTGGCCTCCATGCAGCGCTCTACCTCGACATCCCATGAATCTCTGCTGGTTAGCTGAGAAGGGTCTTATTACATGAGGCACTGGGTTAGATCAAAGCTTCTACAGTGCACATCAGTCAAACATGACAAATCCAGAGAACACCATGTATAGATGCTTTGGTAAAACTAGCCTCACTCTGACAAATGAAACAACTGCTATAAGGACGCATTTTTCTGAAGGGTAAAAAGATCAGATCAACAGCAGAGTCCTCCAGCCAGTTATTCTACAGTCCAGTCAGGACTCAGCCACAAATGAACTCACTGTTGTCATTAAAATATAATTAAGTCCTGTTTTAAGTATTGTAAATCAATCATAAAGAATGGCTGCTGCATTCAGAAGTACTGGTCATTGTACCACTGTGGCGAACCACATACCGCCTACTGATTGGCACCGCCATGCAAACACTTCCTGGTACTGCACTCAGGGGGTGAAGTTTCCTGGCAGTCTATTTTAGGGGAACGTCCTGAGTTCAGGTGAAATGCCAAGACGACGTGCGATGTGGTGAAATCTGAGCCTGGTTGAGAAAGAATGAAAAAAACAGGCTCCAAAAGACATTCTCTTTCGCTTCAGAAAGACAGACCACAGAAAAGCGATCAAGGCACGGCCACAGACAACTGACTTGTCTTCCTTTACAAAACACAGACTGGGACAAGGGTTTTGGAATTGAATCTGTCCTCTGCAACCATCTGATAGGACTGAGAGAAGACACAACATGGACAATAAAGGAGGTAGAAATCATAGTAAGCCCACACACTTGGAAAAAATCATTTGAACTCTCTTATGCTGTATACTCCGCTCTATTTCAGCAGCTACACAAAGCGTACCGGGACTGTGTGTTCACCTGCAACTACAAGCCCTGCTGCTTGTGTGAATAACTCTGCTCCACTCTTAATGTTGATGCCCAGTGCTCTAATCAAATGAGCACGCTCCAGTGCTGGCCCTGCTTTGAACTATTTTTATTAACTCATTTTATGACCCGTTGAATCAGCAAAGCCCATTCATACCTTTGCTCTTCACTAGAGTTTACATTAGAAGAATGCCAAGACGATTTTATCACATGAAAGAAAAAAAGACAAGGACAAATCTATGTTCGAATCAACTAACACAGTGAGCGCTCTTCAAAGTTTAAAAGAACTGCTGTAGAATAATCAGTGAAACATCATAAGCTGTTTTGAAGTCTCCTCTCTCAGTGCAAACTTCCTCGATGCATTCTGTATCGATCTCTAATACACATTGCTGAGAATGGCTTAGAGTAAATATAAATAAATTTTCTCCATTTGAGCACCCAGTTGGTAGCAGGAGCAACAAAAAAAAAAACAAAAACAAAAAAAAAAAAACAGAAGAGAATTACCTGCTTCAGAAGATCTCACGCAACTCACTCTCTCTGTCCAGCCCTGTGTTTTTCTCTGGTCCTTTGGGGTCAAATCTATGTAGTTGGTGAGCTGTAATTGTCCAGAGAGCAAACAGAGACAGTGAGAAGACTATGCCTCCAGCACAGTATATTTCCAGAGCTTTTCCACCCCGCTGGACTGTGGTCTTGAGCTCTCACTCAGTAATCCACTGCTGCTGAGGACTGTGTGCAGAACAGTGCAGAGAACAACCCCACACTGCCTCAACCTCCCAGACCACGCTCTCGCTTTCTCTCCCTCGCTCTCCCTCTCACTGCTCCCCCGCCCTCCCCTTCACTCGCTCTTCTACTGCCTCCCCACTCCCTCTCTCTGTCATCAGCAAGAATCAGATATTTAATGCAGCAAGCAAGAAAGAGTAGAGTGACACAGGCCAGAGTCTAAGCTATTTGGTAACATCCAACACATGTTAGACTACATGGGTACTGGAGCGCTGCACATTGGAATCTAGCACACTCAAATTCACAGATAAATGAGTTCAGCAACTGATAACATTCAAACTGAAATACCAATAAGTAAATAAAAATGAAGGCTTGATTACCCCCCCCCCCCCCCCCCTACAGTTGAAGTTACCTTAACAAATACACGTTATATATATATATATATATATATATATATTACTGAATCTATACTACTGTAACTACTTTGTAGCTTTTCCTTCCTGCTCAACAGCTGTGTAACAATAATAATAATAGTAGTAGTAGTAAACTGTGGTATAACAACTCACTAACTTATCTCTGAAGTTTAGGTCATTGGCTTCTGCTATTTTATTTTGATCCAGTAGGCGGAGCTCAAAGTAATGCTGAACATCATGTTCTCATACTGAGATCTTCAGTGCAAAATGAATATTTCCATAACTAATTTTTAGATACATTTTAGATACATACCTGATCAAAAAATGTTCAAAATATTACTGCAGAACAGAGGATGGTTTATCTCATGTCCCTGATATCTTATGAGGTGACTGCAGGTACGTCCCGGGAACGTATCGGCTGATTATTAATCATGGCCGATTATTCAGAATGAATCACAAGACAACAGGATAAAAAGAAATTGTCTCAATATTTGACGTCCATTTCCATTTCCCCTCACCATAGCCCCATTTGTTAAACAGGAACGCCCCTTGAACCAATCAGATACAGCGTCACTGTTCACCTGGCAACCGCTATGACAGATGCAAATGAAAGGGAATGAATAAGTTTTGTTCAGTTCCCAGAATAAAACATACCAAGGCAATCAATTTATAGCATTTGATTATATGATAAAGTTCATATAATACGAAAATGGTTAAGCAGACTATTCAGATTTTTGCCCGCATCAGACCAACTAAGAAAACCACATCGGTGAGTAGCTAGTTAGCAAACAAAGTTCCTGTTGCACTTCCACGTTAGCAGGTAGTTCGCTAGCTAGCTAGCATACGTACTAAACGGCATGTGCAAGGTGCAAATGATAATGCTAACTACTTTACTGTGAATCGTGGCTCATAAATAAATGTGCAGTAAAACGATTGATGCATTTTGTCAATGCGTCTGGAAGTAACCAAGGTTAACAGGATAATAACTACGAATTGAACTCAAATGCTCTGGTAGCTAAAATGAGAACGGGACAGTGAGCGTTTTTCATGCTCAAATGAGTCAATTCGGATTATGTTCAATAAATGATGCTTTATTTGAAACTGTCGTGTGAAGTATGATAACTTTTTGTTTGAGCTACCAGGTTTTTATCTTTGACCTGTCAGTGTCTAGGTGATATTAATATTATGACTTACGTATAATATGCGTAATTGGATAATAAAACGAGTTCAGTGGCATATGATTATCTACATCTCACTTCTTAACAAACATTTAGTGAAGGAAAGTTTGCCAAATGCCACATATTAACCGCCCATTTCTTGGCACCATACTGTAAATTAAATTCCATAATGCCAGTAAATCTATCAGCATGTTAAAGTTGTACAGTTGTTGTTTTGTGTGATTTCTAATGATGGATGTGCCTTCCTTGCTATATACATGACGTAAAAATACTTATTTGCTAATTTAAAAAATCCAAAATGAATAATGAAGTTAATCAAAACTACGACATGACACATACCGAATATTACGGCGAGCTTCATTTAAGGTAACATTGATTTTTTACAGCTACTAATAATTTTTATTGTTTAAAGGTTTTCAACGAGCTTTACGAAACTAAAGTATGAACAAATGCTTCTCTCTGTATGTATTTTAAAGCATCTCACCCGCTTCATTTCCTCGATTTAATTAGCGGGAGAGTTTAAATTCACGTTTTTAGAATGTCTACAGTGTCTACAGTTCCTGTTGTGCAAATTAAAAGTACAACGTCTGGTGTTGCTAAGGGGCTTACATGAAGCAATAGCTGTTATATCACAAACACACACTTACACAATATTACCCCATTATAGCTGTAGTTTTATTGTCATTGTAGAAATTTGACTATAGCTATATTGTTAATGTCACAAAGGGTCTTGGTGCTAGTGTTGAGGCCTGTACTGGTTAGGATTGCTTATCAACCCTTGTTATAAAAAGTATATTTGGGGATTAAGCCACCCAGTTGTTGGACAGTGTCTCCTTATGCCTCCTGGATGTGTGGACTGTGCAGTACCTCGACTGCTTTTTTTTGTGTAAAAATGTGGGTTTGATTTTTGGTAGCTGTCCGTTTACTTCACACCCCTTTTGATGCTCTGCAGTTTATTGATCCTTCAGAAATGAACTTTATATCATGCTTTAGAGGAGGGCCAAGCGAACCAGACTTCAGATCTGGGCCTGTATTTATCAAGCACCTGAGAATCTGCTAAAAGCACTTGTAGGAGTGAAATATATCCTACCTTAGAGTAGGCAATGAGAGTTATGCCTGTTACTCTGACTACTCTCAGATGGGAATAAGACCATTTCATATGAGCAGATCTTTGATTTTTACAATGTGTAGTGCTGCCAACAAGTGGTAGTGATGCCAATTGTCACAGTTTGTGCCATATGCTCACAAAATGCCCAATGCAGTCATTGAAAGCAGTAGTGCTGTCTTAGCACTGCAATTTGTGAACATGATCAAACATCTAATAAATGTGAACAAATACTATCAAATAGCATGGATGGTCTCCATTCTAAATCACCATGGGAGCAACAATTATGGTGGTTGTTTTTGTTAATAATCACAATAATATAATGTTTGTCAAGATTATATTGTTTTATTTTTTCATTATAGTTAAAATTGACTTAATTTCAAATTTCCATGATTGTAGTAGACTATGTATGTAAGTCTGCAGCTTTCAAATATTATGCAGAATTGTGTTATTATGCTCTTGTACTTTACTTGTGCATCCGCAAGCAGTCATGGGAATGGAGTCAACAGCGATGGTTTTTGGAGGTTACCCTTGACATCGAACACATGACATCCTAGCGATGAAATTGTTTTCAAAATAAAAACTTTCCCCTGTCTCCAAGAAACAAGAAATTACTTTTATTAAAGTTGTAAGTGGTGACATTCTTCTTGCGGAAGGAGTGAAAATGTCTCTGACAAGGTCAGTAACATATCACGTAAAATATCTGATGGATGTATTTTTACAGTGCCGTGTTGTCACATGCATGTAAAACGTATTTGCTCTCCTGAAAAATGAGTGCCTCGATGTAGCAGTATGACAGTCTTAACTACCGGGTTAGGACATCTTGCAAAGGCTCCTAAATATCTGCTAAGGTAGGAGTACTTTTACGCCTAAACAATCTTGATAAATAGCTTTTATTCTCAGGAGTGAGAGTAGGTCCAAATTGACGCTTAGGACCTATTTCTCATTGACGCTGAGACCCTTTATGAATACGGGCCCTGATGTGATCAGGCTTGGTCTCTGGAGGTCCGGTGTTGCTAGTACAGACTGATAACTAAAGATTCTGAATCTGTGCAGTAGTATTACATTCTTCTGAATATGTTTGCATTATGCCCCTGTGCATAAGAGGAGCAGATAACCTTGAGCAGTCAGTACAAAAGAAGTGTGAGCATGGTGAAAAAAATCATGTTAACAAGCATACCTTTGATGGCATCTTCGGTTAATTGTACTTATTTTATATTTTTAATTCTGTTATTATAAGTTTGTGTTACAATAAATTGGTTTTATATTCTGTTGAGCCATATATTCTCTATGACTGTGCCATATGCTCCTCCACCTTCTGTAGTTTCTGGCCCTTTCATCCATGTGTGTCTGTAAACACTTTGTAGTGGCTGTGGAGGGACCCTCACTGTGGGCCACAGCTGTGTGAACCTCTCCTCTCTCAGGGCCTGTCTTGAGTCTTCAGAAGTGTCCTCAGAGTTATAGAACAAGCCCGACAAGGACCTGAAGTGGAAACAGCCTGGGCGACAGACCAAAAGAGCCCTCCACCCCCTCAACACATCATCGTTTATTGTCCAAGCGGAGCTACTAATGGAAGCGTGATTTGATTATGCTGGGGGCGTCGGGGGCACGTAACATGGTTAATACCGTAAAGAGCCATGGAACAATTGGAAGGCCACTCTGCCCCAGGGTTGTGCAAGGCCTCCAGACACTCATCCTCCGCACTTAACGAGGACCAGAGGATCACCTCTGCAGGCGCAGCGATGAAAAAGATCCAATTATTTTGGTCTCATCTTTTATTTGTTTGGCACGGTGATTCAGTGTGGTTTTACAGTGTTATCCTTTCAAAACATGAAGAGACATATGTTAGAGCTTAAGGTGGCTGGTGGTGAGGAGCTAAGAGCACATCAGGCTATCCTTGCGCAATGCCTCTGTCATATAAAAGAAGGAAAATGATTGGTACTGTGTTTCCATGCCTTATTCTGTGTGCTGCAGGAGGTTATGTGGTCGGTCTTGGCCTTGTTTAGTGTTGAAGGTCCAGAACTTGTATCTAAAGGAAGTCCTGATAAATTTGACTCTCTCTCTCCCAGGTGTACTCCGTAGATGATGATGAGGAGAAGGCCGGCTCCACTCTGGAGTTTGTGGTGCCGAGGGACCTAGCCGATGGCTTCATCAACAACAAAAAAGAGAGCTACAGATTCAGGTGAGGTGAAAAAGAGAGAACATTCCACTTCCTTTTTGCTCCCGTGAGTCTGTCTGTCTCTCCCACAGCTGCACAATGGCCTCTCAGGGGCTCACAGTTATTAGAATATTTGGAGTTACAAGGACTAGTGGATTCTGACCTTGTGAGGGTTAATTCAGAGGGATTATTCAAAACTTCTAACATGTGGTATATGTTGATATATACTTTCGAAAGATGAGGCGCTGAGCTTTTCTTAGAAACCACAAATGGAAGCACTCGTTAGCGAGTTTGCTGCCGATTTCATAAGTCAGAGTTGCAACATCTGGCTTATTCTGGTTGTGAAGGCTGGAGTGCTATCAACTGGGCAGGGCCGTGCTTCGGCCAGTGCTTTCACAGTTCCAGGTCCCAACAGCAGACACAGTGAGCTCTTTTAACCACCATGCTTTTAATAGACTGCGGAGGTTCCCTGCGCTCATGGAAATAAAGGATCAAATTTAGAGCATAAAAGGCTGCTTCTTTTTCTAATCCATCCCACTTTGGATTCCATCGACTGAGGTGGGGCTTGCTTGTAAGAAAGTGTGACTAACCTTCCATAGACATGGAAATTTACAAGGACACGTGGAGAACTTTTCAGACCAAGCTCAATTTTGTCATTAGGCCTACCTTACATGTGCTTAGCAGACGCTCCTTTCCAGAGTGACATACATAGCTTCAGAATCAGAATAGACTTAGAAAGAGAATAGACTTTATTGTCATTGCGGTGGGGGTACAACGAAATTGTGGGTGGTCTGCAACAACAGCGCACTGTGGAACATTTATATAAACACAATACAAATAAGGCACACGACATAGAAAAAAATATACAAAATGTACAATACAATACAATAAATACAATAAAATACAAATTTAAAAAGAAGACACATTGTAAATGGGGGGGGGTGTCAGTGTTTGTTAGCAGTCCGTATGGCCCAGGGGAAGAAGCTATTGGTTAGTCTGGTGGTGTGGGACTTGATTGACCTGAAGCGCCGTCCAGAGGGCAACAGGTCAAACAGGTGATAGGAGGGATGTGAGGGGTCTCCTGTGATGGCCTTAATTTTACTGAGGCAGCGGGATCTGGATATGTCGTCCAGGGAGGGCAGAGGGCAGCTGGTAATTATTTGGGCGGTGTTAACAACCCTCCGCACAGCCTTCCTGTCCTCAGCTGTGGAGCCTGCGTACCACACCCCCAGAGAGTATGTTAATATGCTCTCCACAGAGGAGTGATAGAAGGCCAGCAGCAGCTTCTTGTCCAGGTTGTTCTTCCTGAGGACACGCAGGAAGTGCAGCCGCTGCTGAGCCTTCTTCACTAAGGCCTTGGTGTTGGATGACCAGGAGAGATCTGCAGAGATGTGGGTGCCCAGAAACCTGAAGGTGGTGACAGTTTCCACACATTCTCCGTTGATGAGGAGAGGGGCGTGGACTTGTCTGTGTTTCCTGAAGTCCATGATAAGTTCTTTTGTTTTAAGGACGTTCAGTGACAAGTTATTTTCTGAGCACCACACAGACAGTTTCTCTATCTCAGCCCTGTATGCCATCTCATCCCCATCAGAGATGAGCCCAACCATGGAGTTGTCGTCCGCAAACTTAATGATGACGTAGGTTGGGTGGGACGGAGTGCAGTCATAAATGTACAGAGCGTACAGTAGGGGGCTCAGCACGCAGCCCTGAGGAGAACCAGTGCTGAGTGTGAGCGTGGAGGAGAGGTGGGGGCCAAGTCAGACAGATTGTGGGCGGTTTGTGAAAAAATGTTTGATCCAGGTGCAGGTGGGGAGGGGGATCTGTAGTTTGAACAGTTTGGTAACTAATATGTCTGGGATGATTGTGTTAAACGCTGAGCTGTTGTTGTCCATGAGGTAGCCCTCCATCTTCCTCCTGTAGACCTCCTTGGCATGTTGGATGCCTCTTCTCAGGTTGGCTCTGGTAATGCTGTACAGTGAGCTGTCTCCCGTCCTGAAGGCAGAGTTACGAGCTCTGATCAGAGTCTGGATCCCTTTATAGAGCTGGATATTTACTGTAACGGTTCAGGTTCAGTAGCATGCCCAAGTTTATCACAGCAGTGGCTCACTTGCAAATGGAACCGGCAACTTTTGGGTTGTGACCTGTGCTTCTTAACCACTACATTGCGTTGTAATATATCTTAGACCGTGTCGGCCTAATATAAGAACAAATTTAAATCATGACAAAAGTGTCAGCGTGTCATTTCTCTATAACTGAACCTAGTTCTGGAAGTTATTCGCTGCATTTATTGTTTTCCGTATGAAGGGGCACTCTCTAGTATCAGTTTAATGTGTTCAGGCTGTCTGGTATAGACCTGAAATGTATACAGTTGCTGCGTTCATAATGCTTTTTTAATCGTAATCATTGCATTAACCGTGTAACAGTGGCATCAATATGGTCAGTATCCTGAGTATCCAGTATCTTTGGTGACCCAAATGTGTTGCAGAGGTGCCATGACTGTGAAATGTCTGGTCTGACCTTTGCACTCAGACTTCCTGTAACTTCCTGTGTCTTTGTGTTTAAGGTTCCAGAAAGTGTTTGATCAAGAAGCTAACCAGGACGAGATCTTCGAGGCCATCGCCAAGCCAGTTGCTGACAGGTGAGCTGACCAGTGGCTCTGTGCTCTACTAACTGGACCAGGCTTGTTCTTTTTGTGCCAGCCTGGGGTAACATCAGCTTCTGGAGTGAGCGGGAGTTGCGGCGCACTGGGTCATCTGGCACCATGGGGCGGGCAGAATGCCGTGTCTGGTGATCCGGTACCGCGCAGTGCTGGTAGCTGTAAGTTTGTCTTCCGGTCTGTCGGACCACACCGACTCTGCAGCGCTGGAGATAGAAGGCAGGCTACAGAGACAGTAAGCTGAGCTAGTGCAAAGACGGAAATGAAGGAGAGCTGTGAGTTTTGGCTTGTCCAAATACCAAACCACTAAGTGGAGAACTGGGAGGCGAGGTGCCACGCTCTGCTATTCTGTCTATGTGAAAAATTCTCCTCTCTCCGCAAGTCGCAGTGGGACGTAGACACTGTTTATTGTTTCTGATGCACTTTGAAATTCTCCTCTTGGCTGTCAGAATGCTTCTTTAAAAGAGCAGTACCATCTTGGCCCTGCTGCCATAAATGCAAGAAGTGTAACATCTGGAAAACAAGTGCAAACTTGTTTGAAATATGTAATGATTTTGCTATTAGTCTTTTTTTAACATGCACATTTTTACAGTCCTATTATTATATAACTTTCTATTGCATGGTTGCTGTAAATAGTAAAGATAGCCTGTGATGTAAGTAATCTATATGGTAGTGATGGAGTGCTATTTATGACCAGTGTTTCTGTTCCCTTTGGCTAATACACTTGACCTGAATTGCTCTGGTCTGGATGTCAGTTATGTAAGTTACACAATGTGAACTAACCTGCATAATGAGCACATTACTATAAAGTACAACTGTTTGAATGCTATCTCCCATGCACATTGCATGAGATGGCAATCTGTACTGAACTGACAGGAAAACTCTTCCAAAACCTCCTCAGAGGGGCAACCATGGAAAAAAAAAAACCAAAACAGCAAACATTCAGTTTCTCTGTGGGCTTTATTTAGGGAAGCTCTTAAAACAAGCATTACTCATTGTTTTTCCTTCAAGTCCTCAAAGCCGCGCCCTTTGAGTGGCCATTGGGCCTGTAATTATCGTGACGAGGGACCGGACCAAACGGGACGGGATGGGACGGGACAGGGTGGCAGGACCTCACAGTGAATGGCCCTTCTCTCCATAGCTCTGGGAGATCACCAGAGCCTTTATCCCACCAGGCCCAGCTGTGTGTGTTCCAGCTGGTCTCCTGGAGGGAGAAAGTGTAACTTTTGCTCACTGCCTCTGTCCACACTGACAGTTACAGTGCAACTGCCAAAGAGTGCGTGGTGTTTATGGAGAAATTAGTGTCTGATAACGCCCTCTCCCTGCGGGGCTCCGCCCGAGTCAGCTGAGGACACTGCCACTCCCGTAAGGATGCCAGGCTCTGGAATGACAGGAATAAAAATATTACCAATGTTCGGCGCTGCTTTTGCCAGAGCGCTGTTATTTTCACCAAAGTGGGACGTCTCATATAGTGTTTTTTTGTGGCGTGATTTTTGTTTCCTGCTCTCAGTGCTCTTGTGGGATCCAAATCTGGGGATGGAAATTAACTATATGTATGTGTGTGGTTTTCCTCACATCCTTCACAGAGGAACCTGTCTTATGATGCTCTCTGCCTGTGGATGTCCTTTCTGCGTGTTCTGTCCAGCCTGTATGAAAGCACTGTTCATACATAGTGTGTTAAGGAATGGAATGAAAAGACTCCTAAACATTTACAAAACAAATTTCAAAGGAACTTTTGCATCTGCTGTTGCTACGCATTTGTTGCAAGGGTTGACTTCTCCACATCAAGGTCCAGGGGAATCTCTGTGCTATATGTGTGTGAACTGTATATCATGTCCCTGGAGGCCTGTGTTGTCCATTGAGGGTCTCTGTGAAATTTGCAGTCATCCATGCGAAGTTTTTTTTTTATGGTAGCATACCCCACTCAGGAGTATGTGACCCTACTTGGACTGTGGTTTGTAATCATCTTCTTTGATGTGTTTGGCCTCTGAAGTGTCCGGATTGGGAATCTAATTTGGAACTGCTCAGACATTTTATTAATCATGTTTCCTGGCAACAAGGGCGGGTATATGCAAATTGTGACCCCCACTAGTCATTAATTAAGAAAAAAAATGGCCCAATGACTTTCTGCTGTATTTTTGGCAAGCAATGTACTCTTGTTTGTAGATTGTACTATAAAGAGTAAATTACAGTTGGCCAAAGCTTTGATTTTATTAGGGATTATTTTGGCTGGATCATTACTATAATGCCATTGTTGTGTCAGGGAGCTTTGTCCTGCGGTAGTGAGTGAGATGGTCTGTTTTTTTAGAGGAACCAAATTTGGTTGCCTCTACAATGGCTCCTTTGCTGCCTTCTACCTTGTTGCACTGACTTTTGACTGGTGCTGGTGCTTGACCATGATACCTGATCAGAGGTAAGTGCTGCTGAGGGAGGTAAAGAGTGCCGTAATGATCTGGAATGCGGCTGTTGTTTGAGCTTCCTTTGGAGGCCTGAAAGGGTTGGATCGTTACAGGATTGTCTCAGGCCGCTGTTTGTCCGGTGCTCAGCTTACCTGCAGGTTCTCACAGTAGCTGCCTTGTAGGTCACTGAGTGAAAGAGACACAAGCGGCGCCGTGGCTCTGATGAAACAGAGGCATGATAAGGCAGGAGTAACTGCTCTGGGTACATGTGTACGTGATGGGCAGGGGGCAGGCAACGTGAATGGAGTCTGGTAGTAACGGCTGGGGAAAGGTCATTAACGTGCCTGTCGTCCCTGGGGCAGTCAGAGGGGAGGGGAGGGCTGGTGTCTCGTGTCTGGGAGAGCTTGCTCCATGTCTAAGGTTACGGCTTTGAAGGTTTGCTCCCAACAGGAAGACTGCAAAGAGGAGGCATTTTCTTGGAATTTCCTGTGATTAGATATAGGCACAGTTGTTATCTGCATGGAGTTCTTCCTTTCCTTCCCTCTCCTCTCCTCTTCTCTTTGTCTGTCTGTCTCTTTCTCTCCTTCCCCCTCTCACTTCCGCTCTCCACCTCCCTTCTTTTCCCCCTCCCCTCAGTTCCAGCTGTGGCTCATTGTAAGGATATTTTTTAGGAATTTAACCAATGATCCACATTATCTTTTAAGAGATACTATCTGTCTAATAAACTACATAATGAGGTAACTGGCAGAGTTGACTCAGCATTGTGTAGCCACTCTCACTGTTTTCCATGACCAGACTCTGATGGGGCTTTGGGAAGATGGCACTATAGGCCATGAGAACTGTATGGGTCCATGATTGGCTGGTGTGTCATGCTGGGTCATTTAGATGACCGTGCATAGACCAGTATCAGACTTGTGTAGACTGACTGGTCATTGGCGCATGTTGACTTAATTATTTTGTGGGCAGTGAGTCAAGACACGGCGAGACTCTTAAGTACCAGTTATTTCCTTGCTAAAGGGGGTTTGCCTCCCAAACCATTTGTGTCATTATTGTTTAGCACTCTGAGATAGTTGGTATCAGAAAAATTCAGTAACCAATATCCAAACTGTGCCTCAGATGAAAGTCTGACTGGCTCCTTGTTCACACTATGGAAACGGGTGGTAAATTGATTGCTGCTAGGAGCCAGAAACACAGAGAAGGCTTTGACAACTATAATAATCTAGCTACTTAATGTCACAATTGAAGATGAAGTGTATTCAATTTTTTTTTTCCAGAGTCTTCTGTTAGATACTGATGGGTAAGATTATGTTGGCAAGACTGGAAGTACGGTGCCGCTCTGTGTTGCCAATATATTACTTTTATAGGCTGCACAGAAAGAAGAATGAAGCAGCATCATATATATGGCAGACATTAAAACAATGATTTATGTTTTCTTTTTCTTTTAGTTGCGACTGGGGATGTGCTGTTCTTTACATTTTTAGAAAACAATTAAAAAGCACTCACAGTTTTGGAAAGGGACCATGGTGTCAGAGCACCGAGAGTGCTCTCAGAGCTGCAGAGACAGGAGCCTTTTATGAAAAGAGGCCCGTTCTGTGAGTTACAGCCCCCTTGTCCTGTTCCAGAGTGATAATAAGTTTAAAGTTTGGTTCAGGAAAATTGCCCAGGTCTGTCTGGTGAGGCCTCCTGTTTAAACCTCCAGGAGCTCTGCAGAGCATAATAAACACTATTGATGCTTTCACCCAGCTGTGACCAAAACCAGGGCTCTTACACCCACACTGCTCACAATAAAATAGCAGTAATGGTGCTAATAATAAAGTAATTAGTTAAATGATGTTGAATTGGCAAGCATATCCTCTCTGCATCCCAACAGAATTTCATAATTCATATCACCCCAAACACAGAGGCAGATGTTGGAAGGTTTCTACGTGTCTTCAGTGTACAATGGAAACACTTCACTGGTGAAGTGCCCCACAGAGCCCTGCCAGTCTCCCGAAAGAGCAAGGTGTAAACAGAAACAAACCTCGGGAAATGCCCTGGCTTAAGCGACAGCATCCAGGCCGCATTATTTGTTCTGACATTATAAAGCGGACTGATCGTCTCCTTCTCTACAGGGTGTCGAAATGCTGCTTGCGCTGTGGAGGGCTCTGCCAGGTTGTTATTTTAGTATTTCTCCATTAAAATAAAATTTGATGGGAGGACAATATACCGTTTTATATTCGAGGGTGGATAGCATGAAAAGGGCTATTATTTCTCATGCGGAGGCTTTTGCTGAATTTCATAGCATTCTCTGAATGGTCATCTTGTGAACATTTTACTGGATCACCACCGTTGAGCTAGCAGTGTTCAGTGTTACTTGTTACTGGAAAAGTGTTACTGGAAAAAAAACTGAGCCATGTGACATACTTCTGAATACTGATCGGTCATTTCCAGGAACAAGTTTCCCTCAGCAGGCGGCTCATTCTGTAGTAAAGGCTGAAGCAGTAGTAGAAAGCACATATTGTGACAGCAGGAAAAAAAAACACATTCTGTTGAACAAAAGCAAGTGTGCTCTCTTATCCGCTGGGCCACTACTGCTGTACACTTGGGCTCAACGTCTACGTAACCCAGAATTGCCTCTCTAAATATCCAGCTATATAAATGGATAACATGTAAACATTGTAACCCATTCAAGTCACTCTGGATAAGAGTGTCTGTTAAATGACAGTAATAATACTAATACTAATGATAATAATAATAATAATAATAATAATAATAAAAAGCACAGTATTTATTTCACAGTTCAGATCCTTATTCATTACTCTGTTCCTTTACTAGTTTTTGTGTGTACATTTCCCAATATATATCTCCCTCCAGATAGGTAAATATGAATGGAATGTTCCAGAGGACCTCAGCTGCAATCATTCAGTTAGCCCAATTTAGACAACAAATGGAAAAATTAAGAGCTCCCCTCCAGATACCCCACCACTCCATTATCCTTCTATTCATAGACATCCTCTCAGAAATTACATCCCATCCTGTACAGTCCTGGTACGTCTTTTCAGAATGAGCAGCCCCTAGACCACTGTTAGTTTCCATTGTGCTCTGCATGTGTGGTGTGAAGGCCAATGCCAAGCCCGAGTGTGCTGACCAAAGCCATGGAGACTGAAGTGTTTGGGCCTCCTCTGTGTGAAGGCTGCTGTGTTGTCTCAGGCAGATGTCTGTTGCCATGGCGGTGCTTTTCAGGTTTGTTCTTGTCGAGTTTGTGAGCTTTGATGCTGCCTCCTCTTTTTTGGAAGTTCTCAGCTGTCCCTCTCCATCCACCTCTAAATATTGTGTGTCTCCCAGATGATCAAATACAGGGACATGGTTAATGTGGTGGAGTGCCAGAAAAGAGCAGGTTTGGGGGTGTTGTTATTGCTGGGAGTCTCCATTTTGATGGTTTGTCTCTTAGCGGCAATGATGATGTGTGACACTGTGACACAGTGGCCATTATGTGTGCTTGTTTAGTCACAAACTAATACAATGTGTCCACTGTGGTTGTAGATGTAGTGGGAAGAGCAAAGGTTAATGTTCTGGTCCAGCTTTGACTTTGAGTCTCCTCGGAGTCGGAAACACAGAGACAACAAGTTTTAAATGTCCACCAACTCATCCACCCCTGCCTCAAGATTCCACAGCAAGAGAGGAGTTGCTTTATAAAATGCTCTTTATAGTATGTGCTCTTGGAAACTATCTGCTTCTGATTTCCTGTTAAACCATGTATGTCATCCATCAAAGACTCTGTTTGCATCTGATATCTACAGTGACTCTCTCATACATACAGAAGAATGTATAGGCTAACTGTAATTGGCTTCTACTGGATTAAGATTCTATGTATATGGCAATAATACTTTGCCTTGTGGTTTGTTTGGAAGTGTCCTGGGAGGATACAATGGCACCATCTTTGCTTATGGACAGACTGGTAGTGGGAAGACCTTCACCATCACAGGAGGAGCTGAGCGCTACAGTGACCGTGGCATCATCCCTCGCACTCTTTCCTACATTTACCAGCACTTTAGTCAGGTGAGTTTGTGCCTGTGCCAACACTTTATCCAGGTGAGCCTCCTACCTGTACTGGTATTTGTGCCAGGTGAGTCTCCTACCTGCATCAGCACTTGAGCCAGGTGAGCATCTTACCTGTACTAGCATCATCCCCTGCACACTGTCCTACCTGTACTGGCGCTTACATTAGGTTAATCTACTACCTGTACTCCATACCTTGTACTGTCACTTTAGCCAGAAATATGGGGAAAAAAGGTGGTCTGTAATATTCCTCATTAGTTTCTCATGAGCCCAGTCCTGTCATATAATGTTTTAAGAACCTCTAACTCCATATTTGGTTGTCTCCGTTTCCATGATTGGTCGTCTACACAACAGGACAGCAGTAAGATGTACTCTGCCCACATTTCCTACCTTGAGATCTACAACGAGGATGGCTACGATCTGCTAGATCCGCGTCATGAGGCGTCTCGACTGGAGGACCTACCGTAAGTCACCCTCCCTCTCTCCCTTCCCCTCATCCTTTCTGCGAGTGTCTATGTGGTATTGGGTGTATCTGGGGTCACAGTTCCTTTCAGTGCACAGTAGATCTATTTTCTATTCACATCAGTCCACACTTTTCACCATTCCTCATAAACATTCACTTCCTCTTTCTTGTCCAGAATGAAGAATTAGTAATTTAATCAGAGGAAACCATTTCAACAAAACAGCATTGATCCCAACTCTGCTCAGTTGTCTCTGTTATAAAAGTATAATTCTCTGTGGTTTAAGCCAGATTGTTTTCCAATGCATCTTAAATCAAGTCCCACTTCAGACTCTATGATTTTGTTCTTCCAAAGAAAATCCATTTGTTATTGATGCTTATTTATGCACAAATACCTGTGGGTTTTGAATCAGTGTCCTCGGGATCCCTGCTTGACTGACTGGCTGGTCCTCAGCCTCTGCACAGAGAAGCTGGAGGCCAGCTTCTAGTGTTAAACATCCCGCAGCTCTCCGAGGGAACCTCAGGAACACACATATTCGCATGCGCTCACACACGCGTGGAGCGGAGAGGAATAAAGCCCAGCACGAGCAACAGAAATAAATGAGTTGTTCATGATGTCTAAGTCAAGCTCAGGGGGAAAGGGAGTTTTCTTTCCTTGTGTGCACTGGCGGTAATTTATTCTGAGCTGGGTCTGGCTGCCGGCGTGCCTCCTCCTCTGGCTCCTTTCCTCTCCCTCTCCGTCTGTCTCTCTTGTCACTGTGTTCAGGCTGCTGTCTGAATGCGGTTCAGGCCTGGTGTGAGACGCTGACGGGATTGTCACTTTGGCGCCTCGTTCCTGCTGGGAGGACGACTCTGTTTTTATTGGTCCACACTCTGGTTCATTCTTTTCCTTTCGGTGAGGAGAGGGGTCTTGGCTGTGCCTTGTGTGGCTGGAAGAGCGTGTAGAAAAACTGAGTACATACCTGGAAGCAGGTGTTAGAGGAGAGAAGGCGAAGGGTACACAGAAGGTCTTTTGAGAATTATTGCACCAGCATTGCAGTGCTAATGATGCTACGTGCTTCGTCAGTGATGCAGCCGACAGACAGTTGCAGACGTTCCCAGGGTCATTCTCCACATCTAAATAACGGGGACGTTTGTGTCCTGAGAAGTAGTTCTGAGCCTTCTGAACTTAAATGTGATACCGTTAACAGGTAGATTGTTTTAGAGTTCTGGTGTTCTTTGACCATATGCCGCATACCACTAATGTGCAAACCTTGAAGTGCCCTGATTCTTAATTCAAAGCAAGTGTTTAACACTGAGAATGGAGAGTGGGAAATGCATTCATTGTAAGGTGACTTGCTCCTGAATACTTTTATTTTTGCCTCATTCATGTTTGTCTGGATGTATTCATTACAGAAGAGTCTCTCTTTGTCTTGGTATCCCTTCTTCTTTATCTCTTCTCTCTCTCTGTCTCTGGGCACCACTTAGCTCCCAATGCGGAAGTAATGACCCCTGTGTGTCCGAATGGTTATGTGCCTAGAGATCTGTGAAATAAAGCCCTCATTAAGTCTGTTGTGGGTCGGTCTTGACTGTTTCATTGTAAACCGGGCTTGTTTGTGTGGAGTGTGTGCGCAGCAATGCCGCGTCTGTGAGGTCACCGCTCTGGTGGGACTGGAGTGTTGACACAGCACCCCTCGCCTGAGGGCCTTGACACTGCAGTGTGTGGGCAGCGTGGTTGAGGAGTTCGCTGCTCTGTGCCCCCGCCGGGACTGGACCACACGGGCTAAATTAACAGCAGTTGAAACGTGACCTCCCCCCAGCTGGACTTTGCCTGTGTTTCGCCATGGCCACTGGAGTGGAGCGGAGTGATAAGAGAACAGAGTGGACTTCTGCCAGTTTTTGTGCTTATCCACATGACCTGTGCCGCTCCCTTTTTCTTACACTGGAGATGTTTAATAGCCAAGAAATTTCAGCAGCCTGTCTGTGATTATCTCAATCAGAATGCCTGACAGAGAATATATCATGTTGTGGCAGGAATAACAGGGCTTGTGTTTATGTTTGCATTGGGTTTATTATGGGCCATTTATGCGGAACAGCGTGTACCACCACTTACGGTGTTGTGACCATGTCTGTCTGAAAGTCTGTTTTCAGTGCAGTTTAGACTTTCAAATCTACAGTGGAGATGCCAGGAAGATTTAGAAGAACCACACTGTAAACTTATACGTGAATAGCTAAGTATATTTTCAAGGCGTCTTCAGGAGCCTCTAAAAAGCAGGAAGTGACCAATAAATTGGTGGCACTTATACACCAGGTTTTATGGTAGCTTGGCAGAATGTAAGGCTCACTTAAAAACGAGTGGGGTTTCTCTCCGTTCCTCGCTCCTCTCTCCCTCCACCTCCTTCTCTCCCTCTCCCTGGAGATTCGGGCTGAAGGCTTGCAGCCCCACAAATTACAGATTTCTGAAAATAGACAATGCCTGTTGTTGACCACGTGGGTCCGACTCCGCTTTCAAGGAGAAGCTGCCGCACCGAGAAACCGCTGGAGTCTGCAGGCCTCTTTCTGGATCTCCTGTTGAAAGGGGCTGGAGTATGCCTCTGTCTGTTGTGCGCTGTTTTTGTAAAGGGGCTTGCGGTCGGGTGGCCACATGATTTGTTCTACACACTGTGTGCCCATCCCCTCAGCTTGGATTTCCACAGTTTAGAATACAGGAGCCAGCTAGCTGCTGAAGACTCCTGCCTGGATAGAGAAATACTGTAAATACCGGCAGACAAATTTAAACCAGGCTTTGAAATGTATCTCTCTCCGAGATTATTTAAACTTTTTCACTGCAATTTCACTCCGGAGTCCTCAGACCAATGATAAAACATTGTAGTCCTTTAATTTAGGTCTGGTGGATAGTTTAGAGATGTTTTCCACCAATGCAGGCAGTTTACTTGTTTGTTTATGCTGGATGGATCAGGGAAGACACACAATAAACTGCAGCAGCGAGGGGAGAGGAGAGCTGCAAGTTCGAAATGCACACGGCCCAAGCGACATTTGTGTGACTGCTGTTTTACCGCTGTGATTCCTTCTTAATTTAGTCTGGCTGCAAACACTAACTATAGGGAATAAGGCCAATCTTTTCTTATTTACATGGTATCCCCTTCATGGTAGTTCAAGTAGAGGTCAGTGAACAGGAACAGAGCAGACAGGGGGCCAGCTCGACAATCACCTCTTACCAGCAGGGTTTACTGTCTTTGTGCAACTCTGTATTTCAGTACTGGTATTAAGGCTTGATTCTGCATGCAGTTTCAAACAGGTCTAAATGAATAGGTGTACCAACAGTAGATGCACAGGGTAAACACTTGTATAGTATTTTTGCTACTTGTATGATGAACTAACTTAGAATAGACATGCAGATTGCTTATTTTCGTGGTTGGTGGTGGAACCCTGCTGAGCCAAATGAGGTGAATGGACAGAACATTCCAAACTTTGGCAAGGAGTGGCTTATGTACAGGGGCCAGGCTGTAGGTTGGAACGTGTCTGTGTACAGTACACAAGCGTGTTAGGTGCCTTATCAGCTACTGTTGCTTAGTGCCAAGCTTCATAGTAAAATAATTAAAATCTCACCACATGTTTGTGATAGTTGGTATTCTTTACATATAATTTTTACAGATTTTTACAGAGCAAGTGAATGACGTTCTAGGGACCTGTAGGGCCATATAGAATTGTGTATATAATATTGTAAATTTGACTGTTAACATTTATAAAGTTAGCATCAGCTTATCACTAGTGCCCTGTCTGATGATGTAATTTATTGTCAATGTCCCTGAAAAGAGTTCAGTTTGACAACAATACATGTTCTAAGCACACAAATGTCCACAAATGTCCTCCAAGACACAGTCAGTTCCCTGACTACCATACTGTATCTTCACTAGCATTGTCTGTTGTCTCAGGCCTGACAGGTTTAGGAATGTTTTATTGCAGTGGCCACCAGGACACCAGCCCCCTGCATCTGTGCAAGTCATTGGTCTGTTATAGGTCTGTATATGTGGGAAGGAATTCATAGGCTGTTTATTTTAAAACTTAGCGTGTCCATTATCACATTATGACCCTTGGATGGATATAGCACGTGCGTGGAGAAGGCATGGCCGGCAGGCTAGCCGGAGTGGTTTGTCTTGCCTCTAGGAATGCGAGTAAGGAAAACGCGAACACGGTTGTTACTGTAGCAGATTATTTCGTCATTCTCTGAACATCTATTTGGTTTTTTGTTTAAATGCTGACTTGAGTGGGCTAAAAACACTCTTCTCTGGCTTTCATCCTCTTTTACCTCTGTTTCCTCAGACTTTTTCCATTGGTCTCTTGAGTCTTCTGATACACTGAGTCAGCAATCCTAAAAATATTTTTATCACAGCTTTTACTGAACTCTCTCTTGAAATTAGGTTTTAGGTTTTATTTTTTGTGAATAATGAGCCCTCTGTAAAATGGCTGTTTGCTGTAGGAAAGTGACCATCATGGAGGATGAAAATCAAAATATCCATCTGAAGAACCTGTCAATCCAGCAATCAGCCAATGAAGAGGAGGCGCTCAACTTGCTTTTCCTGGGAGACACCAATCGCATGATTGCTGAGGTAAGTGGCTGTGTGGGCGGGCCTAGCTGTGGCTTGAAGATGGAAAAAGTATACAAGCTTTTGGTGTAAGAAGTGGTTGTTTGCTTCTCTCTAATTTAACCATTTCCTGGAGTGTGTTGACATGATCTCGAGGCCATGTTTAGAGAAAGACACAGCCAGGACAAAGTGTTTGTATATAGTAGTTTTGTGTCTTTGAGCTTGTGGTTTTTGCGCTGTGCTGAGGCACTCACAGCCCACACACTGTACAGACCTCTGCGGTCTGCATCAGCTTCTCAGGGCTAGGTGATCTCATGAGCTTGCTCTTTTCTATGCTGTGTAATCAGTTGGATTTGTAACTAATTTAGACTTTTGAGTGTGAATGGTTGAATGTCCCTGATATTTCCTGGTCAGAGGGTGCTGGATATTCCTTGGTTGGGGCCATGTCTACCCTGTTCTGTTTGATCACACCTTTCCCTTGATTACTTTATTAGTTGGGCTCTCTTTGATTAGTAGAGCTCAAGTGTTTCTGCTGTCTGGAGCCTGGTGATTTGGAGAGACTTACAAGTTGTAGCAACGTGACATGGACAGTGTGAGCTGTCTGCTGTAGTGTTTTGTGCTATGTGCTATTTTGCCTTCACCTAGTGGTGCAAAGCATTATGGGTGGGTGTGAGGTGAACAGCAGGAGAGGTCAGTGTTTGTGGACACTGCGTGTACGCTCCTAATTGGTGGCTGTTGCTTAAGGGGACTGATGGATCATATTCAGCTTCTCTTCCCAACACAAGCTCCCTGCAGAACCTTCCTGCCCTGAGCTCCTCGGACTGTTGGGAGCAGATAAGCACATTTTTCCATCTCGTAAACAGATCAATGATAAACATGTGTCTGAAAGACGACACGTCCAGTTTAACGGGGAGCATGACCTCAAGCACTTGCGACGCTCTTTGCTGGAAGTGGGCTCTAGGATGCACATCCTTTGATCTCGTTTCTCCTGTGTCCTCCACCTCACGCCTCCCACGCGTGCCCCCACATGTTTTTCCTCCCCCCTGTGCTGAGCAGCTGTGGTTCTCCCTAACCTGCCTCCACAGCAGAGCTATTGTTGAGTCAGGGGCCATTGGCCACAGTTTCCCAGAGCTGATGCAGCTAGGTCTCTGGATGCGTGATGCGCTCGTCTTGTGTGGTCACCACGGTTGCCGAGGGTTGGCTTTTACATGTAAACATGTAGCCCAGTGAGGAGTGCATTTCCCCAGAAACAATACTGTTTGAGAGGAGAGTTGTGCTGTTTGAGGATGGCAGTGTAGCATGGTGGTAAGGAGCAAGACTCATAACCGAAAGGTTGTCAGTTTGATTCCCCGCTGGGGCACTGCTGCTATACCTTTGGGCAAGGTACTTAACCCAGAATTACCTCAGTAAATATCCAGCTGTATAAATGGATAACATATGTTAAAAAATTGTAACCTACGTAAGTGTCCCTGCATAAGAGTGTCTGCTAAATGCCAATAATGTAAATGTAAATGAATGATGGACAGCGGGAAACAGATGGTAAGAAACTATACTGAAGCATTCAAGAGCAATGAAATGACAGTCACTTAAGATTAAGAGACAGAGACGTAGAGAGAGACAGAGGGGCAGGCTTGTACTGTACCGAGCAAGCATTGCTGTTGTTTGTGTTAGCCTGTGTCCCCATGCCCCTCTCCAGGGTGTGTAGCTGCTGCAAGTGCATCAGTGTATCTGAGCATCGTCTTGCTGTTTGTGGATTACATCTAATCTGATATGTCTGTTTTTCTGCCTCCTTTTGATCTGTTCAGCTGTCTGTCTGCAAGGCCCATACCCCATCTTTTACGTATTAATTAATGCGCCCTCTCACTTGGTGAGTCACGGCAGAGCTCTGTGTACTCATCTGACTCTGGCCTGCATCAGGTCCTGCAGATATTTTTAGCTTCAGAAAATAAACCTCCTCGCTTTTGAAATTGCCATATGTTTACTGTTCATCAAACACACATGTTAGGCTTTGAAGTACAGTAGAGAGAGGAAGAACAGAGGCAAGAGAGTGTCTTTTTTTCTAATTGAATGAATGGAAAGTTTTCATCATTAATACACTGAACAATTCAAGAAGGTGACATAAATCTCATTTATCACTATTGTTCATAGCCAAATAGATTTATTTCCTAGATTTGAATTGGCATCAGTGGGGCTTTTAGATCAGACAGCTCTAATCCACTCTGAGTCATTGTGCAGGAATATGATAGCAGTGCAGTTAAATATTTTAAGGGCCAGACAGTTGCAAAATCTTTTGGCTAATGGGCTCTGGGGATCTAACCGCCCTGTTTGAATGCCGACTGTTTGACACGTTAGTGCCACTCTGGTAATGCAAACAGGCAAATTGATGGCCTTCTGCAGCAGGTCTGCATGAGGAGCTATATGATGTCACATCTTTAGATGCAGAATATCTGGTCACTTGTCTAATATGATAGATTATGTAGTGTCAAGGTCAAAGGTCAAATGATGGCATGAGTTAGCGCACGTACATTTACGAATAGGTCTTACAGTCCCACAGTTTATACTGGTCCACCAGATAACACTCTGCCAAGTGGCTGCTTTCTAGTGTTGGGAGAGTCGCAGCAGGAAATGACTGTGTGGGAATAAAGATTCAACAAAACTTAGAGTATCTGCAGTGACTCATATGCTTCTATGTTTCTGTACACTATGAGTAATCCATATACTTTTTGCATTTGTTACTCTGCCTTTTTGTGTTTGTGTGTGTACGTGCATGCATGTGTGTGTTTGTGTGTGTGCCTGCGTGCGTGTGTGTGCATGTGTGTGTGTGTTTGTGCACTTTGTTTCTGCATGTCGTTTTTCTGTATGTGTGCCAGTATGGCTGGGTCCGTGATTGTCTGTTTTCCTGAGCCCAGCTCTGTAATGTTTCTGTCCGGTAAAACTTTCTCAGACACCGATGAACCAGGCGTCCACGCGATCCCACTGCATCTTCACCATCCACGTGTGCAGCCGGGAGCCTGGTTCCTCCACGCTGCGCCGCTCCAAACTGCACCTGGTCGACCTGGCCGGGTCTGAACGCGTGGGGAAGACCGGTGTGGGCGGGCAGCTGCTGACAGAAGCCAAGTACATCAACCTGTCACTGCACTTCCTGGAGCAGGTAAAATGCAGTCATGTCATGTTGGTTTCAAGTGGTGGGTCCAGAGTCTTGGAGGTGAGGACATTGTATGAGTTGTGTATTTGTATGCTTGTCTTACCACCTCCTGCTCCCTTCCCAGGTGATTATCGCGCTGTCAGAGAAGAACCGCTCGCATATTCCGTACCGGAACTCCATGATGACCTCTGTCTTGAGGGACAGCCTTGGCGGGAACTGCATGACAACCATGATCGCCACCGTATCCGTGGACAAAAGGAATGTTGATGTAGGGAACATTGATGACCCCGCTGCTTGACCTGTCTTTCATACTGCAAATCACCTTGTAGAAGCATCTATGGCAGTTTTATAATAGCCGCTATCTTCAGAGGGTACTTCTGCTTAGCAAATTGTACAGAAATCCAACCTGTCAATGGGCAAAATGTGTATCAAAATATATGAGTCTGCAGTGCTGTGGAATGGTTTCATACACTGTTCATTTGTTTTTAAACCACTTGAGTTGTTTAAAAAAGCTTAAGTTACTGCTGCAGTGCCATTGTGTCCCGATGACTTAAATAAGTGCTTGTGAGCACTGTGAGAGTGGATGGCTCTTTGGCTTTCAGAAGGACAAACAAAAGCGCAGGGCACTTCAAAATGGCCAGAGTTTACCCTGAATCTCCCGGGCAGAGTTGAATGAGTTTGCCCAAAGTAACAAAAATGTGCAAATGAGTTTGAGGGGGTGATAGTAAATAACTCAGAAACAAAGGCCTGTTTATGGTAGGGTTATAACCATTCCGGCCATGAATGGCGTCTGATGGTCGGAGACCCAGGGTAGCTGGAGCTCAGGTGTTTCTCACCTGCAGGAATCCATCTCCACCTGCCGCTTCGCCCAGAGGGTGGCGCTCATCAGGAATGAAGCCCTGCTCAACGAGGAGCTGGATCCGGCTTTGGTAAGCAAGAGCCTGTTCATTAAACAGCAGAGAAACAGCTCTGACTTTCGAATACATTGGTCAAGTGATCGTACAATTCACAATGTACTACAGTGCAGTAATCTGAAATTGCATCATTGCTGTCTTTTCATTACATAATGACTATCCACTTTTCATAATGAGTAGAATAAAGGGCAGTGCATGTCTCTTTTACAGTGTTGGAGATATAGAGTGAAATCGGGCTGTCAGAAGTGTGATTTATTACCTGTATAAAACTGTCATTGCAAAAAGCTAAGTGACCAAATCACCCAGAAACTAAAAGACAGTCTGAAATCGGTCAGTCCAGACATTCTGGTGTATGCCTGAAGTGGCAGGATACCTTGGTGTGTTCACTGAGATGTGCCATGATTCTTTACTGTATCATGTAGATGAACCGTTCTGTCTGCTTGCAGCCTATTTACGCTCTTTCTGAAGTTCGTACACGCAGTACTATGGTTTTGTCATGGCACTTTTTTTAAAATTTCAGATCAGTTTCAGTGCGCATGTCTCTAATCCAGCAGGACATACAGACAGAGCACACACTTAATTAATTAGGTTGGACTGGAAAACACAGTCCCCAGGATGCCATACGATGGTGAACAGCTGGTTTCTGAGACACGTTGTACTCGTTTCACTTGGAAAGGAGAGGGAGAATGGGAGATGTTGAGGTAGGAGGACTCAGCCCAGAGGACCAGCGGAGGTGTCATGTCTTTTTGGGATGTAGAAGTGGGAATGAACCCTCCTGCTGTGTTCAGACACGGGACCTGACTGTCGGCCCAGCCCACGTTCCTGTCCTCAGCCCCTATGTCAGCTGTAGGCCCCAGGAGTGCTCGGATCTGGCCGGTGCTCCGTCATGCTGGTGGAAAGCTATGGCTCCACAGAGAACAGAGATAAACATGTGTTAATGGGGAAAAAATTCTTGTTTATTTGCATTTGTTAGTATCTAATTAATCATATACTCAAATGTGATTAGGGGGAAAAAATCACTAAAACAGAAAAGGTCTGTTTTCCAAAATGTTCAGTAAACAGACCTCGTATTGTCCTGGTTTGAGTTGAGATTTGAAATATTTATTTCCGTACTTGATGACTGAATTGGGACCTGGATATTATTGGGAGAGGGATTTCTTTAACGCTACGCAATCTGCTGTAGCATCACTGGTGTGCTATTGGAAATAGTTCATGTCAGTGTTAGAAGTAAACATTAGTGGAGATGAAGCAATCGTTGAATGGGCCACAATAGCGGTTTACTCCTGAGGTGATTGTGCACAGAATGAACAAAACAAACAAGAATAATCCCACACAATATGAGGAAGTGAGCAAAATTCTATTCTCGTTATACTCCATGACCTGATTTGATAGTGCCAGACGATTGATTCAATTAAAGCAATATTCAAAACAGAGAGATGGTTCATGTTCATTACTACATTTGATGTCAGATAAGATGGCAAATGTTGGACCTCAGACTCATCGAGGGACTATTACAATGTCACTCTGTCCTGCAGAAGTGAAAACGGTGGTGGAGGAGGAGGAGAACGAGTGAACAGGAGATTAGACAAGAGAAACATTTCAGCCTTTCCGTATGTCAGCTTCTCCTTCGCCTCCCCTGGTGTTCATCCGCCTCTCCTTTCCACTGCACCACCAGAGCTCCCTCGTCCGCCTAATTCGGAGGAACGCGCCGCACTTTCCCGCCAGTTTCACGAGCGAGAGGAGTTCTCATGGCTGTAATGCTCCCCTTGTAACAGTGTGATGGGTGGAACTTGGCTGCTGAGGCTCAGACCCCGGGGAGGTAGTTTTAAAAGAGTCTGCGGTTGCCTGTTAATTGAATGGGTGTCTGGCTGGGAAAATGGGGAACAGCTTCCGCTGAGGGGCCGAGTGAGGCCTGCACATCTCTCAGGCCCGGGATCACGCTCATTTACCAGAACGCTGCGGGAGACGCAGCAATGGTACATTTGCTCCGCAGATTGAGAGAATGATGTCATGTTGGTTTGGACCGACCCCGTGGTCTTTTCGCTGACCCTATCTTAAGTAGATGTGCTGTACTTTGCACATCTGTTTTCTGTCAAGTGGAGATCAGCGTTCCTCACTTTAGGCCAAACCTGCTCATCCAGTGGAGCGGAAATGTGTATTTGAACCCCCTCTTTTAAATGGTAGACATTCCTCTGGAACATCTAGCCACGTGCTCATTCCTTGGGTCTTTTGACACTTCCTCACACTGTCATGTTTGTGGGTTTCTTTTGGTTTAAAGCAATCAAAGCTGATTGGGTACAGGATTAGAATGGTCCCTGGTGCACTCTTGGGTTATGTCCTGTGTTACTGGATAAGAGACGGCTGCTCTGGTTGGTGACTTTGGTGTCCTGGCCATTACCTGGAGCCGCTTATAGGACCCCTCTGCGAACTGAGTGATTTAAGTCTGTGCCGCCCCCCCCCCCCCCCCCCCCCCCCCCACCTCCTCCGCATTCAGGATCAGCCCCCCTCCTCATGTCTCCCCAGTCCCCTTCAAAGGCCCTGCCAGAGGTCAGCCGACCCGTGAGCCTCAGGAATTTCCCGCGCTGACCAGACGCCTGATTAGCGCATACCTGCGACTCAAACAGTCTCCTGTCAGAGACCGCCGGGGGAAATGTTTTGGAACCGGGTGTTAAAATTCCTGTGGCCTCGCTTGGCCGGGGAAATGAAGCGAGGCCACGCAGGGTGCGATGGTGTGCCTGTTTTGTGGTAGGTGCTTTCGTGGAGACTCAACGCGGCGAAACTGTATAGCTGTCTGAGAAGGCCAGGAAAACTCCGAGGCTCCCTTCCAGTGGGATAGAGGGATGCGGCCAGGGCATGGCAGCACGGCTCTCCATCTTGGCTTGTTTCAATCGGAGCGTCTGGCAGTTGCGCCAACTACTAGGTGGCGAAAACACATTGGGGCTTCTTTGTTTTGTCTTGGTCCATCCTCTTGAGCTTCCCCCCAGCCTTCGTGCTCATCACCTCCCCTCCAGATTTAGTGGAAACACTGAAATCAGAAACAGAAGCCGTCTGTGGCACGCGAGCCCGTCCTCCGCTGGTTCCTAATGCGCAGTCCCCGGGACGGGCGTCACCGGAGCCCGAAGGCAGAGAGGGGGGACAGGGCTGTTGTGTCTTAACCCGCCTGGGAGACGCCTTGTCCTTCCTGTGGGGGGCAGTGTGCCAGGGTTCCTGTTCCTAGAGCCAGGGGTAGGGCGAGGACACGCTGATGTCATCGGTCACATGTGGCACTCATCTCTGTCTAATTCCCCAGCGCTGGCGGGTGCGGGCCCCAGTCCCAGGCCCAGTGGGCTCCTGCCAGGCCTGGTTCCCACTGGCCTTATTATGGGATCTGCGCAGACAGCACTGGGCTGTCTCTATCTGTCTCCCACAATGTGGTTTGTCTGTCCGAAAAGCAAGGGATGTGACATCTGAATAATGGCGGATAGGGTGCTAATATTCACCTTAATAACAGGACAGAAGAGGCTCCTAAACACATGACACCAGTGTGAGGGGCACGTGTCTCCCTTTAAGACACAAACCACTGTAGCACAATGGCCAACAAAATCAGAGCATCAGCTCCTCAGTAAAACTCTGAGGCAGGCAGTGTACCCAGAGTGACCTTGCATTGATGCCTTTGCCTAGGCTTATTACAGCTAAGCGGGGGCTGAGGTTTTAGCCACTTTCCTGTTCTGTTCTAACTATATTAGGTGACTAAATATTCACACATCACATCCAGTAGTAAAAGGGAAACAGCAGAGATGTCTTTTTGCGTGTTATTAGTGATTTAATATTTGACTAGTTCATTTGGACACCTTTAAAGACATAGATGTTATGATAAAAAGGCAATGCTAATGGAAATTGCTAATGCAATTATAAATTGAATATGCTAATGCTAATTGTTAATATGGCTGTACAGGAAGGCTGTCGCATTATATTACTGAGCATATACTGTAATGGAGTAAAAGCAGCTCCAGTTCGTTGGGAATTTGATGCAGTTTGGTGCACATCTATTGTGCTGTTCTGACATTTGCCCTACAGCCATAAGGTCACTCTGTCAGTCACTGTGTGACTTACGGTACATGACTTTGGTGTTTAGCAGCTGTGTCTTAGGCCTTTGGAATGTTGTCATGTAGTTGTGTACCCACAGAAATTTAAGTATTTTATTCACTCTTTTCTGAGAGGGTGCTGAAGGGTGTCAGGATACCCCTTGGAGTCAACAGGTCAACAGTTAATTTAGATTCAGGGCTGGGTTATCTACAGCAACCTGAGCAGCGATTAGCCAGTGATGGCGGGGGAAAAAAAAGCACAAAGTGCCAAGTTCAAGCTGTGGCTTGGCTGAATGTCAGCTACTATTAAAAGGATTGATTTACATCAAAGTGGGAAGAGGGACTCACCCATTCACCTTTG
The DNA here is from genome assembly GCF_013368585.1 of Megalops cyprinoides. Classification (NCBI taxonomy): domain Eukaryota; kingdom Metazoa; phylum Chordata; class Actinopteri; order Elopiformes; family Megalopidae; genus Megalops; species Megalops cyprinoides. The sequence goes on along the minus strand of NC_050594.1, from coordinate 17,501,054 downwards.
AGCCCAAGTGCTCCAGACAAACGGAGACCTTGAGCTCCTAAAGATTTGGCTTAATCCCTCTTGCATTACTCTGGACACACAGCACCAAAGCAGGGAACTGAGGGAAACGGCATCCTGGCACCCAGTCGCAAAGCACACACCTGCCACTGATAGTGCCATTCAGAACGTGTGAGAAAGCTCTTGGCTGTAGCCCCAGAAGGAGCCTGCTGACATGCCAAGCTGAACACTGCGCTTACACTGTTCTGTGATGTGCTGCACGGTGCAGGTCAAAGTTAGTGTTTCAATGTGGGCTCCAGTGCTAAGGTGCCAGTGATTATTAAGCACCGTTTACTGGTTTCCAGTCATTTCTCCATGATCTTGGCTCTCTGTTTCAATATGAGGAGATATATTAACTGGAACACGAGTCTGATTAGGGTTTTTTTTTTTTTTTTTTTAAGGATTTTACTCAGTGATGTTTTTTAGCACTTTGAATGGGTGGTAGCCCAGCCCTGTTCCCTGCCAGGAATTGTAGCCCACCACAGAAACCTTAATGGCTGTAGAAAATAATTACAGCCCTTTTTCACCAGCAACTGCTGATGAAAGCATTTCCTAGGAGTATCCAACATCTGGGTGGAGGGATGTCTTGGGATGGTGAGAAGTTTGGACTTTTTTATTTACAGTAACGAAATGCCGCCGCTGCTACCAGTGGGCCTGGCCGCCGCTGCCAGAGCATAACCGAACACGTGCTGACTGGAGATGGAACTTTTCGCTTCTCGGTTGGTGAAAAAGCTGTTTTATTTTAGTGTGGTATCAAAACTTCCTGTAATTTCGAGCTCGAGCATCCAATTGTCTGGAGCTAGTTAGACTTTACTGAAGTACGCCTTGCCGCAAGCTTAGTTTTAGGACGGCTCTGTCATAGGCAGATAATAACTTCAGTCAGAGGCTGGCTAAAGCCAACCGAAATGCCTTTTTTTGACAGAGGCTGGATAAAGTAGTTTTCATTTAAAGAGTAGTCCTGTAGGCTTTATTTGGAGTTTCTATGTCCTTAACCATAGCCTCTGTACAGTGCCTCACAATTTTTTTACTGGACAAAATCTTAGACATTATTTGTCCATTATGGGTTTTGGACATATAATCCATGGGTTCTAAAATCTGGTCTGGACCTACAGTATACATACTGTATGCACTTTTGTAAGTCACTTTGGATAAAAGCGTCTGCTAAATAAATAAATGTAAATGTAAATGTATACCTCCCTAAATTGTTTTGTATGACAGATAGAAAGTATAGACTGTGTATAAGCAAATAACTGCGTTATATAAGTAGACCCCTCCAAAGACAAGGCTGTTAAAGAATCACTATGCGGAGCTGACCCAGTGGTGCTGAAGGCTCAGACCACATCGAGAGCCACTCCCCACAGGCTGTCACTGCCGTGCTTAGCAGTGTGTCTACACTGCTTTGGTAGTTGGTGGTTGCTCCCGGAGACCACCGGGAAATTTGGCTTGTCACCATCGTTCTGCGCTGAAGGAGAAGCCGGAGCGAGGCAGGGTGACAGCCCAGCTGGGGTAAATGACCTAGGGAGCAGCTGAGCGAATGAGCAGAGCGCCCCGCTGTGCCGTCGACCAATGGGGAGTCGGAGCACGGAGCCGCTGCGCTTGGAGTAAGCAGGCTCCTCTCTCGTGGTTAAAGTCCATGCTGCTTCCTGAAAATCTATTTTTAAGAGCCATCATAAATCTGAGGTAATCTGGGTGAAGAGATGGTGTGCTGAGGCAATATGCAGAGGAGAGAAAGAGAGAGAGAGAAAGAGAAGGAATGAGGGAGAAAGAGGATGTGAGGATGCCAGGAAGCACGCAGGGAAGAAGGTGAACACAGAATAAGGGATGACGATGAACTGCACACATCCATATCAGTGTAAATTGAAGTTGTAACAAGAAATTGATAGTAGATAAATTCACTTTCACTCCGTTTCTGAAATTTGTTTCACAAGATGTGAAAGTGGGATGCTATTGGCGCAGGTGGATGTGTGCTAAAATATTCCATTTTATTCTATCAAATATTCCATCCTAGACAACGAAGGAGGCACACTTGCTTTAAACAGTTTTATAGAGGTCGCTAAAGCTGGCTGGCTGCAGAGTGTTCGTAGATGTTTCTGTTGTCCGGGTGATTGTGTACGTTGTGTGTGTGAGTGTGTTTGTGTGTGTGTGTGTGTGGTTGTCTGTGTGTCGGTGTGTGTGTGTGTCTGTCTGTATCTGTACATTATAGCTGACTAGCCATGTGTGTTTCTTTCAGTTGATAATTCGCCTGAAGCGTGAGATTCAGTCCCTGAAAGAGGAGCTTGCCATGGTGACAGGGGAGCAGAGGGAGGACCAGCTGACTGAAGAGGAGATCCACAAGTAGAATACCTTTGCTTCATCACTTAAAGAAGTTTCACTGTGTCTTTAACTGTAGTACACTGCCTGTATTTCCTACTGATACTCCATGAGTACAGACCCATAATTCACCCTTTTATTAATGTATCATCTCTATAACACCTCTATTTCAGTCTGTTAGTGATACTCCACAATTACAGTCCCATAATTCACCCTATTGCTAATGCTTCACCTAACACCTGTGTTTCAGCCTTTTACCTGCGTGCCCTCCTTGTAGTACTTACATTTTTACCCTTTCACTCATCATCCACCAGTGTAACACCTGTATCTCAGCAATTTCCACACCTTATACTCCTTATACCATCTCTGTCTATAGCCAATACAATCAGATCTGGTTTATAACCATAAGACTTGAGTAATTAACAAATAAAAAAATTCAGATTTAGAATTTCCTGCTCTTAGTAGAACAATATCAAAATATTATTATGATAATATTTTTCAAGGTCTTTCATTGGACAAGAAAAAAAAAGTAAAAAAAAAAAAGCTGCAGTTGAGAAAGTTCCGGAAGCTGGAAGCCCTGCAGAATGGGTTTTTGGCATGAGGACTTGGGCTCTGTGTCTATAATGATCTCAGCAGCAGCCTCAGAAAGGCAGTCATTTCAGGACAAGCTCGGCTGACAGTCAGGACTTAAATACCGCTGAGCTGGCCCTGTTGTCATTCTAGGATGTTTGCTGCCTACGCCACACAGTCCTTGCTTTCCAAAAGGCACAGAGTCCTGGAACACTTGACCAGTTTGACTTATGCTAGCATCTGTCCAATCGGTCTCGGGTGTCCACGTTGGGTCGTTGATGGACCTAACTGTAGAGTGGACCTGTAAAAGTCACATGGACTGAATGGAAGACACCACAGACAGATTGATTTAGTCCTAAGATGTCCCCCAAAGGAGCATCAGTCATTCATTCTGGTCTTCATTTAAGAAGAGTTTAACACAGTGTAAGAGTGCTTCCTAACGTTTTAGGGATTCCAGTTTTGTAGACTCCTCACTCTACAGCTGGAAGTATCAAAGGTGTGGTAAAGGAAAGTCGCAGAGAATGCATGGAATTATGGGCCACAGCAAAAATGCACCACAAAACAGAACTATAACTTTTCTGTGCTGTCTGTACCTTTTGCTGTTTAAATTGAATTTTTTTTTATTATTACCACAAGTCCAGCAGTTATTACATAAAATTATTTAACAAATGTGCATTATGTACTTTAGTTGAAAGGTATTGTTGATAATCCAGTTCTGCTAAGAATGGCTGTCTTACTTTGTGAATATGAAACAAAGTAGGCCTACTCTATACACCAGACCAGATGGAATGTATTGTTTTTCAGTGTCAAAGCACAATATGTCCTGGCTTATTCTGCTTCATGGCTGTAATGTAAGACACATCTTCCAAAATACATCAAAGTATTAGTGCAAAGTGAAAGCTGGTGGTTTCACAGTAGTCTTTCCCAGTGTGAAGTGGGGTGGGCTCACAGTGTCCTCATGGGCTCAAGTAGGCCCCTGGGCCTTTTTTTTTGACCTGCAGTTTAGAGAGGGGAAGGGCTTTCAGTGATTCATCATGAAGAAACAGAAGGTTCAGTACGTGATATCACTGTAGCAGGATGGAGATGATGTAAAATAGAAAATGGAGGAAAGGAGCTCTACATTTTAGTCCTTATCATCAAGCCTGGCTCACAGTCTCATAACACCATTATCTTGACGATAGACTGGCAGTCATGTGACATCTTACATGTCCACTATGCTTTGTACTGGTGAGCAGTGCTTTTATTTTCCGCCACACCTATTAATCTATAGGGTGTAACTGACAGGATGCAAGCATAATGTCGCTTCTACACAACCCGAGGAAAGGCAGCGGTGTCCGCCCTTGTTGTGGCTGCGTAGAGGTGCACTGCTGTCAGTCAGGGCCCGAGGGTTACTTCGAGGCAGCGCTCCCTGCGCTGGCAGTTGCAGGCTTGGTCCCATGTCTTGATTCCTCATCACGGCCCTCCCACTCTACGCTTGGGTGCCAGGGAGGGGGGCGGGCTCATTAACGCTGGCTCATCCCTCCGTCGTCCTGATGGATTTACCTCTCGGGCTCCTGATTCCACTTTTATTGTTTCCCCGCTGCCCAGTTTATCTCCTCCCCGCGTCCCTGCAGCCCTTAAAGTTCAGCCCGCGGGGACATTAATACGTCCACTGTGATCACAGGGCCCGAAGCCAAGCTGCTTATTTTCCTGTTTATTTACTTGTTTATGCATTGATTGTACCCAAGCGCAAAACGATAGCCAGAAGGCGTTTTCCCCCATAATCCACCAGTGCTCATTTCCTGTCACAGCGTTCGTGCTTCACCTTTTTCTTTTTAAAATGTGCTCTTAGAAACATCTGGATTTGAAAATAGCAAATCTCAACAACAGGAGAGAGATCAGTTGTTTTCAAATGGGCACAGTTAAATGGTTCACAGATTCTGTTGATAAGGATGATGGTTGATGGATGGGAGGGGTTTCAGAGCCCTGGAAGAGAGCACAGAGATCGTTCTTTCTGTGAAGTCTGCATATGTCCATACAATGACATTTTAGTAGAAAACAGAAGCTTTTCCTGTGGTGGCTGCACTGCCTCAGTGTTGCATTCACCTCCCATCAGTTTCTGTGGCTGTCAGAAGTTGAAAGAATAGAGATCAGAATATTATTGTGTGACGCTTGATCAACAGACAAGCTCTGCTTCTTCATGTCTTAAACAGTGAACCCGTGGCACTCCTTAAGTAAATAGTTTTTCTTTGGCTTGACTTAAGTTGAAACATCACTCCAGTGTGGCTCAGATATAACCCTTAATTACTTGAATATGCCAGTAATAACAGCAAGAAAATGACTTTAAAATTTATGGAGACGTCTGTGATGTTCTCACTGTGCACATGTGTGTGTACGTTTGTGTGTGTGTGTGTGTGTGTATGTGGGGATGTGAGTGTTTGTGTCTGTGTACATATACTGTTTGTATGTATGTGTATCTAAGTGAGCATGTGTGTATGTGTGTGTGTGCGTGTGTTGTGGTCTGTGTCCGTGTGTGTTTGTGTATATGTCCTGTGTGCATGTGTGTGTATGACTGAGTGAATCAGTGTGTGTTTGTGTGTCCATTTGTGTTTGTGCATATGATCTGTTTGTGCATGTCTGTGTGTGTGTGTGTGTGTGTGAGTGAGTGTGTACATGTGTCTGTGTGTGTTTATGTATATATACTGTGGGAGTTTTAGAGTGTGTCTCTGTGTTGCCCTAGCTTAGAGGAGCAAGTGCAGAAGTTTGTGGAAGACCCTGATCCCGAAGTCACTCTGGACCTGGGACCTGACATGCGAAAGATCCACCACTCCTTCTCCCTGCTCAAGGTAAATCCCTCCTTCCTCTGTTTTTTTCTGTTCATTTCTTTAATATGTTCTCTACTCTGTTCCCCTCCATTGTCACTTTTCCATCTAGTCCTCCCTCCTCGCCCCTAACCCTCACTGTTATCTTGGCGTCAGTCCTGTCATATTGCTGTCAGCAGAACAAAGGCATCTCTCATTGTGTGGTTTTAGCTGAATATACTGATAAATTCTTTAGATTTGAAAAAAAAATCATGAAACATAAACAATGAATGAAATTATTATGGTTTTGATTTGAATAGATTCTTTTGTTTGACAAGGTTTAGTTTTCCTTCAGGCAAGGCTGAGTTATCCAGCCTGACCACTCACACCAGGTTAAGAACTGGACTGACTGGCTTTCAAGAGCAGAGAGTGCCCCCTATCGACCACCATGAGGAACTGTGATTCCTTCATCTAATGAAGACAGTTGTAATTGCTGGGTCTGACTGAATGAAGCCATTGAGTCTGTGATGGTACTTTAACTAAAACTCAATGAGAGAGGAATCCTTAGTTACTCATTTGAGGTTTTCAGGCCGTTAGAAAATGATCAGGTGACAGTCCAACTCCAGCCATGTACGTCATTGTCATTTCCTGGTGTCAGGAGGACTTTGAAGCTGGACATTCTGATGAGTTTCTCCTGTGTTTATGGTTAACTGATGAGACGGACAAGATTATTAGTTTATAATTCTTTCAGTTTACAGACCAGATGGTCTAAGTGGGGATCTCCTGTAGTTTAAATAGTGCTTGAGATTTAGAGCCCAGATGGTTTAAAAAAATGTGTAAAGAGTACAAAAGCAGACTGATCATGTGATCCTGTCCTCAGTCAGCATGGCGTTTGTTTGAGGACTCTGAGTCCTTTTGGCTTCAGCATTTGAGGCTTGAAGTTGGCTGTTTGTCATGCGTGGTGTGCTTCGTTCCTTAGCTCGGAGCCCTGAGTGGGGGTCTTGTGTAATTGCAATGCCATGCCCGGCAAAGGTGTGGGTGGGGTGGGTGTTCGGGCGGAGCCCTGTTACAGGGGCGCTTGTTTATCTCTCTCTGTTTGTTGTAGTCCCGAGGGCCCTCCAGCCGTGAGTTTACATTCCTCTCCATCGCTCTGGCCACACTACACGGGTTTTATTCCCTCCATATCCTCCCGCTCCGTCTTGCTGCAGTCATGCAAATCTTTCCATTCATCCTCTGGCTCCACTTCCCCAGTATTTGGGTCCGCTGCCTAGCATTCAGCGAAGGTATGATCTCCCAGCATCCACGTGCTCCATGCATTTCTCCGGCCCTCACCACACCAACATTCTTGGGGTGGCTTCACCTCCTGTACAAGTACTGGCGCGTGGGGCTCCCTCATAACCTGCGGTCTGTGCCAGAGCTGTTATAATGCAACAGAGGCCCTGCATTTTCTCTTTATCTTCTCATATAGCAATTAAATGTATGTGCATGTGGGAGCAAGCGCAGAGCACCCTTCCAGGGTAAAATTAGAGCTCCGGGAGCAGATTTAGAAGTATGTGTTTTCATGGTTAACCATATGCATGTAATGTGTTGCACATAACTTTTTTGAAAAAGTATTGCATGTGCCAAGAACAGCTTACCTTAGTGTTTGCCATGTCCATCATAATACGTTGCTGTCACGTTAAAATATAGATGTGGCCAAAAATAAGGCTTCGTGGCCTTCACCATCTGGACTCTGTTTAAGGAACTGTAGAACAGGGCCCCTAAGATAGAATGGTCGTGATGGTAGAAACAAATCACCAAGAACAGCATGCAGTAGCAAACAGGTTTGCATTCACTGGCTTTACCAGCCCAGCAGGAGAAGTTGGAAGAGCTCACGCAGTAAAATAATCCCACACTGCCCCGCCACCCCAGACACACAGTGTCAGTTCCACTTCTGTCCACAGTGGATTTGGCAGTGGTGTGTGTGTCCTGTGAGCAAAATGCAGCCAAGCTCTGAGTCCTTCACAAGGGCTGTCTTGTTGACCAACATTTAACAGTATTGGTGTTGATTTTCATATTTGAACAGTTTATTTATATAGTCCAGTAAACAATATTCTCTGCAATCCCCTCACTTTGAACCTGTGTGTTCTGTCATCTTAGTTTTTTGGCCTCTACACTAATGCTTTTTTGTTTCCCATAACCCCTCAGTTAACTGACTAAAGTGGATGAGGCTAGAATGCTGTGGGACTATGGGACTAATCTTGATGCTGGCCATGTCTTCAAATAAGAATCTTGTGCCCAGTGTTATCTGAGATAAAGACATTTTGGTTGATGTTTTGAATTAGAATATTGCTGGAATGCCTCATCAGATGATTAGCTCCTTCTAATCCTTGGGATTAGCTCCCTCAATTTGGGTGACAGCATTGCCTTCATCATCAGGAAAACAGAGAAACGCAGGTCCCCCTTGCATGAGCTGAAGACATTTAAAGTGAATAAAAATGTGATGATTCAGTTCTCTCGTTGAGTGCATCCTCATAAACTGCTCCACTGGCCATGTAAGGAACAGCCTGGAGAAAATGCTTAAAAACTGCTATTAACATAATCGCCTGCAAATTGCCAACAGTCTCAGAACTCTGCTGTTTGTTAGCTGCATTACTGGTGTGTGGAGACAGATAATTGCTGGCCAGATGCACCCGTTAATGTACCTCTTTGGGCCTCTCCCCTCCCGGAAGCCATACAGGTCAATCAAGGCCAGGACAGTTTTTAGAACACTGCAGGTTTTTTTAGGATGCTGTCCAGAAACCTTCAGATCAGTGAGCGGCTTTACTATGCTACTGTGGTTGTTTATTCATACAGCTTCTTGCCCAGTGTGGCAGAATGTCAGACGTAATTTATGTCTGTCTTATGCACACATCAGAATCTGCACGTAGACAAATACTGTATTATTACATTGCACAACCCATGTACATTTGCAGTACATTTATATTTACACCCATGTACACATGTTAGGGCTGTTTACTATGTGTATATGCATGTATATTTATTTACACAAATGTGCCTTCCTGTTAATGTCTATTTATTCATTTTCTTCAGTGATGGGGGAGTATTATAGAGTACACAGTAGTGGAGTGAAGTGGAAGGATTTTACATTTAGGCCCCAACTTTCTCCCCCTGCAGGGGATGGTGCGGGACAAGCTTTCCGGTGGGGGTGGGGACGGTGAGCCGCCTACACCCTCTGACATCCCCAGCAAGCCGGGCAGCCCCCAGCCAGAGGAGGTGAAGAAGCTGAGAGATATTCTGCAGCAGCGGGACAATGAGATCAGTATCCTTCACACAGCACACATTTTTTATTCTAATTTTTTTTTCATGTGATTCCTCTAATTTGTTTTGAAATCTATTTATTATAAGTTACTATTATGTTGAGATGCTTCCTCTCTCAGAGGCTGTGTCTTACTTCCAGCAGATCTAGCAGTCCCTTACCTAGTGAACTGCCCAACAAGTGTACATGCAAGTTTAACAGCATGCAACACTACATACAACAGACTCTGTCTAACCACAACACACTTTGTTCTTAAACTTGAGTATAGAATTAATGTCACATTTGAAGTATAATGTGTGGTAGTCATTGAAATTACTGAAAAAAATCCAAAAAACATAACATTTGTGTACGTTATTTACTCAAAGTTAAGGACAAAGCAGATACAGCTTTGATGTTTTCTTACCTATGGAGGAATAGAGTAAGTAGGAGTCATCAGGGTGCATTGTGTTAGTGCAAAAGCGCACAAGATCTTATGCGTATAAGTGACGGTTTACACTAAGAAACACTGAGCAAGATTCTGCTGCCTATGCCTTCTACATCTGGCAGAAGAGCCCAAGCCAGAGACTGTGTTCTTAGAAAAAGGGGGTGAACTGGGGAAAGTGAAGACAGGAATGTTTGCGTATGGCTTTTTTTACTGGGAGGTCTGGCTTGATGAACACTGTCAATTCTGTGATTGAAGCTGAGATATGCACAGGACTGGGTCCAGACTCATGGCATTAAGCATTAGGCTAAATCATCCCCAAATCCTCACGTTTATTGCTTTTCATTTTACAAGTGGTTCCATTTTTTTCCCTAATTTGTGTTATGGTTTTCTGAGGGAATGGACTATGCACACAGTTTGACATGTCTGCTTTGCTATTACTTGATTATTCATGCCCATTGATTTATTGCCAAAATACACCGGAATCATCTCTTTGACATTTCACGCAAGAAAATGTGGAATAACAGAAGGTAATTTCAGAAAAAAAAAAAATAAATAACAAAAAATCCCACACAGCTGTAATACAGTTCCAGACCTGCGTCTTCAAAATAATATATACAGAGCAAGCATGGCACTTTTTAAAAATCCTATCAAGAGAAGTTATTTTAGTTCATTACTTTCTTTCTTCATTGATTTTAAACAAGGCATTGTGATGAAAGAGGACCACATTGCCAATTAAAATTTACAGAGGATAGTTTGTGAGTGAATGAATCCCATAGATAGTGTTTGGTTGGATTGTTTTGGTTGGCTTGGTTGCACCATGACCATTTGGCTTTGTGTGTGTATGTGTGTGTGTGTGTGTGTGTGTGTTTTCGGGCTGCAGATACGCAATAGAATTTTAGGAGGAAAAGGAACCAAGGAACTAGAGAACTAATTAGCTAAAGTAATTGGCACAATTCTTTTCAAGAGAAATCAAGCATTTGGTCATTGACCTTGTGTGTACTCAAGTACATATAAGAAAATAGTTTCCTTTCGTCTTCACTCTTTCGGTTTCCTCCTACAATGCCTTTTGCTGGTAGGTGTATTAGTCCATTTCCAGCTCCAAAATGTGTGTGAATTGATAATGATAAGGTACAGCCCTGATCATTGTTTTTCAGTGAATAGGCCTTTAAATTTGCAGAGCTCTTTAGAGCACCAGAAGGTTGTTCTCACTTGAGCTCTGGCCTCTTGCCGAGTCATGCTTTGGGTTGAGTGCCTGTGTGGGGAATTTCCACCAGACCGCTTGGGAAGAGAACCAAACCCAGATTGTGAGAGGGACAGGTGGGATACAGGGACAGATTATCACACAGCACATAGCTTCCAAGCTCAGGGGAAGAACTTCAGTGCAGTTGGGAGAACTTCAACACATTTCTCACATTTCTGGTCGTCCTGTGGATGGACTGCCCAGGAATTCATAGCTTATGCCCTCATAGGTGTCTGGTAGCACGTTGCAAAGTGGGGAAATATAGAGGTCAAACCAGGTGGAAGTGGGTGCCCTCGAATGGTGTTTTCATTTGTTTATCTGCCAAACACATTCTGATTTCATTTTTTTCCATGGCTAGTTCACCGTGATGACACAGCAGGACACAGCATTGGGGTCTGACAGAATTTCCTTTTTTTCTCTTCTACCAGCATGTGACAGACGTGTGGAGGGGAGTGCTGAGGCGTGCTTACTTCACTGGACCCCTCTCCTCTTGGTTGGTGGTCCATCTGTAAAACTGAGGGCGCTAACATAGCACCAGTGCCGCCCACTCAACCTTATTGAGGTGACGTTTTCAGCAGCACCTCCCCGTTTCCTCTGCTGTCACTCACAGTGACAGCCATCAATGCAGCCTTGTTAACTGTGCAATACAGGATATGTCATGTGATGCAGCCCTGCCGCTATTTATTATTCCTACAGCTTTTTATTACGACCCCCCCCTTGCCAGTCTTTTCATGAGGAGTCGTTTCTACTGCCACCAGGCTGATATTCAAAGATTACTGCAGTAATGAGAGATTGTGGCTTCTATAGAAGCTGGTGCTGTAAACTCGGCCTGCCCTACCTCAGCACAGTGCGGGAGAAGTTTCTGCAGGCATGCTGCACACCTGGAACCTGTTACAGTCTGTCTTCCTCAGACAGCAAGGAAAGAACAGAAGAAAAAGTTACAGAAATAAGGTGATAGGCATAGAGAGTGAAGAATTCAGAAAGACAAAACAACAAGAGGGAGAGGGAGGAAGAAAGAGAAAGAAATGAAATGGTCAGGCTGCAGTTGTTTAAGTTGCAGACAAGCACATGTGCAGAAGAATGCCAGTAATGCAAGTAAGATGCAGATGCTGGTAATAATTAATCATGTGTACAGTCTGATGCGCCACATATGTGATCTGTAATTAGGTGTTTATGTAAGTGATGAGATGGTGAGATTTAGGGAGCACTCCATGTAATAAACCAATATTAGATGGCATGTAAACATGATGAAGCGAAGATTCCCTCTATCCCAATAATGAACCCAAATTTATTGCTGCAGCTTAGATTCCCATCCCAGCTCATATCCCCCTGGGCTTGGAGCCCAGTGTAGGATATAGTGTTCTCTCATGGAGCAGCAACCCACCTGGGCCTGCAAAGCCGGAAAAAAAGCTCTTCTGCCCTTTCCCTCCCCTGTCTGGCACCATGTGTCCTCTCTTTACTCTAAAAGTGTGTCAAACCGTAAGCACGACACTCTGTTTTACAGCTTTGACCGTTTCTTGAAGAGGCAGGGAGCAGCTGGGCTGAGACGCAGCAGCTGGGCTGGGGTCAGCGGTCAACCAGTAAAATACGCAAACATTGTAGCTTCACTTAACTGGATTACTCCAGGAATGAGATAAGCAATGAGATAATTGAATACGTGATCTGACAAACTCCTGTAACAATAACTCATCATATTTTTTTTTTCTTGTAAACTTTTACCATTTTGATTCCCTCCAAATATTTACAGCTTTTTGGAGCTAATAACGAAGGCGCCCACTTGTTAAGTGAGTTGTCGTTTGTTTGTCTGTCCCATTGCATAATAACTGTAATAGGACGTGGCGTTCCTAATGTTTGTGTTATTATTGTGATACTGTTGTGGAATTTCTTGAGATGGGCTGCTAATGATGATCAGCACGGCTCTGAAGCATTTTCTTCATCTCCCCAGCTCCCAGGGAGTGGTAAACATGTTCACAAGTTCTCCAAGACATGATGTCAGTGCAATGGCTCTCCCCATGCTGAATCCACAGAATCTCCCGCTTGTCTGTGCAATTAAAAGACAATCCATCCTGTCTCACTGGCCCCATGATTCCTCCATTGCCCTGCCCCACCTCACTACCCCTGCAATGCTTTGCAGGGAATGGTCCAAGGATGGGTGGTTGAGTCTTCAGTTGTAAAAGGCCTTGCTTGCTTTGTACTCTTTCCTCAAGTTAAAAAAAAAAAAAAAAAAAACTTTAGGAACCCTTTGACTATGGACTGTGCTTTTTTAAGATATTGTTTGACCTTTTGTGTTGAGGAATTTTCAATGAGAGCTGTTGCTGCCCTGTGGCTCTGGCATGCAATGCTTGTGACGTGGGCTCATATTTTTCCTGGGATTCACGTAAATCTCGTGGTTCCAAAGGGAGTGTACATGTCCTGATCTGCCATGTTCTCCCCATTGCAGCCTGATATCTTAAGGAAATCTGCTGTCCACTGTGCCTTTTGGAACACAGTCTCAAGGGGTTGTTTAGGTTGTCTGACAATTTGGTGTTTGGCCATGTGTTTTTGACATATGCGTGACCTATGTGACCCGACCCTGTGACCTCTGATCAGAAGCAGAACAGTGGCATTTCATTGGCCTCATAAAAGAAGCGCATGTGTCATTTTGTACCCTGAGCCTGCAGTGAAATGATATGGGCAGCCAGTGGGAGTCACTAGTGAGCAATGAGCCAATCGGCCATCAGTGTGAGGGCCATGTCACTTCGTAGGGACTTTGAAAAGTGACAGTCTTGTGCCATGGCTTGTGTTGAACTTTGAAAAGGCACAGCTCTGGAAAACAGCAACAAAAAAATGGAAAAAGAGGGTGAAAGTAGTTTGCAGTTGAAGTTGCAGTTTAGGTTTCTCACTGAGGTCATTTTGTGAGCCAAGTATGAGACGAGGAAGAGAGAGGAGAGTTTTCTAATAAAGGTCCGCCCTCTGGAACTCGCCCCGGGTATTGGGGTCATGTTTATTGAAATGTGGTCATGCCCCGAGACTTCCAAACAGTAGGAGGGCGAAATAACCATGGCAAGAGACAAGGGGCAACCGTGCCAGGCCGTGTCAGTGAACGCATTCGCCACCAACCGCTAAGCTGGCATGAGCGTTGGCACGATTGCTGGCACTGCCTGGCTCAGTGTCTTTTGCGGTTTTTATAGATCACACTGTGAACACAATCCGACTGCTTCTACACAAATACCACTTAGTTAAGTACTTGTCATTTGAAACATTTTGATATTTTCAAGCACGGCGCTCCTGCTTTTTCCATCCACCACAAAAAAACCAGCTCTATTATGTCAGGACTGTTTGTGCTTTGCCAGTTTGTTTTGATTGAGTGCTTTTTTCCACTGTAGATATATGGTATCTTTGAGCATGTTTGCACAAAAGTCTCAGTTGCCTCATTTTGAAATATTGCTCACCTGTGTCTCATATGAGGCTTGGACCTTGTCAGATCAGTGTCTCTTCATGGCTCTTTGCTCTATGGTCTGTATCAAGCGTGCTTTGGAGGTGGAGCTCTCTAATTACCCACAGTCAAGTGGTAGATCATCTGCTTATGCTCAGGTCTATCCATCATCAAAGACAAATGCATCAGACAGTAACATATCTCTCTCTGGTCCAGTTTCTCTCCATCTCTTTATCTTTCTCTTCCTATGTGTTTCTCATTCACATGCAGATGCATGCACGGACATGGGGCCTGCTTCACATATCTTTCTCTATTCAAGTCTTTCTCCATGTCTGTTTTTCTCAGTCCTTCCCTGTTTCTGTTTCTCATTCACACACACGCACACATACACAGGCAAGCAATAATTCACATAGCTTTTTCTGTTCCAGTCTCTCTCTTTCTGTGTCTCTCTCTCTCTTTCTCTCTCACACACACACACACACACACACACGTCCATATGAAATGCAGGTGTGCAGTCACACAGTCATAGCCACATGCAAGGTAAAGCACCCTGACACTAGTGTGTGACATCCCCTGCCCACACAAAATGTGGTGACAAGCTTCTCTTTAAATCTCACAATCTCCCTGTTTTGTTCTGTTTGTTATTAAGGGTTGAGGGTGGTTTATTTGATTACAGCCAACTAGTTTGTTTATGTGCTTGTGTGATTGTGTGCATTTGTGTTTGTGCGCATGTGCACATGTGTGTGGGTGTGTGTGCGTGAGTGTGTGGCAAGACAAGACATAGTGTCCCATCAGCAGTATGAATTTCTTTGTGGTGGTGGTTAGTCTTTTGTTTCTTATGAGAGGGGGGACCAAAGATCAAGTAGATCTATGGAAAGGTTTTGCACATTGTGGAGCTTTGGGGAAGTTATTCAAAACCTCACCATGATTTAAACTTTTAACTCTGTCATCAGGATAAATTTCAGCTTGCAGATGCATTCTTTCATGGCTTTTGTCTTTGCCAAGTGCAGTTGTATTTCCTTTGTTCCTGGCAACCTAACCTTCAGCGGAAGTATATCCCTGCTGTACATTACCAGTCTGACACATGTTTGAGGATGACTGTCCGTTTATGCGATCATGGGGTTTGGACACTGTAACATTGCAGAATCACTTGGGGGTGAATTTGTGTGCATATCTGAGTGAGCAGAGATGAAGTGGACCCCCTCCCAGAAGAGCGAGATGATAAATCCAAAGTTGGGGGGCACCAGGGGTCGCGGGTGCGAGATGGGGTCTGGGCAGTGTTTTAATCGGCCGGTGACATGTGCACGAGAAGGAGAAGATGTTCTGGAATCTTGGCACCGTGTCCCGCCTCCCAGGCTCCTCTCCGCTCCCCTGATTCATACCAGACCATGACATCTCATTATGCTTTATTGTCAGAGGTAGAGTACATGTCAGATTTCAAATAATATATTTTATGGTCATGTATGTTTTTTTAAAACTGAACTGAACTCTGGAATGTACCCATTACTTGTACTTTTATTTTTTTTAACTTGTACATACCAGGGAAACCACTGCTGTTTCTTATTTACTTTTCGCAGAGGAAGCTGAATATTTACTCCGTCTGTAACAGGCATCACACTGACAGATACAGAAACTTGTGTCGATGGCTCATTGCTGGTGGTTGAGAAGGGTGATGAAATGCATGGCTTTGGGGAAGCTGTTCATGGTGGGTTAAGGCACTGCTGGGTGGGAACAGCGTAAGAGTGATGTTTAGACCACAGGTTTGAGCGATTACTCCAGCCTTACTCCAGCCTCCAGCCTCCACCCTCTGCCTTTTCCCTTGACGGTATTTCCTCAGGTGTGCTGGTGAACATGCTGAAGAAGGAGAAGAAGAAGGCCCAGGATGCGGCCGCACAGCTGGCCGTTTTCATCAACGGCCAACCACAATCCTGGCATTCCCTGCAGTCGTCCACAGCAATGCCGGCTGAGTCCAGAATGAGCCAGGACAAAGAGGCCGTCCCCTGTGACAGCGGCACTTCAAACGCACTGCACAGGAGACAAGGTGTGGCACTGCGCAGGCACGCACACATGCATGAGACTTTCACTCACACATTTTACCTGTTTAGGCAGTTAGGCTGTGTCAGGAAGTAGCAGTGGAGACTGATAATTCAGTATGAGGTCCTGTGCAGTGGTTACTTCAATGCTTATTGATATCGATACCTCACTTTTCATCTGATCAGTATGACTCAATTGTAAAGAAGGCCCCCTCAAGCTTAGGTGCACCCTATAGAGACTATTTCATCCTGGGGTGGGTTGGAGGGGGCACAGAGGGGAGGAATTTACAGTGTTATCCATCTGGGAGGCCCAGGCTTATTGTTGAAGCCTCCTTCCAATGAACATAAGCACCAGAGCCAAAGAAGACAGAGGAGGATGTTGGCTGTTTCATGGTCTTCACCACATAGCTGCTCACTTCTCACAACAGTCATTCTTCTGTTTGCATGACCCGTGCGTCTCTGCTTTAGTCCTACTGAGGTATGAATGTGCTGTTAGACAGAAGCTGTTTAGTTAAATTGCTAAATAACCAGAAAAGAAAAATCCACATCCGTAGAACACTGGGCCGGTTCTACTTACAAATCACACGTTTGTCAAGCCGTCATGTCATCATGCGTAATTTAGTATGTGTAGCAGGGCTAATTTGGTTCTGTGAAAATATGGTAAGATATTGCTCTATGATGGTTCTGGTATTAAGGCTGCAAACCTCAAATCCAATTCATCAGCAAGTCTATTAATTGTTTAGTGTCAGGGCTTGGATTTGCATCGCATAATTGGGTCTCTTGGAAATGCCGCTGTTTGTTTTGTGGGCAACCAAAAGCACAGCAACCTCAGTGATGACATATAGAATATGGGTTTCCTTTCTGTCCTCTGAAAATAGGCTAACACATAATAAAGTGTGCTCATAAAGCATCTGCTCTTACTTATCATAAATTATTGAAATGCCAAAGACCTTAGTGTCGTTCCCATCTTGTTCTGCTCAGGGGAGGCATGCAGCGGGTCGAGCTGTACATGTCTGAGTCACAGCGTAGTCGGTTGGAACCAGTGATCTATTCTCTTGTGATGTCAGGGCCAGTTTTAGTGGTGCGCAGAGAGCCGTAATGGAGGGTCGGTGGAAGGTTTCACAGCCCCATGTCCCACCTCAGCACTCTAAGGTTTGTCTGTTTGTTCAGCAGCTCAGGCCACCAATCCAACTCATAAAAAGGGGGATTTGTGATTATGGCAAACCATTAAGCCAAATAAAAGTTTCACAGGTTTTTGGAAATGAACTGTATTACAATGTATTAGATGGAGGAGGGGGATGGTTGGATGAGAAGGGAATAAATCAGGGGGAGATATACAGCATAGCGAGGTGATCTTTCAGAACAGGAATGTCATGGCGCTACGCTATGGTCACGCTGATTTAATTTGTCCATTGGGGCAGTGTTTGGAAAGACTATGGGCAAACCAATTTCCCTTCATCAGGATTTACTATAGATTGGAACCCCAGCCTTGTGATGTCCCAGCAGAACTCCCAACGCTGCACTATTTTTAAACTGTATCATTGCATGGACCACATACAGCAGTTTCCTTTTGAATGGATGAATGCAGCTCAATTTTATTGACACTAAAATAAAAGTAATGTCAAATGGCAATTTACAGTAATTACTGACCATCACAGAGCCTGACTGGAGGAAAGTCTGATCATGTGATGAGTTGTGTGGTCTGAAGAAGTGACTCCTGGATGGGACACTAGCTGAACTTCATGTGACCTGAATCCACTAACTGACCACATCAGATGTAACCCTCCAACCACTAGGCCACTGAAGCAGCTCCCTATGCAGGATTAGGGACTTTTTCATATATCTTAAGCTGCACATGGAAGACATCCTTAAACCTCATGTATGCTTACCAATGTGAGTTAATTAGGCAGAAACCTATTTTGATAAGTGTAAGTAACTATTGGATCGCTCTCGGGGGCAGGGTATGTTTCAGAGTCAACACAGACGGCCATTCAGAAGCTGATGCCATTAACGCTAATGTCCACGAAGCGGGTGCCCACACTGATATTTTCACAGCACACTTTAGCACTGGAAAAGAATGTAATGAGTCCAAAGGATCCAGTCACAGTCCAGTAAAAAAGGGGATACCGGCGCACCGACATTGCTTTTGTTGGACCTGGTGGTTTAAACACGGCCTAACAAAAACAAGACGTTAAAGAAGCAGCCGAAAGCTGAGCCCTCGCCCTCGGAGGCAGAGGTCCCTGATGGCGGCCGGTGTTTGTTTGGTTTTCCCCATTTCATTTTGGTTTTGTAGAGACTTTGCCTGATGATAAACCTGAGCTCTGATAATAACAGTGATTGTGGCTCTGGTGAACAAAGTGAGCCAGTAACTCATCAAACTGAGTCAGCGGTTCGCTCTCTATGACCACAGTTCTGTCATTGGGCTCCATTAGACATTTTTGGGTAATGATGCCCCAGTCGGTAATGGGACCAGTGAGAGTAATTGCAAACAGGGTTTAGAAAGAAGAGACCATTAAAAAAAAAAAGCCTGTGTTTCAATGCCGTCCAGTTCTTGTTAGGAGGGAATCAATCAAGCAGCGGAATGGGGGAATGCTCCTCGAGCGACTGTTTAGAAAATGTTGATAAATGACGCGCACGTGTCATGCACGTCCCCGTGGGTTTTCCGAAAGGCATTCTGGAGACCAAAACGATCCCAACCGACTCGGAGATGGGATACCAAAGCCAAGAGCTTGTGCCCTGAGGTACCCTCGGCTATTAGTTTCTGGAAAACTGCGGGAGATGATTAGCTGCTGGAGCTCATCTCAGTCTGCTTGGCCAGTAATAGTATGCTGCCTCCCTGTCCACTGCATGGTGTCGCTGCTTTGCAATCAGGGCCCTTATCTGCACTAAGAATACTGTGGCAGCGATTGTGAGCAGTTGCTAAAGGAGGTAACGGTCCCCCTACTCACTTATGTATTTTCATTGCATCTGTTGGGATTTCTGCCAAGGCCAGGGGAATGTTCACATCTCAGGTGCCTCTACATCTAAATGCAAGTTGATTTAAGCTGACATGTGACTAACATCTAGGAACATTGGTTTAGCATACATCTGAAATCATATTCCAGGTACAAACTCATGAAGAACATCCAACCATAGAAGTATGTATTTCTCACTGCACACATTTAGCATATGCTCAATTTGATCTTAGAATTCAGATAGATTACATACCAGCTACAGCTATGGGATGAATAATGTAGGGTTAAATCTCAGATTTGACCCAACACTCCCCAACATGCAAACATTAGTTTTATTTATAAAACATTAAACCCAGGTTTAGTACAATCCTTTATTTCCTGGGCAAAACAAAAAGAAAATCAGTGTTAGAACGTGATGTGGTTTGTGGTTCTTTTTCATTTCTGAAAGCTCCCCACTTCAAAGCAGGAGCTGTGTTACTGGTTTGCTCTACTAGCACTTATTTTGAACTAGGAGAGAGCAATGGACACATACTGATTCTGACAAACGTACAAGAATCTGAATAGTTGCGAACACAGCAGAATCTGCTGAGCTTCAATACAGGACAGGGAGCATTTAAAACACGTAAGGGGCTGTTTTTGGCAAGGCCACTCTTAGGCAAGAACTTCCCTCAAATGACATTTTCAGAAGCGCTTCCTTCCATGTTGAGTGATGGATATTTGCATGGTGTGGGCCACTGTCAGCAAATGGAAAATGCTTTACCTGATGGCGAAATAATCGTTGTGGCAATTACGATTTTAAAGCGCAGCAATTTTGTGTGTCACGGAAGGCTGAAATTCCAGCGTATCAGCCTGCAAGAGTGGTTCAAGCCATCAGATATTTCAGCGTTTCTCCATCTGCGTTTGCTGGGATGACAGAGATTCTCAGGTTGTGGAAGAGCCCGGGGGCTCTGTGGAAGTGAGCTCTCTGCAGTTCATATCTCGGGCTGAGTTATTTTCATTTTCACCCATCCTGCTGAGCTGTATTGGACGTCCATGGCGGTCTGGGTTTCTGAGGTGCTTGCCCTGGCTAAATGCAGTAGAGAAGCCACAGTACAGTCTGCGATTGGCCATCCAGCTGTCAGCGCTGGTCAAGGACGCTTACTTCCTGCTCTGACATCATGTATGATAGATATGCTCTCACGCATACAGTAGTTGACTAATCAGTGTCCATTTTTTAAGCGAGAATCCCTTACTAACAGTCCTGGTACTTATTGGTGTTGGACCATTTCGTGCTTCAATGACATGCACATGGTCCCAGCGGTGCATCAGTCCAAGTACTGAGATCCACATATCTCATTTCCTTGCATAATTTTCCATCTCTTCTTGAGGAATACGATGTTAAAGCTGTCAAAACAGCAGTTAACAGTATTCTGAAATAAAATGGTTACACACAGCAAAGAATATCACAGTGTATTTCAGATTTCCTCTGTTTAAGAGATGATGTCACAAATATATCACACAGAAGGGCAGAGTCATGGTCATTTTCATTACATTTAGCTGTATGCTGAGGTCTTTCATTTGTCATGAGAATAAACCCCATAGGTAAGCAGTGTGAGCCACGGGAGGCCTGCCTAATGTCTGCTTTAGGCAACCACACAGCAGGAGGGAGGTTTGAATTTGGAGAGGAGTATGAGTTTGGACTCAGGAAGAGGAGGGGTGAGACTTTAATGGAGGTAATGGAGGCATTGGCTTAGCTCTTTAATTGCTGAAGGTGCAGTGGTGAAAACCTCTGTGAAATATTTCGAAGAGCCAATGTGCCTTCTCTCGAAAACGGTTCCAGCTCCTCTCTCCCTCTCTCGTAAAAATACTTGTGAATTCCAGGAGTGACCGAATGTAATTAGTGCCACGCTGGAGGACGCGCCTGGGCTTCTCTCCGTGGCCAACGTGTTATTTACAGAGCTCGCCCAAATATAGCTTCCACCGACTCAAGGCCTCACTCCTGCCACTCCTGCGCCCCGCCAAACATCTTGAGCGACAGAGCCCTGCCCTAATTGTACAGCAGCGGTCCAGCAGCTGGAGTGATGGAGCAGTTCGTGTCCAAACTCAACACATGAGATAATGACCACACTGCACACCCAGGAGTGGGCTACCGAACAAGCTGAACACAGATGCAGTGAGCTGCTGAACACTGAACTCGGATGCAGTAAGTATCTAAATGTCCCACAGGCCCCTGTGACAACTCAGCCCCTGAGCCCCTGAAGTTCAGCCCTTGAGACAGATGTGCTTAATTATAAGAAAAGAGATCAGCCAAAGAACATCACAACATTTATGGTGAATTTCTGAAGTAGAGGAACTTTGTGGACTTTTGGCTGTGTTGCTTAGGCATGTTGAATCCTCTGTGTTACTTCCTGGAAACCAGTAATTTTAATGTTTAGTTTGGTTTTGCAGGACTCCTTTGCACTCTTTCTCATCAAAGGTGTAAACCTTGGACTGAGCAGCCCCATAAGGAAAGCCAGTTTTCTTTGGATATCTTTCTAAACATTGCTTCTTCTGAGACCAGCATCTGTTTGAGATGGTTGTGAGAGGGAAGTCTTTGATTTTCCTTCCTTGATAAATCAGATGCAGTTGGAATCAGTAGGATTGTGGAGTCAATAACTAATCTCATTGATTGATTTGGTTGGCAGATGCCACTCTCCAGGGGCATTCACAGTGTGTACATGCACATATGTCCCATGTCTAAAGCAGAACAAGCATCATGGACTCATGACAGTCCCCATGGTCCTTGGAAATCCCTGAAAATATTTTATTCAGTGAGGAAGGTTATGGAAAATGGTCAAGCATTTCACTGTTCTTGCAAAGTCATGGCATTCTTTTGTATTTTACAGTGGGTGAAACATGTCCCAATTTCTTATAGACATAAACTTTATGTCATTTACCATCAAGACTATCAATCTGAATGTATAGATGTTGCTAACAAAGTGACTACCTTGCCAGCTTTGTTGATATTTGCTGCCAAGAGCATTTGAAAGTGAGTCCATGTAGATGTAAAATATTAACAGTAATGCATTTCACAAGGTATTTCACCCTGCAATTCCATCCTCCAAACAAGCCCAATTTCACAGGAATTTTACCATTTCAGCAATAAAAATGATCCTTGAATATCATACATTTATCCTTAAAACGTCATTGAACAGTCATGGAAAATATAATGGGATTAGAATGGGAACCCTGACAACAGCTGTGTCGAGCTGAGGATTAGACAAAACAGCTTGCAGTCATCAGTCTATTACTCCAGGTTGATGGTCAAAACAGATATGCGTAATAACAGAGACCGCTTGAGCTCTGAAAGGTGGAGGTGGATAGGAACATAGAGAATCACTGAGGATGCTCAATAGCATTTAATGTTAAATCAACCTTTTGTCAATGTAACAATGTAGGAGTTACTTTAGAAAACACTATGTATCAATGCAGTGATATAACAACATGTAGTTATAGCAAATTTGAAAATGTGAGCTGTTTGGTTGGTGGAATTACGTAGATTACATTAAAAGATTCATAGATCTGAATAAGCCTAGCATTACCCTTCACCTCAAACCACCTTACGCAGACCTTACTTCAATCCTAAATCTGACTTGAAATCAACTGCAAGTCTAACCGCAAATCAATTCATGCACCTTATGCTGTGAAGTTGCATGGTGAATGATGAATGGTATTTTATGTGGCACTCAAAGCATGGTGGAAGGTGGAATAGCTCACCTCAACTACCATGAAAGTTTACCACACAACCAATTGATGCAGGGTAGCCATTTTGCTCCAGAATGCTCACTACACAAATCAGTGGAGATGAGAAAGACAGGAATGATTTAGCCAGTTAAACTCAGGGAGTATTAAATCCCATAAACAGATTTGGAATTTGGCTAATACACCAGAGAATCCCTTAAGTGTCAGGGGATCTTTAATAACTTCAGTGAGTCCAGACCTGGACTTAACATCTCGTCTGAAAGACAGTCTTCTATCACCCAGTGCCTTTGCTCTGGTGCATAGGTCTTCTGCTTGGTCAATAGATAAACCAGCCCCCTGCTGGCCCACTAATACCACTTACAGATGCTGCTCAGTTTTTCCGTGAGCTTTCCCATCCAAATACTATCCAAACCTGCCGCCATTTAGCTCAGCCAGCAGGCAAGAAAAGGTCAAAGGGTGGCATGGCTATTGGCTCTGGTATACATTGCTTATACAGTTACGTAGCACCTGTTTGCAGTTGCATAGTACTTACATATTTAACTGCAGTGCAGTAAAAAAGTACATGGCAATTAATATAAAATGTGACTAGAAGTTCCAGTTGAATCCATTCCACATCCTCCTCAGGATCTCCTCAAGCAGAGTTCCTGAGCGTGTTTTGGTCAACCGAGGGCACTATTTATGGGTGCTCAGGGATTCTGCCAGCAGCCTTAATGCATGACGAAAGTGCAAAGGCCCTTGCCAGCGACAGTGGCGCGTGCTTGTCCGTCCTGCAGCTGGGATCGGGAGTGGGCTAGAAGGGCGTGACCCGCAGGCTAAGCCTGCCCTGAAATAGATCCACCACTGTCAGAACAGAGCAGTGTCCCTGGGCCACGTTCTCTTTGTGTCCTGTCCATCTCACTAACTTATCTCGTCGTAACTGCTAATGGAGGATGAGGATGCAAAAGTCGCACCCATCACTCAGTGATTCCCCTTTTACTCTTACTGGATCACATACCCAGGTGTTGCATACAGTTTACCAATTGAAATAAATACAGTAATGTACATACATTACTGCACAACATACAGTAATATTCACAATGACCAAAAAAATAATCCCCGTCTTCCACCCACTACACATTATGGTATATTCTTGTATGCTTAAGGTTATCTGGAGGAATCCAGCTAAGAGCCGTCAGGCTGTATGGGTAGTGACTGCTGCATAATGATTGTTCTTGGTCCCTCTCCACATTAACGCTAATGCACATAATGAGCGTGACCTTTGAGTACAAACCGCGCCTGCAGTGGCTGACCCGGAGCTAGGGCCTTTCCTCTCCAAAATTAGCCTCCTCTGAGCAGATGTTTGGTCTCACCCACAAGCAGTCTAATTTTTCAAAATGTCATGTAAAAACTCTGGTAAGAGAGCAGAGAGCTGTTCTGGACAGGCCTTGCATTTTCTGCTGTGTCTCCCTGTGCTCTGAGGTCTGCCCTATAGCCATTGATTAAATTCACAGTGACTTTATGGATATATCCTTTTCCCCTCCTGCCTGTAATTGAGTTTATAGCGCATAGAGAGGGCAGGCTGTGTATTTCTGTTGTATTTCAGAATTACAGCGGCTATCCTTCCCTCCCTTTGTCCCCCTCGGGGGGGGAACAATGCAAGGCACACTTTCTGCTGGGTTCAGGTCACATGTCCTGCTGAGATAATGAGGTCAGCAGTGGAGGCACCTGTGGAGGGATGACCGGGTTAGCTGAGAACATCTGAATCGGACACGGGGACAGAGTCGCAAGCCTGCTCTTGGGTTACAGCCCTCTGTGGGCAAAGTAGATGGGGGTGGGGGGTGGTGGGGGTTGGTGTGTTTCCCAAAACAGAGGGCAGGCAAGAGGAGCCTGGCATCATGGGTGTGTATCTGGTTGTGTGTCTCTGTGGCGGGGCTGTGGGGGGAGAGACATGCAGGTAGGGTAGGGGGTTAGCTTAGGTTCCTGTGAAATGAAGTGTTTCTGCCTTTAGAGGGAACTGCATACGGATGTGGAAATGTGCTGCTGGGCCTGGCACAGCAGATGGTGATTTCAGCCCTCTATGTCTCCGCTGTGGTGGGACCCTATGGGCATAGGGGGGGTGTCAGGGGTGCAAAGTTTCCCCATGTGCTTCTAACTGATGGAAAATTTGTCACCCTGAGCTGAGGCAGTCTGAGAAAAAGCTTCAGTTCTCATATGACATCTATGGTACAGTACTTCTTCTGGCCTGGGCTTGGGGATGTCTGGATTTGGGACACAAAAAACAACCCGAGAATGAAGAAGGCGCGTATGTCGACACTGGCTGTAATGTCTTGGCGTGCTATTTTTGTTTATTTGTTGTGGAGGTAGTTCAGTGCCTTTCAGTTGACTCATCATCTCTGTTCCCTCTTAGTCAAGAATGTGCTACAACAATAGAGTGGCTCACCCACGCAGCAGCGTGCTCGCTGCAGCTCTGTGGTTCTCCCACCACACGCTGCCCAAATGAAGCCCTTAAACGGCAGAGCTTCACTCACAGCACAGCATAGCGAAAGGCAGTCTTGGCGAAACAGGCAGACTGAAGTCTTTATGACACAGACTGTGTCCTGCTGTATCATGTGATGTCATGGCTCTCGCGAACAAACATGTCAGGAATGAGGCTTTTTACATAGCAGAGCCGAGGCTGGTTTCCGACTTGTTGCTCTCCCAGGAATTCGTTGAGGTTGGTTTTCGCAAGATCTGTATCCGAAACGTTCCCTGGTTTCAATCAGGATTTTCCAAAAATAAAAAACAAAATTCCACAAACTTGTTGCCATAAATTTCCTATGAGGTCATTCGTGTTACTGGTAAACTTCCTTTAGTCACTTTCAAAGGAAGGAATTTAACAAACACCTAATTTCTTGACAATGGTACTTGATTTTGTTCATTGTGTTCACATACATGCACAGGGCTTTGTGGCATAATAATGGACAAATATTGAGATCAAGCATCACCAGGAGTAAATACAATCCACAAATGGCCAAAAGACAAGATGCTGGCTGCAAAACTTTATTGTTAAGTATACGTTTACCTTTGCAATTACATTTTAACTTCTAATGGGTACTAATGTACAACTACATTGTATCCACAAAGTATTACGAATAAGGTAGAACTGGATTTTGATGTCTGTGGAATTACGTCTCAATCCTAGCCATGACCTCATTTCTACCCTTTACCTAAAGTGAAATCCTTCTTCTTACCTTAACCATAAACCCAGCCACAAATTAGCCATAACCCTGTTTAATTACACCACGAAATGCATCAGTGTGAAACCACGTAGCAGTTACGTGCTCCCTGTTACATTGCTGTCTCTTTTACAATGCATTATCAGGCTCACAGAAACACACCTTCGTGATATCCTGCTTACTTCCTGAAGTCAATGTGAGATCATAGCTGGCTTTCTCAGCTTTTCCGCCGGGTTTTGGTTTGTTTGCCTAGACAGAGCATTTTGCTGAACGTGTCTGATTTGTTGTGGTCTGGGCTGAAGTCTCCTTGTTGCTGGATCTTGTGTCCAGATTAGGCTTTAATGCTGCGTTTGTTAAAATACAGGTTGCACGTGCAGTGTTGCATTTCAGGAAACAGCAATGGATGGTTAAGTTGCCATGCTGAGCAGGCACACCGCAGGTCACATTTCTTTCGCCGACCTGCGTGCGGCAGTCAGAAAAATACGCTGTTCCCTTGCCGTGAGAGATATGAGAAGGGGATTTAATATGTACAGAACAGCATCTGTGGGAACAGACAGCACGCTTGGCACAGTCAGACCTGTTCCTCCTCTGTATTGACATGGAAGCGCAGAATAAATCATTGCTGTTGGTAAATGACAAAGCCTCTGAGGGATTTGAAAACAGGCTCCTCCCCTGCACTGCTATTGAGTGATTGGCTGACACTGTCATTAGAAATCCTTTCTATGGTTTCCATTTGCTCCTCTGGACTTCTATAATTAACTTGCGCGAGGCGTATTGATGTTTATTTTTAGCCTGCATCTAAATATTGTTTCTACTAATCAAATAAATGTCATCCTCCCACTGGTGGGTCATTCTTTCTGATGAGTTTTAGCCTTCTTTAATCTCACCATGATCAACCCCTCGCCCCCGACATGAGTTGTTCCCCTGTATGTAATTTGTGTTTGTTTGTAATCAAAGTGGCTGGGCTGA
This sequence comes from Megalops cyprinoides, assembly GCF_013368585.1. NCBI lineage: Eukaryota > Metazoa > Chordata > Actinopteri > Elopiformes > Megalopidae > Megalops > Megalops cyprinoides. Next base: position 17,474,111 of record NC_050594.1, on the reverse strand, counting down.
GCGAACAGATGTGGTCCCAGATGCGGCAGCAGCCACAAACCCAGGAACGGACAGGGGACCCTGCTGTTTGTAGACAGAGTAGGCTTGCCTTTGTGTCACAAGAGCAAACACTTGCACGCAGGGCCTTAGGAGTCAGCAGGCCTCTCACGCCACTCTACCTTTACCACATGTTCCACACAGGCCTGGAGATTTCTGATGCTCACACTCCGGCCTGATGTGGCAGAGGAAGGCTTGGACCTGTCTCAGACTCTTCTTCCCTTCCCCTGTCCCCTCTGTTCCGTCTCTCTCTCTCTCTCTCTCTCTCTTCTCTCTCTCTATCCTTGAGCTGTCCCCCTCTCTCATTCTGTCCACTTTATTCACTCACTCTTTGTCTCTGTCTGTGAGAGGTAGCAGAGTTCTCTTGCTTTCTGATCCACATCTGCTTTATCAAAGGTAGCTTTTACCACCTGCTTTCTCCTGGACTCTGCCCACTGGATGGTTATGTCAGCGGCCATTCTGACTTAGCCATCACATGAAGGACAACTAAGGATACAGACGCTGCCCAGTCTAGACTAAACAGGATCGTGATAAATCAGTGGTGCTTAAACATTTTCAAGATGCAAATAAATGAAGCTGCTGAAACAGTGGAATCCAGTTCTGTTTCCACTCTGCTTTGTATCTTCAGATACTGAAAGTATGTGAAAGATGAAAATGCACAGGACAATGGCTCTCTGAGGGCTGAAAGTCACCATATTTCACATGTGGCGTGACTTTATACATTACTATATAAGGATATCAGCTCCTATACCGTGCTCGTTTATGAGAATGTGACAGTGTTTATGTATAGCCCTGTTTCTAGACCCATGCTTGATACAAAACTCCACTGCAAAATATTTGCCACTATTTTTTGCAAAAAGCTGCCACAGAGAAGCTGAACAGACCAGGTCACATACAGAGGAAATGGCTGGACTGTGTTCTGGTAGGTAAGTTAATGTACATCAGCTAGTGTTCCAAACCCTTTAAGTGCAGCTTTACCAAGCTCTGCTTCATCTCTTTATCTAGAACTTTTTATCCATTTTGAAAACTGAAAATAATTTTCCAGGGTTGAAGAACAGTATACACATGAGTTGAGTTCTGAGGCAGTGTTATGGTCTTCTCAAGGCTCAGACACTGAGTTCTCTGGACACCTGAGCAGCACCCAGGATGATCTCCAGCAACTCCTATCCAGATGTAAATATTTAGTGTTTTGTGCATGGCTTGCAAATGCAGTAAAGAGATGAAGGCCATGGGCCAATCCAGGACTGGATGAACTCAAAGGAAGAGAAGATAACAACAGACCAATGTCTATCTGGGTCACAGACATATTGGCTGCACCCAGAGTGAAGGATATAGGCAGCTACTCTGTGCTGTTGACAGGACTTTTCTGAAAGGTGGTGGCTGCCATCTTTTTATTATTTTATTTTTTATAAAGCTATTTAAATTTTTCTGGAGTGTTCACCTGTGATATTACAGTTAAATTTGCAGAATTTACAGCAGTTAGTCTGCTGAATGAGTGTGTGGCTCACTCTGACGGGTTCAGACAGCGTATTTTATTCTGTGGTCCGATAAAGAGATGGTGCGTGCCAGTGGAGCTTACGAGGCAGCACAGGGCCGCCGTCATGAATTCACCCTCCCCAGTCTAGACACCTTGAGTGACAAGGGCTAATTCTTAGCTTATTTTTGGAGTATTTCTTGTTCATCTGGCTAAGATTCTAAACATGACTGTATTGCTAGTCTCAACACAGGGGTTGTCTGACGTTGCAGTCTGTCATGGTGATATTATTAGCTCTCTGGGGCTCTATGCATTCTCTACAGTGTGTTCACCAACCTCAGTGAGCGCACAGCAGGGTCACCAATGAGTCAAGCACTCACTTTGAAACACTGACTCACATCACAGTGTAACACTGGGGGGGGGGGGGGGGGGGGGGGGGGATGGTTGAAAACAAACAGTCAGAGGTTTCTTCATAATTTTCCTGAAAATATGCATCTATAAATCTTCCCAATTGTAAAAAAAATAATAATAATAATAATAATAACAGAAGAAAGAAAATGCATGGTGGTAGGCCTTGTGGCCTGATTATTGGGTTACTCTGCAGAACCAAAACCAGGCATGTCACTTAGACTGATCTGAGCCCAGTTTGGACCAGAGTTTTTCCACCTAGGGCAGGGTAGTCACGCAGAGCCTAGTGAGAGGCCCAGCAGTGCGGGGGCCCTCGCCTGAGAAACCTCCACACAGAGAGCATGTGTTTCCCTTCAGCGGTAATCTCTCAAAAACAAACAGCTGTCAGGGGTTTTCCCCCGTTTGCAGTTGCATTTGTACGCACTCCTGTCATCGGTCCACGGCTGCAAAGCAGCCGAATGGTGAATTGACATGTTTCTGTCTGGAGTAACTTCAAACATGTCAGTTTCTCTGCCTTTGGCTCAATAAGGAGTGCCACACGTAAGCAGAGGTATGACACTGTCATGCTTTTGTCAGAAATCAATACATAGTTGCCAGTCAGAGATCTTTAGTGAATAGAGAGGCATTTTGTATTTTGATGGTCCTGTCTCTTGTCGTGTCATAATGTACTGTAGAGACAGATTGTCGGTAGGTCAGTCATGTGTGGTTCCCTAGGTCCTCTGTCACCCCACTGCCCATTAGTCCCTCTGTGGGTGATGGCTTGTCTGTCAGTGTCTTTAAGCACATACTATGTTCCTGAGGTTTCCGTCTGCAGGTTTGCGTGAGTGACCCTGACTGTGATGCCCATGATATTCCAGACATACTGTACTCCCCCCTCTGCACCCGCCTCCCTCCAGACACGGCTGCAATATTTGTATGACCACAGCGGCTGTGGTTGTCTTTGCCCTGTTAGTTTGCTGTGCCGAGATCAAAGTTTGTTTTTCCTCTTTGTTTTTAATTTCATCCTTCCCAATATCTGTTCATCATATCTGAGCTGAGAGCAACTGAGGAAGAGCCGTCTTGCCCCCTCTCCCGCTCACAGTCCGAGCGGTACCCCAGGGCCTCATGGGGCAGGCGTCTGTGTATTGCCGCAGCGCGTCCTAATTTACTGGCTCTCTGGTGAACAGAAACCCCGGGGTGCGTGTGTACCAGGGTTTCTCACGTTATGCTATTCATAAACTATGTCAGGAATCTAAATCTTGCCTGACTGCGCTGAGATCAGTCTCCTGGGCAAGAGCATGCGAAAAGGCGAAGTAAATGATACATGCTGTACATCTCATCTGTACTGCTGCATATCAGGCAACTGAGAAACCGCAGGAGAGAGGGGGCAGCTGGTTGTCACGCAGTCTATATGATGAAATGCGCCATGCGTCAGAGAGCATGGGCTGACGGGGGAGACTGGACTCCAAGTTAACCAGGGATCCAGCTGTGCGGAACGGAAGCACCAAGGCACAGCTATGCCCAGGAGTTTGTCGGTGCGATTGCCCGGAAAACAGTTGCCCTGCCCTCTCATTTACAAGGTGCACATGCTCTCTGTTCCACCAGTGTGCCTGCTAAAGCCATTTGGAGGTGAAAAATTGAGAGGGGCATGGTGCAGCAGTGGGATGCCTGTATTCCCGAGCGCTGTTTATAGCCTCGTTACGCTAGCGCTAATTCCATTGCAACACGCTGTGATGACGGATGTTCTGGCCATTTGAACCACTTTCTTTGAATCATTAGCATCTGCTTGCAAAGTGGTTCCTCTCCTTCGTGTGTTGGGAGTGGGCTCCCTGTGACTCATTACCTGCAAGAGCCGATGTTCCTGGTCGCCTCCTCATCGGCACCCGTGTGCCAACATGTGCTCTGCTGGTGGTGATTGCCTTAGTCACCAGCCTGAGCTTGTTAACTATCCAGGGATAATGACATGAAGATGAGTAGTAGAGGGGCATGGCCTCAAGGAACACTAAAGATGAGAGGTCTCCAGTATGAGTCGTGCTGCTCTGGAAACCCTCAGCAGATTATCTCTGCTCAATAAGTGCCTACATTCACTGGAGCAGATCACCCAGGCAACAAGCAAAGAAAACAGACTTGTAATGGGTGAGCACCAAGCCAGAGAGAAACCTATCTCCTGTCACACAAATCTTCCCCTGTATGTTCTTCAGACTACTGTTCTCACCCTTTTCATTTGTAAAGGTCATTTTCAACTAAAGAATTACACATCTGCTTATGTAAATTCATTTGAAATGGCAGTTTTTCTGTTAATATTTCTGTCTGCTGACATGTAAGAGCGTGGCACCAGGTTTGTAATTATTTAGCAGTGGGTGACCAGTGTTTTTTGATGCGGTTCCAATGTTCCCATCTGCGCGCCAGACCAGTGTCTGCTCCGTTTGAAGCCGGACCGAGCAGAGAGCGGTGCTTCTTCTGCTGACACCCCTAGACCAGGCTTTCCCGTGGGAACGCATCACAGCCAAAAAACACTGTCACGAATAACCTGTTTGAACGGCGACTGCAGTGGTGGGGCCCGCACTGCACCGCGGCTTTGGCTTGGTCGTTTGGTCCAACTCGTGCACTCTTTTCACTCCCCAGGGCCGGAGCTGTCCATGGGCCGGCAGGAGGCATTTGAGATCTTCAGGAGAGATCATGAGGACAGCGTGACCATCGATGACAACAAAGCCCTGCTCAAGCAGAGGTCAGTGGTGGGAGGAAGAAGTGGGTGATCAGTGGTAAAAGTGATGGTCTAACATCGTGCTCAGATAGAAGTGAGTAGCAGGGGTGAAGAGTGGTTAGTGAATTTACGTTTGAGCCGCTGGGTGACGGGGTGGAGTAATGGAGTGGGCACTAGATTCTGCATGCAGGTTGTGGGTTTGAATCTTTGGTGCAGTGCACTTGGAAGATGGGGCAAGGTACTACGCTTTACCCAGTAAAAACTCAACTGTGCACAGGAAATTGGTTGCAGATGTAACTTTGAAAGCATTGTTGATTGCCCTGCAAAAGGATGTCTGTAAAACATGCCAATGATGCCCTATAAGCATGTTAATTAGGCTGTGCCATGTAGTGTACGACAATAACCAGTCCTTGCCCAATTCACATGGGTCGGAGTCAGGACTGCTTGGAAAGGGACAGCTGTAGAACTGTCTTGAGATTGGGTGGTTATGATACGGGAATCCATTCGTTCCTCTGCATGAAATGAAAACCAACAAAAGAATGCCTTTTGCCTTTCAGTCTAGGAAAAACTGGGGGAAATCTCTTCAAGGGTTTAATAAGACCTTAAGGGTATATTTTAATGACCCACTCAGAGACTATGAGGTGGCTCAGGCTCTACCTCCTGCAGGTGTCTGTGACTCTCTCCTGTGTGCATAGAGCTGCCTCTTGTCCCAGTCCAGTGTGATGGAGCTTTAAAGGTTTAGGTTTCCCTCCACTGCTGTGCTTACACAGGGTTACTGACATTACTTACACTTCTGCAGGCGTTCATTTGGACCGGGCTGCAGGGTCCACACTCTACTGCCCAGGCAGATGTAGTGATGTCGTGCTGTAGCCACCAGTCCGCAGCTGGGTGTTCCCCGGACATGCTGACTGGCTGTCTGTTGGTCCTTAATCTTGACTGTGATTTGTCACCATTGTCCTTCTAACTTGGTGTCTCCTTAGATCCCTACTCTGTTTCCCTTTTTTTTTCTGGCTTTGTCCTATTGGCTGTGCGAATGTCCCCCATGTCTCTCTGTCACTGTGGCTCTCTGAATGATGTGTCCCTATGCAGGTTCGCTGAAGCCAAGGCCCTCGGGGAGCAGGTGAACGACGCCAGGAGCAGAGTCAGTGAGTAGCCTGCCAAGTCCACCTAAAACCAGAACCTTGTGTGTGTATGTGTGTGTGTGTGTGTGTGTGTGTGTGTGTGTGTGTGTGTGTGTGTGTATGTGTGTGTGTGTGTGTGTGTTTGCTGTCATTTTCCCTTGTTACTCTGTGTGTTCCTGTGTTCTTGTGAGTAAATATCTGTTGTGTCCCATATGTGTGTGTGTGTTTTTAAGACCTGTCTCTCCCTAGTCTCTAATTATTTATGCTCCTGAATTGTGAATAAATAACAAAAGCTGGCTGTTAACAGTACTCTATCATCATCGTCATCATTACCCTAATGGCAAACAGGCCTCCTGCAGCTCCCTGTTTATCTACGTTCCCAAACTCCCCGGACCATACCACCCCCCCCCCCCCCCCCCCCTCCCCGCCGGTCGGCTGCAGCCGCTTAATGAACAGATCCGCGCCGGGTCCCGTCCCCGCAGTGGCCCGGGAGAAGTGACGATCAGCACATTCCGGGCCTGCTCCAGGACAGGAGGTTCTGTTTTCCACCCACTTCTCTTCCGGCACCGCGAGTTTTACTGGCCCGGATCAAGCGGTTTTATGGATGTTCCGTAAGCACAACCCCTGCACTTTTCTGCGTAATGTCCCTGACAGGTAGGCTTTCACTGCCAGGCGGCGAGAGATGAAGGGCCCGGAGCGTTCCTCAGGAAGCACCCCCCCCCCACCTCCACCCAACCCCCCCCATTCAAAACACTAACTGGGCCGCACGACTCCGCCGCCAAAGTCTTTCCCAGTTTGCGGGGGGGGGGGGGGGGGGGGGGGGGGGGGCGGTCTATGTTTTCTCTTTTGGAAAGCGTATATTAAGCGTGTCCAGAGTTGCTTTGTAGCTGAGAATTTGACCTTCGCAAGGACGAGCCTGAATGCAGTTATCGTGTGCCCTCCGCCTGCTTACATGCCTGCTTCACTCACTCCCCAGAAGGCCTGCGATCCCTGAGCGCTGGTATTCGTGTGATTCTCGACCACAGTGACATTTGACTAAATGGTACAGTCTGTTCTCCGATGGCAAGGCAGTTGCGTTCCTGAAGAACTTCTCTTTATGGAAACAGTTGCGTTATAATAACCATTGATTCAACAGGAATTAAGGGTTTCATGGGGTACTAAGATACAACAGGTATTAAGGGTTGGGTGTAGCGTGGATGCGGGAAGTCCTCTTGCAAAAATGATGTCATGTGGTCTTTCATTTGAGCTTTTGTTCAGGAGTAATAGCTTTTCTTTTCTTCACTTCCACCTGCACCACTACCAAAACACTCCTTATCCTTGCCACTCGTTGTAATTAAAATCAACAAAGTTGCGTGCAAAGTGAGACAAGTAATATAGAAGAAAGCACAGTCCATTATAAGGGAGATGAGTATGCAGGCAGAACAAAGACTGCAGCGTGTGGCTAGCATCTGGAATCACCCAGCAGCAGCCCGCCTTGTGTGGTGCTACGCTGAAGCAGCCACACAACTGCTTGGTCCTGCTCATGCAACGTAGTTCTGGTTACTCAGTCGCATGCCCAGTTTGCACTCGCACGATGTTCCCTAGTACATTCATCACGTTCTGAAAACAATTATAGCTGAACGGATTGTGTTTGTGTTTTTATGTGCTTAATTATTTTTGCTCCCTTTCAACATTGTTCCTCCTGCCTTTTCTCACGTCAAAGCCTTTGAGCTCACTCTTTCTTCTTGAGTACCTACAAATGAGTCCATTCAGGGAAAGTGTGTCATCTGGGGCGGCAGCAGAGCATCTGACTGCATAGCCACCGCTGTGCTGGAGTGATGACAGCACCGGAAGACCAACAGCTGAGAAAGAGAGTGTGTCCCAGCCAGCGTATCCCATCATCCCCTGCTCACAGTAGCATGCCATTATCGTATTTACACAGCAGAGGTTTACTTTTGCCATGCAAGTCGTGCAGCTCCTGTAAACCAAATTAGCCAGGACGTCTTCAACAAGCCCAGCGCTAACGAGCCGTGGTCTGTAGCTCTCGGTGTACTGCTCAGTGTGCCCCCGCCCCATGCTCTAATTAACACTTGCTAATTGCGATTGTTTACACATTGTGTATTGTTTGTGTCTATAGTTTCACACTGGCTACTGGCTCTGGATGACATCACCACATTTGACATTTGCCTGAAATACAAGTTTCCCACAATGCCCTGGCCTGTCCTGTTTTGTCTGCTTAGCGTGTGTCTGAAGTCTGGTGTGTCTTTATCGGTTGCATGAGAGATGGTTTTTGAAAGGTGGTGGGCACAGGAAGTGGACATTCTCTCATTAGCTGTGTTGACAAAATGACAGACAGACTGACGCCCGCAGTTATTGTGTCCAGGGATGTACTTGCTCCCTGCATTACTTTAGAGAGGGGTTTGTTTTATGTATCTTGTTACAGTATGATGCTCTGACCAAGCAGGAAATCCCTTTGCAGAAGCCTCATTCCAGCAGCTCTGTTTGTGTTTAATCAAATGCTCAGTGGAAGTAGGTTACCCTTAAGCCTCATTGACAGAATCCCAGATTTGCTGGAAGTTCAGCCTGGAGGATGAGATAGTATTAATCAGAACTGCAGTTTGAATGTAGAGAGCAAATTAAGAGGACAGTGGAAAGAATCCAGCGAGGGATTTGAACCAACATCCTCCGGGTCAACAGGGCAGTACCTTAACTGGTACTGCACCAAGTTGTTCTGGATACCAGCAAGTCATAGAGGGAGTTGGAGCTTTTGTATTACATGCCCAGAGGTTATTTAAACTACCATAGCCCTGGTTCAGATTGAATTAAGAGCTTAGTAGCTACAATGTAGTGAGACATCTGGTAGATGGCTTTAGTGAATGTGTGTGTGTGCATGTGTGTGTGTGTGTGTGTTAGGTCAGGCAACTATGAAATGGTGGAGTGTGCCCCACACTTGGCCATGGCCAAAGGAGAGTACCCCACAAGATTACAGTTGAAATTCACGCATGTTAGCTTGGTAGTTTGGCCCTTCACCCCATTGAATGCATCTCAGACATTATACCCTGGAATGCAGCCTTCACAGCACGCTTTTCCCTCTGGACATGAGCAGTGTAAAAATGCTAAATCATCTCATTTGCAGAATATATTTATTTGATACTAATGCCATTGAATGGAAATGCAGAAGACTCATTTGTTTGCTCAGACGTATAGGGAAGAAATGGACTGATTCTGTTGTGTAACAGAATGTGCATAGTATTACATCATAGACTAAACCAGCAAACCATAGTGCAGTGGCTGAAGGTTGCATGGTTCAAACAGGCTCGTTGCACTTCACCTTTGAGGTGTGTCACACAGTCTGCTTCACACAAAATATAATTTCATTTGCAGTACGAGAGCACAGTAATTGCAGAAACGTTTTCGAAGCTTGTCGGCTGAGTTTGTAGAACAGCAGGAATAGGAGGCGGGGGTGGCAGGAGGGACAGCAAGCACAAATAGATATCACAAACCCCGACTGCGCGCCCCACTCTCTCCTCCCAGAATCCCCAGCGCCGATGTTGTTCTTGGCCCGGCATGCGCTTTTGGAATTCAGTCCTGTTGGACGGCCGCGCGTTCCAAATGGCTTTCAAAAGTGGTGGGACAGGTATATTTGTCAGAGAGCGCATGATGTATGGGCTTGGCAGGATTAGAGACACGGAGCTATCGAAACAAGCAAGACCCCGATCGTCTTTCCAGATGTGACAGGATTTACGGCCTTGTGTACCGCGTAACATCTGTTAACCTCTTCGCCTTCCCTTCTACAGCCGCCTGAAGCGCCCGTCTCTGCCGGAACAAGGGCTGCTGGGAGATGACCACCGGCAGAGGGGCGAGGGGGCGTGGCCCTGCCAAACAGACCGGGACTCCACCGGGAACACAGCCCCCGGGATGGATCCCCGTATAACTCACACTTTCTTGGCCCTGGGTCCTCAAAGACGTTTGCAGGCAGATATAAACAGCCCCTGAGGTCACAGATGTGATGGTGGAAACCCGCGGGTCTCTCCTGCGTTGGCGTCTGGTTCGTTGCGCCTGTTGTCAACTGTGGAGGCCCTGTCAGTTCGTTGGAGGCTCAGCTTCCCAGGCCTGTTCCTGTGGGTTGGGAAGTGTCCATACGGAGGGCCGCCCCAGCCGACCCAAACCTTGAATCAACGCCGTGAAGCACTCAAGGATTACGACCGTGATTATTGTTGGTATTTATTTGCTTGGCGGACTCCGGCGGCCGGGGCAACATGAAAGGGTTTGGGATGAGGCATTCTGCCGTAACATTTGATCCAGCTCCGCTGAGCTGGACAGCCTTATGTCTGCCAGGGTCATTAGACCCATGTACTAGAATCGACCCGGTGGAACCCCATTCGCTTTGCAATGCAAATTTCCCTCCCCCATTGTATAGCGCCACTCCTCAGCACAGACAGTGCAATCATTCACGCAAATCCTCCTGTCTCCCCTGACTCCAGTATACACCTCAGCATGCGGTTAACTTCCTCTGTGTCGTAAAGCTGTGGTTTCCTCCTGGAAAGCACCTCTGCTACACACAGTGCGTGTGAAGGGCCATTCTTGTAAATGCTCGCTCTGACTGCTGGTATTTCCTTTGGCCCAGCATGGTAAAAACGCAGTACAGAAAGTGTCAAACCCTCTGCAGAGCTAAGTAAACTATTAAAATGTTCTGGTGTAAAAGTTCTCTGGGGGAAACTGCTCTACTGTTGGCTGGCCCATCTGAAAAAGTAATATGTGTCAGCATATTATAAAATCTAAAATCTAAAAGCGTATATTGTAATGTATCCACATGGCATTTTTACAACTCATATACATTCATATTTATATTCATCCATATTGCTTGATTATTGTTCTGTGCATTTATGATTGCTGTCCCACACTCTCATGTTTGACTGTGTAGACCCTTCATCCAAGATGCTCATGAGTGACACATCACAGCTATTCAGAGCTGTTGGTTTTATGTCTGTTGTATAAGCTAAAACAAGGCATTAGAGATCAGTTAGAAAAGAGCAGGTATACACAGATACATACAGACACGCACACGCACACACACAAACACACAACAAAGTCATATACACCACACACCCCAAGCACAACACATATACACATGCACCACTTGTCAGTGCCACACTTTTGTGAATCAGCTCACACTGTTGCCTGACACATGAAAGCAGCATGTGAAGACAGCAGTGATATGCTGGCTGTCACTGATGTGCTCGTGAATTACGGTGAGCGCAGCGGCGTGCTGTTGTTAGAGGAGCGCATACTTTCTGGTTAGGCGGCGCCTCTGTGCCCATGTGCATAAGATTATTAATACACGCCATTGATGAGTCTGCTTTTCATTAGGGCGTGTTTTACTCCTTTCGTATTTTGGAAAAAAAAAACATTTCAGGAAACCAAGGAATTTCACTTGAGCTGGAAAGAAACCGTCAGTATAAAATTAGTCAGACTACTACTGTTATTTTTCATCTTGTGGAGTAAAAGTCAAGCTGCGTGCAAACTCATACCCTGCCTTTATATCAATGGGGGATAATGATGTATGAAAGCTTTACATATGCTCTCACTCCCAAGCTGGCCCCGAAAAACCTTGGTTATTCGTGACAGGAATGAAGGAAGGCTTGGTACAGAGAGCCATATTCTTTTCAAAACAGTGTTAACTGCTGTGTTAGTTCTTCTATTGTTCAATATGACTGTTGCGTTCAGTTTACTTAAAATGTCTGTCCGAACAAAAATTTGTGTTCAGTCTCAGAGCAAATTAGCATAATCATGTCACAAATAAAGTCAGAAGCAGACAGCCACCATGTTAAAATATTATGTGCAGAGATGTTACAGTTGTACTGAGAGAACACATGGTGTAACTACTCTCACTTGAGGTGTAGTCACCCACCTGAACCTGAAGGCTGCAAAGGGCTTGTGGGAGCTTTGGAGGAAGTAGAAATGTCAGGTCTTATTGACAACAGCACGCAGTACATTCATATTCATACAGCTCTGGATGCATGTGCTGTGCATTTTCAACCACAGGCCCTTTGCGGCCTTGTAGCAGATTCATGCGGCCGATTGCATTTAACCTCCAGGCCACAGGCATTCCCAAATATTTGTCGAGACTTTCTCCTGGAAGGCAGTTATTTATGAGGACACAGCATCTCCTAGATCGGAGAGGGTGAACCTAAAGGATTGGAATCAGATGAGGTGCCACAGGCTCAAAGCCCGACCCCCCCATAGCACAAGAGGTAGGACACAGGACTCACCAAGTGGTGTTCTCAGCAGATAAACCATAGCTTGTTAGGATGCCTGCAGGCCACCTCTCTGAGTGAACATCCTCCTAAGACTGTTTCTCCTCTGTGAGAACTGGGAGTGAGCGAATTGGGGACACAAGGGTGCTTATACTTGCACGGAAACCCCAGGAACTCCATGCAGTTTCCACACAAACTGGCGCAATTGCTCTGTATGAAATAACAGACCTACCACAGTATTCCTTTGCCCTCTGGTATGCTGTGAGAAGAGACCCAGCCACTAGAGCAGGAGCAGGGTGGAGTGGGACTTCACAGCTTCTTTTGAATCTGTGTCCTGTCTGCATGACCGTCGCCATATGGACAGTGTATATAAACTCTGTCAAACGGAAGGTAGCGTGAAGGTTATAGAGTTGCAGACTGGACTGAGACACCGCAGTAAACTGAGATGTTCTTGTTGAATGATCTGACAGATGGGCTGCAGGTAGAGTACATTACCTCTGGAAACACATGAACAGAGCGGATGGTATATAGCAGGCATACATCACATTTAAGGCCTCTGTCTCTAGCAATGTCTCAACATCAGTGACAGTGTATGTATGGCGCTCCCTCTACGAGTTAGTATGTCTTACCACTTTGTGACCTGGTTATTAGAACAGTGTGGATGGTGCTGTCTTTCTGACGAGCATAGTGATTATGTTTTACCACTCTCTGACCAGGTCATCATATGTTTTGCCACTCTGTTGCCTTGTCCATTAGAACAGTGTGTGTATACTGTGTTCTCTCTAACCATGTTCTTTCTTCCTGAACTTGATCTGAACCTCCTGAACTTGACCCGCTCTTAACCTCTGAAGAACCCTGCTGGCCGCAGCCCCTGTGTTTAGATGGACTCTTGTAGGCGTCTCTGCAGTAGAGAGGGATGCAGCCTAAGGACGGATAATTGATTCACTGCCTTTTTCTGAAGCAGGCGCCTTCATCAAGTGCTTGTTTTGTTTATGTCTGACGCCCTCCCTGATGCATTTCCCAGGTGCAGCTGGGACTTCTTTTATTGCTCTTTGGTGAAGTGTTGCATTGGCTGAAGCCCTTAACGGCAGTGTCCGATTTTAATGCTTCACCCCCATGTCCGGCCCTGTGGGCTACCTTTTTCTCTTTTTTCACCCCTTGTCCTGGAATAACCTCAGAAACAAGACAAGGTGCAGTAAGCAGCTGGTATGCGGTGTTTGTCCTTCAGGCTTATTAAAGATCCCTGTTTATGGAATGCTGTGTACAGAAACTGCATAACATGGCCACTGTATGAAGATGCATGGCACTGAAATATACTGGTGTGGGGAGGACTGCCTGAGTGTCTGCTTGGGCCCTATCTTAGGTGATGTCAGGGCCAGATTCTGCCCGCTCGGAGTGCCAGTCCCCTCAGGGTACTGTTTTCCACCACTGCCGAGGCCACATCAGGCAACACCGTGAGGAGGTAGGAATGCGAACCACCTCCAAGGCGTGGGCAGGGAGCTACAGTGGCCCGCTGCTGGAGTCCGTCTCCTGGCAGGAGACGCAAACTGAAGTAGGGTTTGGGCTGTGGAAAACAAGCAATATTCACAGCTCTGTCATTATATATACAGCGCACTGTAAATAGGCGGCCCACTTGCAGTGTGGATACCTCAGTGCATTGTGCAATAGCACAGCTCACAGTATGGGGCAGGGATACTTAGGGCATTCGGTTCGTGCACTTTGGCACTTTATTCTTCACTTCCAATCACATTTAAACACATTTCATACAACCTCACAACATTTATCCTTACTTAGAGTAAAATCATGATGTAAGAATATGAAGAAGAGCAGTACTTCAATTTGTGACTCAAATGGCAGGACAGAGCACTTTGACAGTAAGATTGAAGGGCCCCATGAAGACTTTGTTATTAAAAAAGCAGCAGATTATACAAATTCCCTGTTCTGACCTTAGCATTTCAGTGGTCTCGCCAGACCGTCTCTTAACTGCATCCCTGCTGGTCGCACTGTTGCCTCTGAGCTTGAATATACACAGTGCTGGTCCAGGGGGACACAGCACAGCTGATACCCACTCTGCGGAACAGGCCCTGCTGTGCTATCCTGGGGTGCTTCTGCTAAACACACAATGAGTGAGCTCACCACAGTGCTGTCAGACCTGCTAATGGCCATCGGTGCTGCGGCAGGCCTTGGAGCAAATAAGTAATGGCTGTGAATGCGCGGTACTCTTCGGCCAGCTGCTGTCAGTGTTATTCCTCATGCAGTGGTTTCTCTGTGCTTTCTCCATGTGTCAGCGTTGGCCCCGCCTCGGTTTAGGTCAGAGCACTCCAGCAAGTGTGTCTTAATCCCGTTATTTTTTATAGCCGCACATCAGACATGATTTACCTCGGAATTAGCTGAGCTTTATTACAGCGGCCCCCAGGGGCTTCCTAATGGTGGAGCTCCTGGTTTCCGTCAAGAGACGTAATGCTGCGCCGACCACCTGACCCAGAGCCGTCCAGCTGTAGCCCGTCCCGAAGTGGAACAGAAGGATTATCTCCAACAGTAGTGCTGAGGCTGTGTGTGTGAGTGTGTGTGCCTGTATGTGTCTGAGTCTGTTTGTGTACATGTATGTAATTGTGCAGATACTGTGTATGTGCATATGGTCGAATGTATGTGTGTGAAATATGTATATGAACATGTGCGTATGTTTATCTGTGTGTACCCATATGTATACTGTGTATGCATGCATGTGCATATCTATGTGTGTGTTTGTGTGTGTGTGTTTGTGTGTATGTATGTTTGTGTACGCATGCATGTCCATGTGCATGTGAGAGAGGGATGTACAGATACACTGTGATGTTCTGGATACGGATGTGTGTGTCCCGTCTAACACACCGCATTCTCACTGCACACACCATGCGAGCCTACACACTCACCAACACTAAGACTGTTTACAGAACGTGTCTCCAGCCATGTGGAGTATTCATTAACGGTTGCCAGACAGTTTGTATAACTGAGCTTGAAGACAGAAGCAAACAAAGTGAATGGAGTTATATATGGACCGGGGTTTGTTTTTCTCCAATGGTGTGGCTGCCAAGCATTGTGTCATCTGGTCCTGCCGTCAGGTCCGGTACTGCGTTCGTGTTCTCGCAGTTTGCACTGATGCTTAATGAAACAGTGTTACAGCTCATCTTACTGTGGAGGCTTCAGCAGCATAACGGGCCCTTGCAGCTGGACAGCTTTACACAAGCAGCTTGTCTGAACAGACTCTGTGTAGCGGTGGATGCGGACGTTTGCGTTGACAGAACGAGGTCAATAAACATATGCCAGATTTGTATCCCATGCATCACGCGCTGGTGGCAGTATTTTATCTGCATTTGTCATCGCGGCCTCCAGCTCGGCTTTGAGGCTGGAGTGTGAGTGGTAAGCAGGAAGATGACAGATTCTCTCGGAGGTCCTGTTGTGGGATGCCCCCGTGTTCCGATGGAAATGTTTAGGGGGAGCCCTCTCTGCCATGGTTCTCCGCGTGGAACAAGCGTTCGCGTTTGCCCCGCCCCCTTCCCCTGATGTCTGCAAACTCATTTGATCCCCGGCGATGCCCCTCCGCTGCCACTGAACTCGGGATCGCTCCTCTTCTTCCAGCGTGGGGGAGAGATAAATCATTTCCTCTGCATCTGTAAGCCATCCAGCCCTCTCCCCTCCCCTCCCCGCCGGGCCTGGCCTCTCTCCTCATCCTGTCTTTCCTCTCTGGGCCTGTTTCCTCCACAAGGGCATGGCATGCCTCGTGCCCTCCTGCTCCTCACTTATTCGAAGGGCCCTCAAGGGGTCTCAGATGGCCTATAGGGGACTGAAGCCCCAATGCACTGTTTACCAGGCTCCCAACAGCGTCTTCAACCTCCACGGGACTCCGCTGTACCTGGCCAGGGGGGAGGAGGGAGGAGGAGGGGGGACAAACGACTTTCCATGTGTCCCCCTGTACCGCTGCCACCAGCTTGGCGTTGACCCTCCCTCACCCCCCCTCCTGAAACGGATACATACAACTGATCTCAGCTTCCTCCCCTGTGCAGCCTTGGGACCAGATGCTCTTTCATGAGGACTGTCAAAGTGTTTAATCTAACGGAGCAGCACGCTGCGCCTCCAGCCAAACGCCTCAACAGCCTTTGGCATTTGAAATCTGCATGCGCGGTGAGGAGCAGCAGGCGTGTTTATTTGGGCGGCCTCTGTACATTGTTAGTGTATGGTAGCCATAATAAATGCGTCTTGTCTCTTGCGCGGAGCTCGGCTCGATGCTGTGGCTCTGTAAGCGTCGCTGTGTTTTAGGACTGATGTACACAGTCCATTCGGCTCTACTGTGACTGCTCAGCAAGCTTAGGCAACACCAGAGCTTCTGCTTTAATTCACACTTAGTAAATTGTTAAATATTGAATTAAAATGACATAAAATAATGGGGTAAAATAGAAAATAAAGACAAATAGAATAATATAAAAAAACTATGGTAACTGCACTGAAAGGACAGGAGACCTGAAGTCTTTAAGGTGTGAGTGTGATTGCCATCCTCAGCATAGCTCAGGGGCTCTCCACAGAGGGTTGGGGCAGTTTTATGTGCCCTGTAGGAGAGGACATTTATATACGCATGTGTATTATTTTGGGAAGTCAGTACCTGTTAATTCCTTGTGGTGCAGCTCTGTTTCAACCTCTTGTAGACTGGTGTGTGAGCATAGTCTGTCCTCTCTGTGCAGGTTTGCCTGTGTCATCTGCATTCACTGGGTCTGTACTTTTGTCAAAACATCATGTCTTTGCTTTGTACTGTCACTGTAGACAGGTAATCTCTGTCTTTTATACTTTATACTGTTTTTAGGGCCTGAGAGTATTAATGTTTATGCTTTTGATTTGTTGTAACGCATCCATCTGTCTCCCTCTCTGTCTTTGTCTCTTGTCTCTTCGAAAGTATATCGTACTAGTTGCCCTTTAGGCTGTAATTGTAAAAATCTGATAGTACTGCGTCCTCAAACAGACCTTGCTCTCAGCTGAGAACTGTCTCATTGTGGAACTGTACACATCCTGTCCCCGTACTGTCGCTGTACCTACTGTATGCACTTTTGTAAGTCGCTTTGGATAAAAGCGTCTGCTAAATAAATAAATGTAAATGTAAATGTAAATGTCCTTCTGCCCCATTCATCTGCCATTATGTCTGCGTCTAAGACATGCTGAAGCAAATGCTCCTCAAACAGAAGTATCAGTAGTTACTTCAGTAGTCAAGCAGACGAAGTAGTCTCCCTCTCTTTCTTTTTATGGTTTTGTTGCTGCAGAATGCATTGTTAAATTAATTTGTTGTTTTCAGAATTAATTCTGCCTGTGATGTGATGCAATATCCCAGTGAAGACAAGTTAAAGCTCATCTCAAACTCTCTTCCTCTCTCTCAGATGAGCTGAAGTTGCAGCTGGAGAGGAGGAGGAGGCAGACGGCAGCTCAGGGTAGGTCGCATCAGCGTCTGCATCGACAGCTCATGCACTCACTCACTCACACACACACCCATCATGCACTGCTGTTGTCAGCTCCCTGCACAGCAGGGGTGTTTGTCTCTCCTGCAGCGCTCAGGAACATCAGCTGGATTCAGCCAAATGGGCACCGCTTGGCACGCACTCTCACATGGCAACACTCAGTCCAGGAACTCCCCGATCCCATGACTCACTGCAGGGGCTGAGTGTGTGTGTGTGTGTGTGTGTGTGTGAGCCTGTGTGTGCTTCATTTTGTGTATGCATGCATGTGCATATCTATGTGTGTGTGTGTGTGTGTGTCATATCACTATAACAGATCAGTTATTTGTACTCCCCCTGGAGGGAGTTCCCTTACCTTTAAAGTGTAACTGAGGAGTGCATATAATACACCTTAGAACTAGATATCAGGTCTTAGACACACAGGATGTGGCACATGTCGCTTGAATGAAACTTAATACAGGCGGGGTTTCCAGATCCTCCATACACTGCAGCTGCCCTCTGTCACTGGCCTGTCTGCCATTACAGCGGGCTGTAATGTCTCCTGCAGGCTTTGATGAATTTCCTCAGAAAATCCTCAGAATCTGTGATTCCTGCAAACAGAAACTGTGTCAGAAACTGTGTCACCTGACCCCCCCAGCCCCATAGATTTTTGTTCATATGGGCTTCCTTGAATTTCACTGTGTCCAATATGAATTACAGGAAGTCAGAGGAAACTTGAAGATAAGGCTTCCTGACAGACAAGCTTTATGTATTATTTGGATCAAAAACATACATGATTTGAAAAGAACAATTGATTCCAAATTTACAAACACTGTCTCCCAGCCTGTCTCTTCTTTTAAATCCTGCATCACCAAGCACATCATTACAGCCCAGATTCCATTGTCATGAGCCAGCATCAAAGTCCTAGTCTTCATGAAAGTATGCAGAACATTATTTGGCCTCCCTAATTCTTCCCTGACTGATTTGTATTCTGCAAAATGATGTGGGAATAAGCTAAAGCATGTGAGTATAAGTTTCAGCTCAATGCAGAACACCCTGTATGTGAAGGACAAACATTATGAAATCTAATACTATAAGGGCAGCATTGCAATGACAGAGATATATATAGGCCCAGTGTAAGACTTCAGATCGGTCCACTGGGAGACCAATCTGTAACCTTTAGAAGCCTGACCTATCAATCTACTCAGTGATGGACCAATCTTTGACCTGTAGAAGTGTGATTCCTCACACTACTCACTGATGGACCACTCCGCAGATCTCTGACTGTTGCTGGTGCTTCAGCTGATTTCCCCACCTCACTGTAAAGCATCGTTGAAAGGTGCTATTGAAATGGAGTCCATGCCTTTGGTGGTGATTTGTTAATGCACTTTTCAACTTCCCCCATGGAATTATCACGAGATTTTACCGCTACAGTGGTGGCCTTGAGTGTAGAAACTCCACACTGACATCTGAGGACGGCGAGTTTCTGCAGAATACCAAATACTTGGAAGCGATAGCTGCTGCCACTGCCACTTGGACGCCAGGCCGCTCCGTGCCACAGAATAAAATCGGAGTGGTAGCACTCATACGCCGCTCGCAAGCTCTGTCTCAGCTTACCGCCGCGCACGCGAGGCTGAGACAGACTGTCGCGGCTGTCAGCCGTGACGCTCAGGAATCCGGGAGAGCGAGCGGGGCCCTCGGTGGCGTTTGCCGGGGAAGCGTGACACAGTATACTGTATTTATTCAAGGCTCAGACCTAACATTGTTTCCATCATGCCTAATATTTATTAACCGCCGGCGGTTTTATTTACTGCCCTCATCAGACATGTTAATAAGACGTCAAGCGGGAGGGAGAGACATCTTGTAAACTGATTTAGTGTTTCGGGGAGCGTTACGGTGGACTGTTTGAGCCACGCCGGAGGATTTGTCAGTGGAGTGATTCATGTACTGTAGCGCGCTCGGTTGACTTAGCGACATGGCATACGCCGCTGTGGGCAGAATGATCAGATGTCTCTCATTTCAGACTCCGGCAGAAAGGCATCGATCTGACGTCAAAGCTGTCAGGCACACGTCTTTACTTTTGATGATTATAATCATCATCACTGTCATTTGGTTGTAGAAATGAAGAGCGAAGTGAATTGAGTCAGAAGAACTTGCATAACCCGGGACAGCATCACGTCGGCTCACCAGTAGCGCCCTTTTCTGTTATTAACAGCTTTAAAACAGCTCTGAAATGGCTGGGGTTATGGCTGTTTTTGTCACTCTTAGCTCCCACTTTTCAGGGCCGGCCTGTCTGTGTTTCCATCATCACGTTTATGAACTTGCTGTGCTGGACACAAATAGCCTGAACAGAGATATATGGTAGCTATAAGGCCGACAGTGACTGAACACGCACACAGTCAGCAGTCCTCTCTTGATCCACTGTCGCAGAGATGGATACCCTGTACTCAAGGGGGGGGAGGTCATTTCAACCTGCTGGCTTGGTAGGTTTCAGGGATTTGATTTTATTGTATTTTAGTTTATTTTTGGCATAACTGGGCCACAGCTATGCATGTGCTGTACTCACACCTCTGTGACTTGACGGTTGTGTGCCCTCTAGGGCTGGCGGACGGAATCGCAGAACCTGTGGAGCCGGACCCTGTGGAGGAGAGACTCTGTGAACAGATCGAGGAGGAAAAGAAGAGGTGAGGTGTCTATGTGTGTGTGTGTGCGAGATAGATTGTCTACTTTAGTATGTGGGTGGGTGAAATTTTAGGATTCGTTCCACTAGTCCCAGACTTGCCTCAATTGTCTTGCTTTGCAGACACTCACCTATGGTGGCATTTTAAATATGTAAATATTATTTATTATTTTACACATACGTATGAAAGCATTGATATTTTCTATTATTCCTTCATATAGCTGCATTTAGTTTCTTACAGTTGCAACCCAAAACTGTGTGTAGTGTTTGCGGAGATCACCAAACAATGGCGCAATATGGTTCTGTTCTCTGTGTTACTGCATTGTACCCTACTCTTTTATGCTGTGTACTACCTCTTGCAGACTGTCGTAGTTGCCCATTATGCTCTTGTTCTTCAGTGTTATGTGCTGTGAATTCAGTTGCATTTGAGGATTTAATGAATCTTTTCTTACCTGTTAGTTACAAGAGTACCTTTGGCCGTCTGAAGGCTCTGAAGACAGAGATCGAGCACTTACAGCTGCTGCTGGAAAGGGCAAAGGTCAAGCTGCAGAGAGACTTCCAGGAGTGGTGGTCTCAGGAGTCAGCCAGGCTGCAGGTAGTGACCCAGCACATGTGTGGCGCAGAGTGAATGTTCCTGTCACTGTATTCCCAGACCCATGTTTCTTTCCCTCCCTTGTGTGTGGTGTCAAATATTCAGACCAGGATTTTACAGGAAATTTCACTTTTCTTTATAAGTTTTCCTTTACATAAAAAAAGACTTCCCAAGAGTTGTAATCAACCCAGAGTAGCATAAATTGAGAAATTCTGAGTAAAAAGTTAAAAACCTTGAGGGGGCGAAAAGGGCAGGAGTAAAAACATAGCTCTGGTGAGGAGAGAAACCGCATGCATTTAAATGCATTTCAGTACTTTAGAACATGAGAGAAAATGCAAGGGAAACACTTTCTAATAAAATTGCTAATGGGCTCAAAATATAGTGCTTTCACCTACAGTATTAGCCAGATAAACAGAGCATTAGAGGGAGATGGTTTTGTCTCTGAAATGGGTTAGCAATGAGACAGCTCTGTCTCCACAACAGGTCAGCAGTCGGATGTGTCTCTGCAGTGGGTTAACGAGCTGTTGAAACTCAAGTGGAATTCTGGGGGGCTCAGCGCTTCTCCGGTATCGCTGTTACCATAGTGTCCTTGTCAGGTTGCCACAGACGAGTCCTTCAGAATCCAGCCACTCTGCAGTGCTCGTGGCGGCAGGTTGATGAAGAGCGCTCTGGTCTCTGCTGTACCAGCCCAGCCTTGTTTTGATGGATGTGTGCAGCACTGAGCTGTTTAACAGGGAGCGGAGTCTGAGAGGAACGCCTCTCTGGTGGGTGCTGTAACACGCGCCTGCACTCACCCCTGTTTCTCCCCTGGGTTTGGGGTTCAACGGAGCGTTGCCATGGCTGTGGTACACTGACCCTCTGGGCCTCTTTGTCCCGTGGCTGAGTTAGGGCTCTCTGGGGCGCCACTCCACTTTGCCCATCCCTGCCTCACTCCCAGAGACAGCCCAAATGAGGCTTCTCACATCTTCAAAATTCTGATAAGGCCCTCAACACATGCCCCTTCACAGTCGATTAACTAACGTTTGGACACCATAGTAACAGTTGGTTAATCCACTTTGGAGGCATCCCTGAAAGTGCCCACTTTTCCCCAAAAGTTTACAGGGGGGGGGGGGCTGAGGTGCTAAGACGGGTGTGTTTTACTCTCAGAGCTGCTGTTTAGGGTGGAGGAGGTAGACCTTGCCGGAGTAATAAAGTAAGCAAACGTAGGAAACAGATTTCTGAGGAAGCCATCAAACCCTAATGGGGCGCTGGAGAGTGTTCACTGCTGCTGAGGCCGCAATTTATGGGCCTGACTTGAGATATTCACATCAGCGTAGATTATCTTCAGTCTGGTCCACGCCACCAGTCATCAAAGTCTCTGGACAGCCTCCCACTGAAGTGCGCTGAGCCGACCAGTGGTGTGGTAAGGGTCATGGAGTCAGGTAAAGACCAGATGGTCATGGGCATTAGTCCTGGGTGGGACAAGTCTGGTGATTGCCTGAGAAGTACTCTCGTTTCTCCAGTTGAAGTCTAGCTGTTTAAAAAGTTAACACCTACAAAAGTAAGCAATGGACTAGTGCCAGTAAAATGGCAGGAGGTTAGGAGCTGGCAACTGCGAAACAACATCTGTAAGTGGTGTCTTGGCTGACGATTGACCATAAGAAAGTCTGGAGAATTACTTCTCTGCTGATGCTGTGGCTGTGATGCCTCATCAGGTGACAGATTGACTTAACGTGAAACAGACTTGTGTTGGCCTGTCACTGTAGTAATTCTGATTCAGAGTAATAGCCTATGAGAAGACCTCAGTCAACTTTCTGGAATATCTTCTGGACAAGTTACCAATGTGTCTCTGGCCAAAAATAAGTCTCAAGTCATGTTACGGATGTGTCTCAGTCATGTTACAGGTGTATATCTGTTCATGTTACAGATATGCCTTTGGTCAAGTAATAGGTGTGTCTTTGGCCACGTTACAGGTGTGTCTCTGGTCAAGGTTTACCCCCAGTTAAGTTACAGGTAGGTGTGCCTATTGTCAAGTTACAGGTGTATCTGCAGTCAGTTTGCAGGTCAAGTTAAATGTGTGTCTCTAGGCGCATTCTTAAAGCAGTGTCACTCAACATGTTCTTAAAAAAGTGTCATCTGTTATATTTGTACAGGTTGTCCACCCCGCGAGTGTAGTTTTCCTTAAGGATGGGAGTGGCTGGCATAATCTCTACACAGCTGTGTTCAGCTCTGATTAGCTACAGCACACATTTTTCTCATGCCAGGAAGACATCTGACTGATAGACCAGTTGCTGAAGCAGGTTTTTGTGTTGTTAATTACTGATGGGAAATATAGATTTCACAACCAGACTTACTATCAGCCCAGGTTCGGATTGGGAAATGATGTAAAAGGAATGCTATAAAAGTATTTCCCGTATGATCTGGGCTGTGGGTCATACTTGCTACGTAATCCTGTAATTTTTTGTTCTGACGGAGCACTGGCACTGGTGGAGCAACAAGTTCAGACAGTTGCAGAAATATATTCTAGCATCAATTAAGTCAGTCATTGCAGGACCTGACATGCATGCTGCTGAGATGGGACATTGGCTGGTGTCACCACAGGACTGAATCAAGTGTGTGTATGTGTTTTTGTGCAGATGTGTATCTGTATTTGTGTGTGTGTATGTGCATGTCTGTGTATATGCGAGCATTTGTGTGTACAGGCATGTCTGTGTGTGTGAGCATTTGTGTGTGTACACGCGTGCATCTGTGCATGTGTGTGCGCGTTTCTCTCTTCTCCAAATTCCACCTCTCCAGCTGAGAATATGTATAAAGGAAATTAAACTTGCAGCACATAAGGAAGGAGGCCTGTAATCTCTGGATGGATAGACAGCTCTCAGTCAGACTCATCTGCATACCTTTGGATGCTCAGTGGATAACAGCAGGGCGGGGCAGTGCAGACGCTCATAAAGGATTCCCATCCATCCCTCCAAGGGCACTTTTGGCTCTGCTGAGTGCCGGAGGGTAAAGCAGAAGAGATTCTGCAGGTGCAGGCTTGACTCATGAAAGATTTCCTTTCATTTTTCAGTGCAAAGTGTGGGTGTACTGAACTCACTTCTACAGGGGGTATTCTTTGGAGTAATCTTAGCTATATGTTTCGCATGTAATTCATTTAAAGTTGTCTTTCCTCCCTCTGGAACAATCATAGTTAAAGAAGGAAACATATTTGAGTTTAATGTCCATATCTTGTTGCCGTATGACCTACCTTTTCTTTAGCGGTATGCTGTAACATCAACCCTGTCAGTCTTGGTAGAATCCAGTTTTCTAACATTCCCTGAAGGTTTGTGTGTTACTGGAGATTGATTGCTGGGGACACACTTGGATGGGTATGGTATAAGAGTGTGTGATGGAGGTGTGCTGAGCAGATCAACATGTGACCAGCTGAGGAAGCCATTGAATTCCTTCCACTTGCTGATGGTCTGCCTTGTATTTACAATTGGAGCAGAAACAAGAGGGCACAGCTGCAGGTCAGAGTCCAGCGTCGACCAATCAGCTGTTGGAAGCGTCTCCCTCCCATGTGACCGTCCCCAGGTGAGCGCTGTCTGGACAAGCACACCTCCAGCACATCTTTAGTTTCTGTTCAAGCAGTACAACTGTACAAATTTTCACATTACTCAAGTTACCTAAAGAGTGCAGAGGACCAAATGCTATCTTTTAATACAGCTAGTTTTGCTACTTTTTTTAGTCCAAATAGTCAAAGTTTGTCCTCTGTGTGCTAATGTTTCAGTTTCCCTGCCCCCCTATGCACATGAGCTCTTGTGTTCTGTTTTACACTCCATATTACAACAGGGCATGATGTCTTGTGTCTTAGTTGGGGGTGTCTATTCAGGACCATCGTCTGAACTGCGCAGGGACGATTGGTGATTGGTCAGAGACTGCAATTATCGCTGAGACAAGCCCAGTTCTGCAGCAGTGAGAGCTGGAGCAGGCCTGTTTCTGTGGGAGAGATTAAAGCTTAGGCAAGCCCGGGTTGGTGGGCTCTGCTACCTTACTATTAGAATTAGAATTCAGCTGCTATGCTCTACTATTGCTGTGCATTCTGCTGTCTCTCCAAATGATGACCACCACACATGAAGCTGCTCGTATGAAAATGGGGGGAAAATTTACACCTCTTGAAGGCTTTTAAAAGCAAATGTGAAATCTTTATTGCTCTCAATTTGAGATTACCATTTACATCTAGTAAATGAAAGGACTGTAATTCACTTTAATTAACCTTTTCAGACTGAACACAAACCAGAAAAATCGGAACACAATTACGCATAAAACCCAAAGCTCGCATTAAGTCTCTGTGACATTTTACAATCACTGAGTGTGATTTTCATCGTGGGAGGAGAGAGCTGGGAGATTTGGCTCCTTTCATCGTTGGAGCCCCAGTTAGTCTGCAGTTACAGACGTGGTGAAAGGCCTTTATCAGCAGACGTTTAGTCTGTGTGACTCTGTGCCTCCACGCTGCAGACGGCAGACCCGCGGTGCGCTCTTTACGATGTGGGATAATAGCACTCCGGCGGGAACACACCGCTTGGTTTCGTTCCAGCGTGGGCCCCTGCAGCCCCCCGAGCCCGAGACGCACTTGCTGGGCCTGGAAAGCATCGCCCTTCAGCACCTCTTTAATGAGTCCGGCACACTCAGCACTGACTGTACAGTGCAACGGCACCCTCTGGTGGCCAGTGTCATGCTGACACACACTGTCGAGCACAAGGGCTGTGAATGTCTACATCACTGACTTGCATTGCAGAGGTCCTGATCCTTCACAGGTTATGATGTTAACATTTTTACACGCTTATTAACTAACTGCCTGGGGAAAAGGACTTTTTTTCCCCTCCCTGGGGAAAAACTCACAGCCCTCATCTTCAACACACAGCTGTCCTTCACGAGTAATTTTTTTAATCAAAGCAATTTTTATCCACAGATGGATAAAGGACTTGACTTTTCAGTTTCACCTGTTTTACTGAAAGTAACGCCAGTGTCTCGTGTTGCTTTGCATTGTATTGTGTTGTGTTCTGTTGCATCGTGTTGTTTTGTGTTGTGTTATCATCGTTTTGTGGTTTGTTGCCAGAGAGCCCAGTTTGAGCAGCACAGTCCAGGAGCTGCCAGTTAGAAGAGAGAGAGTGAGCTCTGCCCCATCTGCCCGTGACCTGAGGTGTGTGTATCACTGAAACCCCGCTCCTTTCACCCCCAGCACGGCGAGCATGATTCACATTCAGTGTTGTGTGGGATCTACCCCGTCATTACCTGGCCTGTGCTATTCCTTAAATAAAGTCTTCCCATTGGGCATCTCAGGAACTTTGTCCCAAGCCCCCCTGCAGTGAGGGGAGAGTCAGCATCCAGAGACCGACCAAGCAGCCGAGCTGGACAGCAATCAGAGCTGAGGTGAGGGACCAGCCTACATGCTGCAGTAGAATTTTGGCTATGCCTGGGGTTGAGAAAATAAATAAATACAATAAATACAATAAAATAAAATACAATAAATACAATAAAAATATCCTTATTTTATGTTGTAAAAAGTGCCACTTTTAGTCTTCAAATTGGATGTACAATCAATAGGAGTAGTTCTAGAAGTAATATAGTAAATAAAGATTGTAGGTTGTATGCTTGAGTTGAATTTCAAAGGGAATTCATGGTTGTTAAAGTGGTTTTTGCCCTTATGAAAAAGTTGTAATGCTCGCAGGCAGTTAAAGGCTTTACTGCGCTGCTATTTCAGCACATTATGAATGCGAGAACAGGCATTGCTGTGGAGAGTCTGAACTCTTTCAAGTTCTCTTATACGATGCCAGTTATTCTGTTTGAGTGAACTGTAGAGACCCTCTGGCAGCAGCATGAATTAGTGCCATGCCTGAGCAGACTTTACTTGTAAAACCAAAAGCAGGTCATTCAAAATAATAAAAAAAAACATACTTCAGGCTAATCTTTTGGAAAATGAAATGAAAATTCCCCTTTGACTGCAGAGACATTGAAACTGCAGATTTGGCTCCACAAAGTATTTTTTTGTATACAGTAGGAGGGGTGCAACTGAAGCCTGTCGGTGTGTCAGATCTGTAGATAGGGTGTCAGTGAGAGTGCGTCATGTTGAGCGTCTGAGTGTGTCATGGAGTGTCTGTGTGTTTCAGAGCCCTAGCCACTGCTGGCCCCTCGTCATCCATTCCACTGACTGGAGACAAGCGGACAGACGCAGACATTATGGCCTTCGTCCGAGCCAGACAAAATCTTCTCAGCAGGACAGGTAGAGCCAGACCCGTCATTTTACACACACACACACACACACACACACACACACACACACACACACACACACACACATATATATATATACACAAACGTACGCTACAGTGCTCAGCATTCTGTTAGTGCACACAATCACACACAAGTGCTTGTTCTCATTTCTAAATGCTGAACAGTCTCTTAAGGATATTGTTTCTGTGAATGTCATTTTTCTGTTTTAACTGGAAATCTGTCAGAGGAGCATGCAAGGCTGAACTGTATTTTTTCATCTTTCTTCAATAGGCCAGCATGGGTCAATAAGACGGACATTAAGTGCAATAAAAGCTGTTTATTGATAAGTTTGAATGTAAATCCTGGCTGAATGGCACCCTCTAGCGGTGAACAGCTGCAGGTGCGACGTGAAGCGGAGCTGGCCTCTGTAAACTCGGTTGATATCTGTCAGCGAGTCTTCGAGCTGGGCCTCAGCGTGCTCACAAGCACACTGTCATCTTTTCAGCGCGGTTTTCCTCCCCGTCTCTCACTCCGGACTGACCCCGGAGAGCGTGCTGATTTTGGCACGGGTTGCGGGCGCGCTTGGCTCCCTCGCCTCGATGCAGCAGTTCTACATTTCATCACGGCTGCAGTGCTCCCCGTCCATCACGCAGACAGCAGGGGCCAGTGGCAGCCCATGTTTTCTTATGAGTGTCATCACCTAGCCTCAAGCTCCGCCTCCAACCAGTTGTTTAAAATAAACACAAATTAACCTCATTATCATATAAAATACAGTACTTAACTGAGGCTTGATATGAGTGTGAAGCTTTGCGCTTTTTCATGTTTACAGTTAACCACTTTGCAGGAACAAGACCCTTTGAATCGTAGGGTCCTGGGTCTAAGCCTGAGGATACCAAAGATGAGCTTTTGTTTGGATTTATGTGGTGTGAGACAGCAAGTGCTCCCCTTTGATATGATGTCAGCCAGTTAATAACCTCCTTGGCCGGCTGGCTGCAGAATACTTTGTGGAAGTGTTGGGGTATTCGCTGAAGAAGTATAGCGGTGTAAGTGTAGGGTATTTTTGGAGTCAAGTATTGGCTGAATAATAAGGTGTTTTTTCCCCAAATGTGTATTTTAAAAATGCAAAGTGGCAGGAAAGAATGAAAAAGCAAATTCCACGAGACACAGAGTACACATTAATATGCCCCTGGCCAGATTTCCGTTAGACCCCTCAACTTACCCTATTTTGGCAAAGCAATTAAACAAGGTAATTTAACTTTTTTTGGTTCCATAAAGAACTTCACAGCAATCAAGTTCTCACACAAATCCCTGAATGCATGTCTTCGTGGGGATTAGAGACACACAGGAATGATGTTAAAAGCATGGGTTAAAGGCAAGAATTGCAAATAATTCTGTAGTGTTTCATTTTGCCAACGTGTTGTGGAGGCACAGGGAAAAATGCAACATGATTTATGATTTATGGAGATGTCCCCCCTTGAAGGAACACCTCCTTGTGACAAGAGCACACTTTGTGTCCTTAGTTGTTTGGTAACACTGGGTAATCTTCCTTATCACAGCAGTGATCAGGATCTCAGGAGAAAACGGGGCATTGACCCTGTGACAGTGTATGTCCATCTGTGTGTGTGCATGCATGCTTGTGTGTGTGTGTATGTGTTTGTACCTGTATGTGTGTGTGCATGTGTGTTGCTCACCTTTTTATGTGGTCTGTGGGTATGTCTTTTCTTTGGTGTGTATGCATGAGGGTGTGTGTATGCATGAGCACACAATTGCTGCCCCCCCGCCCATCAGTGCTGTCGTAAATTGCTGTGCTTTTTAAATTGTGCTTTTTAAATTGTTTCTTGTTGCCGCCTTTACCCTGACGCTCATTGCGCCGTTTGAAGTTGTCGAAGTCCGCCGTTTGAAAGTGTATCGTATTAGTTGCCCTATAGGCTGTAATTGTACAAATCTAATAGTACTGTGTCCTCAAACAGACCTCGCTCTCAGCTGAGAACTGTCTCATGGTGGAACTGTACACATCCTGTCCCCGTACTGTCGCTATACTTGCTGTATGCACTTTTGTAAGTCGCTTTGGATAAAAGCGTCTGCTAAATAAATAAATGTAAATGTAAATGTGTGTGTGTGTGTGTGTGTATGTGTGTGTGTCTCTTCACACGCGTATGCATGTGTGTGTGTGTATGTGTCCAAGGACAGATGGTGTCATTAATGGGGCAGAGTGCTGTATGATTTCCTCTTAGGAGCAGAAGGTTTGTTGTTTAAACAGTCTCTCTATCAGAGAGTGTACTGGGGGGAGCCTCATTAGTCATTCTTAACAGCACCTGGCAAACACAGCGGACACCTATCCAGGCCATCAATTAGGCCCACTCCACTGCACTCTCAGGGGACCTGATGCCCCGGCCACAGAGGAGTTCACGCAGCGCCAGGCCATTATTGGGATGTCAACCTGGACTGTTGTGTGATGATGTCAGCACTGGAAAACTTCAATTTCTGATTGGCCATACCTGTGCTGGGGTTCATCACATATGCCCAAGGCTTGCTTTATAACCAGGAAGCTCAGTAGCAGACAGTCTCTGAATTATCGGAGGGTCTCATTACTCATATTCTCTTATAAATATTGTATTTTGCACTGGGAAACCTTACTTCTACTGAAGGATCATTACAGCAAGTACTCCTACAGAAGATTGGGCTTTTGACTGAGGTGTCACAGCAAGGGTGTGGAAAACAGTCAGTCATTCTTCACCATAGCTGACAATGAAACTGGTTTTGAAAGAGAGGCATCTGGTGACCGAGAGAGATTTGGAAATTTTCCACATTTAACACTCCAGTGTACAATTTTGCAAACAACACCTCACTTCTGGCTCTGTTTAGTACTGTCTCTCTCGTTCTCTCTGTCTCTCTCTCTTACACCCTCCTTCCCTGACCTCTCAAGGACTCTTAGACATCCTCCTCTCAGTAAATACATTGATGTTTTTTTCAGGTGTAACTATCAGTCTGACTCCAATGTGTGTAATCGCAGTATATCACATGATTTCTCTGGTGGCATTTGGGCCCCAAGTACACATGCACAAAGGCAAATCACCAGCTTTGTTTAAAAGTCCAGCAGATGTACAGTCAATGTTTCTACACTTGATATGACTCATTCATGACCTTGCTTGATTCACTCGCTGGTTTCCCTTTTGCTTGTGTATTTCAGGATCAGCACAGCAGTGAGTGTTTCTGACGCTACCCATGGAGACCCAGCATGCTGTGCTGCTGAGGCTCCTCCCACTGCCTGCTTGTCAGCTCTCTTTCCTTCTGCTCCCTCACCTGCATCCCCAGGTTAGAAATGTTTCCACTCAGGACTCCCTGGAGGAGTGGTGCCCCTGTCCTGAAGGGGACACAGGGACAGCATGTGCAGAAGGGGAACAATGAGAGACTGCTGTATTAGAGAGGCAGGCCCCTGTGGACTGACACTCGCATCCAGCCCACAGCAGCCGCCTGGATTGCCAGTGATTTAAGATCATCACCCTTCACATGGGCAGGTCTGACTGATGTGTGCTATGGCAGGCCATGTGAATTCAAAATGCTATGCTTTTTCATGCCATCCTGTGGAGCACTAATAGGACTGGGCAGCCACAGCTCATGGTGCTGGGATCTGGACATGTATAAGCAGTGAATGATTTACTGTGTGTTGTGGGGAACTTTGACCTTTTTTCAGTATAAACGCTGTATTTCCACAGCTATTTCTTGGATACGTACATACACACTGTGCACGAAAATTTCTGTATGAAAATGCACATCATTTCAGAAATTTAATTGTGATTATTCTTATTCTTTGTTAATTCATTGTAAATTCTGTCTGATGCGGCCAGAAAAACATCGTCCTGATGGGTTAAGAAAAATCTCATTCTACAGTGGTTTGGAGTGCACAGTATTTATGTATTTATGGCCAAAAACCTGTAGTGGGGCTGGTCAGGAGGAAGTGTTTTTGTTTGCTCTGTTGAAATATTTTAATGTTTTTTAAACAAATTTAAGTGCATTGCTGTATAAGATCCCATTAATGAATACAAGTTCTTAATGCAGCTTTCACTGTGTTTTGTTTGTTCACTTGTATCAAGTAAAGGCCATTTGTTCTACGCAGCATTAGTCCACGACGCACTGAGGGCCGTGTTAAGGGTGTGAAAGCCTGTGCGTCGTGGCTGAAATTGCATATGCTAATGATTTCACCTTTGCGAGGTGTTTACCAAGAGAGATCATGGAAATGCCGCTAGCAGCTAAGTTGATAGGCACTGTGCCACGCTTCAGGTGGACACCTCCTATGATACGTTGAGGTCTGTGTGTTTTAACTTTTAACAGATATGGCTTGCGTTTCCATATGTCTCCTAGTCCAATCCGATGCACAAGGCTGTTGTGATTTACAGCTGGCTTTCCCCAGGTATTTTTGATCCCCTTAGGTGTTAACACCTGCTTTTGGTAAGTACAAGAGCCATGTGCAACCCACATCTCTACATGTTTTGCGATGAATTACTTTGAATGGATTGATTTTTTTGCACATCTCCAATGAGTGTGCACAGATATGAAATGATTACCCCATGAATGAATGAAGTCTCACAAGCAATCAGCCCCAAACAGAAAAGGCGGTGTGTTCCTCATCTGAGCTGTGTTTAATGTGCAGTTAATACTATATGTACCGTAGGATGAAATACCTACACAGAGGGTTTGCCAAACCAGAAAAGCTTTGTTAACAGTAATTGGCTGATTAGATCAGAGGATTGCAGATAAGTGCTCAGTGGATTCTCTTTTGATCTTGAATCAGATCTGCACACTGTAAACTCTCACAGGCTAGGCTGGGAAAACACTCAAAGTCAAAGAGGACCTTCCCCCTGTCTGATGTACTGAGTCATGCTTACTGTTCAGCACTTCAAGCACCACCCCTAGAAACACACACCCCTATGTGTTTACCCCACCAGCGGAAATCATCCCTGAGAGTTCTATCTCATAGGGAGAGCACATTGCTATCCTGATTGGTGTATCTAAACAGGGAGTCTGACCATTGCCATGGTCATATCCACATGGTTTCAGACCAAATTACAGATAATTCATATACCAATGGAGGGGTATCCTCTGAGCACAGGATATTGGTGAGAGATTGGTGAAAAGCATTTTCAAAAGGGAAGGAGCCAGCTGGTGAACAGGTAGTAAAGTGCAGATATGTAGACACGTGGTTATTATGGTTATTACAGGAAACACGAGTCATGTGAGGAGTTTGGAGGAGAAAAGAGGTTTGAAGCTTTGCCTAGGAAAACAGGCAAGGGAGGTCTCTTTACATCCTTGCTGAAGCGTTCAAAACTCAGCTAACTATAGCACCAACCTGCAGTGGCAACAAGGAAGTGTGTGTGTGTGTTTGCGGGGGGGGGGTTATCCTAAACCTTTTGCCTTTTTAGAAGCAAAGCCCCATTTTTGCATCGCTTCAGCCAGATTTGTATAATGACATTCTGCCTTTCGGGGCAAAAGACCCAGATCAGTGTGATTTGCATTTGAAACAGAACCCTCTGGTGTTTGCCAGGATGATCTGTACATGTGGAGGACAACCTTGAAAGGGTCACTGCTATGGCCGCCCAGTCCTGATACACTTTCTGCCAGTGCAGTAGCACCCCAGTCTCACTGCCATCACTCAGACATGCAGCCCTGTGATCTTCAGTCTCAGTCTTTACTCCCAACCAGTAAAGTAGGCCATGGGGACAGAATTAATTTCTTGGCCTTTTCAACTATTTCAACGGATTCTGATATTTTCCCTTTTTTACTGCCGGGTTTTTACTAGAGTGCCTGAGGAGTGTCACCTAATGGTTATCTTCCTGCTTGAGATTCTCACTTGATTTTACGACCCTCAATAAACACAATGCCCAGCTTCAGCTCTTAGTGCCGCTTTAAATGTCAAATGTTAAACATCCCAATCTATAAACCCACTGATGTGTATGTTTTATACGTTGGCCTGTTTGCCATTTTACATTTGAGACAAAGACATTTGATGAAGTGAAAGATAAAATTAAGTATCCTTGTGCTGTACTGGGAATCAACATTGCCTGGATTCAGTGCAACTTTTCACTGCAAAACCATTGTGTAGCACACAAATTGCATGTCACACCTACTGTACCCAGTTTGTATGTTTTTTGTTTTTTAATTCTTTCTTGTGAAAACTGATTCAGAGTATTTAGAGATCGCCACTGGTCATTCCACAAAGATGCTTGTTGCTAGGTGATCCACACTGGAGTTTTTGAATCAGCGTCAAATTGAACCCATTCTCGCTCCATGTAAATCTCTTCATTAACTGCCTACTGAATGAGAAAGGTGGCTCACGGAGCCCTGTTTGTGGGTTTGTATTTCTGGGAATGTTGTTTTGAGTAATGAGACATCAGTGTTCAGTTTTATTTGAAGCTGTAACACCATGTTGTCACACTGAAATGCTTATCCCCAAAAATCTGCATGAACAACCAGCAAATCTAGTCAAATATTAACTAATGTTCTGCTGACTTGATGTGCCCAGCTTCCTTCTTAGGAAAGCAAGGGAGAGGATGGGGGGGGTGTCAAGATTATATTGGGGGGTGTTTGGTTGTTGTCAGAGGAACCGTGGAGCTGCTCAAACGTCAAGCACCTGTGTGACACTCCTGAGCCAATCAGATGGAGATTCCGCGTTGCCTTGGGCTGCTTCTCGCGCTGCAGTCTGGAGACCCTGCCGACGACGTTGCTCAAGAGGAGACAGCAGGGTGTTCTGTGCTCCTCCTCTCTGAGCTCTTCCACCACCACAACCGACCATCAAATATCAGTCTCTCCTTCAAACAGAGGAAATTATCCAAGCTCCTGAAGGAAGGCCTTCACTGAAGTGTTTTGAAGTGTGTCTTTGCTGCCTGACTTCGGTAAAGCTGACTCAGAAGATGGGAGAGCACTTTGGGTTATTGCTCCATTGGTCCTGGTGCAGTAAGACTTTCCTGTGACTGTGTTCTGAGTCGAAGATGTCTCCCTAGGCTGGCAGAGGACTCCTACCTCTTTACTCTTTCTCCTCTGTGAGGCCCTAAGACCAAAGTAAGAACTATACAAGGAGACCGACAGGTGACCCCTGCTCCCTTAATGCTGGCACCCATGGCTCAGCTCCAGGTGACCGGTGTTAAGGTCAGCTGGACTGGACTGCTTGTGCTGGGTCACTTCCTGTACCTGCTGCTGGGCGCCACCATCTTCCAGATGCTGGAGCGGGAGGCAGAGAGCAACAACCGCAACCACTTCCAGCTGGAGAAGCTCCACTTCCTCATGAACTACAGCTGTCTGGATGTGCCAGCTCTGGAGAAGTTTGTGCAGGTACATTAGAGTCAAAATGATAGATCATCTCTCTGCATTTTTGCTTTCATATTCCCTCTTGTGCTTGTTGAAAGGGACATAGGCATGATCTCGAATAATTTGAGATAAACCAAGTGAAGGGATGTAGAAAATATTTACTGATGAGTACTTGTTTGTGGGGCGTCCAAACAAATGTCCAAAATATATATTAACTTTTTAAGTAAAGATTACAATAGATTTTCCAACTCTGCTGTTATATTTTATTGTATTGTATGATTACATTTTGAAAAAGTGGTGTTATGTTTTTACAGAGGAATCCTAGTTATTAAGTAATGTTGTGGCATTGTCATATGGACTTCTTCTAGGTCTATATTAAATGATATTCTCTCAGGTGGGCTCTATTAAATTTCCAGAATCAAACTTTTCTTCTGACAGAATTGATCTTTGCTGCATATATGGCACACAGTAAATGAGAAAAGGCATAGCCACTAGTCCTTTGATATAGCAATAGATAGATACAGCCATAAACATGCTTCATTTGAGAGATGACAATAAACTGTTGCCATGTTACGGAGTCATCACAAGGAACTAGATGGGGTTTAATTAGATAAATGAAATCAATAATGTTCCACAGCAAGTATTGACTGTTTGCTGTAGTGATACAGTGCTCCTTAAAACCCACAGGTTTTTGAATGACCATTGATTTTCACTGTCTTGCGATAGTCTCCTTTTTATAATATACTTGCAATTCTTCAGCTGATTTTCTGTCTATAAATCATGAAATACGGAATAGTACATTGCTTAAATAGACAGATTGAATTGTTTGAAACACTATTTGAAATACATAAAGAATGTTATCCCAGGCCAATTGATTAATGCTTGGATCGATGGATTAAGTGGCATCTATCCTGTCAGGTGATCCTAGGTGCCTGGGAGAAAGGGGTGAACCCCTCTGGAAACTCTACCAACCCCAGCAACTGGGACTTCAGCAGCTCCTTCTTCTTTGCTGGTACTGTGGTTACCACCATAGGCAAGTCCCCTTCCCACCCCCAACTCTGTCAACACCGCAGCTACAACTAAACACCTAAACTAAACTACACCTAAAGCTCCACCCTCTTCCTACTTACACCTCCCCCCAAGAACCAACCAGGGCAACTCTGCCTTAGACCTGTCCATGTACTGCTTTAGAAGTGTGCATTTCACAGAGTATTGATCTCTTTGATGACTTTGAATGATTGAAAGTCTCACCTCTCCATATTACCTGCATTTGTTTAATAACAGATAGGATGATTTGACAAGCCAGCGGTCATCTTTATTGACTAGCTTGGACCTACAGTAGCTGACGAGTTTTATTTATTTCTTTTCATTGTTTATGTCTAATATTGCTGTACAGTAATGGCAACCCTAAAATGGAGTTTAAATATTTGAAACATTCACTCATAGGGGCATCAACTTTTTAGAGAACTAGTGTCTGTATGTGTCTGTACGAGTGTGCATATGTGTGTGTGTGTGTGTGTGTGTGTGTGTGTCTGTCTGTCTGTGCGCGCACGTGGTTGTACGTGTGAACATATGTGTGTACGAGTGTGGCAAAGTTCATTACTGGTCTGTCCTGTGGTCTGATCCCAGTGTGTATCTCTGCAGGCTATGGAAACCTATCCCCCAGCACGGTATCTGGCCAGGTGTTCTGTGTGTTCTACGCCCTGTGTGGAATTCCACTCAACCTGGCCTTCCTAAACCAGCTGGGAAAATGCCTCACTCTTCACCTGGGGAGGATGGAGCGGGGCGTGATCCACATGGGGCAGCACAAGGTAGCTCTGCCTGTGCTTGGAATGGGCTCAACTGTGTCTGTGACTCCACAGCGTCTGTTCGTCTGCTTTTTTCACCCTGCAGTTCTTCCATTTAGTCTCAAGCAGATATAGTGGCTACCAACACAGAGTCCTTATCTGAACTTTTTCCAAAGTCCGTGTCCATTGTGTCACAAAACCATTTGTACTGTGTGGTCAAAGATAGTTTATGTACTAAAAAGACATGCTGTTTGCTGTTCCCTCTAGTGAAAACTGCTCTCTGTCTCTGTAGCAATGAATATATATTTGTGGACAGGCCTAGAGCTTTACTTTGAAGCATGTTGAATCAGATATCACAACAGCACATTGTCCATCTTTGAACATTTCTTAATAAATAAATGTAAATTTCCTTGTGTGATTTCCCATAATCCCCTAGCAATCAGTGGGAGTCCTGGCGGTGGCCTGCTTCCTAGTGATGGGAAGTCTGCTCTTCTTGGTAATACCCCCACTGATCTTCAGCTACGTGGAAGGCTGGTCATATGGCGAGGGCTTCTACTATGCCTTCATCACCCTCAGCACCATTGGTTTTGGAGACTACGTCGTGGGTGAGAGCTTAACATTTGAATCAGCATGCCATGCCATTCTTGGACCCTTTTTCATCAAAAGCCTACAATTACCAAATACAGATTAGTTTATTAGACGTATGAGATTTGTATGTGTTATATCAGGAAATAGCATTAAGTTGACATGAAAACGGGTAAATTACATGTTTAATAATCATACCTAGGAGTAATGAGTAAATTTTAAAAGGTTTCCCTGTGTGAAGGCAGCAATCCACAATGAAGCTAACAGTCTGCCTGTTCTTATCCTCACAGGAACTGACCCAGATAAGCACTATATCTCTGTTTACCGCAGTCTGGCCGGTGCGTGGATCATCTTTGGGCTGGCCTGGCTGGCCCTGCTCTGTAACATTGGAGCCAGGGTGATGGAGCAGGTCTCCCAGCTCAGGCACCATGCTCATGAGATCCGGGAACAGGAGGAACAGCCTGAAAAGCAGGAGGAGGGCGCTGGGCAGAGAGCAATCCAGCAGGTGGTCTGAGGGCAGGGCAGCGTGGGAAGAGTGCACGGACACAGTGCTTGCTGACAAGATTGGCAAGCTTCGCAAGATTCAATTTGATTAATTAATGCAGTGGGGTGAGGTCACCACTGTTTATCTGCCTCTCCCTCCTTCAGACGTTCAGCCCTGCCCAACACATGCTCACCAATAAGCTCATGGGAGAGGTGTCACTATCACCCCTAATAGGATCCCAGGGAACCCTGTAGATAACCTGTACAGTAAAGCAACATGCAACAGCACTATGACCAAATGCACTGTAGAAAAGCTCTTTATAGACCCAAAAAAACCTACTACAAAGACCATGGTTTTATGGTTAACAGGTCTGGTTGTGAAAACTGTTTTTTGTGTACATACGTATGTGCGTGTGATTATGTGCGTGTGCGTGTGCGAGAAAGGCAGGGGATGTTTGTGTTTACTGTACACATAATCTTGTAAATGTAACATAACAGAACTTAACAGTGTCTCATTTTGCATGAATTGTCTGTGGTGTGATGATTAGTGTAGTTGGCCTGTCTTTTGTCCCCATGGTTTGCAGTATATACAAATCAGAATGTGATTTATATGTTGATGTAAATGATTAAAATATTTTTGTTTCCGGTTTTGTACTGCATTTGACTGAGATGCAAACGGCCACCACACCGCACACATGGCAACCGCTTGCAGGACTGTGTTTTCCTTTAGAGACCTGGGTGATTTTTTGATGACTTATGATGTCTGAAAAATGTTGCCACACACTTGAAATGGAAGAAAATGAGTGAAAACATGGCTTTATGTCTGATCACACACCTCCAATGACAGAAACAAACTGAGAGCATAGTCTTGCACACCTAACCAAAGCTGTCATTATCATCAACATACTGTCCAGAGAACCCTCTCATTAATGCAGCTCCGTTATTAAACTGTTGGATGCCACTGCCATAAATGATAGTGTTCTGGGTATCTCTCAACTCACTGGGTATTAATACCAGGAAACAACTCTGAGATCTGTGGTGGAAACACACCTTCTGGATCAAAACTGTAAGCTGCCAGTGGAAAAACAAAGAGACCGCACTCCCGGTCCTGCCCGTCACTCGGGAGCTGGTTTCTGTGGATCGATAATGACATCCGCATGGTGGGACAGGAGCACTATCTTGAGCAAACACATTGGTGATTCATCACCTCTGCCTTGTGCAGTCGCGCACAGTGGGTTCCGCTGCTACCAGTGCGAAAGTACTGGGAGGTCTTGGCAAAAATAATGTCCACAAATAATGGATGGGGCTGGTGTTTTGAGTGACAGTCTGTAGACTTGTTGCATTTAATACATCTTGTGGCTGAACACATCAGAACACACTGATGATAGATACTTTTCTGGAAATTTACACCAGCTCTGCAGAGGATGCTTCATTATGTTGTCAGGTCAGTACTGTTGAACAAACCATACAATATATTAGTGCATTATTCATACAGAGAAGCTAAACAGCCATATCAACATCAAGGAACCCCACTAGAAAAGACTCTAGATAAGATACATTGTGACCAGTCTGTCTGGTTCATGTTATATTACATTACATCACTGTCATTTAGCGATGCTTTTATCCAGAGCAACTTACATTGGTTACAATTATGACATGTTGTCCATTTTTACAGCTGGATATTTAGTGAGGTAATTGTAGGTAAAGTACCTTGCCCAAGGGTACAACAGCAGTACCCCAGTAGGGAAGTGAACCAGCAAGCTTTCGATTACAAGCCCTGCTCCTCATCACTACACCACATGACTGTTTGAACAGTATGTACAAAAACGTATACTCTGTGTGTCTCAGTGTCCTTTACCTGGCTGCAGCTCAGTGCTCATTGACTGGAAAGGCATGGTCTCACATGTGGGCTCTAGCGCTCTCCCTGCTCTAGCCTGGATTTGCATGGTGTCTATCAGGTGAAAAGGGCAGAGTTGTATATGGTGGAGGTGATTTGCCTGCTGGGCCTGGCCCAGTTAAATCGACTCCCAGCACCCCCCCAAGGCCCTTTCCTACAGCAGATGCCCCCAATCCCTAGACTGTCGTAGACATGTTCTCCTTCCTCCATGGAAGGCTATTTCGGGGATGCCTCCCGGCGAGACTGCCCTCTGTCCTGCTCCTGGGGGCAGTATATGTTGTGTACGTGCTGACCGGAGGAGTGATTTTTTGGAAGCTGGAAGGAAACCTGGTTCAGGAGAACATCATCATTCTTCAGGAGGAGAAAAACAGGCTCCTGGAGAAACTTCCGTGTCTGGATAAGGAGTCCTTAGACTCACTGGCAGAGGTGAGAGCCGGGGCACGAGCACTCCTCACTTTGGCTAAAGAGAGGATTTGCTGCAGTATGGAGGGCAACGATCTGGTGGAACGTGCATTTCAGACTTTGCTTATTAGCATGCAGTGACACAAATGTGACTTTTTTAAGCTTAAAGACAAAATAATGTGTTTATTTTTAAGAATAACTGAATTTAGAATTCTTGGAATACCCTTGAATAAAAGTGATTGCTAAAGAATCAAGCCCCTTGTACATCACATTACCTACTTGCTGAGCTGACATTTGTACTCATAGATGCTTCTAGTACTGCCATTTTTGCAGTCCAAGTATTGCATATTTTACTGTGATGCCTTGATGTCCCAGTTATCAGAACCTAAAACCATCTCTGGCCACAATAGTCATCCCACTGCCCTTCACTTCGCTTTGTATGCTCGAATGAAAAACAACTATTGACTGATAGGAAACCAGAACAAAGGTTTATTCACAGCTTCATTTTTTCCTTACATCTAAAAATCTGCAAAGAAATGAAAGATTTAGTAGGACAAGCAGGCTGACTTGCATAACTGAGATATAGCTTGTGTAACTCAAAGGATGCCATGAGCCAAGTTTGTGTGTTTGCTTGTATATGAAGTGTGGCTGTCAGATTTGTGAAGGCCCAGTAAAGACGATTATGCAATGAAATATGCAAACACTGGCATTTTGACACATATATGCCACATATCTTTCAATCTGGGACATTTGTTCCCTGAGGTGGCTTGACTGACAGTAAAATAGGTTATGTGTGACTGAGTATGATCTACTGATCTACTGCGAGCGCAGTGGTTGCTGTGATGAAGGCGAGCCTGGTGTGTGCATTTGGTGATTCCAAATTGAGGCTGCATGCATGAAAAGCAGGTGAAAGAAAAAATGGAAAATAGTGGTATAAAATGCAAAACAGTCCAAGCTTGGCCAATGTAGCTACATGAAGCTGTATCTAAATTCTTGGCATTTAAGTTAAATTAGATTGACCATGAGTAAGTCTTTTAGGGGCCATTGATACTAGGGCCATTGTGGTAATTTCTGTAGAATACCCCCAAAAAAGGCCTCATTTTCAGTTCTATATTGGTATGGGGCATACCCCACCAACCTGGAACTTGGCAGATGGCATGCCTGCCACCCCTGTACTGGAACATGACGATGGCTTATTGCAGTCTGTTTTATTGACAAGGCACACATAACACATATGTGCCATGTCTCCACCTTTCTCCAGGTTATCCAGAAAGTCTCTAAGAGCGGTTTGAGTGTGCGAGGAAACCGCACCATGGATGGGTTCTGGAAGTTCACCAGCTCGGCTGTGTTTGCTGCCACTGTTGTCACCACTATAGGTGAGGCAGCGGGGCACAGTGTGAGGCAGACTGAGAGACATCCGCCTCCATGCCCATCACAGTTTTATCTTGGCATCAGTGGCTGAGTGACCCTTACCAAATGTACGAATTCCAAGCTGTATTCCATGGTATATTTACCCTACAACCCTCGAATAAATTGTAGTTAAAAGTTGTAAGGCTTGTATAGCTGTCTGGGCTTTACTTGTATTACTGTTTGGGCTAGGGGTATTTTATACTTTGAGAAAAATTATTGTCAGAATTTCAGTGATATCAAGCAATCTCCGTGGTGAATGAATAATCAGGTTCACTGATACGTACTGTGTTGGTTTCTTTGTATACATTTTTTTTTCACTGCAGTATATTGCTTTCATTTGAAACGTGGACTTAAGCCTGCGTGTTTTCTCTGTCTCAGGCTATGGGAACATGAGTCCCAGTACAATGGCTGGTCAGATCTTCTGTGTTTTCTTTGCTCTGTTCGGGATCCCCCTCAACGTGGTGGTGCTCAACAGGATTGGCAAGTACATGCTTGCCACAGAGAGAGCGATTTGTGACTTCATTGAGAGGAAGACCAATCACAGGGTGAGCTGATGGGAATGTAATCTTTTGAGTCCAATCTTTGTTCTCTGTTTAACACATAGACAGACAAATAAGAACAGAGCAATCAGAATAGTCTGCTAACCTCTCATGTCTCATAAGCATGCTGTACAAAAATATGAATAAAACAGCGGACAATATATCTAAATATATTAAATAATATATTTTGGAAAAAACAACTACTTGAGCTATGCAGTCAAAGCCTGCCATAGGACAAATGTTTAGTGCTCAAAATTTTTTCACAAACCTTTCTGTTAATACAGCCTGATTTTTTTTCTGAGTATGTATAGAACTATGAAATGTTACTTTCATTTCAGGTTCAGGTTTGACTGAGTTCAGGGCAAGTACCTTTGCATATGACCAGTCCTTAATTCAGTGTTGAAATCCAGTGCCAGTTTAATTCTGACCTCACTTTTTTCACTCAATAATAAATTAGGCCAACAGCCTTAAACCCAAGGGTGAGCTCCTGAACTGATGCTCAGCAATGGCAATAAAGCAGAAAACACATGTTAAGTATAAAACAGGAAATAGTTCTGGATAGAAGGAATGGGTGTGAATTGAGAATAAATTCTGGGGACAGTGTTGAAAGATCTCTTACTTATGTTGGCTGCTACTGCATCCTGTTTTTTCTCTGTCTATACAGAGCTGCACCAGGGTATTGGTCCACACACTGTCCTTTGTGACGGGGGTCCTGGTGTTCTTTGTGTTGCCAATGCATGTTTTTACTATGCAAGAAGGGTGGAGCTACGCCCAGTCCATCTACTACTGCTTCATCACCCTCAGCACCATTGGTTTTGGAGATTATGTAGCAGGTAGGACCTCTCCCCTGTGTGCATGGTCACCTTGCCTCTCGGTGTGAAGCTCGGGCTGCACAGCTCTTTTCCACACAGGCCACCAGTCAAACAGATGTGTACAGTACATGTGCTGTAGGTTGTAGAGGTTATGACACTGGACGTTCAACCAGAGGGTCGAGGATTCAGAAATAGGGCAGGTCTGGCCTTGAACCAGTTATATCACCCAAAATAATGACTTCAAATATCGTGAACCTAAACTCTGTCCTAATTCATGGTGCAAAGGAAAGGAGCAGAGAACACCCAAATCAACAAGGGTCAGTCAAATGTGAGGCAAACGATAGCTGCACGTTCTTAATTGCAACCGGTTTCAGTGACATAAATGTACCTTCATTAGGGAAATGCACTGCTGGAATCTTAGCCTCAAGACGCTTTTTATACATTTCCTTTTATGCCACATTCCTTTCTCTTTACTTTTACTCCTCACAGCGGCAATGTTCTCCCTTCAATTAATATGTGTCTGCCCCCCGTTCCAGACAGCAACCCTGACCACAGCTACCCAGAGTGGTACGGGGGCATGCTGGGTGCCTGGATCTTCTTTGGATTGGCCTGGCTGGCACTCCTCATCAACCATGGCATCGAGATCCTGGAGAAACTCAACAATCGGCGCAAGCAGAAGCGGAAAGAACAGCTGGACAGTAGCAATGACACCAGTGTCCAGAGTATGGACAAACCCGCGGAGCAGTCAGGTGGAAATACAGAGCTGATGGACATACAAGCTCCGGAGAAGTGAGTATACCTCTCCCTGATGGGGTCACATGAGGGTTAAGCACCATTACATACTGTACCACACCGGAAGTGCACTTTCAGATCCAACACATGTCAGTGCATTATACCTGCCTATACGATCACTTATCCACCTCTATAT
The DNA here is from genome assembly GCF_013368585.1 of Megalops cyprinoides. Classification (NCBI taxonomy): domain Eukaryota; kingdom Metazoa; phylum Chordata; class Actinopteri; order Elopiformes; family Megalopidae; genus Megalops; species Megalops cyprinoides. The sequence continues at coordinate 17,431,055 of NC_050594.1, read as the reverse complement.
CCACTTATGAAGTCACTTATGTGAGATGCTTGTTGCATTCACCTGAAATTCAGTGTTGATACTTAATATTAAGTTTTTACAACTACTTTGTAAATAAGGTTTTGTAAACATGTAACAGATGCTGCCTTGGACATGAATGTTCAGTATAGCCGGTCACACTAGAAACTTTTCACGCACAGCTCTAATTTCACTTTTGTCAAAGGGTTGCCGGAGAAACACACAGGGCCACTCAGGAAGAGAATCCTGGTGAATAATCTCCCAGTCCCATCATCATAAGACTCCACACTGTAGAAAAGCAGGAGGACATGCTCTCTTTCTACTTCAGCAGATACACTCATGCTTTTTCCTGTATGTTGTCATTTATGTCTGTACACTGCGATTTTCCCCAGTTCAGTTTTTTTTGTAATCATTCTATTTCATTTTTGCAGTCTTATTTCAGCCCTAAACATGTTTCTCTTTTTCTTTTTTAACCTCAGTCAGTCCATATGAATGAGAATAGTCGCAGTCACAGCAAGTAAATATATTTGAAACATCCTCAATTGTGTAGAATGCAATAGTGTACCGGATCAAACACAACTATCTTTTCATGTAATATTGTTGTATTTGATGTATTTATATTTATTTATACTCATAATTATTTTCTTTAGCAACATATGTGACACTTATTTGCCGTAGATCAAATGTCCATGCCTTGTAAATTTTATTGGAATAGAAAATGTTATTTAGTATAGCCACTAGGGGGAGACAATACATAATGATCGGTTGAAATCGATTGGTACCGGTAAGGCAAGACAAATGAAATCTAGAAATGCAGTCCATTTCATATGTGTCCATAAAATGTGACCTTAATATTTGTATGAATAAAGAATAAAATATAAATTCTTTTTTTTTTTTGAGAACAAAAAACTGTATGATGGAACATCTTGTGTAAGTTGAAATAATATATTTTCCACTTGTTACTTTTGAGTTTTGGCAACAGAACAAGTATTTATAAATTCTGTTATATATTACACAAATTCTTTTGCATAGTTTTACAGATTAGTTCTTTCAATCCCTTGCTGTACCTTGTGGTCATTTTGATCTGGCATTTTATGTAAAATGCAAATGTAAAAAATGAAGATTTATAAGTGAATGTGAGAGACAAGCTTAAGAGAAAAATGTGAAACGCATTGGCCATTCAAATGTGGCTTACATAACTGATAAAATATCACCTGTCTAAAGCTGATTGGCTCCACTGGGAAAATGTCACTGCACGGAATTCACTCAGGTCTGATCTGTCTCCGTTTTCTTTGCCGTTTTCACTCATGATTGATTAAGAAATGATGCAAGTGTATTATCAGAAATATTTTGGCCAAAAAAGAATCCCTGGGGCCATGGCTTTTACCCACTTTCCACATGCATTCACATTCACAATGAAAAAGATTTATGCATGCATAAGTTAAAAGACAAACCATAAATGAAAATGTACAACCATCAGCTCCATACGTCTGAAGTGTTGTCCCAGTGTTTGGGTAAGAAGCTGAGAGTAAATGTGAGTGATGTCACTCTGAGAGGAACATGTTCTCTGAAGATTGTGCTGAGCTTTGAGTTTCCTTCTGCGTGCTTTCAGTTTGCACGTAGACATCCTGGACAAGCTTTGTGTGTGAGCATGCTTGTTCATCTGTATATCTGCTTCCTTGTGTTTGTGTGTGTATGTGTGTGTGTGTGTGTGTGTGTGTGTGTGTGTGTATTGCCATTACTCTGCAGTACTGCAGTGCAGTGCAGTGACATCTCGCCCCAGCTGTGTACACTCAGCCAATGCAAACCATCCAGATTGGATTTACATCTACACAGGCAGCGGAGGTGAGGAGTGGAACTTTCCATCTGAAGATGGAGTGCTGATTTCTTGGGTAAATAAGTGCCTTCCTGTTCCCCGAGTTCCCACCAAGATACACACACATGTTTCCACATGCTCATGCTCATACACACACATGCAAAGACACGCATACACATACACAGGCACAGACACAGACACAGACACAGACAGACAGACACACACACACACACACACACACACACACACACACACACACACACACACACACACACACACACACACACACACACTCAAATACATGCACCCACGTCCACACACATACACACACCCATACACACACATACAGTACAAGCACACACAAACACACACACACAAATGGCACACCCGCATAACTCCAACTCCAGCTGTGGAGTCATACTGCTCCATGGTGGAAAACACAGGCAGACCCCTGTACTGCCAACACATGGTCTCTCCACCAGCACTCGCTCCATCTCATATATCTGTCACTGACCTGGGATCAGAAAGAAAGGTACTGTGTATACCCATTCACCCACAATTCCTCTGGTTGAAATTTGTATTACCCTTCATGGACATCCCACCCAGAGCACTGTGTGTACCTCCATCTGCCCTAAATAATTGTTGGTCTGTGACCTTTTCGACTGTCATGAAAAACACAGATGACTTTCAGAAAAGGGGCAAAGCTATCAATCATTAAACTGTGTTCTAACAGTGCTGGCAATGCGATCATATAAGTATTGGGATATCTTAAGACTAAAAATTTTGATTGGGTCGTAATATTTCTATTTTGGATATTTAATGACATTTACAAGATTAATATTATGGCCATGGATGAGATAAAAGGCTGCAGTGTGTGCAGGTAATTGTGTTTAAATAACCACTCCCTATACTTACTGAAACAGAGTGGCTATGACTTAACGTTTGGTCTCGCGTATGTCTGTCCTACTTTCTGGGCCCCGAATGTAGGCCTTTGCTATACTGTCCTCCTTTCTACCCTACTCATAGTAGGGCTGGCAAGGACTCAGGGCTTTCGTATGAACCCAGTCCAGTCCCATTTGTTTGTCTTTTAGATGTCTTCTCTCTTCTCTCATTGGCTCGATTTCTTGGGTCCCAACCAATGGGAAGGCGGATTCTCCAGCCATCCCCCTCTCTGTGGGATTGCACTGCAATGAGCTGGTTGTTACATAAGTCCAGAGGCAGGTGGGGTCATTCACCCCCTCAGAAGAGAATCCCGCTGCTGATTCCTGTAATCTTCAGCACCTGAAACAACTCCCTCATACTCACACATGCACGGGTCAGCGGGCTTCCAGCATGGCTTTTTGCATAGAGATAATGGACTCAGCATTAACAATGCCCCTGCTTGCTGAGTGGATAGATTTCACGGTAGGTGTAGTGTGAATCGGCTCCGAGCGAGAAGATGAAAGCTGATGGCATTGCATAACCCGCAGAGCACCGGCCTGAGACATACAGCAAACGGGGTCAGACTCAGACTAAGCCATTTCTCCCTGCATGCATGGGTTGACAGTGCTGTGTAAGCCATCCACAGAGAGATGCCCTTCAAAATGAGAGGGCTCCATCCGCAAGCCACAGAATTCTGCACCAATGAGGTGGGGTAGGAGTGCGTCTATACCTGTGCTGTATTTACAGGGCTTTGTGACAAGCAACCGCATATGTGCAAGCGCGTGCACACACACATACACACACACACACACACACACACACACACACACACAAGCACACGCGCACATACAACCGCAGTCAACCTGCAGGACCTGACAGCACGGGACTGTTTTATGTGTTTCCTGTGTGCAAACACTTTTGGGGAGATAGTGGTCTTCAGCTGAGACTCACTTCACTTCAAGGCCGACAGACACGTGTGCACGTACACACACACACACACACACAAACACACATGCATGTGGACATACACCTCACAAACCAACCCCCCCCCACCACCACCACTACAGACAGCAGCTGACCTTCCCAGGGTGCTTTACTGGCAGGCAATGGGGAAAAGGAAAGCAAAACAAACAGGGGTGTACGTGTGTAAACAAAGCTAATGTGTTGTCTCTTTCTGTTTGCATCATACTTGTCGAGTGGGTCATTCCCCTCCACCCCTGGCCTTGAACCCTCTGGGAAGCTCCATGCGAAGCTTGCATGGTGCCACACAGTCAGATCACAGCCATGTGCCTCTGTTTGGCCCAAAAAGTAAGGAATTCTTCACAACAGAAGACTCACAGAGGCACGTGAGTTTGGGGACGGGGGTTTGCACATTCTGAACCCATTTCCACCCCTCTGGTAAACAGGAGAGCCCCTGTGAGAGGAGGAGGTGCAGGGAACAGGTCACAGATTTGTCAGAGTGCTACTGTCCCTCCCTGCCGAGTAATGTGCAATGACACTGTGTCACGCTGTCTGACAGTAACCTACAGTGACCCCCTTTAAAGACCAAGCAAGAGTTTAGCACTCGACAGGGCCACTACTACGTACATGAGTGAGCCCTGGAGAGTGCAGTAAAAGCACAGTGGTTTCCAATGAGAGGAGGGACAAGTAATTGAATAATGAGCATGTGGGATTCGTGTCACAAGACAGTGTTTCAGCACTCAATGCAGCTGTGTATCTCCTAATCAAATGAAAGGGGACAAGCTTGTGTTCTCTCCTTCCCTCTGATTGAAGGCTCTCCACAGCAGCCCAGAGCCAGTGAACCAGCAAATCTGCTTCTGCTTCTGCCTCGATTATAATAATAATAATAATGTATATACCGGAATATACAGAGAAGATTAAAATGTGCATTTAAGCCATCCGTCCCGGAGAATCAGTGTAGCAGTTATACAGAGTTAAGGAAGCAGTTCAGTTGGTATTATGAAATACGTGGCGGTGTTATATCCCAGAGTTAAACATTTCTCAACCAGCGGCCTGTGATCATTTTAAAAAGAAAACAAAGTATGTACATTGGATTGCATTTTTGGTTACTTATTATCAAAAGCAAGTGCAAAATTTTCAGAAGGCCACTGTCTGTGTCTGTCTGTGTCTGCGTGTCTATGTGTGCGAAGAAAGCATGTTCGGCTGATAATACAGATGCTCTGATTTGCTGACTGTCCTGGACCCACCTCTTCACATGCGTTAAAATCTCAACAACAGTAGATAATACCTCATTAAGACTACTTTGGGGTGTGCATTTTCAGTAGCACACCCATAAATACTTTTACGCATTTATTTGGCACATGCCAAATATCCACATCAGCTTGCACAGAGTACACTTGTACGTATCATGTATTTATACTGCACGCCTGTATAATTATAGAGGCAATTAATGCTCCTTGCTCAAGGATCCAATAGTAATGCCTGACCTGGGACTTAAACCTACAGTTTTCTGGTTACATGTTCCTGCACTACTGTTCCACACCACTCCATTGTATATTGGTTTCATATCATTGAGGGTAATTCCACCTGCTTCTTGATTTCACTTTCTATTCCTGGGAATACCAGCTCTGAACAAGAATACCTGAGTAGAACATTATTCAGCCTGACTCAGACTGGGAGGGACAATTTATGACAAGATAAGAACAGGTCAGAAATTTACCCTCACGTTAGGTTATGGTAAAAAGGGGCCCAGGGCAGTACAGGGTGGGGTGGATGCAGTCCAATGAGCATTGGAACAGTAAGCTGGGAAAGGTGTGTCATTCTAGCTTAAACCCAGCGACCGGGTGCCATTTAACTTATTGGTGGAAATGAAGTGGGGGATTTTACGGATGGCTAGTCTGCAGGAATGTTCTGCCTTTTTTTGTTTTGGTGCTTTGACTTCTGCCTTTTCACCTGCACAGCCATGCAGTGACATTTACCCCCCCCCCCCCGTCAACAGAGCAGGACAAAGAGGGAGGGAGAAGGTTGGCTTTAGTGAGCACTTGTCTGGCATTTCCGGCAAACAGCCCTTCCACTAGTGTAGCAGTTGTGCACTCTTTCAATCTCTCTCTCGCTTTAATTCTGTCTCTCCCTCCCTCCCATTCTCTGGAAGTTCATCACCTCATCCCACTCTTTAACTCTCCTCGAAGCATGAGCGTACATGCATATTAAAAACAAGAATGTTATGCACCCCCAGGTGGTTTATTCTGTAAAACTCACATGTTGTTGGTAGGAGCTTTCAGTTTACCAAGAGTTTATCTAGAAATTTCAGCAGTATGTTAAAATCCAGTATGTAAGCTCAACCTGTTTGTTACGTTATCAGCTATCATCTCAACAACTCAAGGACTCTCTGTAACATCACTGGGATCACTGTAAGAGTTACCCCTTGCAAAAGCAGGGGACTCTGATAAAGAATGCAGGATGTTAACTGTGGTGATTTGAAAACAAAACCAAACTCTGTTCAGATTAAACTGTGTAAGCAGGTGTGTGGGGGAGAAAAGACACTCCTGGGGAGAATTTAATGTCTTTATCATGAGTGCCATTATTATCTTTCCCCTGACTCACCACAAACTGTTAAGGTAAGAAATACATTACTTTGCCAATCCTGCTCAAGGAAGTAATGACGAATGGCACTTTCTGTAAGTGTACTTCCCAGCCAGTAAAAGGTTGAGCAATTTAGACTAGTATTAGATGAAACATAAAGCATAAAATTGTGATGTGTGCACAGACTATACTGAATTTAGCTCTTTGGAGTTATACAAAGCACCCTACTTTAAACTATGTGTCCTGACAAACACAAAGCCAGATTTGTGGTGACTTGTTTTAAAATGTGATTTGCTGAAAAAATGAATCGTTTAACTTACATTCATAATTAAGTTATACATATTCAGGATATAAAATATTTGCTGTATTTCTGATAATACTTTGAGGCTCTGAGCAGCAGCAATGACAGTTTTACTTTCAGGATCATTGTGCTGAAAGTGAAGGCTCACCACATCAAAACTAACATCAGAAACACTCATCAGATAACTGAAAATGACAAAATAATAAGCTCATTCAGGTGGGTATATGTGTTGAGGAGATAGACTATGGAAGGTAGGATTTAGACTAGACTGAGGAACTTTGGTTTGTATTGCACTGGAGATCAATGCTTTCTAGTTTGTTATGTTTGTGACACTGTTGGTGAAAGAGCTTTAGACTTACAGTAGGTGTAAAAGTGCTCAGATTATTCTGTCATAACAGCCTCTCCAGGCAAATTCCAGCCCTGTCCCCTGACTGTTTTCTAAGGCATTCTTCTTTATGGAGGTCCTAACATATTCTTTCTCTCTCTCTCCCCCTCTCTCTCTCTAGCTTTTCACAGCGAACAAGGCTGAACAAGAAAAATTTGTACAAACAGCGACTTTGAAGTCACTACTTCAAACTCCATTGCGTCGACTAACAAAGTAAGCAAACATGATCACACAGATAAAGGTACTGATCTTTTTGCAGATCAATACACAGGCAGAGTTCTCTGATACATGACTGATATGAACCAGCATGTCCTCTGTAAAACAAACATGTGTATCTCTTTACGTTTCTGCCTGTCCCGCCCAATGTCTGTTGTCACTCTACTTCTTGTCAACTGATAAAAAATGCACAGCAAGGTAAATGACCTGCAGAGGCTCGTGAAGACCACAGTCAAAACATCCATTCTCCACTCTCTGTCATTTTCCAAGTGAGTGGTCTGTCATTTTACAAAGAACACTCAATCTGCATTGATTGGTTAATGTAACTGATCTCATGCTTAAATAACCTGGTCATTCCTGTAACTTAAGTAGATGTACCATTGCATTTTGATTCCATTAAGCTCAACAATCAAAAAATGGCATGTGGTATGTTTTAGTTCTTTAAGTCTCATATTACCGGTAATTGGAGTGACTTTGTGTAGTCGTACCCGTGTGCTTCTCTATTTTTATCTGTTTTTTCTCTTTCTCTTTTTTATCTGTCGACTGGATAACTGAAGAAGGAATGGAGGGATGTGTAAAACAATGTATGTTCATGTAACTGAGGTGATTAACACAACACTGCCATTTAGGAGTTGTTCATTTACCTGTATATGAATGTGAAGATTAACTGATAACTGTGAATTTCGTGCAGTCCATGAACTGCTAGCATCTGAACTATGGTTCCAGTGTTTAGTTATAGACCATATAGAAAGTCCTTATTTTTATTCTGCTGTCCATGAGTTGAGTAGTTCAATCAGCCCATGACAGTAGACTATCTTCTGTGACTATTCTCCTTGTTGTGAATGTTCGCCCCCTCCCGGGAACACAGCATTAATGGCAGGTACAACCTTGACTGCATACAGTACAACAAGGCCTAAAGAGAGTCAAGGAAACCAGCATTTAGAGGGGACACACGGACTGCAAAACAAAGGCTGTTTGCTTTGCCTCTCCCATTTAGACCTGTCCTCTGAGCCTGAAAAAGAAGCAACCTGAGATGGTGACAGCGAGCGTGGTAGAAGTTGGCCCCTTGTTTCCTGTCAGAGTGACATCCTTCCCCTGGTTATGCAAAAGTGTTTTTATTGAATTAAATTAATGAATTAAAACTCACAATGCGGTGTATTACTAGAACACTGTGAGAGAGCAAACCCTCTTTGAATGCAGTCACAAAACACAGCTGGCTCCTCCTCGTCTCCTCAAAGCTCTGATTTCCTCCTTTGGAACTGACACGTAATCCTCTGGTTTCCCGTTACACAGATCAGAAGATGAAAGAAAATGCATTTTGGTTAAATGTCCCCTCCTGAACATGACAATTATTATGATTCCCAAAACAGCAACAATAGCGGTTTGGTTTGATGAAATTATTTGCAGTGGCGCATTCCTGTGTTGTAGTATTTTTTTTTTTCATGTAAAAACACGCTTGAGTCAAAACACGGCAGAAAACAATCCTTCACAGAATGACTAGGCACCTCTTTTCAAACAATAACAGACTCAGTCAGTGTGCACACCTGAGGGCAAATATCAGTTTATGAAAACCTCTTTTCAAACAGAACCTCACTGGCATTGGAGAGTATACAATAACAGAGGCTTATGCAGTATTTTAGCAGGGTTAAAAGGCATGTAAGGTGAGATTCTGCATTAAACAAAACTATCAATACTTGACATTATTGTTACAATGTATATCTTTATACAATGTTCTGTTTATAAAAAGACAATATAAATGAAAAACAGGGAAAGTGCTCAGACATATCAACTATACACCAAGTGTATTCTCTCTCAAGAATTTGCAGACATATACTTTGTACTACACATGCAAACAAACACTTTCTGGTGTTGGCTGGCTTTTTATTGTTGCAGAGAATCACCCTAAAATACAATTCACACAAGAGTATTTCAAAGTCCCAAGGGGATGTATTCTCATATCCAAAATGAGGTAACCTCCTGCCCCTGGATTAACATTGTATCCAAATGAGAATTCCCATAGCAGAGGTATGGGTGTATGTATGCATACTGTATATGTTACATCAGGAGTTTTAAGTGTCAAGTTAATGTTCGGTCATGCAAGTAAACATTAATAAACATAATTCAACCAATATAAATACAGAAAATAAAATGACTAAATGACTAAATTTACATTTTAATGTAATTTGACTGTTGAGCACTCCACAAAAAGGTCCATTTTGATTTTTGCAAATTTGTTTACATTCTTGGAACAGTTTCTCTGTACAATTCTGCATCCACAAGAATGGTTGAAAAGGGATGCTGTACAGAGAAGCTTTACGAACCATGGGAAAATGCACCAAACCTCCATGGGTTAAAAGATTTAAAAGTCAGCACTCACCCTGAAACCCCAGGAAAGCTAGTCATGTGTGAATGGTGCTTAAATGCTCTGTAGGAACTCCCCTATAAACCTTTACAGCTTGTTTATGGAGGAGACTTGAGGTGCCTTAAAACCAGTTGTTCGTGTGGATCTCACAAACAGAGCTCTTCTTATTTTACTGTATATATCAAACTGTTATATGTTTCTGTAGCTGACTGGGCTCAAACTGTGACATGCAGCACCAGTGTCTTTTGCGACAAATGGCAGCAGGTTATCTTTGAAATCAACCAGACACACGTGTATCTGGAGTTGCCTCAGCAAGGAAAAACAGGTTCGTGGAGTCATTTGACTCTGCTCTTTCATTCCTGTCAGGTGAGAGCAGAGCTATCCATACCATTGCACTTGCATCTTGTCTCCCTTACCCAAGTATATCTAATTTTCCCCTTATGCAGTCTTGTTGTAGGGGAATGTTGTATTGCACTTAAAAATGGCATTTGTGTACTTATTGTGGCATGTTTAAGGGATTGACACATGTTCTGATGTAGTTAGTTGTGACCTAAATGTTATCATCTTTCATTCAGCTTTATTAGATGCACTTCATAAGTTGCTCTTTGATATTTTAAAGTGTTCAATTTTAAAGTGCTGTGCAAGTGGTATTCAACAGAACCTGTTTTGCTACAGCACTCTGAGGCGCACTGCATGTGCTGGTGTAATTCCATGGTGGAAACTGTGCATGTGGCTGTGCAGCTAAACTGTATATTTATTTAAATCCCCTCAAATATAAGGCTTTCAGCACACAAAAAACGTGCACCAAACAGATACTCCCTACTTTGTGGTTAACTGCCTAGCTAGCTCCTGGGATTTTCAACCTTAATTAGCTTAAACATGGCTAAATTAATGAAATGACTTTTCTTCTGAGTAATGATAATTAGGAACTCCACAACTTCTATCTGTGAACCTCAGTTTCCATAAGTGGCCCCGATACCAGTGAAACACTTCATGCCCTGTTGAAGTATTTTGATGTCTGCATGTGCTAACTTGAGCCTCACGCTGTGGCAAGATTAGTCATCAGACTTTGCAATGCTGAGAACCCCACCAGGGGCTGCAGCTGCCTCCTTTGCTCCCCGCTCCTCCATCTGCATCCACTGAATCCCTCCATCCGCTCATAAGATGTCTGTAGCTTTTATCCGTCTTTCATTCCTCGTGTGGTGGTTATCGTTAAGTTAATAATAAAGCCAAACTGCTTTTTTATCTGAGTAATGATCTGTGGAATCTTAATGACTGCTTGACCTCACAGGCACCAGAAAGTTACTTCCATGCAGTTTTACATAATGGTTGTTATGTTCCTTATGACTGTAATTTACACACAGTAGTGTTGGCCAGATCAATGGATGAACTGGATGATTTTTATTGCCTTTTGGTACGTCAACAATAAAGGAAACTGCCAGAAAGACTAAATATACTCAAACAGACTCAAAGATTTTACCAGACTCTGTGCAACTGTGCTACAGTTTACATAGAAATGGTTCAGTTACTAATGTTAACTACTTTAGCTAACATCAATTTCTGCCTCCCACAACACTGATTATGACAGGTGGTCATTTAATGTCCATATGATATCTATGAGAATGAAGAGAGAGAAGGGATGGGAGAAGTCTGGAAGCTGACTAGGAGGTGACCACAATGGGCCATTGTATGAGGACCCATGACATTATAGTTATATCAAATGAGCCTATTCTTCACATGCAGATTAAAACCTGTCAACTTGTCTGTCTACTGTACTGTGTAATTTTCTACCTCACTCACAAAGTTCTTACATGTCATGTGGATTGTATTGTATTGCCCTGTATGCTCTTTCCAAAATGCTCCCCAGAAAATCAAAGTGTAAATAAAGCCTCCATTTTTTTCAGAAGATTAGAGAGAGGTTTGTTGAGCACATGAACTGGTTTAGAGATGAAAATGTATCCCAGGCGAAGTGGATTTGGCTCTGGAATACATTTATGACATCATGTCTGCTTCTTCATCTCCCACTGAAACACAGAGTGGTAATTGCCCCCCAAAGGAGCCAGACTGTGGTCGTTATATGTGTACCAATGAAATATAGATTGAGAAAAATGGAACACGAGAGGTTTTGACTAGACGGGGGTCTTCAGGGAGGACAGCTGTTGCTTCACACTGCCAGAGAAGGGGTGGGGTGGGGTTGGGGTGGGGGGGCGTTTTCTCCCCTCTGCCTGCCTCCTCACTTTCTGCCCAAGGCCTCGCTGCTCACTGCTTGTAGGTGTGAGGTTTCCTCTGTTGCGTCTCTGAATGGGTGAAACACAAAGGAATTGAGAACTTCCTTCTGGTGTGAAAGTCCCCCAGGATCAGTTTACGCATGAACCACTCTGTTTCACGCAAAGCATTGTGCTGCTCCATTCAGCAGTCAGGAGCAAAGCTGATCCAGAACAGCAGGTATACTGTACCCTGACAGACTCGGGGTTAAAGCAGTTTACTGACCACCTGGATAAAAGAAGGACAGCACTTGTCTCACAAAATTGGCTCTCACAAATGTGACCTGTGATTGAAAGCGGAAAAAAATACCCACTAATGAGTAATTATTACTGATGTTCACTTATGCTTTGATTTTTTTTTTTTTGTTTATTATATTCATGAGGACTGTGTTGTTGAAATACAGGAATTTTACTGTTAATCTTTTCTTGACAAAAAAAAAAAAAACTATATCCTCTATATTCTTAGCCACACTTACAGGAGAACTGTCACCAAATAATAAATTTGATATGCTTTAAGACATATGTCATGTGAACTACATGCATGTAAGACTGAGTATTAAGCACTGTGTCCTGTAAGCCTGGAACCCACCCCACTTCTCCCAGTCCACGGCACAAGCTGTCCTTATTAAAATGCAAAGCTCTTGTCATAAAGATGTACAAATAGTCCCGCAATAACTTAGAGAAGCGAGTAATTATGTATGATCATATCAATGGGCAGTTTTTGCATAGTGATGACTTCATTGTTTAGGACTTTGTAATGATGCCGGTTTGCGTCACTGAAAGAGGAGGGTGGCTTCTAGGCCTAAAGGATGTGGTTTCAAATGCTTGTTTGGGCTTGTAAGTGTTTCTAACATGCACACCACAAAACAAATAAAATTTGAATTGTTGACTCAAGTCGATTGGTAATAATTACACTCAGAACCCAAACTCTTAATCCATTGCTTTCAATGGTGCTCAGTTGAGCTGGTTGGAGTCCATGCATCATAATATACATATATATGTATACATATTCAACGTAATGAGTGTCCCCAGGCAAGTGGCTGTGCTTTTGATTGAGCTGAGTCATGCAGATTTGCATAATCATTCTAAAGCAGCAATGTGTGATGAAACTGGTAATACTGGACAAATTGCAACATCTTATTTGATTTAAAGGAAGTGGATCTGTTATTACACAAACACCCACCTGCACACTGTGGTTCAATGGAATAGTTTAAAATCTCTGTGCGCCTTCCCCGTTATTTGCATATTCATTTTTTAATCTATTTATTTGCTTCAAAAATTTGTGAGTCCCATTGTAGAGAATACAATTATTAAACAGGTGTGATTTGATCCAGAGAAAACCAGTTGAAGTTGGTGAATTGTACTATGTCCCGTCCATTACATTATTATAATATTATATATTATATATTATTATAAAGCTGCGACTTCACTTAGGAAAGAAAGGCCAATGCAACAGACATAAAACATTTAGAAGGAACTGTAAATACCACAGATCTCTTTGACATAAAACTTTCAGAGGACACAAGGACAGTCTGTGTGTGTGAATACTGAAGTCTGTAGTGGCCTCCTGCCTGACCTACAAAACTGGACCCTTTGCACCTATCCATCCAGCGTGGAGAAATTCCACCAAAGTGTGTCAGAGACACTGAGACCCCAGAGCAGCACTGGGATTCATGCAAGAGCCAACTTGGACACAAAGAGACCAAGCCAAAAGGTGTGCTCTGACTGCTTGATTAATAAAAGAAAAGATCCATGTCAAACAAAAAAAATGCTCAAGGTGGCCAATGGGGGATCTGATGCCAAACTCCAAGTGATGAGAATTTTCTATAGCTGATGGGAACTGTGGCTGCATGCCCACCTTTTGCAACTGCTGCTAGTAGTCACCATTTCGACTGACATACCTTTTCACCTCCTTCTGTAGTTTGCATCACAAATGTACCTTAAGGGTGACAGAAGCGAAAAAAATCAACGCCCACACACTTCTATCTTGTAAGTTTCCACCAGTTTCTACCAGTGGCCCGTGCAGGTGACTCTGGAGAGGGACAGGACTGTGCGTTGTGAGCGTGCCCTCCTCGGCTTTCTGTGGCCGTGGTCATGAAGTGCACACACGTGCAGCGGACTGAGCGGCACGCTGGCGCTTCTGGTTTTATTTTCCCACTGCGTGGAGAGCGACGCAGAGAAAACAAAGGGAAACGGAGCGAGCTCTGATTACAACCAGCTTCCTTCCCCGGTTTGCCAATGGCTGCACCTTGAGTCCCACAAAACACATCAACAACAAAACAATGGACTGCAAAACACTGACTCCTTTTTTCCCAAGAGGTCAAGTCTTTTGCCACACCTAGTTCTTCATCATTATTTTTAATTGTTTGATGTTATTTTCAGGACAGCTCACAGAGGGTAAATATAAGCAGAGTTCAGTACAAACATACATACTATGAAAGGAAAACAAATGTCATAACTACTAAAACAATGCAGCTAATGACACCGTAATGTAAGTGGCATTACTGTAAGTCCATTCAAAGTTAGAGAGTTCTTACAGTAAGATCCCAATGGCTCAGATGTAATGAGAAATCAGGTTTATCTTGAACCAGGGTCATCCAGGGTCAGAGAAGTTTGAGAGAGTCTGTGACACAGCAGACAATGGCAGGAAGCTCATCACTAAGGAAGCAGGGCTACAATGGCCTACTCATTCAGCAGCACATGTGGATATATGCTACCTCTTTTCCTGTCTATTTCAACTCATGAAATGTTGCACTTGTGTAGACCAGTGGGCTTAACAGCAGTATATCTGTTCCACCGTCAGGCCCAAATGAACTCAGACTCAGCCAGTCTGAACTGGCACCATGATTGGGAAATGGGAATAGCCATCATCCACCCGGGAAAACAGAACGGATGATGCTTGGATGTGTTGGCAGGGTGTGTACTTTGTTTTGACATTGCTCAGAGCCTTTCCTTTCACAGCTGCATGAAATCGTCATCGTTGCCAACTCGTCACGTCACAGCAGGCTTGACCTGGCAACCCCCAGTCAGCTGATTGGCTTCTGGGATATCACTACAGAATAATACTGTGGGCTTAGAAATACGACTGGCTGAACCTGCTTGATGTGAGTGGGTGACAGTGGAATGACAATGCCTTCCAGCTAAACTGGATGATGGTACTTCCCCTCATGAGGCACAAGTTCACCATAATAGAGGAGCCTTCACCTCTGTTGGAAATTGCACTGTAACTGCTGTCCTTAATAACATTAAGCACTTTAACTGCTGTCCTAACATGTTTAGTACACTATTGTACATTAACTTGAATGAGGTGGGTAAGTGGGTCTGTCAGGTGCAGACAGTTCCCAAATGTGTTAATGAATTTTAAAAACTAAATCATTGTTTTGCAAATTTCCCTCTACTACATTTGCTGTATTTGTGGGCGGTGCATCAGCCACTGTCACACCCATTGTTGTGATTTGACAATGCGGAGAGGAACCTCAAGGGCATGTAATGGAAACACAAAAGCAGGGATCTAATTTAACCCAATCAAAGTCACGGCTGCTGTCAGTTACCACCCACAGACTGTTATACCCCTGAGTGCAAAGGCAGGTACAGCACAGGAGCTCTGCCTCATGTTTTCAATGCTGTTGTTTGAAATGTGTCCCTTGAAAAGAAGGTGACAAAAAACTGTATGCATTTGATCAGCAGGTCTCCTAAATATCACTGAGGCAGTTCTGAAATGATCTTAGCTCGGCAGGCGGGAAGAGATACTAGAAATGGCTGTTGAATAGCTGTTGACACACTGAGACGGGAGACAGTCCTACTCCTACTGACTCTCATTCCTGCTTGCTATACACTTTAACACCCCACAATTACAACACAATGAACCACCAGCACAAACACAAGAAAATCCACCACCCAAACCATACCTCCTCCACCCCCAAACCCCCCTTCCAACACACACACACACACAAACCCACACACACATTGCCTTTGCAGGTTGAAGGCAGACATAGAAAATGACCACTGTCACATTTTCCACATTTTTATGTTTTCAATACATCTTGATGGTCTGTTAATCCAGTTTTTTTTTAAAAAAAGCATTGGGGTCAGTACACTCAGTTAGTAATAGGTAACTTGACCTGAATCTAACCCTGGCCCCTGTAGTCATGGCTGAATGAGGCATGTCACTCTCCCTGTTTGCTGACAAGTTCAAGGGAAGACCGGATCATTTTCACATTTATTTGCAACACCATATCTATAGTGGTTCTGTTAACACCCTTCTTAGTATTCCTGCAAATTAATGGCTTATTTAATTGCTTTGCAAAATCCTGAAGGTGTGATGGCTGCAGTGTACCCTTGTAATTTTCAACCCGTTTTTCTTGACCTGAAAACCAAAAAAAAAAAATGCTCTACAGCATTAAGGCAGAAAAATGCTCCTGTCTTCAGGGCAAGTTTAAATTAAAATGAAGTTATGCACAGATATGCACAGGTAGCCAGATAGAGAAATAACAAAGACATGAAATGACTGAAAAAAAAAGAATTCTTAGAAAGACAGACCTCTCATTATGATTTAAAAATTCCTCAGGGATGTAGAGACATGCCCAGTACAACAAGTCAGGCAACCACATGCCATCCCATCAAAACAAACAGAAGTGGTTGCTCCTTGTGAAAAAAAGATGGAAAGGTATACAAAATAAATCCACTGCCAGGCTGATATAATTCTGTTACATAAACAGCATAGGCATACTTAACACCTTAATATTCTATCCATTTCTGCTTAGTATTGCATCTATTCCATAAATGCAGAGAGAAGGCAGTCAGCAGCCATGACTTGATCCATCCCTCTAGTGGAATAACCAACTGACCTCTGACACGTTCTCAACATGAATGGTTTCCAGGCATGCCTTGGATTCCTAACTGATTAATTTGGTCTGCTTGACCTGACATGGACGTTAGAGGGTTGATTTGATTGGCCACAATGAGGATCACTTCCTGCAGTCTCACATGCAGATGCATGGTCAGCCAATTTGGGACATTCATTCATGCAAATGAGGAGGAATGAGTGTATGGGAGAGTGAAATAGGGTACCCTGTGGATTTTTGTTGGGATGTTATGTACCTGTTTTGTAAATTTATATTTGCATAAAACCCACTGCTGCCCTTTCTCCTGCCTCCTTACCCCCATATGACAGTATGGAAGTCCTTAATATTGTAAGTACAGCATTGAGTCATTTTTTTCATCTCTAAAATTTTTCGTTGTTGTTTCTGACTTCATTCAGAAAAAATGATATTTGGCCATCAGATATCTAATAAAGTAAAACTAGGATAGTAAAATGAAAGAGATTTGTTGGTACCAAATTACATAGTGGCAAGAAAGCATGTTTGTCCCATGTTAGGAATGTTGCTGTACAGTATGTGACAAGAGACAGGAAGAACGTGTTACCTAGTTTGGGTGATGCATAGGTACAATGTCTCTGACTGGCTTATATCAGTTCAGTGGTCTTGGCACTTTGATCTCATGGTGTTGTGCAATGTGTTACAACAATATGTTTATAAGGTGTAAAAATAGCATATGGTTGGAGAAAGCAGGTCACAGGTTGCAGGAAGTGAGCAGAGTGAGCAGTGTTGTGTATGTGTGGTTGTTGGGTGGGGGGAGGGGGAACACACAGGCTGTATGGGGTAAAAACAGTCTGCAGTTCATAAGTTTTCAAAATTAGGTTTTTCTGAATTCAGAAGTTCAAGATTCTTGAGTCTCAAAAATATACCCTTTTATAATGTAACTGAAGAAAAAAAAAACATACCATTTACACTTCAGTGATCCAGTTAATAATTCAATGACATGTTTAGTAGTTGACATTTATTACAGAATTTCTTAAGATAGTCTGCACAGAAGAAAAGAAGCTCTAATTAAATTAGTCAGAGGGGTGAAGTTACTGCAGTGGGATGATCACAGCTCATACTTAAAAGGAATTTGTCACATCTATATAAAACTCTTCACAGAATACTGAATGAACATAGTACACCCCTGGGTGGGATTTCGAGGATTTCTTTCCTACACAACGCCCTATGCTCCTCTGCAGATGCAGCTAATAACCAGTGACACATGAAGCCCCATATCACTGGGGTGAAATCTAATAGGACTTTTCCGCTCCTCTTATCTGGCTCCTCCTCTTATCCTTCGGAAGTCATTTGTGACCCCCCCAGGTCAGCGGACCGTCCACTGCACTGAGGAAAGCTCGATCTTCCGGTCTTCAAAGGACCTCCCTGGTGGCCCGCAATAATTACCTTCATGATAGGCATTTCCCAAGGGACTTGTGCCCCAGAGTGCTGTCAGATCCTGATAAGGCTGTTGGTTGGGGGGGGGCACACTGGACAACATGAAAAAATTGTAGGACAAATAGGACACTACAAATTTTAAAAATTTTCATTTGAATGCATTTTATTTGATGCACTACCTCAAGAAAGTCTTTCAGCTATAGAGAAGCATGAAAATATAAATTTAAACCCACAAAGTATACAATAAGTATGAAATCTACAGTAAGCAAGCATAATCGAACCCCAGCTCTGCAAAACATAAAATGGCATCAGATGAGCATGACACACCCCAGAATTCTAGGCACTTGCACAACATGCCAGGGCTTGTGGTACTACCCAGGTACACAACACCGATGACATGAGATTTCCTTGAGGGCGAATACAATATGAACACATACTCGTCCATTAGCCTTTAGACTAAAGGCATTATTTTATTACTGAAACATTTTGACCACCAGGTCTTTCGGGTTGTACAGTCATCATCAAATATATCTACCACAACAGATAAACAAATAAATAAGCAAATGTGGCCAAAAATGTTTATATACTTCTAGAACATCACTTCCCCAAACAGGTATGCAAAATTCCAGGAATCAACACCCTACAGATGTACACAACCACTCAAGTTATACAACATTCCAAAATGTCACCACTCCACATATGTATAACAATATAGAATATTAATACCCACCACAAGTACACAACATTTGAAAGTCTGCAGTATTCTAGAGCACTTAATTTCATAATTAGGTAAACAAATAACAAGGTACCCAAGAATGAGATACTTAAACACTTTAAGCACTTTTCACCTGTAACAATTTAGCACATTTTATTACATAATTACCAGTTACCTAATTATAAAGTTGAATGGATGAAAAACCAGAGCATCTTTGACAATCCAGGACACAGGCTGCCCAATTCTGTTCTAGAACTTCATCATCCCTTACTTCAAAAAATTTCAGTTTACAGAAACACAATCACAATGACAAATTTTCATGTCATAAATTTAGGTAAACAGCAATAGAGTAATTTGATTGGCCAGATATCAAACTGAAGATGTGAAATGTTTTACTCACATGCCAAGTACTTTTCACTGTTGTGTGGTTCCAGGTGGAATGATCACAGCTGTGAGTCATAACGAATTAATTAAAAGGCATGGTGAGAGCAGACTAGGATGAACAGGAACAAACCTGCAACTGTGTACAGATCAGTACAGGACAATGCGATGCAGTCCCTCTGACACATGCTGTAAGAATACACTTAAACCTCCTAGCCACCAGACAAAGGCAGGCAAAACTCTGTATTGTTCAATTGTTCCCATGCTTAGTTATCCTGAAAGGTGTGGGATTTGCGGAATGTTGCATTAGGTCAATTAGGAAATGAACGTGACTTGAGGCGAACAACAGTCCTGTAATCCTTTACACGTCACACTGTTCACGGGAAAAGAAAAGTAACACTATCACTGGCTTTGCATTTCTTGTGGTGAGATGATGATGTGATGTGGTTGAAATGACTGATTAATCTTTTTTAAGATTTATGATTGCTTTGATCGGGACTGTCAGCTGACACCTTGTAAGTGGCTCGGGTAAATTGTATTCATGCTGTTGACAGTATGTTCTAGAATGACAATACAGGAGCGGAGGGGCAATGGACTCATCTCTCTAGGGAGACACAGTGACGTTTCTTTTCCCCCAAACAGTCCTTTATCAAACTGAATATCAACAATTATAACAAGAATCAGGGATGTCTGCACACAAGTGTTGTTTTCAAACTCGAGCACACCTTGCTTAGTACTGCCAAAGTGAATCTAATGACGTCACATGTTTGATACAAAGTACGTCTGTACTTTACCTAAACACTGTTTACATTAGGAGTTACGCTCAAGGCAAGTAGTAGCACAACACCACAGTGATAATGGGAAGAGCACTACTAGACTTCTAAAAGGTTTGGCAGTAAATATAAAATCACACCCTCATTTTATGCACATTATTTGATAATGTGGGAATATTTTCCCTTTTAAATTATGTTAAATATGCCATGAATGATTTAGAAAAACCTCCAGACATGTGAAACAATTGATTCTTATCATCAACTCCTAGGTATAAACATTATAAAAGCTAATTAAAAGGTTTTTTTTTTTTTCTTGTTTGTTTATCTGAGTGCATCCAATATTATTTTCTAGGCTGACAATTCCTGCAGGCACAGGAACTGGTAATTAGCCTTTCAGGGAGCAATACCTTAACATGCAACTCCAGAAGGACTTTAGCTAAATGAAACGGTATTGTTGATGTGGATGGAGGACAATGATAACAGTAGTTTCAGCTGTAACACTAATAGTTTTTGTAGCAGCAATAGTAGTGTAAAACTTTTATTGAGATTAATGTATCTGATTTGGAAGTCATTATGAGGAAGTCCATCGCCTGAATCCTGGAATCAGTAGCTTTCAGCATGACCCATCTTATAGGCGTTAGCAACACTTAGAGCCAGATGCATACCCATGGCTTTATAGTAGTAATAGTAGTAGAGGTATCTGTATTGTAGTTGTAGCTGGTTTCACTAAAAATCAGAAATACTTTCTGACAACTGCAATGAAACAACCCAAAGCACAAGTTATCAAGGTCAAAACTTTTTGATACTAAGTCTGGTTTCAGTCGGGCAAGTATGTATGTTTTAGTCAGGTATATTCTGGTTTGACTTTTAAATCAGGGCTTGTGGCAACCTTACTGCTGGGTATGTGAGGACAGCTTCCATGTAGCATGTGTATGGCATGTGAGAACAAATTCAACTAGGAAAATGGTAATCCTTCCACAGAAATCATTTAGACCAGAATTTCCAACAGCAATAAACTGAAAAGGACAAATAAATAGATATTAGAAGTCACTGGTTAGAGGGTAGCATACATTCACACACATACACACACGCGCGCACACAAACATGCACTTGACCAGAGGCTTGGATATACAAACAAGTGTAAATACACATATTCGGAAGCTTGAATGCATGAACACTCACATATATAACAATGGAGTGGAGAATGACCCAGCTATCAAAAGGTTGGCAACAACCAGGGGGCATGGAACACTCCCACAGTGCACTGGGCACAACATGTACCCATTACCCTGGTACTCTGGACAGCTCCACATATCTACCCTGCCACCTCCATGCTTAACAACATGAAAAGGAACAGTAATGTGTCATCAGGTTTGTGCCTGAGTTGCCAACAGTCAGTTAGTTTGTAAAGGTCATTACACAACAGGGATTTAGTATTTTGCCAACTAGAACATAATTAAAATAGTTAGAGAAACATGTCACCCTAAATGTGACATGATGGATACCAGAAAATATCCATCCCCATAACCAGATCTTAATGAATTACGTGCTTGTGTTTTCCATCCGCATTGAACTATTGGCTTAATATCCAGAGCAAGGATCTGTGATGTGCTTAACTGGAACTTCACAGAAGGAAGAAAAGTAAACACATGCACTCGCACGCACGCACACATACACACAAACAGACACGCACACACACACACAGGTCAGCAGTCCAACATGGAAGCACACTTGCATTAGCATCATAACACTCGCCATGATTTATCTATTCATTCCACCACTTCCACATTCCTCAGATTCTCTGGCTCTACGCTAAATGGCAGTACCAATAACAAGGACGGCCACCGGGGATGTCTTAAGTCTGCCTTTTGTTCATATTTCACAATATGCACTCCTGCTGCATCTAAATACAGAGTGCATTTATTTACCGTGGTGATGGCAGACTGTCCCGTGTGTGCCAGGGAGGAATGGGGCTCACTCATCCTCCAGCTGTGTAAACAGTGTGAAACACTTTACCGTGATGGCAATGACACCCTGCTCCATTAAGGATCATCCTGTATGTGTCAGAAAGCTTTACAGTTCACGCGGTAATTGCATCTTCTACAAACTCGTTGGCCAGCATTGCTTTTTTGCCTCCAGGTTCAGTTAAACAAGTAGTCCTGGCTTTGTTAAACAGCGAGGAAGCCTTTGTCCCGGTCCTGGTCTGGTCAGACGAGGTTCACACTGTGCCCTACATAGAATTATATTGACCCAGGTATGTGAAATCCCTTAAAAATGACTTTTCTGCCAAATGATTTGTCTAGGGACATCAGCACACCTGTAATGGCAGCTAATCCAGAGCCTGCCAAGAGACAGCGAAGACCTTTGCCATTAATCTATGTGTACCTGTACTTTTCATTTTATGTTGAAGTTCTTCAAAGCTTTATGGTCAACATCTTATGCAGGTTTCAAGTGGGCAAACTCTGTGATGGTGACTGCTTTTTAATGCACACCTTCAAATTAGTCACTTTATGCTTAATATGTGATTTACCAAAACTGCTGTTAAATATAATTCACTTGTGTCATCCCACAAATTGGAGGCACAGGAACTGGTTAAAACCACTCAATGGTAAACAATATTGGATTTGCATGGAAAAGCAATATTGAATTTTAGTGGAAAACATTTAATGAAATGTCATTGAATTTTATTAGAATGGAATTCATATTTTATGGCAGGACTGATTTCATTATATCACAGTTATGTTTTTTACATTCTTCTGTCAAACATCTTAAATTAGGTTAGTGACACAACATAACAGTAAGCTAAAGGCTTGAAAAACAAGAGGGAAGAGTGTCACTGCCTTCATCCAAAGAAAAATATTATTGTTATTATTTCTTTATTTTTACAACTCGAGTGACTTAAAACAGTAGTATGGAATAAATAAACTGTGTGTGCTAAATTAAGATTTACCAGATTAGTAATATGGCTTCATTACTTATACAAGAACATATTCAAATACATAAAGTACAAACGGTTGAGCAAATTTAAGTCCGAAAGCCAGAAAGAAAGTGTATAAAAAAAAAACTATAAAGAACAAAAAACGTACTAACTTAAATAACTAATCGTAAGACTTAAAGAAAGAGGAGAATACAGACGAGGGACAGCATTAATGACACAAAGGCTGATGACCATCAGAAAAACAGAGGAGCAAAAAAAAATATTCAGAATGAAATTTACTTGCAAGGTACGCGACTTGCAGATTATGAGCTGGGAACTGTTGACTGGATAGTGATTATCTTGAGAGAGAGGGGGGAAAAAAACTCCAAAGGACTGTTTTAATTGTAGCGCGCTTACCTGTAGATAAACTTGTTTTTGACTCTCCCCTCTCCAGCGTCATGGGCGGTTCTCTGCTGTCTTTCACCACTCCCCTTCTCTCAAACTTTTCTACCACATTAGCCTTGTGCGCGGCTTGATTTCTGTTACACCAAGTGCGCACGTGTAGAGGACGCCAAGCAGCAGAGAGCTGCGGGACGCTCAGTATTGTTGTAATATCAATAGAAATTCTTTACCTGACAGAACGACTGTTTTTTGTACTAGTGTGTAAGCCAATCACACCACAATCTATGTTTCCAGTGGAATTTGGAGGGTTTTTTCAAGAAATTGTTAGACGAAAAGTCTCCAATTCCAAAATTTGATCTATGAGCATGCGCTTGGTGTAACAGCTCCAAATTCAAATCTGAGCGATTTTCCTGCGTTCTAAAAGTAGCGCTATTAATTATGGTGGATAAGGGGCCATTATTGACATCGGCCATCATCTTTTATCTGTCCATCGGGGCAGCAATATTTCAAGTTCTTGAGGAGCCCAATTGGAAGAATGCGGTTAAAAACTACACGGACGAAAAGGAACAATTACTCCAAAAGTACCCCTGTCTCACGAAAGAAGACTTGGACAAGATTTTGGAGGTATTGTAGCAGTATGTATAACGAATTATTTACGTCCACCTCATAGTAATTTGCACTGCTAAATTTATCCAATGGAGTTATATA
Organism: Megalops cyprinoides; assembly: GCF_013368585.1. Classification (NCBI taxonomy): domain Eukaryota; kingdom Metazoa; phylum Chordata; class Actinopteri; order Elopiformes; family Megalopidae; genus Megalops; species Megalops cyprinoides. The sequence continues at coordinate 17,407,097 of NC_050594.1, read as the reverse complement.
TACACATTTCATATACAAAACGTACTAGTTGTAATTCCGACATGGACATCCCATGTCTTGTGTCGTGGCATGTGATCTAAGTGGGAAAGAAATTACCAAGGCCAAAGAAGCAAACCTATGTGTAGGTGATTTACCAATGACATAGACATGGTTTAAAGTTATATACTAGAATTCGTAACTTCTTTCCTTCGACCTGTTCGAGTAAAGCAAGTTGCTTTAGTTTTTGTTGTGCAACCTTTGGATGTGGAGGGCATAAAGAAACGTCCATCCGTAAACCAAACAAGCGTCTCTTTAAGTAACTTTTTTCTTATACTTTAAAGTAGTCGTGGATCTTTTTTTGCTACCCGTGAAAGTTTAATACATCGTGCTTTGACGGGTCTCTTGCTTTATTACCATTTCTGAACCGTGTGTAAAATCAGTTTGCAGCACAGTCTGCGAGTCGTCCTTGTGTGTATTCGAAATTCATGTATGGGAGATTCCATGTGTTTATAAACTGCTATAGAAGCCCATCAAAATGTGGCATCCAGTGAATCCATAATGCACCTTGTCGTTAACCTAGTAAGAGTGTTAAGAATTTAAATGTGTGTTTTTTTCCCCCTGCACAACAGTTTTTGAATAATCTCAATGACACTGAGTGAGATATTGCACTGTGAGTAAGGGTGTTGCACTGTGTAAGTATCTGGAGAGGGGGGAAGGGGCAGGAGGAGTTTATTGCCTTACTCAAAATTGAGAACAAACTGCATTATGGTTAGATTCAGTGGAGGCCAATGTCCATTTTGGTTTTATGACTTTTTGCCAGGTGTCTGTGATTTCAGCTGCTCAACTTTATGTTGACCCAAATGAAGTACAAAAGGAACAGCCAGCATCCCAGTGTCTATTGATGGGAAGGTGTGAAGTCTGCTCATAATCATCACCTCAGTGAATCCTGCTTTATACGCCATGCACAGAGGAGCTGTACTGGAATGACTAGGAGATACTTATGATATGACAGAATGATAAAGAGGAATTAATGAATGGACACCAACATAAAGAATACCACACTCTGCATTTAACCCTCTGCGTGGATTATTTGAGTAAGATTTTAAAATGGTTAGTGACTCTCTTTTAGAGCTGAATTCCTCTGCTGTTTCACACCACCTCTCCGCATAGTCTGCCTCTCTGTTATGTTGCCCTAGCAGTGGAAAGAAGTTTGCTGAGTCAATGCAATAAAACATCTCTGGTGTACACTGCAAGTAAAGTGGCCATTATACTTTGGACATCTTTTAAGGGTGTGACCCTGCTGACCATATGAGAAGCAGTCATGGAGACAGTTCAGATGATGACAGCGGTTACAAGCATGTGTGTATTGTGGCGTTGTCTGTAATCATTTGGTGCTTCTGCATTACTCCCTGTTTGACAAATGATAAGAAATGGTAGAGGACTCCTACTAGTCTTGCAATATGTGTGAAAATTGAAAATATTTGTATCAGGGTTTTCTCTATTGTGTAGTGGCAGGGCTATTGCATGACTTCAGTGCTTGTCACAATGGGATTGTCGCAAAATGTCGCAAAAATACGATGTCATTATTACTAAGCATTGCCACTGTGTTACAGTAGATGACAATGGAGGCACTGTTTTTGTGTACTAGTACTTAAGGAGTTCTACCAAAATCCAAGGTCAGTATTTTCCAAAATTCAGCTCCAGCCTAGTTTTAATTACCCCTCTGTATCTGAATCTTATTTGGCTGCAAAAGCAATTCAAACAGCTAATCAGGTACACTTTAGCAGGCAGCTACTCGGAGGTTGAAGTAAATTCAGACAGATGGGATTACAGTGGTTAAAAAACAATGGTGAAAAAACAATGTCTTTGTGTGAAGTGATATTTTGCAGAGGGGATGGTGGGAGTTGAAGTCCAAAGCCAGAAAGTGATGCAGTCTGTGGAGAGCACGTGGCGTCTGACCTGCTGCATACATGTGTCTTTGTGAATGACGAAGCCAGTGTGTGTGCTTTGTCTGTAAATTTGGGCCTGTGTTGTTCAAACTGACAGGGTATTTGAACAAGAGTAAATGACCTCAGAGTTCATGCTAACAATGTTGGGGACAATTTGAAACACTCACCTAAATTAATCCCTGACTCCTTGCTCCTACCACAGGTCAGCAGTCCCATTTTGTAGCCCTGGCTGCACATGAATGGCGGGTTTACTCCTGGTGTGGTGTCAGTTTTTATATTCCTGACAAAGTAATTTACAAATCTGAAGTTATAATTAGCCATTAACCTTTTTGCTTGTCTTGGGCAAAATCCAATAAGATATAAATAATTTGAATTTTCAGTAGTGCATTGGTTAACTGTCACATTTATTAATCAGAAAATTTGTCCTCATAGTTATCAACATTTATCATGAGTGAGCAACATGAATATCTGAAAGGGGGGGTTCTGCATACTTTAGAGAAGCTGCAGACATCCACATCTCAGGCAGTGGCTGAGAACTAGTGGAATTAACTTGCTTTCCTCTGACATTTGTATAAACAAACAAACAAAAGTCTAAGTAAACCATTCTTCCTCTAAAATGTACAGGCTGAGAATGGTAAAATAACAGCAGGAGCTTTAGGTCCCCAGCTTGCTGACAGAAAAGACCACTCAAAAGGTAAGGGTCCAGGGAGGAAAAGGGCTGACAACCTAGGCTGGAGATTGAGCCGTAGTGAGATCCTCGTCCGTTCCAGATACCTTTAACTGAAAAGCGTGCCCCAGCGTATCTCCCCTTCCACATGTGCCAGTAACTGTTGAGACGGGGGGATAATTTATGACCTCTCCCTGTGTCCCCTCTCCCTCCAGCTTCCTTCCCCATAGGAGAAAGTAGTGAATGCCTCAGTGAAAGCAACTGGTGAGCCCCAGTCCTCTGCCTCTTATGATTGGTTGAATGTGGGGTAGAAAAAGGGGGTGGTGGGGAGGTGGGGGGGGGGGGTGGAATGGAGACACTGTAGGGCAGTTGGTGTAGCAGCTGTGGAAGATATGGTCTTCCTCTGAGTGAGAGGGTGAAGGCGTGAGGTCGATCAGCCCTCAGAGGGATCAGTGATTCTGCCTCTCTTGGCTTTCAGACAAAGAATGTATTGTAATGGACTCTGGGGGGTTCCTCTGCATTGGTTGACTAGATTCCCATAGTTGTGCGTTTGAGTTTTTGATTTCTTTTTTCCCACAATTTTGACTGAGGGGCTGTTGCCTCATGATTTATGGAACAGACCACTTTATTATGGAACAAATTTCCCATGTCGAGAGTTTTTAATATTCCTCCCTGTCATTTTTTCTATTTCTTTCTCTTTTTTTCCTTTAATTGCCTGTTTAATTTGAGAGAAGCTTCCAGTCTTTCCTCTGGGGCTTTAATTGCAGCCCATGTGTTTTTCTATGAGGGCCTGATGGAGAAGCTAACCCAGCATAATTTATCTCTTTAGGTGAACCATGAACTCAGGCAGTTAAAAAGTTGATTGGGTTAGTGTTTGGTTATATTAAATGGAACTGCTGGGAAGATATGCTCTTTTATTCACTTAAGATGCTATCTCTGATAGGGGCAGGGTGTGATACAGGTGTCAACCACACCGATATTCTTCTGTGCTATATTTTGATGTGTCATCTGCAGGTTTTATGAAACTCTGCTGTCTCAGACACTGCTCAAATTTCTTCAACTAGTTGTCTGGGTTGTCACATGGAAGACTACATTTCATTGTGAAGTTGTTATGCCTGGATTGCATTTATGTCATGTCTGTAGCACCCAGGTCAAGATCCGAAATTCTTAACGTGGCATTTTTGTCATGTTTAACTGTGCCTTATTATATAATACTCTTAACCCGGAGTCCAAAGCCTGCAGCTTCATTGTAGTAAGTGTAATTCCTTCTCTCACCATGAAGTAGGCCTGAAAACCTTGACATAAAACTTGCTCTAGTGAGACTATATGTTTTTGTACACCTCCCATTCCTTCTGTTAAAAGTGGCACATGCTAAAGCAGTACTGCTGTGCAGTTACAGTGGGGTTGAACAATGAGCAAGAGTGGAAAGTTCAATGTATGAAGAAGGGGGGGTGGAACTTGCTGAGAGTGTCACATCTCATCAAGATAAAGTTCTTCGCTGAACAGCTGACTCCGCACTTCCTCTTGACGTCCTTTGGTTTCGGCGGCACGTCTCGACATCATCACATGCAAAAGGCGTTCATTAGGGCTTTGCAGCTTTGTTGCCCTACCTGAGTGGTTGCCTGTTTAGGCAGATGGTAATTCAGAAGAATGCATGAAGCCTGCAGTAATTGCACGGGCCCAGACAGAATGCCTGGCTTCATGTGAGGACCCTCCTTAGTTTTGAGTTGTTGAATCTGCTGTTGCTTATATCTGATACCACTATGCACTTGTGCACTGTGGAAAAACATTGAGATGGTAGTGAAATCAGTCATCTGCATTACAGTGAACCTCCTTGGCTTTGAGTTGGGCCACTTGCAAGTCTATCAGGAAGTCTAATGAAGCAAGTACGGTCTTGTGAACACAGTTTACAGTGGATTACACTTTAACCATGCAAGTATCTCCCATTCGAGGTCGAGTTAGACTGGAGCATTTTGTCCGAGGCATGACGTCTGCACCTCATCCAAACCTCCTGTGATGGTTTCCGTTAGTGATTAACCACGAGTGCTTTTCACCTGGGCTACTTTTAAGGGCTGCGCAATTTTGAGTGGCGAAAAAGGGCAGGTTTGACTGGCAAAGTCAGTTCAGAACCTTTTGACATCTGGTCCTGTAATGTGACACATTAGGAGAAGCTACTTTTGGCATTGTGGGTTGTCAGGTGACAGTTTCTGAAGCTTTTGTCACCCGGAGGCTGATCCCGAAACATGCCCATTGAGCAAGTGTATCATGTGTGTTTGTTCTACTGTTACATTCATTTATGATCAACAGACTGCCCAGATAAGTTGACTTCCAGATAATAACTAAGGGTTGTTGCATGAGCGTCCATCTAGTTTCATTCTGTGTAGGTGTGCTTTAAAAAAAAAAAAAAAAAAAAAACTGAAAGAGAAGATTCCATATCATTTTACCCAGCAATAAGCAAATCAGAGTGGTTTCATATTAAGGTTGGTATTTATTTGTTTATTTTATTGCCTCTTGGACAGTTATACATTTAACCACTTACCTGTTACGAAAGACCAATAAATGTTTTTTTTTCTTTATTTCTGTCTTATCTAGATCTTAACTGCAGTCATAGATCTTGTGAGTGGTAATCCTGTGCTTCTTGAGAATGCTGTCATTGTTGGGTGGAGAGCAAAAGCTGCTCTGAATACATTGATATACTGTCTGTATCCTCTGTAGCTAGAGGCACTTTCAGCAGAGTTGAGGTTCCAGGCTTCTGAAGTTCACGGCCTGTATAATGTACATGACTGCATTGGAACCTGTTCTGCAGGTTAAGGACAGGGGGGGAAAACTGATGTATTAAAATGCCTTTTGTTGCTTTTGCATTTTTTATAGGGCAAGAACTAATGGCTGGCAATTGCAAAAGACAGGGTACATGGCTGTAAGGTTTCTTGTTTGATCTTGACTTGACTGTGACTAATAGTGTTTGCCAGGGTAATGGGATGTGAGCAAGTGGGAAGCCCTGTTTGCAAACACACTCTGTTGCGTGAATGGTAGGTGAGCATGTGTTTGGTAGAAAAGCAAACGGTGGGGTAGCACTGCATGCAGACAAGGCGTGATTTATGCATTCCAGTAGTTCGAAGGGACTGTTGTTATCTTGACTTAAGGAAATATACCACTGGGAAAACATTTCTTCAAGTGAATGACAGTCAGGAAAAACCTGATGTCTCATTTTATATTTCAGTCTAGAATACCAATACAGTGACAATTACACAGGGGGGGAAAAAAAAAAAAAAACACCAGATGCTGTTATTTATTTCTTGTTCTCGCTGCGGTTGTCACGATAACAATGCAGTGCCCACAGTCAAGTGGGTACAAGTCGCTTCCTGTTGAAATGTAAGCATACTGGAGCACTACCTAGTACCACCTTTGGAACAGTAAGGATGGTGCAGATCATGGCACATTTAATGAAAGCTACACTCCAGGTATCTCTGGTGCACGGCAGTAGGGCACGTGTGAAAGCACACTAAGGCCTACTGTTATGGAAACGAAGGGGACACTGAGGCGCTAGTTTTGTATGAGACGAGAGAGGGGGCGTGTTTTGGTATAAAATTGGTACCTCTGTGGGATGTAACATTGCACTAATGTAATTAACCTCAACCCTAAAGACTGTGTGGGTAGTGAAAGTTATATAAAGTTATGCAGACAGCCATAACCAGCAACATTGCTTTGCTATATAAATATCTTCCTTTAAATGGACTTCAACGCTTATTGGGTTGGCACACTTAAAGCTCTGAAACAGGGGTTGGGATCATCATTGTCTAAAACACAAGACTTGTCATGAATGGTGGAGACGATGTGTACAGACCCGATTGTCTTTGCTGGGTAGTCAGGATTTTTCATACTCATCACTGAGAATTAAACTAATGAATCAATCATTCATCAGTGAAAAGCTACAAAAGTGTGGGCCTACCATTTGGAATACCTTTGCAGCTCGCACATTCCAGCACTTCGTGTGTTTGCTTTGCGGTTATTGTCCTCATTGCACTGATAATTGTGATCAAAAGGTACTGTATTGTATCTGCAACCACTTGACCAGGAAGGAGCTATAATTGACTCTGTTTTGGATGAGGTAAACAGCTGTGCTGAATTCCCTACCACCTGCCTGCAAGTTCTGTCGCAGTGGAAAACTACCCAGCTTGCCATGCTTTGTGGCCACACTGAAGCTGTTCTGTGAGGTGGCTGCCGTAATAGCAGTTGGAGATTGTCATTGTGGTTTCGGCGCCCTCACTCCTTATCGGAGCTCTGCAGATGCGCATATTCATGAGGCGCACAGGAAGATGAGCTGCTACAGAAGTTTCCCTTCTCATCCTCTCTGGACCATGAAGATGCTAACAGATGCACGGAAGACCAGTAGCCCTGCCACTTATGGTACAGGAAGAAGATATGCTTCTTCACGAACACCCGGATAGGTCCAGTACATAAATAGAATTTTTTATGTAACATGTTTATAAATGTGTCAGCTGATATAAAATGCACTCAAACTAGGACATAGTATAAATATGACTTAATCATTAATCAAGTCATCAAGCCATCAAGTATAATAAAAGCTGGTGTAAAGTAGTACAATAGAAGTGGGTTTGAAGGCCACGTATGAGAGCTGAAATTTAAAAACATGCTCATGTGCTCGGGGAGTGTGCTCCAGAGATGGGGCACCAATGAGCAGAAGGCCCAATTACCCATGATGCATTGTAGCATCCCGAGCACAGAGAAGGTGCTGGCCATGCTGGACTTAATGAGACATAAGGCATTTGTTGACTGATCAGAAGTAGGAAGTATGTTTGGCTGCTGCCGTTCAATGTCTTAAAAGTAAGAAGAAACTTCATTTAAAGCTGTTTTATGGCAAACCTTTGCAGGGGAGCAGAAGTATGATCTATTCTTTCTGTTCTAGGGAACATCTTACGTGCTCTGTTCTGTACATATTGTACTTTCTGTACACCGTGTAAATAGATTAGGTGAGAAATCCTTGTGAATGTGAGTTATTTAAATACATGTTATGGGTTATCCGGTATTTTGGATCACGTTGCATGTCATTGATTGCAGAGCTGTGCGTCCATGTCTCTGAAAAGCCTGTAATCTGCTACCCAGCATTAAGGACCTGTTTTGCTTTTGTCGTCTTTTCCACGGTATTTGATTACCTTTACAGTGGTGTATTACCTTCAGTCAGGAATGCTCACAGGGACAAAGGTAAAAGTGAAGGCTTAGAAGATTAAACATAAGCACGATATACATGGGAGCAACTTCAGGGCTTCAGGAGTGGTGCCATGCAGTGAGGCATGCAGACATCTCCGGTTTAAGAGGAAAAGTCCAGCAGGATACCGAATCTTCAGTGGGGGTTAATGTTCATAGCAGCCCCCTGTGCGCCCGGCTGGTGTCCATTCCCTGGGAGCTGGCCGGCCTGGCGCACGTGCAGAGCGGCCCCAGGGGCTCGTTTTGCAACCCTCTGCACCCTTGACACCCTGTGGTTAGTGTGGAAGACCGCGTCCAGCGGATCACTGCTTTTAACTGAAGGACTTACTTGCGGCCTTAAGTGAGCCTGACCCTGGAGTCTGCTCTGAGGATGCTGTCAGTGAGCGGTCTGGGGGAGGTCTGCGCTCAGGGAACAGGGGGACCCCCCTGGCTTTCTTGTGGCTTTACTGCGGCACTGCTAACTGTTGCACAAATCCACACCACAAAACAACTGAGGGGGTGGGGCATTGGCTTCTGATGTGAGGCTGGGAACACATTGACGTGTGTCTCGCGTAAAGTTTGCAGATCAGCCTTTATTTATGAATACATAATCTTGTTTAATATGTATGTCTGAATAATGATTTTCCACTCTTGCTGAATATCATGAATATCTTTATTTTTTATATTTGTCCACAATGCATTTTGAAAAGAAAAAAAAGTCTGCATCTAATTTGGTTGGATGAGAACATTCTTCAAACCCAACCAGGTCTTTGACCTCTTGATCTTGGAGTTGCTCCAAGGCAAAGTCTTACAGTGGATACTCTACAACACTAATGGGATGAACACAATGACTAGTATCTTCAAAAACATTATTCAGGTTTAACTATTGAAAAGGCGGTATGTCTTATTCCACATTACTGGTTACATGACAATTTTGAATGTTATAAAAGCAAAATACTAGCCAGCTGCAAAAGTGATTTTCACGGTTCTATGTCCATGTTACCCTTGCCTTCTCAAGCATTTTTACTTTGAATTTTGTAAAAAAAAAAAAAATTACTTCTATATCAAAGACAAAATGTATTTGAGTCTGCTCTTAAGCCCTTAAGCCCAGCGCACTTCAGCAGTAGAGATATGATGATGCAATAATCACAAGAGTCTACAAGAATTCGGTAATTATCCAGTTGCCTGATCCTTCTTAGGCAAGAATGTGAAAGTATTTAACTTAAGAAAAAGTAGATATATACAGACTTAATGCACCTTCTTCTCTTTTGTAGACATACTGTTAAAGTAGGATGGTATTACTTTGAATGAGGGAATAGGAGCTGAAATATATTTGTGATTGCAGCATAAGCATTTGAGGGTGCATGTCTTTTTAGACACTGCACGCAGAACTTAAGAACCTCAAGCCTCCTATTCTGTAAACTATTGGACCACAAAACTAAATATTTTTAATGTTGTCGTACCAAGTGATGAAGTACAGTGGGAGTTATCTGTTCATCATTACAACATCAGATTACTTTGTGCATGGTAACTGGAACCAAAGTCAGGCATAACATCATGGAGTGGACAGTGGACAGTGTTATAGCAGCACATTTCAAATAGTTTTATTTTTCCTTACTGGACCAGTGTGGTCAGGAATTGAGGAAATGAATCATGTGATGGTATAACCCATCCCCTTTTTGGGGGTGAGGGTGGGTCAGCTAGATTTATGACCCATAACATCAGCTGCTGTAGCTCTGGTTTTGGGCAAGTACAGAGATATGAAATTTCAGCTCCAAAATAAAAAGTTCTTGGTTTTTGCCTTTGCGTTAAGGCGTATTGCCATAGGACTCGCTCTAAAGGCACATACCCTCCAGCCTTCTCACCATCATTCCCATCTGCACTATAGTACCACTAGTTCAGATAGTTCATCTGAATAGTGGCCCTGTAAAATATCTGCATCCTACGTTATTGTTCCCTAACAGTCAGCCTCCTGTCTTCCAAACATTCCACTGTGCTGTAATTCAGTAGATTTCATGAAGAATTCGCAAGCCCTCTCGCCTCCTACAATGTCCCATTCTTCATCCTCACAGAGCTCTCTTTTGGCACCTTCCTTCTCTTGAGGGAGGAGAGAAATCTCTCTGGATTTAAGACTTGTGACTCAGCCACAGTCAATTCTGGGAGAGGAAAGCACTGGTATCTCCCTGCATGTCTGACGCATTTCTCTGAACCAGTGTACTTCTGTGCCGGTTCCCAGTGCCAAAGAATAGGACTTTGCTCCCAAAATCCAGAAGGGAGAATCTCACAAGATTCCATCAAGCCTTTTTGCAAGTCTGAGATTTTGAAAGTACTTTTTTGTTTGGTTTTGCTGCTGCTTAATTATCACATATGTACACACATGCACACACGCATACACATAGTTTGAAAACAGTTTAAAGCTTAAGAGTCATACAGGTATGTTGTTAGGTGGAGTTTGTGTTGGGTGGAGGTTGTTAGGTAGAAGTAAGAGGACAATTATGAGGCAAAACAACTTTGTGTTGCAATGAAAACATGATGTCATAAGGAGTAGTTAGTATTTTGCTTTCTAGGAATTGTTGTTTTTCCCCACCCCAGATCATAGATTGATTGACTTGATACCTTCGATCAGTTTGGTAGCGCCGTGCGGGGAAGCTGAATGCTTTTTCTTCACAGTGGATCCATATATGATACAGAGGTTCTGCTTCTGTGAAGCACAGTATCTTACTGCAGAAAAAAACTTTGGTATTTAATATGAGCATTAGTTGGGCTGCAGGGAACATTGTATCGCTGACTAATGAAGTTTCAGTTCCATGTCCGTGTCATGCCATTTGGTCAGGTGTGAGGTTGGTGCTAGACAGACTAGTTTTGGTTCCTCATACATGTGAAGTCTGGGTGCATTAGAGTGCACTGGAGCTGTGTTTCTTTACAAAAGGAGGGCCATTCACACCAATATTAGACCCCACACCTCTAAATTTCATAACATTGGAAATCATCTGTACTGCAAAGGGCCTCCTCTGTGACTCATGGGCTTATTGGATCCACCAGGGCAGTAGATAGTTAAGCCAGCTGGCAAACTGAAATGAAGATGCCTGCGTCAGCATTTGGACGCTGTTTAAAGCCAGCAGTAAGCTGCAGTTGCGCTTGCCCCGCATTAGCTAAGTGGCTTCCACTTGTCACTTCGTTTGGGGTGTGTCTGTCAGCGGAGGGTCGTGTTGATTCAGCGCAGCCAGGAATTCCCTCCTCTAGTGCTGCAGTCCCGTTAATTACAGAGCTGATCTGCAGTCAGTGCTTATTAGAGAGTGCTCTCCCATCTGCCGGGCTGACAGTTGTGCTGCCAGCTGCTCCGCAGCAGTGCCTTGGACCACTGTGGGCTTCATAAATGCAGGAACAGAGAGAAATGAGAACTCCGAGTACAGAAAACAAATGTATTGTACCACAATAACGATTCAGTAGTTGTGGCTTTGAGCAAAGTGCAATTCATATTCTTGGAGAGTTCTGTTTCTTGTTACTGTAGAAGCACAGAGCTTTTAAAAGCTGGTAATGATTAAATAGCAAAATGGCACCCTTATTAAGGCCTTTATTCTTCACATTAATCATTTTTGCCTTTAATATTCCTCCCAGAGCTGTGTTTGGAAAAGTGTATGTGTTGCATTAGAATCTTTATCCCTGGAATAAGTAGCTTATTGGTTTCCAGTATACCATAACGGTTTGGAGCAGGCTGCCCAGTTAGGCTTGGGTGTGTCACTGTGAACCTGCCCCCCGACCCCCCCACCCCAAGCCTGCCAAAGATTGTAATATTTTGGAAGAGGCACAGCCGTAGCCCTTCATTCTGAATGTTTTAATAAGGTTTTGTCAAAGAAAACTGGGTGAGGGGTTATTCCACATCTCCTCTGCAGAGGCAATATATCCCTTTCCTGGTGATGTCGTCATGGTTGTAGAATACTGGTACATCAGAAAAGTTTCCATGTTCTGAGTGCCAGGCTCTTCAGAATAGTCAGCTTCCATGTTTATTATGCAGAGCCCCAGGAGTTTGACAAGAAGCCACTGTTAAAACCAGTGGCCTTGCCTGAACCCAGCTGGCTCTTCAAAACGACCTCCACCGCTCCTCACAAGTGTCTGCCTGTCGCAAACCTGCCCCCCCAGGTGGAGGATGGCCTACTTCTGCTCATGAGTGAGGTCATCACTAATGGCCTGTCTCATCGGGGCATGCATCTGGAGCTTGATTAGATCAGTGGATCACAGGAAGGATGTGGTCTGAGCAGCAGACCCCAGACACAACAACCCCTCTCCTCCTGTGGAAACAGGGTCTTCGTGATGCCACTTAAGACTGTTTGGCTGGTCTGTGAGTGTGTGTGTTTGCGTCTGTGTGTGTGTTGGGACAATCCAACCTGAGTTGGCTTCTGTAGTTGGAAATTGTGTCTGTAAATGCTTTGGGAGAAATGGGGTGTGAGTTTCGCCATGTGGTGTAGTATTACTGTCTGGCTTTACCTGCAGTTCAGCTCCTTCACCTCGTTCAGCTTCACCTCTTCGCATTTCATAGGTTTACTTGTACTGGAGTTACTGTAACATACTTCCACGTGTGAGGTCATAACCCACGTCCATCTGGTCACAGATCTCCATTACTTAATCAAATGTGCTTGTTTCTAGGTGGTGTCGGAGGCTGCAGGACAGGGGGTCACCATCACAGGCAACAAGACATTCAACAACTGGAACTGGCCTAATGCTGTTATCTTTGCTGCCACCGTCATCACCACCATAGGTGCGTATCAGTCTACAATGAGGGCAGGGGGAAGGAGTAAGCTACAACAGAGCTGAAAGGCTTATGTTGCTGATGGGCTAAAATATGATTGGTAGAGATGTATTTCCCCTACAAATTGAGGTTATATAATTTTAGAGTTATGTAATTTTTATCTAATGTTGTAATATCTGGATTATTTTTGCTAGCTGGCATTTTCCAGTAATGACATGTTTAACTTTGGTTGACTGAATAGGATCTGCTGTGCTGGTAGGGGGGTGACTTGCCCTTGGTCAGTGTCTGGGTGATCTGAATATACGGTACAGCATGCTAGGGAGATAGGATCAGGTGAAAAACAAACACTGAAAAAACACAATTAGAGGAGAAGTTCCTCAGTGTTTATGGAAAGCTGTTATTATTTTCTCCATATCAAAGTTGCCTGTGAGGCTTTCCGCTGCCTGCCATTTTTGCCTTCATCGCCAGGTCCCTACCAGTTTGTGTTCAAAGAGAGCGGCCCTCAGTGTTGAAGCACGGGGCCATTATGAACTGTCATTCAGTGGCTGTTTTTTTCATTAGCCTTCCTCCTTCTGTCTGTTGAGGGTAAAGAAGTGCAGTTTTGTCCACAAGACCCAAAGGTTCCCTTTAAGGACGCATTTCACTGCTGTATATTTAAGGTGTTGCTTCAGAATCCGTCATGGGCAAACCTGTACAGCTTCTGTGGGTCTTGTTGGCTTTTATACCGTAGCTCTAGGTAATTTATGCTCCACTTTTATGCTCCACTGTCACTGTAGAATTGCTCTTCTTTTACCCCATCCATTTCATTATTATATCTGTCTTCACAGGCTATGGCAACATTGCCCCGAAGACACCTGGGGGACGAGTTTTCTGCATCTTCTACGGTCTCTTTGGTGTCCCGCTGTGTTTCACCTGGATTAGCGAGCTTGGCAAGTTCTTCGGGGGCAGGGCCAAGCACCTGGGCCAGTATCTGACCAAGAGAGGGGTGACTCTGGTGAGGGCATGCCTGACTTTATCTGAATTTATTCCTAGCACATTTGCTTCATTTGCTTTTTTAAAGCAGAAGAGGCTTAAAGGAGGAAATGTCTGTGAACCCAGCAAAAGTGTTTATATGAACCAAACAAGCAGTGCTCAGTTGGCCCTGTTAAGGCCACTGCATATAAGAGTTAGCCTGAAGGGTACATCCAACCACACTCTTTCCTTTAATTTCAGAACACCTGTGATGACTTTGTATGATTTGAGGATGTAAAAATACAAGCGTGTTACATGAAGACAGGAATATCATGCCAGGGCCATCTCTTTCTATGACCTTAGCTCCATTTGAAGACTGAAATGATTGTTTGCTCATTTTTGTATGATGTTCTGTATGTTTCCAGCGAAAAGCTCAATTCACCTGCACTGCCCTGTTCATCCTGTGGGGGGTTCTGGTCCATCTGGTGATCCCACCCTTCGTCTTCATGTCTCAAGAGGGCTGGTCCTACATAGAGGGCTTGTACTTCTCCTTCGTTACTTTAACAACCATCGGTTTTGGGGATCTCGTGGCAGGTGCGTCATAACTATATTACTCTCCAGGCGACTGGCTTTTGAGGTCGCCCATGCTGGCCTCTCTCAGAGTTCAGTCTTCTGAAACCAAGTGAAAGCTCAGCCGAATGTGTCACATAGTAGGCTGGTACTGAAAGTGGGTTTAAATGAGCTGAAACACAAGACAGACCCATTCTCATTCCCTCGGCCCCTGGGTGTTTGACTGCACATTTCCAGATACTTTTCCTTAGGTGTCAGTCTTTCCAGTAGTAAATGGTGGAAAGTCTCTGTTGACCTTGACTAAATGTGGAAATTATATTCATGTTATTGCTTTAACACTCCTACACTCAAATATTTCTAATCTGCCATTATTAGATAGCAGTCTGTAGGGCAGACTTTTTCTCGTGTTTTCCTCTACTTCTGAGAAACGTGCTTACTGCAGTTCTCAGAAATGAGTTCTAAAGTGAGCTGAAGTATCCATTATCACCGTTAAATGTTGTTGACCATCACCTGAACATGATAAAATTAGATAAGAATTGATTTGAAAAAGTAATTAGATTTGATACGTTTCTCAGCAGTAATATGAATGGGATATTGTAGTCTGTCATCTTGATATACAAACTTGTGGTTTAACTTCATAAGCAGTGTTTTGCTCCCTGAGCTGTAGGAATGGAATGAGCCGAGATGTTTAAGTGCTGAATAACAGCTGTGGTTTCTGTTCCTTGCTGCAATGTCTTTTTAGAAGACCTAAAAAGCAGTTGATGCTTTTTTTTATTCCTGAACAAGACAGGTCTCTCACCATCAGTTTATTACTAGGTTATTGTTTCCAATTTACTAACACTTTGGAGTCCAATCAAAACAAGTAATTCATTTTTAAGTAGTATCTTTTGATGTCTTCTGATTTTAATGTCATATGTGGATACCTTAAATAAAGTTACCAGCGGTATGTGAAACAAAAACTGCATGATGACTACTTATAGGGAAAGAAATTTACTGGAATATCAAAGATACAGCAGTGTAAATCATGACTCTATATTTCGGGAGGCTTTTCATTTGAAATATTAACAGGAATTCTCGCTCCCTCCCCACAGGAGTTGACCCCAATGCAAATTACCCTGCCCTATACCGCTACTTTGTGGAGATGTGGATCTACCTGGGCCTGGCCTGGCTCTCGCTCTTCTTTAACTGGAAGGTTCGCATGGTGGTGGAGGCCCACAAAGCGCTGAAGAAGAGGAGGAAGAGGCGCAAGCTGTCCTTGGAAGAGCTGCGCCATTACAAAGAGAACAACAAAGCCCTGCGCATGTCACCCTCGCCCAACGATGTCAACATCTTCAGCTTCCTGTCCAAGAAGCAGGAGGGCTACAACGACCTCATCAAGCAGATCGGCACCAAGAAGGAAGGTGGGGGTGGCGGCAACGGCCCTGCCAAGGAGACGAACCGCTCCAAGAGCTGCAGCGACGCCAACAACATGAACACCATCCTGAGCTTCGACCGCTCGCCGCGGCAGAAGCGGCGCTACAGCTTCAGCGACCGCGTCACCGTGGCCTTCTCCAAGTCCAAGAACTATCTGATGGGCGCCGAGAACGGTATGCTCCTGACCGAGCTCCAGGGAGACGGAGACCTGGAGGCCCAGGAGGGCATGTTCGAGAACCAGCTGGACAAGGAGGCCGGGGTGGACAGCGGAGGGCGCGCCTGGGACTCCAAAGACTACCAGGCCCTCATCTTCCAGAACGCCAGTGCCAACATCACCTTCATCGACGAGGAGAACCTGCTGAACGACGACGCCCACACCAAGCTGTCCACGTCCGACGAGAACGTGGAGTCGGAGACGGACTCCAAGGAAGGGCAGAGCTCGGAGACGGAGGGGTCGGAGGGCTCGGAGGAGTCGGAGGGGACAGAGGGGTCGGTCTTTACCTCCGACGGGTCGGACCATTGTCACTCCTATGAGCAGCTGGTGGAGGAATACACCAAGGAGGATAACACCGAGTCCTGAGACCTGCACAGCCATCGAGCGTGCACCCTCTTCATGTCCCTTTCACGTGTTCTGATCCGTTTACACGTTGGACTTGCATTGAGCCACTCGTGAAAAAAAAGGTTATTTTTAATGACTTTATTTAACGTCATAAAAGGTTTTAAAATCCACTACAAATTTAGGTGTTAGGTGAAGAGGTGCACATACTCTGCTTCAGTGCTCTCTCTGTGTAAACTAGAAAAAAATATTTTTTATTTACACATTCAGAAAGAGAGAATGGGAAGTAACAGTTCCCTCCAGTGGACGAATGAGGGGTGAAAATTGACAGAGGCTATACTGTGAGAGTTATGCAGCCACTGTCATCGTCATCCCTATGAATAGTTGAGATGTGAACTGTGACTTAAATGATGGTGGAAGAACAATTCACCAGCATCTGTGTAATCACAAACAGCAAAGAACATCAGTCTACACTTACATTCAGACCTTTTTAGTGGATTAATAATTTCATTTTTATGGTGTCTTTCCTTTTTTCCATATTATGCTATTTATTAGTAGAAATGGAAGTCTCATGTCTGATCCATGTCTGTGAACTACTGAGTGGATGAATCCGTGTAGGTGAATCCTGAATACTTTCTTCAGCAGCAATATTAGATTGCATGGAGACTGGCAGTACGTCTTCCAAATGTGGACTGCTACTAGTTCCAGAAACGATATTCACCATATTGGTGCTTTTTTATTATTAGTGCAATGAAGGAGTGTCCTTTTTAATGGAGTGCAGGCCTCAACTCTAGATCAGTGCCTTTAAAAGAACACAAGGAAGGGTACCTTATGATCCAGTGCCATTCAGGTGACTGCCGGAGCCCTGGGCAGAGCTCTTGTTCTCTAAAAGACACTCAGCAGGGCGGGGCGCCGTGTCTGCCGGCGGATCGTGTCCCCTGTCTCCCTGTTTTCTTTCCTCTAGAGTATTTTTATCTCTCTGCTGATGTCTTGCTTACGTTAGACAATGTTTGAACTTTTTTTTTTCTTTCTTTTTTAAAGCGTTGGGACTTTGAGTCAGGCGTTCGGCGAGCAAGACAATCAAATAATGACATGTGAGGTGAGGAAATGGGCACGCTGTGCGGGGCTGGTTTTACCATTCGAAGCTTGAATATATTTTAAGCGCAAGCACAGTCGAGCGCAGCACAGGAGAATCACTCCAGTAATTAAGTCCTGGACAAAAGTGAATATCCGGCCCAGAAGTCCCCCGCTGCACTGTGCCACTGTTTTTCTCACACTTTCTCTTGCGTCAGAGAGCTGAAGCCCTCCGAGCTGAAAACTGGTTATCCTGTGTGCACTTCCTGGCATGTTTTTATTAAAAAAAAAAAAAAACAACAGAAAGTATATACTCGTGATGTTCTTACCCTAACGCCATGGCCCATTGGTTTGCCCTTTTCTTTCTGTTCTTCATAAAGCCAGTAATGATCTGTGCTTTTTTTTCCTCAAGGGCCTCTCTGAAAGGCTCTTGAGACTTTCCTTGTCCTCAGTGTTGAAAAGCAGCGGTGCTGAACCCGCTTCTGTGCACTCTTGGTTTGTTTTGCTTCCCTGGTTCATGGCAGCAAGGGGATCATGATGATGAAAGATAGGCTATGGGACGACATAGCAGGCTACTGCAGGTTTTTCTTTAAGAAAACAAGGGAAAGCTACATACAACAGAGCTCTTCCTACAGTGCTGCAAGGCCAGTGTCCCTCTCTTATCTGTCTTCTGAGAGCTGCATGTGTGTGCCTTGCATACTGAAAAAGCACCTCCCAGTAGCAGCTGTGCCGGCTGCGTGTGTTTGGGGTTATTGTTCTGCTCCCAGAATTCATTTTCCTGTACAGTAGACCTGGTGGCATGACATGAATGACTGTGAGTTATGTGGGTGGCAATAATTAAAATGACCACTCTGTCAGGTCAGCGGGGTGTTTTCAGTGAAATGCCAGGATGATTTATTTGTCACTTTTTTTTCCCCCCTTTTGTATCCCTTTGTCTCTTATGTTGTCGATGCTGATCGCTCTATTTGCAGAACTGTTCTCCTATATGCACGATGTAGGAGTGTTGGGATGGTCTTTTGCACAGCATTTCAGATATCAGTGTTTCATAACATCATGTTGTCTTGCACTTGCAAACTGCTTCCAAAGCTTTCTTTTTTCCTGTCTGAGGGGCTGTCAGCGCTTTTGTTTTTTTTTTGTTTTTTATGGCTGTCAGTCTTTGCAGGACATCATTGTGCATTGTACATGTTGAACTCCACAAAGTTGGCCATTCTGTGCAATCACCTATGTTCTCATAGGCTTTTGTTAGATTTTACTCTCAGTATCTGTCATCTGCTTTCATGGGAAAGCCCTTGTTTTTGAAGTGCAGGCCCTTACATTAAGTCCCAGTATTAAAATGGACACAGTCATCCTATATGAGCAATATGTTAAATTTTGGATACATGAATGTTGTTTGTGCACAACTGAGCCACATTGTACACGTATCCTTTTGCCCTCAGACTTGTCTAAAGGGTAATTTATTACTATTATTATTCACAGAATTATAACCAGAATCACAGGAATGTTTCATATTTGGGTTAAAAAATGCTGTTGGGGAATTGTACAAACTTGTGAGCGTTTTGAACATTGTATGTACATTTTTTAAAACTGCCAGGCTGAATGCAGGAAGTCAAAGTGTTAAAAAAAAAAAAACTACCCCAGTCTCATGCGATTAGTCTTGTGAGCGTGGTTTCCCTGATCATGCTCACAGGCGTGAAACCTGGGGCCACAGTGTTCTGTTTATTCATGAACTCCATCATTGCAGGCTGTGAAGGTCCTGCCTCTAGCTCACAATGTTACGTGTTTAAGACCTTCATGCACACTATCTTTCCACAATGTTGCTTCCTCATTCACTTACTCACTCACTCTCACTCTCACTGTTCCACTCACATTAAAATTCATGTATATCTTCCTTGTCTCTACAGTTAAATGATTTCTGGAGGTCTGTGATCGGGCACATTGTGTTGTTGCAGTGGTACTTCTAATGGTTTCTGAATGAAATCAAAATGATTTTATGTGATGTGATGATCAGAGAACAAGCTATGTTGGTCTGACGCTGTCTTCAAAGTTTTACTCCTGTCATAACTCCATTTGTGTAAAACTTATTCCAGCATATTTTGTTTTATAAATTATTTAGTATCGGTAAAGCTGTTGTATATAACAAATTCCTATAAAAGTATATATTTTATTTCAATTAAATAAACATTTTGTAAAGAAATAAGGTGTGTTTTTTTTATCATGATGATGGGATCACATGCACTGGAACAGCATCTTCATCCATCTAAAGCACATTTATTATAAGTATTTAATTACTTAAGTTGATATTGTACAGTGTACATATTCAGTTTTCAATCAAGTACATCACCCATATTTTGATTTGCCTTGCCTGTATACATGCTACACTGTCTCATTAAAAACTGAATGTAAATTTCACTATTTGGGGCTGTAATGTATGTATTACTCAGGTGTACTACTGGGAATGCTCTGATAAATTGGGCTTCTCCAGCTGTGGGTATTGGCCCTGTTTCGCTGTTCTGTAAGACTGAATTCTGTGAAAACACCTACTTACTCTTCCAGCCATACTAACCCCTCCCTCCCCTGGATTGAGGAATCTGACCCCCTGCGATGCTTCATGTCAAAATTACATATCCCATGACCTTGGGACAGTTGGGCCCATTCCACACACATCTGTTCCACCTGCTCAGGGACTCACTCATCCACTATGTCATGTCAGCTGGCATTATTGAAGACGCGTGTTCACACATCTTATCAATGAGGTTGGCCACCAGTGGCGAACAGCGCTGAGATGTAGACGACACAATTCACCCCACTCTCCATTTGTCCCCTGGCAGATTCCAACTCGTGTCAGCTGTCACTGTGCCATTTGGCAACTGGGCTGATGCTCCACAAACTGTCACGTAAGCCCCGGCCAAATAATGGCAACTGGTCGGTGAACAGTAGCAGTGAAAAGTCATCAAATAAAAAGGGAATACATGGCCATGTGCACATGAGGAAATATGAGATTCTAGGAGGGATGGTGAAAGAGTTGTCTTCAACTGCTGTTTCTCCTTTTTAAAAATGAAAAGATCAGAAATCTGCCCAAACTTTGTTCAGCTTGTCAAAGTATGTGTGATGAGAGTAGCTGGCTTCCAGCTGGCATCATGCGGTGCCAAGGCTTGGAGTGAGTCCAGAGAGGAGAGGATTAACTGACGGGACCTAATCTTTGGAACCTTCAGGGAGAAAATACTGGGCTGCAATTAGACAGGTTTAATACCAGAGTTAAGTAAATGACAAGAAAGAAGAGATCTAATTGATTAGTGAAAAGTTGCTCTCATTGCCTGCCCGGAGTTCGGAGTTGGAGTTACTCACGACCAAGCACATATAATTTTCTTATTCAGAAATGAGTCATTAATATTTTTTTTTTTAAATTTTATGGCTTCCTGTCTAATTCCCCTCTCCCTACAGGTAAGAATGCAGGTCTAAAACAAGCTCCATGCACTGAAGTCAGAAAAGTATTGCAGCTCCCAGCAGCCTGAGCTCCATTATGTTTAAATGCACTGCTGCCACAGAAAAACTACACCAGATCTAAGTATTTCTCCTTAGATACAAAAATATGGAACTCAAGATGACTTTCCAGTTGAAGGACAAGATTACCGGTACATAACAGGTATATCTTGTTTCCTTTAAGCCCAGGGTTTGTCTGTATGGAATGTATTTGTTTACTTGATTGGCCTTATCTATTGGTGAAATAACTGAATGGAAGGAAAAAAGGGAATGTGTGATAGACTGCCAGGCCTGAAGTGCTTCCCTTGTTGACATTGCTAAGGCATTTCTCATCCAATGAAAAGATTCAGATTAAGGTGCACATACCAGCCATCTCTAGTGAGATAAATGTGCCTAAAGGCTACATTATCTGGAGCTGGTCAGGTGAGAAATGTTTATCCATTGCAATAATACCCCTATAGCCCCTTAAATGATCTTGCATAGAGTAGCTGTAGAGCTTAGCCTGGCCGAGTGAAGGGCAGAGGGCTTGTCAGCACAGAGGCCTTATCTTGCCTTGCTCTCACGATTTTTATTTCCACAGCACTCAGCTGTAGACCACACATTTGTCATTCCTTGCTCAAACTATTCTGAAGAAAAATAATTTTGGTGACACTGAGGTGAAGATATTGAACACAATCTACACTGTAAACCAGTGTGTGTATGTTAGCTTTTTCCTAGCCTGGCCTTGGAGGATTTCTTCACACTGGAGAAAATGATAAATTTGAAAGCATTCTGATTAAAAAGTTGTCAGTGGGAATCTGCATCACAATAAGTCACAGTAAACCACTTTGATAATGAATTGTGATTAATCATGACTAATAAGCAACAAAAATTAAATGAATAGAAATGTGACTGAATATAACAATGCACTTGGACATTTGTTAACTTGGAAAAGGTACTTCTGGTAAACATACCATAAAAGAAGCTCTTAAACCTTAAGGCTCTTGAGCAGCTGAAAGCATGGCAGGTTTGATCCTGCTTGCAACCCCCCTTGCCTCTCTTAGAACATGCAGCAGAAAGAGCTGACTGATTGTGTCCAGAAACAACTTGCTGGGCAGTTAGCTGGAGGTATGTGAAGCTGACTGCAAGAGAATTTAAGTGGACAAATAAAAGGATGAACATTAAAATCTCCTGTCTCCTCCATGTGAGAGGATTCCAATAGAAACATGCTCTCACAAGTTAAAGAATAGCCCTGTAACAAATTAATTTGCTGTCAGAAAGGCACTCTACGGTACGTTAGAACTCTCATCATAAGCATTGTGGTGGAATGTGTAGGTGTCGGTGGGATAAGTTAAAATCCTTGCAGCTGGTAGGAGAAAAAACTCAGTAACCCCACTTATTTGGGAATTTTCACCAAACCAAAATCAATTTAGTAAGACTTACTGAGTAAGACTGGACATCAGTCATCACATCATTTGTCATTTATCCAGAGTGACTTACACGTTACAGTTTTTACATGTTATCCATTTATACACCTGGCAATTTTAAGTTAGGTACCTTGCCCAAGGGTACAGCAGCAGTACCCCAGCAGAGAATCAAAACAGCAACCTTTTGGTTACAACCCCTGCTCCTTTCCACTATGCTACACTACCACCCCAAAACTAAACGCAGAGCCCAAAAGAGCCACCAAGGTCCCACCGAGATTTGAACTCGGATTGCTGGATTCAGAGTCCAGAGTGCTAACCATTACACCATGGAACCCCCACTGTATATGAACTTGTCATGTTAAAGCACTAATGCATTTATAGTTTGTTGTGACTCAACATGAAAAGTTTCCATGGCAAAACAGTGCAATGGAAAGCTACAAACATGAAAGATGCCTGTAGTATGACATTCCTATCTTGCATCATTTCTTTTGCATGAAAACACGTCTCTATTTACAGCTTGCTGCATAAATGTCAAAAGGGTGCCAGGCAGCTCCTAACAGAACAGGGTAACCCTATCTATTTGTTGTTCCTCATTTCCAAGCAAAAACTGTATGTGTGTCCATGTCCCTTAATATCGTAATAGTGCACAATAGCAGTAGTGCAATGGTATTATAGAGGAACATCATATGTAAATGAAAAAACTGGTACAAACCAAGACAGGAAAAAAGCTGTCTGACAAGGGTGAGCAAAACTTGAAGATGATATCCTTAAGGAATAGAAAGAAGACAGGCATTACATAGACAGCAGACCTGGCAGAAGGCTCATGTCATTGTCCATCTGTCAATATTACAAGATAACTCTTGAAATCAGGGCTGATTGCAAATCTATTACACCTCTGTCAAGAAAGGTGAAAAAGGCAATGGTTAAAATGGCATATTTTAGTATCTTTCTGCTTCAGAGTGTAGAAATGCAAAATGCCTAAGACTTTTGCAGAACATTGTATATATGTATATGCATATGCAGTATGTGTGTGTAGGTGTATAGTCATATATTTATTTTTTATGAATATCCAAAGAGTGATCTTGTTACGTTATCTCTTGTAAAGCTGTTACATCAACTTGGTAAATGCATATACAAATACTAATCCTGCTAAAATTTCAGCATTAACTTATTGCATAACTAAATTTCATCTGTGGGAACAAATACATACATCCAGCATTTCTGGCGCACAGTGTGAGCACTGAGTGACGATCAGCAGTGACCTCAAGTCTGTTTTCTGCTATTTTTGTTGAACATTGTTTCTGTTGAAGCATTGCTCTCCCTATCTGGGGCTGCACTTTCACTAGAAAGACTGATTCAGACAGAGTCCTGACCTTTTGAAACATTTCACAACAGGCTCATTGATTACGATAAGGGAACCAAACTGCCAGAAGTGTTATCAAGAGGCCACATGACAATCTGCCCTTGGTTATGGGCCCCCTTCAGAATTATGTGTGTCACAAAAGCACTGCTGCCTTGATCTTTTAATAGATATCCCAAATCAATCATTTATGTCTGAAATACAGAAGTAATTCTGTTTTGATTCAAAGGTTCCATACATTCTTCATCCAAGTCCATGGAAGAGTCTCATTACGGGTGCTTACATGCTCAATTTGTGCCGTTATGGTGAATGTAAAAACATTCTGGACTTCCCTTGTCTTCAAAGCAAAGCTCTCTTTGTCTTCAAACCCACAAACAGCCTTCTGGACCAAGCCTTGCGGATGCAGTAATAACTTTCTCTGTCTGGACATTCTGCAGGGCACAGACTACGGTGTTGATGATAAAATAATAAAACGTTCTTCGAAAAGTCAACTCTTTAACAACCTCCGAAGGACAAATGTGATATAAATAATACAAGAGCAGAGACAAAATTTGGTCTCATTTGGGTCATAAACAGCAAAACAGGAGCTTGAACGGCCTGAATATCTAATCACGGAAACTAAGGGTGCCATCGACATGCATTGGAGCACACTGTACCGCGGAGGTCTCGAAAGGATCCTTTGCTCCACAGTAAAACATTATCTTCAGCAGATAAAACACAAGCACTTTACTCAGCCTGCTCTCCTCACTGACACATTTTCCAATAAACACAGACCATTTCCTGCACAGATTAGCTTTCTTTGAACGCCACCACCTTGCTCTTGAGTTTGCCCTGTAAAATTTAACTAGCAGCACAGAGAGTGCTACCCGGGAGGTGTGATTATTTGATTAAAACGTAGTCAATTTTCATGGTATTCTACTTTGGCACAGCAGTGTGGAATAGTGGATACGGGCTGCTGGCACTGTTACCAAATGTCTGTAGATATTGCGTGGAAGCTGCTGTTATGACCTTGAGCAAGTTACTTAACCTCAATTCTGTCAATGGAACATTCAGCTGTACATAGGAATATGTAAGATATAATAGGCCTACATGTTAATAACAAGCTGTAAGCATTAATAAGTCAAAAGCAACAAAAACAAGATGCAGCTGTATTTACTGTATTATGATTGTTTTTGATTCTGCATCTATAAATGGTCGATATATGTGCACTGTAGACTGTTCAGGAGGAAAATTTAAGGTGATTATACTGCATGAATGACATGTTATTAATACTCTGTTGAAGTGAATACATTTCTTTCCAATAAGGTATGTCCGTTTACAAAATGGTGCGCTTCAGAAAAGCAGAAAATGGAGCAGAGGTGTGATCAGCCGCTGAAATCTTACACTGATATGTCGAATAAGGAACCACAGGTTCAAGCTTTAGCCAAAGCTAATATGTTATCTTTTGATGTGCTGCGAGCCAGGAGGGAAAAAAAAAAAACACAGAAGAAAAAACAAGCTCCCAATCTTGAACTTCTGCCTAATCTAAAGTCCTCAGGAAAGAAGTTGTCAAATCTCGCGCTTGTCACTTGGCGCTTTTGTTGTACGGATCAAAAGAGGCATTTGAGGTGGCCCACAGACATTTGCTTAGTCCAAATCCAAACTTTCCACTGAGAAGGCATGCCTCTAAGGCCCTTGTCCCATCTTGTCGAGAGGGGCGGGTTATGCAATCCCCCTACAACATCCAAAAACGACAGTCCGCTTCACATTGTCATCCTTCACACACAGTTTGTGCTCCCTGGCTGCAGTGTGTACTTGTGAACAGATTAAGGCAGCTCTGTGCTGAATTTGCTAGCAAGCTGTTGTACACACACAGTCTTTCTATAACTGGGCCATTTGTGTCCAACAAGAGCCTTGTTCTCACTCTTCATTATGTTACATTATCAGCATTTAACAGATGATCTTATGATAACAGATTGATTTACATAGCTTACAGTTTTTACATGTTATTCATTTGTACAACTCTAGGCTAAGAACCTTGTCTAAGGGTACAGCAACAGTGCCCAGGCTGGGAATCGAACCGGCAACACTTTGGTTACAAGCCTTATTTCTTACCACTATGCTGTAGCTATTCTATTCTGCACCCTTCCGGGGGAAATGCCCATGTAGGGGTGAGGGGGGCTTAAGGAGGGGTGTAAAATGACCCTTC
The DNA here is from genome assembly GCF_013368585.1 of Megalops cyprinoides. Taxonomy (NCBI): domain Eukaryota; kingdom Metazoa; phylum Chordata; class Actinopteri; order Elopiformes; family Megalopidae; genus Megalops; species Megalops cyprinoides. The sequence goes on along the minus strand of NC_050594.1, from coordinate 17,381,552 downwards.
TTTTTTTCACCATTTTCCACTTCTTGTGTGCAGGCCTTGTTGTGCCTTTCTGTCCCCAGTTGACACCACAAGGACCTCGTGTAATTTACACTAAAATCCATGTCTGGACATTACAATGGGTCCAGAATTCAATAAGGAGAGGGGGAGTACATTTGCACTGCTCATTCAGAGGGCACACAGCGATGGCCGTACAAGGCTGTCCAGTGCCACCGCCTACCCAAGGCAATAGGTAATGTATTAATAGCCGCGGCTCCGTACCGCATCGCCGCGCCTACACCCTTGTGTGCCCGGGACAAACATGCTGGCCTTGGCATCCGGCTATCCCGGCTCACTTCCCGCTTGCTCCCCTGTGAACAGAGGAAGGGCACCGGATATACCAATCCGGTGCTTCCCTTCACAACATCTCCTGGCATGGAAAGAACTGACGGAGGTCAGCTGCTGCCCTCCGCCGCGCACTCTCTTGCACCAATTATTTCCTGATTTGCGGCAGCTATCTGAGGCGGAAACTTTTCGGACACCCCCTGGTCGCAGCGCCGGTGACCCTGGGAGGCCGGCTGGCAGCGTGCCGGCGGCTGTTTGCGTTCTTGAGGGAACCGCTTTGAGGGAAAACAATGCGGAGAGACCGTCTTAGGAGCGTGGGCATTGTGTGGACGCTGAGGAAGGACACAGGTTCCTTTGACCTCCAGCTGAGCGTCGCTCGCGCGTGTAAATGCAGAGCTGGAGTCTCTCACACTATGCGGAGCTTACGCTTGTAAACACAATGAAGAGAACTCCCACGCACACGTTCAGACTCACAAACACACTGTAAAAAATCTATCGTACACACCATGACCTACACTGCTTGGACAGTGGAGGAAACACACACACATATGCTCTCTCTCACACGCATTCACACACCTTTAGCCTCACAGTCATAAACACAGTGTATTGCAGACTTTTATACACATTACTGCACTCATCATGGTCTCAGTTACAGCCTCCCCTCTTTATGCTACCTTTTCTTAAAAGTATATAAAAAAAGTAGTAAACAAGATTAACCTCCTTAAAAACATAAATTATTAAGCAAGTTTCAAACAAGTAAATTGAAATAAAACAAACTGTAGTCTAACTGTAATAATCAAAACGTGGCCATATCTCTTAATTGCTTTTTATAGATTAATCTTGCATTGTAAGTACAATAAAAATACATGCATTGATTAATTGTTAATCATCAACTGATGTTGCAGTTGCATTTTCGATCCGCCCTAAAAAGTAATGTTCATCACGTTCACAAAAGTCAAAAGACATTTCATTTGGGTGGAAAATCCCTTTTCTCAGGTCCAAATTGTCATGGCACAAGCTTCCATCACATGGCTTATGGAAATGTGTTCAGAATATGCACAGAACAGCACTGTTCAAGGTCAAGTAAGGTCACTTAAGAAGAAGCCATACAGGAGAACCAGGATGCTGTTGATGTACTTGCCCTGACTAAACTCTACAGATCGACAACTCTCAGAGAGTTGAATACTACCCACAGTGACTGCGAGTCTGGTATAGACATTTTCCACCCTCAGCAACTGGTCCTGAGTCCCACTCAAAATTTCACATTGAATGCTTTTGATTGCTATCGGAGGTGGACGATCTGATTTTAGATCTGCTGTCAAGGGCAGAAAGTAACCGCTGCACAAATGCATTTACCTAAATGTCAATCTGTAAAGAAAGAATGCCATCTACTGGCAGAAAACAGGCAAAACATTCAAATACACACCCACAAATGACTGTGCCTAAGGACGACAATAATCAGACTGAAATATCATAAGCATATTTTTCGATCACTTATCACCATGATGAATAATGCCTTTATTTAATACCACTTATCTTGATAGATGGCAATCTCATTTGTATCACTTAATAACCATTGTTCCTTTGCTGTTGTTTTATGTTTTAACTTTAGCCCTCAACGATAGGTCATTTATGACCCCAGACCTACATTTTTACCCGAACTTCAGGATGGCTTCTGAGCACCTTCTAAACTAAAAAAAAGTATCAACGAATATGCAGTCAAGAAATCTAAAGCATTGTTTCACGTTTTTGCATCAAGAATTACTGTAGCTAATGAAATATCCTCTGGGGTAATTAAAATCAAAATCAAAACCACAAAATCAAAGTCAAAAACCACAGAATCCTGTGTGATCCAAATATCTAAGGACATATAGTAATATCTAATACAGTGACACATACTTGTAGGAGAGGGAAGGGGACCTGTTTCAGTGATTTTAGAGCTCACAGCTAGTAAGCAGTAATCAAAGAGCTCCCTCGGAGCATCAGTGACCCCTGCCAATACTGATTTTTTTCCAGTATATTGGTACTGTATATTTGATATTGTTCAAATATTTACTATAGATACCTAGTCAATATGTGAATGAAAATGTTCTGAAATATGCAATCATAAAATGTTCCCTGTTTTGAAAGTTTGAGAATGTTTTTTTTACAAGGGCTTAGTTGAAATGTCATTTCAATGTTGTGGTTTGCTATGAGTTAAGCATCCAAATTGTTGATGTTGAGGCTAACATATGATGTGTGAAATGTGCATCCATTATTACACCACTGAGCATTGATTTACTTATTTCTTTATGTGTGCTGTATACGCCTGACCTAGAGCTATCAGGTATTTGGCACAGGATAGTAGTGTGAAAGAGAGTGTGAACGTAATAACTTTAGAATCTGCAGCATGGAGTAGGAGGAGAGGGACACTTGTGTCTCAGTTCAACAGAGGCAGACATGTACCTGAATAACTCCTCCCTCCCCTGACGCCAATACAGACAGAGAGCTCCTGGTGTGCTTAAATGATTTCCCCTAAAACTGCTCTCCTCCACTTTACATAAATAAATCTACATCCCTTGAGGCTGAAGTTCTTCCATGTATAGTAAATTTAGCTGATCCATCAATGCGTTATTCTGATGTAAAAATGGCGAGAGCGAAGAGATGTGGACTGATCAGATGCATCACAACCTGTGCTTTTGACCTTTGTAGTGGTTGTCACAAAGGTTTTTTAAAAGCAGGATGACTCCAGTTAGAACTCCCTGGACAGTGATGGGCCAGGGTCAGATTTTGAAGGTCATATTAGATATACTCCGAATGAATAACGCCAAAACTTGGCAAGCACTGATGCTCATTGTATTATTATTTTTAGTTCTTGTTTTCGCAACTGCACTTTTCAGTTCTTGGGGTTAGAGTTATTATTAAATTTAGGTTTGCCGTTATATTTAGGGCTATGGTTAGGAATAGTATTGGTGGTAGGGCTGTTGTTGGTGTTAGGCCTATGGCTTGAATTAACCCTAAACCTAGGCCTATCTTTAACATCATCCTTAACCCCAATCTTAACCCTAATTCTATCCCTTGATAACCTTGTTCCTACCCTTAACACCAACCCTAACTCAACCCATCCCAGAATGTAATAGTGTGAACACATCAATTAGTAAAATTATTCATCTCTATGTGTCAGAACATGGAGATATTGACCCACATAACACCAATTCCCGACCAACATCAAAACAGTATATCCTAATCCAAAGCTCCATGCTGTTGTGCTGACCTTCCTGGATCATTGTGACATCAGCATCCTCCCAGCCACCCTCCCTGCCAGTGTCATCCTCACTGTCCCAATAATTCACAGTTCTGCTTCTTAAATGGTTTTCCCCTTATCTTGCCTGCTTCCATTGGTAACAACTAGTGTCTGTACCTCATTCAAAAAGCTACTTCTCAGGTAGCGCTCCCCTGTATCTCTTCAGGATGATTTCCTCACAAACCTGAATTTTTCCCTGATCCTTGTACTTTTGACCCTTCGTCTTTGCTGTTTCTTCACAGGCTCCTCAGATCCATCACCCCCTCCTGCTGACTTCTCAGGACTGGCTCCCTCAGGCTAATGTGTATTTCATATTTCTATTTCTGTACATCCTACTCTGTACTTGTACTGTAAATCATGAAATGAGTATCTCTGATATAAAACTCATTTAGTGTAAATTGTCTCACAATTTTGTCACTTCTATATTATTATACTGTAGTGATACACTGCATTTTGTATTTTATGTAGATATGTATTGTACGTTTGCTTACATTTGCTTTGAACATTGTATTATGCACTTCACATAATTGGCACTTGCAGTACAAAGATTCCCTGAAAGTTTCCCAGGATATGTGTGCATGCTAAGCATATTATCAAGAATAATTACAATAATTATGATAGAGAGCAATTACATGCCTGTTCTTGCCAAGTCCAGAATTTGCCAAACCAACTGTCAAATAATCCCTCCTCACAGATCTGGAGGATTGCGGCTACTAAATACCTGACCACTAGGGGTCAGTGTTGATATGAGGCTAAGTGGTCACCTGGTTAGGCTGCTGAAAGGCACATTTTCACATGCTGAACAGACTTCTAATTATCTTCATGCTTTGAGGAACATTCCTTCTGTAAGTTAATTTTTTGATTAGAATATAATTTATTGATTTATTTAATCAAACCTCTTACTGAAAAATGTATCTCATAGATGAATTAGTGTTTCCATTGTGCTCACACAGAGAGCACGTGCAGGCATAGGTTTAATGGAATACCAAATAATGCAAACTGTAATTAGCCAAAGCAACAGCTAAAAGTGATTTATGATAAATATAGAAAAATAATACTAACATAAATTAATTCAGTTTAAAGAAGTATACCGCCCAGAGGTAATTTTTTGCACAATTATTATTATTATTTTTTTTTAGAATACATAACCATCAAACTGTGATGTGATGCCAGATGATGTGGAACGCTTTATCTGCATTTGCATTTGAATTCTTAACTTGGATTCTTAAATTCTTAGACTAACACCAAGATGTCAACTCTCACATTATGCTGATTATAACCCCCACCATGTAATTTGTGATGTGATGCAAGTAAAGTGTCATGCGTGCACATAATCTTTGTAAACACAAGGACCCCCTGCAGAGCACTTTTTGTTAATCCTAACAAAAACTGTTTTTGTGTCATGACAACAGCTCATTGTCTGTATATTTTCTGGTCATGCACACAAATGATTAGATTAACACAGATATAACACAAATTCTTGTGGATCTACACAGAACCAGCTATTGTGGAATCACCTCTAAGCAGTCAATAAACCTGGAAAAGATGGATGTCTGTGTGTCTTACTGAGGGTACTGTATCTGAAGATAGAAAGCAAGAACTGTCAACTGGATGTGGAAGCATCACCTGCATGTAAAACTAGGCCACACAAGGAAAGGGATTAATGCTGATGACCTCATCTGTGTGGATACATATCATTGGTTCAGAGGGGAGATGGCAGATCCTACAGTTCAGTGAAGTTTATTGTCAGACAGGACAAGTACTTACCTGTGGACTGAAAAACATGGACATTTACAGGTGACGTAAGCAGATTACTGGGATTCCTGATTTTTTTTTTTTCAGACTCAGATCTAGTTGTACTGGAGACCATTCATATACTCCCAGAAGCACCACAGTGGAGACAATGCATACCTGTCCTGCAGCTGTTAAACTCTTTTACACAGACCAGAGGTAAAAGCAGTGTCGAACCTTTTAAAATTAAATGTGACATTTTGTGATAGACATCTATTATTAGAATAATAAAAAAAAAGATTGGCCAGACAGGAGCATGATACAGATATCAATGTGGTCATTTGTATGTGTGAATAAATTAAAAACAAAGTGGCAGGGAGAAAGAAACTCACATAACTCTTATGGAGTATTAACAAAGAGTGACCTATTCATTTCTCCTCTGTCATTCTCTGTAAAACACTGAGTGATGCACTTTTTTGTTCAGAGATCTGTGCGGATCTGATGATCTGTTTGTTTCCGTGACAAAGCCATTGTGTGTCACCGGAAAAACGAGTGGCACAAATGGGGGCACATTTCCTGACTGAAGCAGATTAAATTGAACTAGATTTAAATATAGATTAAATGTAATTACAACCCTGTCTGTGGCCTGAATTGTGCAGTATTGTGAATGCGGATTAAATCTTTTACACCATGCCAGCCAAGACAATTTCATTTATTTCCATTTATGAGTGCTGAACGCTACGATAATCTTCCAGTTAGGGCTAGTTGAAGATGTGCAGCACAAGCACAGATTCTCAGCTGTGCAGTGCTGGAGATGTACTCTGTGGAGAAGATATTCAAGGTGGAGGTACTGATTTAATGAATGATTACATTGTATCAGGAAATCATACTGCTAAGAAACACAGAGCGCAAGCACATCACAAGCACACAAAAAACAAAGCACACTGTGTATTGTGTACACTCTTGTTTTCACACCACACTCTTCTGTGTCCTTGCAAATCAACTATACAGCATAAAACTGTAATATACGTTGCGTAAATATATCAGTCATACTGAACCTTTTCAGAATGTTATTTTAAAAAATATTTAACTTAGAATCAAACGACTTTGATATACTGGGCATGTGCATTGTGGGGAACCAGAGCAGGGGGAGAGGAATGAGTGCACTGTCAACATAGCCTACATCAACATGTTTTGTCATGTTGATGCATGCATTTTGCAACTGTAGGAAAAAGCATGCAAAGCAGTCCATGTTTGGGGAAATCACCACAACTGAAATAGCAGAAGTAGGCTGCATTGCGTATGTTTGTGTGGTCACATGAGTTTGAAAAAAAAAAAAACTCTTCAGTTTTGCATGCTCAACTGCATGCTTTTGAGTCTTTTAAGCACGGCGCAGGTACCATGATGCAAGCATGCAGGGCTAGAAAAAAAAGCGCTTATGCAACATAGGTTCTCATTAACAGAAAATCCATGCAAAAGACAGACAGGCAGCCTGACAGAGCTGAAGCACCTTTCACTAAGACGGAATGCCATTTCTCAGCCAGATTGTGTTATTTATTTACCCGTGGGAATAGCACAGTCCACATGAAGAGAAGCTTGAGAAGGTGAATGGATGTATAGGCTACCCACCAATCCAGGAGGGTGCTGGATTCAGGTGGACATAAATGGAGTCCTGGCAGTTAGGAGGGCTGATTGGAGACTTGGTAGCATGAGAACAGAGATACAGAAAACAGCTGCGGACATTGGGAGTAGCAGTCATCTGATCGCCTACCTTCTGAGGCATGTTATCTTATTCTTGTGGGGAAAAAAATTCTTTAGTTGTTAAATACCATTTGTCTGAAATAGCCTCCCTAAAAAATTAAGAATCCACTTATCTTAAGCAAAGGATGCAGCCAAACCACTGACCACCTCATCTGTGGAAGAATGAGCATATGAATACAGAATGTTGAATGGAATACTGTGCCAAATGTCAGGCAGACAAGCCTTTCATACTACTGATGTATTTGGTAATGTATTTGCATTCCAGTCTTGTCCATGGCATCATTTAGGCTGCCAACGCTGTTACCACACACCTTTTTTTCCTTCTCTGGGACCACCCGACCCGGCAATTCTTAGGATGCCAGGGACTATATATTCAAAATCTAAAGACTGTTAATGTTACTCAGAGGATATGGGTCCCTTGTGCCTTTTGGGGATTTCTCAGGATTATTTGTATACAGGACATGCAACAATGTGAAGAAGAATCTATCCACTTTTTAAACCAAAATACTTTTGTCAGATTAGCTATGATTTGTCACAAACATGACGTTCAGAGGTAAATCAGGACAGAGGTAAAAGTAGCTGTTGTTAGTTCAGAATGTGTCCACCTTGGGGGGTTCAAAGTCTGAGACTGTCTAGTGCAGTCTGCTCCAGTACGAACTGAACTTCAATCTCTTGCCTAATGTGAAGGTCGCAAACAGCTCCTCATGATATTAAACATTAGTGAGTGATCAGCAAGCTGCAAAAATAAAAGTTTAACTGAAAGTGAGTCGGACAGCCATTCCTAATGTAACGTTGCTGCAAATGTTAACCACAGTCAACTAATTCCTCTTTTTTGTGTCAGTAAATATTTTAGCGATGATTTTAAAACCTAAATGTTCAAAATGATCCAATGTAACTCAAAATCAAAAATTCTATGCTGTAAGATTACTGTAAAATTATTGTAAGATTTTGGTCCAGGTCCCTAAACCAGCTCACTCAGTGCAGCATAAGATAGCACAGATCCTCTCACTTAAGGCATGCAAATACTTGTATTCATTTGTCTAGATGGCTTTATTGTAACCACAGTTCTGCTCACAGACTTCAATTGTCACTTTGGCCACAGCTAGACATTGCAGCAATTGATACTGCTAAAGAAACCACTAATAGGTGATTGAGAACTGTTCTTGCTAGGGAAGATGATCTAATTACCAGACCTCCTGTATTTCACCACCTCTATGCTAATTATTGTCAATCCTGATCAAAGCTCTGTATCAGTATAAAGAATGTTTTCACTGAGTGCTTGGGGTTCACATTGATTCTGCTGAACCCAGAGTGCATTTTCACGTACTTCTGACAACTGCCGTTCCTGTAAATAAAGAAGTCTTTTCCACGAAGATCGGAATTGCGTCCTTTTTTCTTACAATGCTAAAAATGGTAACTGATGAATGATCTTCAAAAAGCTTCCCCTGATGACTGCTAATCATTGCTCTGATCATTGGCCAGGAATGACAAAGACTCTTTCCCAGGTGCTAAAGATAAAATACCCCATATCCTACTCTGTTCATATCAGTTTAGCATAAGCTTTGATTTTAGCAAGCAATCAAATCATTCTGTATGTCACTGTACATCAGCATGTACACTGGGGAAAATCACAGAACTCTTGTTTCTCAAGTGCACTGTTCAGACAGTCCAGCATATGATGTTTGCTGCTGTTGTTAATTATACCAAGCTCTGAACAAAACTCTTCCATACAAAAAATGCGCTGAACAGCTAATATTCCCATCAATGGTAAGTGTATCACGATCACTAGGATATTGATAATCCTTCCATTCTGACAGATTCTTCATGCTAAACAGCTTATGCACATATACAGGCACAAACCTAAAAGGACTTGTGCTATAATGCAGCGTTTCCCAAACCTCTCCTGGAGGACCACTTGTCCTGCATGTTTTAGATCTCTCCCTGCTCCAACACAGCTTATTCAAATGAACAACTTGTTATGAACTCCTGAAGCTGCTTAATAACAAACTGATCATTTAAATCAGCTGTGTTGGAGCAGGGGGACCTAATTTCTAAGACATGCAGGACAATTGGTCCTCCAGGAGAGGTTTGGGAAACGTTGCTATAATGTATGTGTTTCACCATCACAAGGGCAAGAGAGCAGAGGCCTGGGCCTGTAAGGGAGAAGTTGGAGTGATGGGGTGGAGGTTGTGATTGGAATAAAATGGAATAAAATGACACCTCTATCAGGTAAAGATTATTTATAAAAATCAGAAAAAGATGATCAAAGATGCCAATACCTTTTGAATGAATTTATTTTGAGATGGGCTCTGGTTTGACTGGAATCTGCATGCACAGGGCAATGAAAAACAAACTGAAAAGGAGTGTTCAATTTCTGCAGTCATCAGCCAATAAGCATACAAGACATGAGGCAATGGATAAGAAAAAAAAAAAACAAAACAAACATAAAAGAGAATTCAAAATGTTTGCACACAAGCAGGAAGAACCTGATTAACAGTCTGTCCAGATCAAGCCAGGTGCCTGAGAAAGAAGATAAGCCTTTTAACATTCTTTTAAAACTGGAACAAATTGTGATGATTGAGCCCACACAGTCAATGAATCATCAAGACCTGAGTTTTGATAAAAGCATAATGCCACCCTGGAACGTCAGGGTGAGGGCACAATCACTCGAGCCATGTGCAAGGATAACTCATTAATTTACATTACAGTGATGTTAATGAACTATGCATTGCTTAGGTACCCTCACCCTGAAGAAGAGAGCATGGCATCATATCATTCAGTACATTTATGCCAAACGTGCTTCTGCACATACAAGGCATTTGAGTCGGGTTTGAATGTCTCTCGTAGCGCTTGCACACAGCGTCGAAATGACAACAACAAACACCAAACAACAGTAGTGTTACAACAGCCAACAGCAGTAGTGCAGGACACATATATGGAATAAGGCTGGAATGAATGAGGTATGCATGAACAGCAACTGTCCAATGATTTTAAAGTGCTTTCTCCTTTTCTGTCCATTTGTACATTCTTGCTCTTACAGAGCCTCAGAACTCAAGCTGAGTCTGGTGTTACCTCATATGAGACATCAAAACTCTTTCACAAAGCTTAAATGATACCTATGGCCTTCCTAGAAGCAGCTATTATGGTGTCTTCGGGGTGTATGAAAATGTGATATGAAACATTAATGCTTTGTCATTCATTGTGTTGATAGACTGAGTCATCTGGTGCATAAGTCTGATTTCTATGGAAACAGCCTTGCCCTCCTACAACACTCCTCACTGATGCCAGCCAATTCCTATTATATTAGCACGGTGGCAAAGCAGGTCCTTCAAAGACAAACGGCAAACAAACAATGGCAAAACACAAGAGGTAAAGCAGAGCAAGATTAAAAACTGTTTATTTTCATATGGAAACTCTCAAGAACTAATGTGTAGACCTACAAAGTTCAAAGTTCAACGTTTTATTTGTCACACGCCAAGGTACAATGTACACTAAGCAGTGAAATGATGGTCGGCAGCAGGGCAGACTGTGCAAAACTCACAATAGAAAAATATATAATTTAAAGAAATAACTTAAGGAAGATATACTATAAAACTCACAATAGAAAAAAATATTTTAAAGAACATAACTAAGGAAGATATACTATAAACAGAAGACTTTATAATGATGAAGAGAAACAAAACTAAGGGTCTTAAAAATTGGTTGAAACTTTTAAAACATTTGAATGTTACACATATGCTGTGTTGTCTATGTGTAATCAGTAGGTTCTATTGCTGTTCTCAACACTGTTTCTCTCTCCTGTCAGTAGTGACTAACTAGGCCAAGGCTGCCAGTGCAGTCTGTGATAATAACAGGGGCAGGTTGCATCATCCCCTCCCCTAAGCCAAATCTGCACCCATTGGCCCTGCTGCTGTGCTTTTTTGTTTTCCATTCACATCTGTGTTGCCTCCAGAGAGGGGAAAGAAGCCCCAGGAAAGAAAAATACCTAAGTCAGATCAAGACACTGCTTGCCTTTTTTTTTTATAAGTTTCTAACCGAACATTTGTTTGGCCCCTGCACAGCACAAAGCTGGAGGGTTCAGAGAGTGAACATTTTCACTGCTGGTTTGGTACTGCCCAAACCTGTCTGCCACCTGCTCTGCTAACCAATGCCCTCAAGAAGGGGTGGTGAGTTTTGTCTGAACTGAAATCCACCAATCACAGTGCTAGATCAATAACACTGAATCCAGACTGCATCTAACTTGGAAGGACAGGATGAGACTTGCAACGGCACATGTGAACTTGCCCTTAGTGTTTGTGTAACAATGTTATATGGGCATTTATTTTAGTTTGTTAACAATATTACAGAGAATCGCTACTTATTTTATACAAGCGATTGTCCTCATAATCCCCCCTCAGTGTTTAATATATAGAACCGCCTCGTATGTCAGTTGTTCTGGGAAATAATGCAAGAATCCTCCCGTCACTATAACAAAATCTGTCATTCAGCCGGACATTTGACTACTACATCAACTACATGACTACTATCTACATTGTTTTATATTTCTAAATTCTGGTGAGATTATCAATATCCCTTTGGAAATAAACGTTTTTATCACAGGGTTGTCTGAATACTATGGTTTTGACACCACGCGTTTTTTTTTATTATTTATTCATCGATAAGATAAATTATTAACGCGTTTGAAACAATTTCTGTCCGTCCCTGACGAAATCTCACATCCACTTTCAAGGCGGGGTTACATGAGACACGCTCTTTCAGTGTAAATGTTTATTGGTTTGAACGAGGAACAGCAACGTCATCTCTCATTCGCACCAATAGAAAAGAAGGCGTGAGTGTATATTAGTGTTTGATTGGTCTAAAGTTTCCCTTACCGGAGTGTTCGCGTATAAAAAATAACATGAGCCGCAAACACTACGGAAAGGAAGAGTGTGCACGCCAGGCTTTATTTAGCAGCAAAAGTCAGCAGTCTGAAACGGAGGACAAGTTTAGAAAGCGATACCAAAGTTAACATTCGTCTGCATTCCAGTTCCTTCCTGCATTGTGTTCAACTCAGTGTTTAGCTGCATTGCAAGTTAGATCGTTTTCGCAGGCATGGTCGACAGTGTTTATCGGACACGCTCTCTCGGTGTAGCCGCCGTAGGTTTACCTGATCAATATGCGGACGGAAAAGCGGCGAAGGTGTGGCAGCTTTATATCGGAGATACGCGGAGTAGAACGGAAGAGTACAGGAGCTGGGTGGTGTCTCTGCTGAAACAGCACGGCTGCCAGAGAGTTCTGGATGTAGCGTGCGGCACAGGGTATGTCTGCGATTCGTATTCTTATGTTGCCCACGCACTCTGTGACGTTACAGCTGTTGTAGGCCTGACTAGCTCGTGGTCTACGCGAACTGGCATTATTTCACTAAGATAGGAAATTGTGAAATAGTTAGCATGCTAGCTGGTCCCCCATTTCATTTCTATAGGTTCCACTTGTGTATATGTCTGTCTACATGTTAGATCTTAAAATCCATTGAATGGGGTAACAATAATTAGCTTAGGTGTGAGCACTAATGCGGAGGTCGGATGACACTTTATAAATATCTCTGCGGTTATGTTCAGATCTGAAAATGCGATATATTTTGTGTCAAGAAAGAATGGAATTAAGAATGGAATGTTGTCTTGTTGCAGTACTCAGCAGCTGTCACAGTCTTGTGGGCGTTGAATTTACGGAACCCACACCCCCCTCCTTCTCCACGGCTACTACGCTGCTGGAGAGTTGAAACAGAACGGTGCCCCCCCCCCCCCAAAAAAAAAGCATGAAAAAAAGATGAAATTATCGTCTTTTATTTGTATTAGCATAGCGCACATTTTCGGGCTTAGCTTTGTGCCTGTCTATACTTGTATCATTCCAATAAGTAGTCGTAGTAGTAGTAGTAATAATAATAAATACCCTTCCATGTGTCAGAATTTGTTTTTTCATGTGCCGATAGTTATAAAAAAAAACATAGCCGTGGCAAGACTGTCACGCAAAAGGAAACGCAAGGTTAGATTGCAGCAGTAGCCCGTTTGGCATTTGTTAGTTGCTTTTTTATCTGATGGTCAGTGCTCATGCCTTAGAGCCAGCAGGTGCTATTGAATTTCACGCATGGCAAGGGCGAAGTCATGCAGACGGGCAAGGCTGCTGGATGCTGCCTCAGTTTCAGGTTGCCGCCTGCGCTCTTCACGTTTGCGGCGCTGCATTTAACCTGACCTCCACACACTGCTCGCACGGTCTGCTCGGGGGTTTCTCTGTTTGTGCCCTGAGTGGGACCTTGAGAATTGTGTATATATTTTTTTTGTCTGCCTGATATGCCAGGCGCATGCATTCTGTTAGAGACAGCTTCCACCCTCACGGTCAGCACCGCACGTTCAGCAGGTGCGCCTCCTGTGCAGTTTTATGGTTTCATCAGACGCTTTCTGACCGCGTTTAAATCGAGAATGTTTTCACCGTGGCAGTATTGCAGTGATGTGTTTCATTTTTTTTTTTATCACAGGGAAACATTTTCAGGGTGCAGTCATGTGTCCAAATTCAGGTTAAAAACAGTTATGTTGTGAAAAATACATGGAGGATATATATATATATATATATATATATATATATATATATATATATATATATATATATATATATATATATATATATATATATATATTCAATGCTGCTGACCAGCAGAAAGTCTGTGTTAGTAGGACAGTGTAAACATTCACAGAGATAGCTGCACAACCCCATGGCACTGTACATGACCCCTGGTTGGTCACTGATCAAGGGCATAGTGGTGCTAATTTGTCCTTGCTGTTATTGTTTGTTGCAGGAATGTTGAGCTTTCCACATTACTCTTCGCTAAAAAATGCAAATTGAAAAACACATTGGAGTCACAGAGGTTAACAGGTTAGCATCCAGAAGATAATGGGGTGAAGAACACAATTTACTTTTTTCTTTTAAAGAAACATTATAATGTCACTATTATAATTTAGCTTTTGTTGCCAGTATAGATAAGACAAAATGGATAGGCTTATTCCATATCAGGCATACTTATGTATCTTGTGTCGATGCATCTGAACTTACATTACTATGAAATTATAGTTTTTCTTTTCCATTCAACCCACTCTTTGGTTCCAAATTTTAATATGATGGCCTGCCAAAAATGTTGGAAATGTTTTATTTGTAATAGGTATGTACTTCAATACAGTGATTGTTCAACAGACTAATGAGAAAGTGATAGGAAAGTTCCTGTTTTACTGTGAGTGCACACTTGATAATTGTCACGGTTGCTGCTCTGTCTGACTCTGTAAACTGCAAATTGAAAGAACTGAGAAACATCATTTGCAGATCTTTCAGCACATGTTGGAGCGCATGTTTCACAGTTGCCTTAACAGGTATCTCTGGGACCCTGGGATCTGTGAAGTTTTATTAGCAGAGTGGAAGAAGCACAGATGCATTGGGTTAAAATTTCCATAAGGTGCAGCCTAATTCTCAAGGAATTGTGGAAGTTGCCTCATAGGTGTTGTTGGCCCATTGCCTCAGTTCTGGCTGTCATACCTGCAGTGTTTTTTGTGACTAAACTGCCAAACTGCTAAAATGTGGCACTTTATAATTGGCTGTTGTCTCTATGTTGTTTGGTAGTAAGCAGCCTTTTCCTTTACAAGGAGAGAAATAGGAGAAGGGAAAATGGCTTTGGCAGAACCAGTGAGATATTTCATGCTATGCATTGTTACTTATTACAACAGGAGTTACTTATTGTGGCGTAGAGTTGACTGTTTTAGTGTAATTCTGGTAAACCAGGAAGCAGATCTTACTGCACCATTCTTTAGCATGACATCTGCAATCAGTAGTCTCCATGTCTCCAGATTGTTTGACAGCACTCTAATCATTAGTTAGTGATCCTGCTTGGTTGTGCATCTGGACCTACCACAGAGATTGGGCAGCTGAGACTTCAATTTTCCCTTGGTTAGAGAACGAATCTGCAGCAGAGTAGGTTCTGAGATTGGTCCCCGTATCCTGGTAGAACTGAGATGCTTTGGTGTGCCATGTTGTAAACATGTTTTGGCATTAGGAGGAGCAAAGGGCAGTGGCCTTGCTAAATTTGGTTCAGAGGAATGCCTTCAGCCATGCGACCTTCCAGCTGTGCAGTATCAGATCTTGGCATCTCATGTGCAGCCTCAGGGTGGTGGTTGCATTTTCTCTCTCTCTCTCTCTCTCTCTCTCTCTCTCTCTCTCTCTCTCTCTCTCTCTCTCTCTCTGAAATGCCTCATCCAAATTCCTCTTCCTCTGGCAGTAAGCTTATGGCACTGTAACTGAGACACATCTAATTATAAATGCAGTCCAGTTGCATGCATCAGTTGTCACAAAGTAGGAGGTCTTCGAAGATCAACACCATGTAAAGTTGGCAAACAATCTCCCCCTTATCCCCCATTAAAGCTTATTCAGGACAGCAGCAAGAATTTTTTTTGAGGAACCTTGACCTGTATATTAGAGGGTTGCATGCTCAGATCTATGGCAGGGCTCTGTACTGCTGAGCATGTTCCTTCACCTGAAACACCTCAGCAAATACCTAATGTAGCAGTACAGACCAGAGTTCACATGTTCACAAGTGTAAGCCATCCAGTGCCAGTCCATGTGAAAGTGACAGGTGTGCTGTGCTTTGTGTGTGTGTATGTGCAGTGTGGACTCCATCATGCTGGTGGAGGAGGGCTTCAAAGTGGTCAGTGTGGACGCTAGTGACAAGATGCTCAAGTATGCCCTGAAGGCAAGATGGGAGAGGAGAAAAGAGCCTGCCTTTGACCAGTGGGGTAAGACTTCATCCTCCTGACTCTTGTGTTGGGCAAGGTCAAAATGTGAAGCAAACTACATGGGTATGTACTGTAGATTGTTTTCTTTTTTTGGGGTGGTGGGGGGGGGTGACACCTGTGGATTTACTTAGGAATATATCCCCCAGTTCAATTTCTAAGCTTTTAGTTCCATTATGTTGTTTGTACTCCTGTTTTCCAGTGTTTCTTGATTGCCTTCTGGACTCCTGGAGAATAGTTTTCCATTTTCCCCCAGCAGTCTCTGGGTTTTCTGCTTTTTAGATTCCCTCAGGAAAACACATTCTGTCCCTTTCCAGTGCATTGTACCAAAGCAGTTGTAAAGATTCTCTATGGAAGAATAATGTTTAATTGATTGCTGTATAATAGCGATGATGTCATTCTGTGCAGTGATTGAGGAGGCCAACTGGCTGACCTTATCGGATGATGTGGAGAAGCCGGGGAGCGGTTTCGATGCTGTCATCTGCTTAGGGAACTCGTTCGCTCATTTACCAGACTTCAAAGGTGAGAACAATGGGGAAAGAGGCTGTGAGAACTTGCACTGCATTGTGTCTTCCTGCTGTGTTTTGATTGATTGATTGTCTATGAATGAATGAATGAATGAATCAACCATCACAGGCGACCAGAGTGACCAGAAGCTGGCTCTGCAAAATATTGCCAGCATGGTGAGGCCTGGTGGCATCCTCATCATTGACCACCGGAATTATGACTACATCCTGGAGACCGGGAGAGCGCCACCAGGGAAGAACATCTATTATAAGGTACAGGAGTGCATGTGCACACTCACAGAGCATCTGCCAACTGCTGCATAAAAAATAAAAATATTTTATTCTGAATGGAGCCAAAATTATAAGATGTGAAGAAAGAGATGAAATTCTAAACCTTAAAGTGGGGACAGCCAGTGTGGATTCCAGTGGTGTTCTGTAGGACTAGGATTTGTGTTTCTTTTAGAAACTGATTCACTCTGGGAAAATTAAGCTTGGTGACTTCCAGTTAAAAAAGACTTTCAGTAAACTGTTAAAGCATCAGGCCGAAGGGGATCCAAGAAAACCTTACTTCAGTTCATAAAAAGACTTGCTGTTAAGGCATTTTGACTTAAGAACTTTACATTTTTACATTTTTACATTTTACAATCATCTGTATTATGCTTTTCCACATTAGAGGTGTTAGTATGAAGCTTGTTTTGACTGACTGTCTACAGTTATTTCAAAGCCATGGCCCAACTGATATTTTTTCTTTATCGTTCAAAGGCAACTTTAGTGAGAAGACCAAAATGTCTGCTTTTCTAAACAATGATGTGTTTTGACGAAGGCCTGAGAAAGCAGTTTTACAAGGCAGCTGCTCTGCTCTGAGGGAGGAGTTCAAGTGTCCAGGATGTAGGGAAAGGTTATTCTTCCTGCCAGCTCAGAGAAGCAGCTGTAGTTTAAAAATAAATCAGTCTGCAGAGCCAAGCGGATGTTGTCAATTTTCTACAGGAGCAGGGCGTAAAAAAGGCTTTATTCAAAAAGCGGAGCACCTGAGAGCTACCGTGACATTGGAGATTGGAGACAGGTGAAATTATAAGCAATTTGAGAGATAAGTTCTCCTGCAGTGTTAATTGGTTAATGTTAAGAGGAGGATCCTTGAATGAATCAATCAAGGATATGGCACTCCTCCCAGCAGTGGCTGGTACAGGCTCATGTGTAAACCAGAGCTGATAATAGTGTAACCACAGGCATGACCAGTCATCTGTCTGTGTGTCTGCACTGAGTGATCTGTGTTAGTGTATGGTGTCCCACTGTAAGAGGGTCTCTCTGTGTTTTTTTTTTTTTTTGAGTAATCTGTTGGGGGAGAGTGAGTGATTTCTTTCCCAGTAGAAGTGGAGGTGTCAGAGCAAACTGCAACTGTTTGTGTTGTTAGACTTCAGAATTGTGTGGTAGTGTGCATGTGCTTTATTACAGAGTGACCTGGAACTGTGTATACCTACACTTGTGCTATAGTGACATTTTATTGAGTGGGTTGTGTTTCAGCGTGATCTGTGATTGTGTGTTGTGTTTCAGAGTGACCTGTATTTGTGTGGTTTTGTGTGTTGTGTTTCAGACATATGATTGCGCGGTTGTATGTGTTGTGGTTGAGTGATCTGTGTGAATGTGTGGTTGTGTGTGTTGTGTTTCAGACGTGTGATTATGCAGTTGTGTGTGTTCTGTTTCAGAGTGACCTGACTCAGGACATTTCCACCTCGGTGCTGTGGGTCAACAGCAAACCACACATGATTACCCTGGACTACACTGTGCAGGTACCCCACCCAGAGGGTCAACAAAGCACGCCTGAGCTCAGGTACAGGCTCGAGTCCAAGCTGGGCATTGCAGTTCATTGATACCCAGGTTTGACTGGAAGCGCCCAATTTATGAATTCAGTTAGAATCAAGCACAGCAAATGGATGTGTGATGACGGTTCACTTTGGATGAACATGTGAAATTTGAACCTTATTTTAAAATATATTGCCAAGCCCCCCATCCCTGTAAGCAATGTCTTGGGCTTTAAGTGATGTCAGTCTGCTGGGGTTGCTCTCACACTGGCATTTGCACAGGGGTCCTACAGTACTTTAAATCTAGGAAAATCCTTGAAATAATATTTTTATCCTGTAAAGCCGTTGAAATCTCACAGAAAGTAGTAAATATCCCATTGTTCTAAAAAAGCCATGGAAAAGTACTGAAATCAAAGGAAAGATAAATATATAAATAAATAGGCTAGCTTGCTGACTTGTACTTTAAGCCCATTACCGAAAGTCATTGGTGACTGTTATTTGGTAGGGAGAGCTTCAGGTGTCCACAAAGGCACAACATGTTTTGAAAGTAATTTCTCTTGGATAGTATTTCTCCATGCAATTACATCTTCAGTCGGTTGGTGTAGTGGGAAGGAGCAGGGCTTTTAAACAGTTGCAGGATTGGTTCTCTTGTGGTGTACTCCTGTTGTGCTCCTTTGGAAGGTTTGGAAGTCCAAACTGTCTCTGTTAATGTCCAACTGTACAAATGTTAATGTTCAGCTGTCACTCTGAGTAACAAGAAAGCAAAAGGTAAAATTATGTAAGATGTAGGTCATGTTTTTGGGACTGTCTATTGCAAAGATAAAAAAAAAAAATAATCTTAAACTGTTGTTGAAATGTCATATACATATATACATATTATTTGAACTGTAACTGAATTTGTACTTCAGTTTGCATGTAAGTCCATTACCAAGTTTTTGCTGTCTGTAAGTTTGAACAGCAATGGGATATGCAATGCTCTAACTTCATATTGTTTGCATTGCAGTGATGTACAGTTATGGAATGTGAGTAAAATATAGTAATGCATCACTGTCTGCTTTGCAGTAAGTTTCGTCTCTCCTACTACCCCCACCGGCTGGAAAACTTCAAGGAGATTCTGAGGGAGGCCTTCAGTGGCAAGTGTGAGCAGAGTGTGTATGGAGACTTCAAGAGCTACACCCCAGGGCAAGCTCAGGCACCCTGCTACTTCATCCACGTGGTCAAGAAGAACCCTTGAGGGGGGTGTCCCTGCGCCTGCCACATCTGGACAAAGATCTTTTCTCTCCTGCTCCTCTCCGTCTCTCCACCCCCTTCCTCCTTCCTCATGTCTGATTCTCCTCTCATGCTCCCTCTCTTGCATCCTGCCTCCCACAGTCTTTTGCTGTGCAGTGTACTGACCTCCGTTGGACTATGCTGCACACAAGCTACACCCCCCCTTCACCTCCAGCCTCAACCAGATGACTGACCACAATTTGTTTGTGCCTCTCAGAAAGTTACTCTGAAACCACGCAGGTTCCTTCTCTGTGGTAACCCTCAATGAGTCAGTTGGGGTTGGGTGTACCAGATAGGCCTTGTAATCTTTGGTGCTTTATCCGAGCTCAATGCAGTTAACCTCCAGTTTCGTCAGTCCCATGTAAATTTAATTGTTGTCTTCTTTCCTGTACATTCTAGACACTTATTGGCAGTGGGGTGGGAGTGTAACACAGTGGTTAAGGAGCAGGACTCGTAAATGAAAGGTTTCTGGTTTGATTCTCCAAGGGGGCACTGCTGCTGTACCCTTGGGTGAGGTACTTAACCCATAATTGCCTCAGTAAACATCCAGCTGTATAAATGGATAACGTTGTAAAGAGCTGTAACTGATGTAAGTCACTCTGGATAAAAGCATCTGCTAAATGCCAATAATGTAATGTAAAATGCCCTTGACTTTTTTGTTAGTCTTGAGAACCTGCCACACTTGACAGTTTCTGGGACACATAATGACATAACTCACATGCATTTACTTTACCATGGTGTAATACCATCTGTTTTACTGCACGCCACGGGCTTCAAAACGATTGAATGTTTAATACTTATTTGTTTTGTTTCCTTGTGAAGGAAAACCCAAGTGATTCTGTGTCATGCTCTTGACTGACTCTGTCCACCCTGTGTCCTCATTTGTCCTCAAAAAAGCTCTTAAAACTGTTAGCACACATGCTATGATGGCTTCAAGCTTTGGAATGGGGTGAAAGCCTCTTTTCGTTTTCGGTTTCCTCAGATGGACTTGGATGCCTTCCTGTGTCCGCAAATTCCTCCCCTGATTACCCAGAGCTTCTTCCAGTTCCTGAAGCCAGGAAGTTTTTTTTTTTTTTTTTGTAATCTAATTAGAGTGTTTAACTGCTATGTTGCAACATGAAACACATTTGGCGTCATGTCATTTCATGCCTCTTACTTTCTTACTCCTAAAGAACTTACTGCTTTTTCATAATGTTTGGTTTTAAACACACGATGCGGGCATGTGTATCAGACCAGGAGGACAACACCGGCTCTGCCGGAAACTGAGGATTATGGTGCGAATGACTTCCAAAGACAAGGCCAAACACAGTGCTACCGTGCAGCATGCCAGCAGAAGCAAAGGCCTAGAGCAGGACCTGCACGTTTAGCCCCAGTTCGTCAATGCCCCTCTCTCTGCAATACAATAGGAGAGGGGTTTCTCGCTACTTTGCATGACCATGTGAACTAATGCCCTCCGTAATTCTCTGTAATCCTTGCCTGGATTTTCTGTTCCTGCCATTTCAATGTTTAGACTGACGTCGAGGTTCAAACGTCGCGATTTAGCCAGGCGGAACGGTGCGAAAGTCTCGTGATCACATTAAAGATTAATGGTGTGTCCCAGAGTGACCTGCGTGTTAGGGAGTTGAGCGTCGCCTCCGGCAGCTTCCATATTCCCCCCTAAGACAGGAGCTTCAAAAGTGCTGAGGGCCCGTGGAGATTTTTAGCTCATTGGACCCAAAACCAGAACTGCTTGGGAAAACCAAAAAATACAGGACTCGTATGCCTTCAGGACTAGGATGCATACCGTAAAGTCTGTAGGTTAACGTAACAGATGTGCTCTTTATTTTCAGGAGGGTTTTTTCCTCTTGTTTTAATAGAGGAGTGTCCATGTCAGTGACAGCCTCTTTCTGCCATGTTTATCAGTGGCGAACAAATGTGAGTCCATGTATTGCCTTACATCAGGTAGATCCTGTTAAAAAATGCCCAGTGTTCCATGTGTGTTTGTAATATGCCTTTTGCCAGTCCAGCTTTTTTATTATCTTGGGGTGTGTGCTGCCATCTGCAGGAACTGCCTAGAACTTATGACTGGGTTAATTTTGAAATTTGGCTTTCGGAGACAAGGGGGCAGTAAGGAGAAAATATGTGGATGAGTTTGTGTTTTTGTCTGCTTGTATGCTATGCTATGCTTATGTGTAAAAATCAGTTTTGCTCTGTACAGAGCAGCTAAAAATTTCACTTTCAGTTTGTCTTACTCTGTTGACGAGCCTTAAAGTATCCAACAAATGTTTACAATGTTACCAATTAAAGAAATGTATTCTTGTGTTTGACTGGAATACAAAATGTGGCTTTAAAATGAAGTTACTTGGCTTTTTATCTGCTTTGTCATGTATGTTGTGTCATGTCATGTCTGTTGATTAAAAAATTTGAAAACTATATATGATTAAAAAAATAAATGACATGTTGAATGCAATGTATCTTTTTCATATTTGAGTATTCAGATTGATAGCCCAGTGGTTTGTTGTCCTGCCAGACTTCCTTGTGGCTCATAAGATTAATGCACTGTCTCTGCTGATTTTTAAAAAATTTTGTGACTCATTTTAAGTAAAAAAAAAATAATAAAATAAATAAAAAATTTGTGAAAAATTTATTTAAAAAAGTAAAAAATATATATGTATAATTTTGACATCACCTGCCATATATGCGGAGGGTACTTCTATCAAAGGTATTCATTATGCAGCAATACTGTGAATTGGATGAAGACGGACAATACAGCAGTATTTTTGTTTTCATGTTTCTTGTTACTAGGATACCAATATTTTCTTGATAATAATCTTAAGTTCCAAGTTTCTTCATTGGATAATCACTCTTACCAGCATTTTTAATAAAAATGGTCTCCATAACAGCCCAAGCATGCCATCCCCTTATTACTAATATGATTATGGGATGTTTATTCCAGGATGACTTGCATTTCCTTCTTAACATTGTTTCCCTGACACCCTCCTCTTTCCAGTGAAGCAAACCCTACATTTTACACATCCATTTGGACAGCTGTGGGTTGCCTGAAGTTAAAAAGGTTAACTGTCTGGGTACAACAACAGCACACCATTTGGGATTTAAACCCACAGCCTTCAGATTACAAGTCCAGTTCCCTACACTAATGGTGATTCCACAGTCCTGTACCCTCACCTATACTCACAGATAACCAACAGCTGATCCACATGTCTCCTCAGAGGAGGTAGAGAGTGACCATTTCTGATGGCCATAAATGATTTGGCAAAGGCACTTGCTGTTGCCATGCCTTTGTAAGGCTTGATTGCTTTGTTCACACCAACCAACGTTGCCTGTGATTTATGCACTCCTGTGTGACACCTTAAAGCAAATCAACATTCTGGAGGGGGTCTGTAAGCATTACTGTAACTTCTCCGCCCGTTCAGGGGAGATCGACTGCATCATGATCTCCAGGGCATTGTGTCTGTGTGCAGTACATGAGTGTTGCGCTGCGTCTCTGTGGTCCATGGGGTCAGCCCTGGCAATAAAACTCTGAAACGCCCCACCTAGGTGACTCAATCCGTCTGACTGTGGCGATACTCCAGCGGTTCCCTGCAACCGCTAATTCTCTGACAGTTCGGAGGGGAACATGAGCCTGCTTGATCGAGGTGATCAAGGTTGAGTTGAATCAAGGCTGTAGCAAATGCCCCCAGACGCTGTGGAAATCCAAGACCGCATTGCAATTCCAGACATTCGCAGGATCTGAAAAGCACATCTACAGGACCTACTTTAACTGCGGTTTGGCTGTTTACAATGCAGCATGATTTTTTTTAAAAAACATCAGGACGTGATTTTCCGCTTTGTGCGAGAGATAAACTACCGCAAAAACCATGATGACGGGGTTCAGGGGAAGGAGCTGGCGCTCGCCCTGCTGCCAGAACCCCAGAGGTTTGCGGGGGCCACGGTGCATGCCTAACTGTGCCCTGAAGCAGCGCTGCCACCAGCGACCCCTGGGAGGCTCCGGGCTCCGATACTGGAACAATGGAGCGCAGCAGAGCTGGAAGCGTAACAGAGGAAATCAGCTTTTCACACCACAGCGCCAGGAGCGGTTTCGCTGGCTGCGCGTCTTAGCGTCTGAGCGGATTGTTCCTCTGGAACAGAATGGCAAGCATTCCGCTCTCCGGCTTTTTCCACTCCTTTCCCTGGTAGAACTGCTTTGTGCCACTGTCAGGCTTCCCGATACCATGATGCTGGCCTGCTTTTGGCAGCAGGTCGATATTTACCGCCCTGTTTAGTCAGTTACCAGTGGAACCGGTTGGAGGGACATTTGCGGTGGAGTGTGCCATCCTCCACTGTAGGGTTAAGGGTTTGATCCTCAGCTGCGTCATTCCAGCTCCCACAATGTGGGTGTCCCTAAAGCAAAAAAAAGAACATTACCCTCACGCAGGGACACTTGCATTAATTTCTCTTCATGATTTTTCCAGAGGAGTTTAGATTGATCAAAAACCCAGATGGATTTTGTATTTCCAGAACTCCAGTTAAGGTGGCTGCCTATGCCAGCTACAGACCAGCTGCCTGTATACCCAAGGCCCAGCATCAGAGTCACTTAAGAGTCATAGCCCTGAAGTGGAGTCATGTTCAGGGGCCATATTTGTACCTTAGTCTCCAAGTGTACAGCTGTCCATCTTGGAACAGCCGTCCCTTTTCAGTGCCATTAACCCATGTCATCCTCTGGAGCTTTATTTGGCCGCAATAGGAATCACACGATGCTGCCATTGGTTCTGCTTTCATACAGACACAGTGCATTGCAGTAACTGCTTGAGCCAATGACAGCCAATTTGCTCAGATAGCTTTGATGAAGACCTACAGTTAGCAGGCCAAACCGTGAATGTACACGGTCATGCATCTCAGAGACTCTGAGAACATTTTGCCAGAAGGGGGTGCTATTGCACTATGTGCAGAATGCAGACACACTTCCATTGTCAAAGGATGCCATTAACAAAAGACACTTGCTGTGCCACCCACAAATCAAGATCCTGTTCCGTGTCATATCCCTCAAAGACTACCCAGAGGACAATTTTCTCTCAGCTCCTCACTGTGAATATTAACACGGCTGTTCGTGAATTCTGCCACAGCGAGCGGGACTGGTTCGAGGTGATGCAGGCCTGCATAGCAAAGCATTCCAGGTCACATATTGCATTACAGTCTTTTATAAAAAAGGAAAGAAAGGGGGGAATAAATCCAGAAAAACAAAGGAAAAAAAGCCTGCAGGAGCCAGTGTGGCACAGTATGGTATGGTGTGGTGCACCGAGGTATGGTTGCTGTGCCTCTAATATTTTGTCATCTCCTGCTGTGGGGCATTGGGTGCAAAGCCTGCACCTCTCCCAGGATTGGGACACTATGTCCTGGAGGCCACGGTGACCCCCCCGCACTCGGGCACTGCAGCACAGAGGGGTTAATGTCGACAGGCTGATACAAAAACCAGATGTAGGAGCTGGCTTCCACCAGCCCCAGCCTGGGTCCTGACAGATGTGTGGTGTTAACGATGAGGGGCGATGTGTGGCAATGTGTTTTGAATCTTCCACACAGTCAGGAAAGAGCAGGCTCACTGCTTCCCTTAATAAGAGTCAGTGGGTGGGGGGAGCAGAAGGGAGGGGGGGCACGATCCTTTACCTTACCTCACTGTTCAATAACAAACAAAGGAGAGGAAGAACAGAGAGAGAGAGAGAGAGTCAGGAGGAGAGGAGAGGGGAGGACAGATATCCTGGTTCTCATTATGGTTTGCAAATGATGTTTTTGGCAGTGCTCCATGAGAGCAGAGGAGAAACGGGAAATTCTTCTGTGTTCATCGGGGTGCTGGGGTTTGTTTTCCTTCCGGTTCAGCGAGGGCTTCACGCTGGCTAGTCTGCGGCAAGCGACTGAGAACAGGGCCAAAGCACAGCCATCTCATTCCCACCACCCACTCCCTGGAGACACCATGGCCCAGTGCCAGCCTAGCAGCGTTTGAAGTGTTAAAAGTTGTCACCAACGAGAGAGATTTGTGTGCTTCCTTGAAAGTGTTTTTTTCCCTTGGTGTGTTTAAACAGATTTCGCTCGGGTTGGATGTGAGATGGGCATGTCTGCTGGGAAAGCAGCCATGGCAAACACTCAGGCCATCATGGAGGTTTATGACAGGTCTTCTGAGGACAAATGCATGTGTGTGTTTGTGTGTGTGTGTGTGTGTGTGTGTCACAGCATTACTCATTTTATTTTCACTTTGATGAGTGCAGTTGAACAGTTGCAGACAAATTCTCCAACAACATTACATCTGTGGGGTTCACAGCTTTCTCTACACATGTGTTTCATATGCCACTATGTCCATTGGTGTTTTCTGGTTTGTTTTCACCTTGCTAAGTAATGCAGAAGACTATTTTTGATACCATATATATATATATATATATATATATATTTATATACACACTGGGGTCCAAAATTACTGGGACACTACACTTTTTTCTGAAAACCCACAATATTTTTGCTGCATATTCCATCAGACATTGGGAAAGTCATATTTATGTCAATGTCAATTTCAGCTTCATTTTCTGTGACCATGTTCCAACCTTGTTAGGTTTATATAGGCTTCAGTATGAGTGTTCAATTAGGGGGTAGGACAACGTTCAATCAGGCCTAATTGAACTGATGGTCATTTTTGTTCACTTGTCTGCACTCAATAAGTATGTAGGTACCTTTTAAAATGAAGTTAATGTCATGGAATTGTCAGTTTGTTTTCGCCACACCATAAATTAGGTTCGAGTGATAAAACTAATAGCTACATGGACACATCCACACTTAACCACAAAATGCCCAGGTGTCCCAATAATTTTGGACCCTAGTGTGTGTGTGTGTGTATATATTTATATGGAACTCTCGTTTTATGACAGTCTTCTGCATTACTTCTTTCATTGCCCATTGGATTGTCTCAGGATGTCTGTTTATGACATTACATGTTAAAGAGCAATGTTTTATTAGAGTAATTATCATTTAGATTAAAGACTAACTACTTTACTAACTACATGGCAAGCTGTTAAAGCTGTTATGATTATGTGATATACAGAGCAATGTTCCTTCTGTTTGCATGTGTATAAGGATTGTGTGTGTTTGTGGTTCTTTAGGTGTGTCTGTGTGTATGTAAATGCGTGTGTGTCTAGTGTGTGCATGTGTGTATGTCTAGTGTGTGGATGTTTGTGTCTGTCTATTATATGTGTATGTGTATTATGTGTATGTGTATGTGTGTAGCTAGTGTATGGATATTTGTTTCTTTATTATGCATGTGTACGTGTTCATGCTTGCTGTCTATTATGCATGCATGGATGTGTGTGCATGTACATGTGTGTGCATGCATGTACGTGTGTACGCTTGTCTATGTGTGCATGTGTGTGTGTGTGTGTGTGTGCATATATGTGTGTGTACATAGGATCATGCTCTTTGGCATGGCCATGAAGTTTCTATAAAAGTTGCAAAGGCTTCCAGCTGCCTTCCTGCTCTCCTCACTTTCCCAGCTGGTGCTGCTAATTTGCTGTCCAGTGATGAGAAAAGTGGATACAATGGAGGAATCTTGGCCCCGGTGGTGGGGTCTGCAAACAGTTATGGAGATGGTAAGAGAACAGGCCACACCAGCACCGGAGTGGTGGGATTTTTCCAACGCCCACTCAGCCAACTTGCAATTTGGAAGCGTAGCTGCAGATATTGAATACCCCCGTCTAGAGTTACGGAGGGGAATAATGGTATCCAGCCTGAGCAAGTCTTTCCCACACTGACATGGAGGAGGTTTCGGGGGGCCAGGGGGCGGGTAATGGGGCTGCAGACACTGACTCACGCAGCGCACCAAGGGCCAAGGGAGTCAGGGTGAAGTAACCCTTGGCAGGGCCTGACGTGAGAGAACACAGAGCCTGTTCTGTGCTCCTACGAGTCCCCCGACACAAAAAGAGCCCAGCCCCTCTTTGCTCCCCCCCCCCCCCCCATGCCCCACTCTCTCTTTCTCTGTTTGTTTAGTTAAACTTCTGTAATTATTTGGGAATTCTTTGATGCTAACGGGCATTCAAGAGGAGCTGCTTTTGAAGAAGGCCTTGGCCAGGGAGTGGAGGGAGGGAGGGCTGTGGGTTTGGGATTGAGGTAGACAACAGAGGGCTGAGGAGCTCTTTCTCTCTCCATCCCTTCTAGATCAACAAAACAAACACAGGGGCCTTCCCCTTCTTAGATTGGCAGGACCCCGAAAAAAGCTTTTCCACCCAATAAAGGCAAGCCAACGTTTTCCCTCTGGGGGGAACAATCTGACAGTATACTTGTTTTGTTTTTTGACTTTGTGTGTGTGTGTGTGTGAGGGAGAGTATGTGTGTATATGTTTGTGTGTGTGTGTGGTTGTGTGTGAGTGTGTTGGGGGGGGGGGGGGTTGAGGGATAAAGAACAGTTTAACCCTTCTAAGATAACTTGGCAGTGATCTGCAGGGTACTAAAACCATTCAGTCTCCCTTGAGGGGGCTTCCTTTGTGAGTTGTGAGGGATCCACACCACAGGCTGAGAGCCTCATAAATGCGGGCCCAGACATCTTTCCTGCCATATGTCTCAAAGGTAAAAGGCCTTCTCTATGCGCAGTATTAAAATCAATAAGCCAGACGTTCCTAGGTCTCCATCACAAAGGCCCCCAGTAAACTCGCTTGAAAACACAAAAGTCAATCTGGACAATACCTACAACATGAATTGCCTCTACTTTGATTGGCTGGTGTTTTCAGGCACTGAGATGTGCACAGTTTTTGAACAATATTTGTACATCAATAAAATGCACCAAAGTCCATCACAATGTCTTCCGAAAGCATTCTGGTATTGTATATAACATCTAAAAGATGTAAATTCCAGTTTTCATACCACTGGCTGCTGTTTGATGCTGTGTTACAATAGAGTACTTCACTTGAAAGTGCAAATTCCAAAATCATGTTAATGAACTTACATTTCCAGCATATTCACAGTTTGGTGAATTGCTTACATTTCCAGCATATTCACAGTTTAGTGAATTGCAGGGATAAACAGTGTACTGTCTATAAAATAATCAAATAATTTTAAAATGCTCATTTTTTCAATGTAATTACTCATTTCAAATGTATCGTGAAAAATTCCTGTAAAAAAATAAAAGGTAAGAACATCAAAATTACAATAATGCCAAGTGTTCAGTACTTTAAGCACACATGAAATTGTGTTGCTCTTGTTCTTTCACTGGTTAAGGGTGAAGACCATCCCAGCTAACACATTATGTTCATTCATCCTCTTCTGAGGTGCTATAATTGACTGAAAAATAAGAGAAATGTTGTGAAAAATAATATGTATAAGCTTTGACTGTCTGTGTTTACCTTGTTTGAGCAAATCAGGCCACTTTCTCAAAATAGAAATATAAACTGTGGGCCCAGTGTTTCCTGGTTTACTGTACATTCCATTACTGTACTAAACATCTAAACAGTGCAAGCTTAGTTGAGCTGTATATTTTGGGCTAAGCATGTTTCAAAGAAACGGTTCTTTTAAGAAGCAGCATGTGTCAGAACAGGTAGGAGCATGATGTTATGATTACCGTGCAGATTTTTTTTTTTTTTTAAAAACCTTCTATTTATTTTTCTGTACAAGCCAAAAAAAACCGTTTTTTTTCCCATGAGCGAGGTTTGTAACAAGCTGTGTGGTGGCCAGCACTCGGCTTCCAGGTTAATTTCTAAAAATCTGCCAGCTCACCGCAGGTTAGACAAAAATAACATGGGGGCACTCCAATTCAAACAGAGGCATGTCTTGCCCGAAACCTCTGTGTTTCCTCTGGGCTGTCCCACAAAGAATGCATCCTCAGTTCTCCTGGCTGGTCTGGGACACGGTTACATGGGGTGTTTCTGTGGCTTCCCCCAAAACACTGCCTCCATTGTTAAGCGGCTGTGGCAGTCTCAAGGAGAGCGGCAGAGTGTTTGCCCAAAAGAAAGAAACCTCACTCAGGACCGAAAAAGAGGAGTGCGCGCACGCGGGACAGAAAGAAATATCCATTTACACAGGCCAGTCAAAACAAGACACATTCCCTTAAAACTTGGCTGGGCCCACATGCTGAAAGGTGGGGTTTCTTAATGGCCAAACATCGACCGTGCAAGCACACACACATACTGAAAGAGAGTGCGAGAGAAATTCAGAGAGAGAGAGAGAGAGAGGGAGACCTGAAGCGTTTTGGCAGACTTCTTTGTTATAGCAAACCTATAAAGTTTGCCACAGGTCTTAAATAATATGGAATAAGTGAGGTAGCACTCAGCCCCATAGTGTAGCTAACTATATATAATTATAATGTGGACATTTACAATATGTATGTTTGAAAGGGACATTGTGTTCCATAAGATTTCTCCTGATGATTCTTGTGACAGTGACATTTTATTTTCTGTTTAAAGATACCATCTATATCTCATCATTGCTGTTCCCCACTACTGAGAATTCATCTGATCACACTGTATTTACCATTTTAAAACCTTTACCACAGACAGGATGGGGGTTATTTTGAAAAGAGAGCAAATTAATTGTCACTGAGGCTGTCCTTTGGACAGGTGGACAGTCAGGACAGAGGAATGAGTTATGAACCCATTGATCTGAGCTTTTTCTTTCTCTGCTGTGATTCACAGGCATTGCTGTAAGAAACTGTGAGACCGAAGCCTTTCTCAGGACTCTCTCTCCAGCTGCGTGGTGTGAATGAGAGATTGCCTTGAAGAATCCTGCTGGCCACGGGAGGCCGGCTCCCACACTCAGGTATTGCATGGTCCTCCAGGGGACTGTCCTCCCACTTCCAAGAATGGAGCCGAGTCAAGGCGTGAGGTGCAGTAAATCCTCCACTCCCCCAGGGGGCCCCGCTAACTCTGAGATTCCCTTTAGACCTGTTACAATGGGCAGGGTAGCAGCCCCAGGCTGGTCTCCTATAATAGATGCGAGTGAGGGGATGTGTGAGCTCAACTAAATTTCCCAGTTCCCCCTATGGGCAAGATATTCTGACCCTAAGAGCCCTTTTCTTTCCAAATAAAAGACACAGTATCTCACTGACTGTCGAGGCCACTTACGAGAGATACCCCATGACAGCAGTTCTTTTTAACTACACCTTCGATAAATAGTGCAGTGAAGCTTTAATCACAATTCATTTATCAGCTCTTTGAGCAAAGCTGACCAACATTTTTACCAGCTGTGCAAAACACTGACATCACTCAAGGGTCAAATGGCATACAGTCCACAAATGGGACTGCAGCTTTTACACAGCTGAAACAATGCCAACACAAAAATCCCTTGATGTAAAATTAACACCAGCCCAAAAAAGAAGGAAGTCAGTCTCTACCAGGTCCACAGGCACTGAGCAGCTTTTGTCCCACAATTTTTTTCCCTGTTCAGAATGCATGATGTCATTGACCAGAGGCTGGCTCAATGAGGCTGTTCAGCTGGGTGTAGACCTGCTATAAACCTGAGGTGGAAGGGTTGACAACCTTTCAGGAAGTCAATTACAGTGTCAGACCCCGAGGAATGGCCCTTCTGGGAGGCGCAGCGGAGTTTGGCCACTTGACAAGACCATGTGTGTTTGTCTTCAGTTTCACTTTAATAAATGAGCGTGTGAAGGCAGTGGTTTTGCTCGACCTGGACCTGCCCAGGGTCCTTACAAATGGATTTTCCAGTCCCCTGGTTTTTGGCTGCAGTTCCTTTGTATATCGTAATCTCAGAGTTTTCACAAAGGCAAGAAACCTGGCTTTTGTGTCTCAGATCATTCTGAAGTCTTGCATAAAGGAGGCTGGCTAAAGTACAAAGGATGTTTATATTCTAAACATGACGTTCTGCACGTTGGGGAATACACAGGTGCATGGCATGGACAGATTCTCAGTATAGGGAGTAGTTCATCATTACAATTCAAAATTGATTACATACTTTTGGGACAGCTTGTCTCTGGCACGGCCTCCTGCCCTCAGGTAAGTCAATTAAGAACGTGCTCTCTTGGAGCCATGGTAGCAAATTTATACTAAAACCAAAGCAATAACACCCAATTATGAGCCAGGGAACAAGAACCTTTCTATAAACCCTAGCCCTGTTCTTATTGTAATTACAATAAGATCACAGTAATGCCCTAGCGTTTTGTAGTTTTTAGCTTTTGGGAAAATACGTATCCAAACATTTTTATAGCTTGACAACTCCAATATAGCCTACATCTGTAACATTTCCAAGGAAACTGCTCTCACAGCAGCAGTGGTTCAAACTGAAAATGCATCACTATGTAATCACTGAAAGCTTTCACATATTTTCTTGTTGCTATTTGTTGAGGCAGCACAGCACAGCAGGGAAAGAGCTGCCTGAATTCACTGGCTGCAAATTGTTGTCCATCTCGCCATTCTACGCTAACTATATACCTGGTAGGCAGCAAAGATAATGTCTTTCAACCTCTCCCCATGGGTGAATGTTTCAGGTTCTGCACAGATAGATAGGTCTGCGTGCAGAATACTTTCTTCTCAGAGACTGCTAAAATATCTTTGTGTGATGTGCAATTATATGTTTACATTTACGTATGTTGACATGTATGCATCATTTAGTGCAATGTCTAGAAAGATTAATCTAACAATCTGTTGAATGGTGAAAAATGGCAACATTTTTTCTGATTCTAATGGGGATTACAAAAAAGTTGTTTTGGAAAAGCAGCTAAAGGGATCCCTGCACCAAAAAGACCCTCTCCTCTGGGGACTCGCTCTGATTGGGTACGGTGGAACGTTATGGACACTTGTCCTGTGCAAGGGTGCACACTCAGCCGAGTATCAACCTGGAACAACCACAAAGTTAGGTCTTTGCTTTTTGTACAGCAGGAGACTGGAGAAATCTAGGAACCTAATGTCATTTAGTTAATTTATTAATCTGTATTTAGAGTGGAATTAAATATCATTTTAAAACCAAAGACCAATAGACATGAGCCAGACATTGTGTTAACTGTGATCCTATGATTACAGTTCTGCCTAATTGGTAATAAAACTCTCAAACAATGAATGCTATATTGTTATCATAATCTAAAAATCATGCCACACAAAGCACGACAATTTAATTGAATGTTTTTATTAAAACGATATTAAAACCTATTGTTTGTGCTAATCCAAAGTGGTGCCTATTACAATATGTAACCAGGCAGAGTGGAGTTGTGGTCTGGACATTAGATTGTGAAAACAGAAGGCCGTGATTTTAAAAGGCAATCGGAACGTGACAGTTGCCTCTGTAAGAAAGGAACCGTAATTTCTCCAGCTGAGACCTAGCTGTACAAATAGGTTACAGAGCTCATGTGAGATGTGAAATATTCAGCACCGTGAGTCGACCGGGGATACGGGGGTCTGCTGCATCGATGAATAATGTAAAAACCAGCCTTGCCATTTCAACTCTTGACTTGACGGGGGAAATGTCTGGGTGTGTGGGCGGCGGGGCACGTCCACGCGAAGAACACAGAGTGTCCTTGTCTCCTCTGTTCTTCGTTGGTGACACGCTGACAGCCCGCAGCCACAAGCGCTGCCCTGACAGTAAGATGAATGCTCCTTGGTGCAGGTCGGGACACAGCCTCGGGAAGTAGGACAGTGGGCCAAGGGTGGGGAAAACGGACCAGCAGCTGATTTGAACGAGAGAGAGAAAGAAAAAAAAGAAAAGAAAAGAAAGTGTTTTGGGGGAGGGAAAAAAAACAAAGTGGCAGTGATTTAGGGCGAGGCTGGAGGACACGTGGAAGATGCATTCTTTGGGGATGAGTGGTGGAAGGAGCAGTCCAAACGCAGGAACAAGAGACTGATTCAGGACCCGAGGAGGTGCCCTGCCTGAAGCAGAGCCAACACAATTAGACCACAGACTGGGTGTGTCGTGCGAGCCTAGCGGGTCTCTTGCTCTCTCTTTCTCTCTCAGTTTCTCGCTCTCTCTTTCTCTCTTCTCTGGGCAGCGTGTGAGTGTAATGATGGGGCTCTTGATGTGGATATTATTAGGGTTTCACAAATTGGAGCTTGTTAAAGTGTGTAAATGAGCTTGTTAATTTGATTATGCTGCTTTGTGTTCAGGGAATTAGATTTATAATATTTAAATTTTTGTTTTTAAAATGTTCTCTTCCTTTTTGTTTTCTTCTTTTTTAGTGATACTTAGTCTCTTTGTCCTTTCCTCTCTCTCTTTTTCACATTTTGGGCAGTGCATCTGGTATTTTTGCTGATTTTTTTTTATTGAAACAATCTAAATCTCTCACATTACAACTGAATACATCTTTGAAACATTAAAAATCAGTTTTAAAAAGATTGAAAGATATTTTCTAGG
Organism: Megalops cyprinoides; assembly: GCF_013368585.1. Classification (NCBI taxonomy): domain Eukaryota; kingdom Metazoa; phylum Chordata; class Actinopteri; order Elopiformes; family Megalopidae; genus Megalops; species Megalops cyprinoides. The sequence goes on along the minus strand of NC_050594.1, from coordinate 17,347,787 downwards.
CCAAAAAAATCTAACTTTCACATATTTCTACTTGCACAATGCCAGCTAATTTCACATTAATCACTTTTATAAGCCAAGTCTTAAAGTGAATATACAAAAGGTTCACATCAAAATCTTTCACTCTTTGAAATATTCTTTAAAAAAACTCAGCAATTTCTACAAGAGATTTTCCAGAACAACTGTTGATGGTTAAAAAGCTTGGATATAGGTCATACCTAGCTGAGAATGAACTTGCTATGGATGAATAGCCTAAGCACAGAAGAGGTAGGCTCAGCTCTGGAGGTTCAACATGCCTGACCTTTCACCCTGCATGACTCTAAGCACTTAGCCAGAGTGATACCTCTCAAAAGCTTTGACCTTTGTGGAGGGCTCTAGGGAGCAGATGTTCTTCTGCGTCAATGTGCCATTCAGCCATGCATTCAAAAGAAAGACAGGTCTCGCTTATATCATGTTGGATGGTACAGCAGACACTCTTGAATACTTTACATGTTTTAATAACTTTGTGACACAACCAGGAGAGCTGTCATCGAGAGGCAGTATGTCATGTACCGTTGACTATGCCCCTTCCCAGCCAAGAGCAACAACAGACCATCCATGGACTCAATTGCCTGTCATTATCCCTTTAGCGCGTACGCACACTGGTGTGATTAGCCCATTCACGGCTGGAGAAATTCTAGCTAACATTAGCCTTGAGGAAACAGTGATTTAACGTTACAAAGTATAGCAAATTCAGCGGTGAAAACTATGAGAAGCTTAATAACACTGATGAAAACATAACTAACCATGTAACGTAACACGTGTGATACATAGCATAAAATAAGACACGAACAAAACGGTTGAGGGCTGATAAAAGACCTTAGACACCTGTGTTGGGTGTGGACAGTTAGGAGAGGTTACCAGTGTTGCTTGCCGAATTGTTGTGTGGAAATTGGTAGGAAATTCTTTATTTGACCTTTTTCCTTTTCAGTGGATATCTACCTGATACGACCAGCACTTGTTTCTTGACTACTCGTTTGCAGCAGCCTGAAAGGCTTATTAGGGACTAACCCTTGTATATATATATATATATATATATATATATATATATATATATATATATATATAAAATAAACACCCAACGTTTTCCCTGGGGAGACTGTATTTGCTGTGTTTGTTTGTATATGATTGTATATGCTGCGCCTCTCCCTGGGACCTACCTTGCGCGGTGTTACAACATGTAATTATGAAGGCAATCCAGGTTTCGCACCTTGCTCAGGGGCGTGACAGCAGCGTCTCACCAGGGACCTGAACTTTCAACATCAGGTTTACAGGCTCAACTCCTTAACCACTTCACCTCACATCAGTAGTTTCTTTAGACCCAGTCTTTCTTTCTAAGCTTCTGCCCCTGGCCTTGTGGAAGGTTGCTGTATTTGAAATAACAAGAGGTTCCTTGTTTTGTTCAAATGTACACAATTAATGTCTGATTTGCAGTTAGTGAGGCTGTGAACTGGATAATTTAATTAGCCTTTTATTTAACTGTATTTAGTGTATCAACACACATAAGTAAAAAATAACAAGAGAGAAAAAATAAACAGTTTGGAAAAAAATAGACAAGTTATAGTCACGAGAAAACGGCAACAGTAATTGTAGTGCAATATAGGTTAATGCTACTCAGGTGACTCTGTCATATTACTTCTAAACCTGTAAAAATAGAAATATACATTCAAAAAATGATAAAACACTGCAGTTGCACTACTGTGTATAATTAATAAGCTTTAATACTTGCTATTAAGCATGCATAAACCTCCTTAATGAACTGAGATGGCATAAAGGAATAAAGAGCATTTTATGAAATGAGGCGATCTACTGATTTCGTTTGTGCCTCACTGTGGTAAGAGAGCCATACTCATTTTTTATATCCTGGGAATCCTGGATGATTCTAGTCATAGTCCCACAGGTCTATGTCTTGGACCCTCTGGCTCTGGATTTCGTTATTGGCGTCGGCGAATATGTAAAACTGCACATTGTGGTAGTCGGGCCGGCCGCTGATGAGCTCGATGATCTGGCCTTCACTCTGGAGGACCAGCTTGGCATTCTCCACCTGGTACTGGCTGTAGCTGGAGAGAAGATGTTGAAAGCAGGCCAGCAGGCCCTTTCCCATCATGCCCCTCTGCTCCATCCAGGTCTTGACCTCCAGGGCCTTTTGCAGGGACAGGGCGCGGCCCAGGCTGATCCGGCACTTCGGCCTGACCGTGATGGTGGTGCTGGGCTGGTGCGTGACGTAGGTCAGCTGCAGCTCGTTGCAGATGACCCTCAGCTCCACATTGACCATGCCGCCCTCCCGCACGGCCTTCTGGGCCTGCTCCAGGCAGGGCTCGAACTCATCCTGGCAGCGGTGGCCGGCGAAGTGGGAGGCGGATATGTTGGAAGCATTCAGCCTGGCTCCCACATAAATCTTCTGGTGCAGTTCGGGGCTGCCGCCACCTAGCTTGACTGTGTAGTGGATGACGGGGTTCCCCGAGGTGAACTTGACCAGCTGACGCTCCCCCTCAATCAGCAGTGAGACGTTGCTTCGCTTGGTCACTGGCATGCTCTCCAGCGCCTGGATGGCATACTCCAGGTTGGCCTTAAGGACTGAATCCAGGAGGCCCTCCTGCCTCAGTTTAGCTTTGGCAGACAGGAAACACTCAAGATCAAGGCACGGGGTGTTGAAAACCTTTCTGTGAAAACATCAGAAGAGATGCACTTTGAAACATTGAAGCCCACCTTTGTGCCAATGGTAAAAAAGGGAAGGCATCTTATACACATTTACAATGTAAAACTAGGTTATCATTAGCTCATCTGTCCTGATAATCACACATTATTCAAAAAAATTCAGAATGTCCGGTATCTCATTGACAGCCTGTTTCAGAATAACACCACAGTTCATTGTGATCAGAGATAGGACAATACTGGCTGTTTAAACATCCTGGCCTCTGTTTTGGATGAGCATTCCCTGATAACCCTCAATGTCAAGCTTCAGTGACTAATATTTTTTTCCACAGGACCATGTGGCCTCACTTGCCACATGACCATTGCAGAATTGCCTCACCTATATTCTCTTGGGTACATCCCACACCTTTGTCTTTCAGTTTGGTATTCACAGGTACACAGTGAGACAGTGAGTTCCCACATAACATGTCTCACTCAAAATCCAATGACTGAAGTCTGTGTCTGTGAGTGAATTCATGTCATTGCTCGGATCTGTCACTTGTCACTATCAGAACAGGGTGTTGACATATGCGCTTACATGTGTTACACACTGCTATCCATTCATATGGTCTAATAGGCCAGCTGAAGTAAAGTGCCTAGCTCATGGTTACAATAGCATTGTCCCATCTTGGACTGCACCACAACCCTCAGGTCCAGTGCTCTAAGGTTGCTCCCAAGCCCAAAAGAATATAACAGAGAATCTCCCAGACCTCCCTGCTATGCTGGGAGCTGGTGTCATTCCGGGTACTGTCTCCCTGCGTGCAAATAGACCTTTAGCTAAGATCCCCTGGAGCAAGGAGATGTGTCCTGACAGGATGAGGGTGAAAGGATTCAAGGCTGACACACCCTGTGTTGAGAAGACAGAGCTCTGGGATTTAGACACACTAGCCCAACCAGATAACTGACACTCACATCCTGCCTCTCCTTCTCTGTCACTCTCTCTCTCCTCTTCCATCTCTCCCCCCCTTTGTCTCTCCCTCTCTCCTGCTCCCTCTCTCCAGTCCTCTCATTTCTCTCCCTTTCACCTTTTCACTCACCCAGACTACCCCATCCACCACTCCTTCCTTTCTATTTCTGTTTTCTGGTTTCCTTTCCTTCCCTCTTGCTCTCCCTCTTTCTCTGTCAGTGACTCACACGATCACTTCCACACCCTTTCACACTCACTGCCTCTCCCTTTCCCAACCTCTTCCTCTCTTTCTTTCTCTCTCTGATTCTCCCCCATGCACATGCAGCACTCATCTTCATCTTCAATGCAGACTGACCTGGTGCAGAGAAGAGCATCAGTGAATGAGAAAAAAAAAACCACCCCAAACAAATGAAACGAAATGTACCTCACATTCTCCATTGCCTTTGATCCTTGCTGTTAACTTTACGCTGGATTGTGGTGGTAAACGTACATGTCACTGATCAGAATCCATTTTATAGATTATGCCTTGTCCACATGCAGCAAGCCACCATACTCCCGGTTCAGACAAGCTGGATTAATACTCTGGTCAACATTTACCAAAGGGACTTTACTCATAAGACAGCTCTGTGCTGGTGTGTTCTCATTCAGACTGCATTGTGATATGATGTGACCGCCTCTATGTATCGTCTTTGCATCAGATCAGTAGATGGAAATATTAACACAAAGTTATACTCTCTTCTTGCCTTTTTGTCCTATACGGAAACATGGAATGTAATCTCCATACAGTTAGGGCAGAGTCAGTGGTTGTCTGATCATGGGAGAAGAGTATTGCCTGTATTCAAAGAGTGCATAGTATTTTGAAAAATTTGGCCTCTTAAATTTTTCTGTAACATGAGACAATATCCACCTTTTCCACATGAATTCATAATATTTGTCTAATGCTGTTACACACTGAACGTTATTCAGTGACCAAATCCCATCCATAACATATTATTATCCTTTTTTATAAAAACATTCAGATATTTGCATTATATATACATCCCTACATTGTGTTCATGCATTAAGATACACACAGCTCACTTAACAGACTGGAGATTCTTATGACACTTAAACATCTTATATTTTAAAAATATCATCCATGTATGCAGCTGTACATTTACTGTACATCTGTATGTACCCAGAAAATCAGGATATGTACATTGCACAACAGATTTCAACCTGAAACCTGCTGGTTACATTTTCAGTTTCCAAACCGTTATTGCACACGCCCGTCACTGTGTTTTTGTCCTTTATTATTGTTTTGATCGGTTACACCAGGGGTTTCACAGATAAGGATTTAGGACGTCTTTGTGAGGGAGAATTACACAACAGGACTGTTTATGAAAACAGTGACGACCCAGTTCAGTACCCAAAATACAGGCATGTAGATTGGAGGAGGAGGAGAAGGGAAAAAAACATCAACAAAACCCCTGGTTTCACCTACAGTTACTGTTATGTAAGATAAAAATAAGCCCCGATACGGCACCTTGAAAAATCGCAGTAAAGCAATCTTCATTTAGTCAATCTTATTCTTCTAATCAAAATAGTGTTTCTCCTTTGTTATCCCCCATGTAAAAATAAATAAAACAAGTGTTTGTGAGTGAGTGAGTGTGTGTGTGTGTGTTTGTGTATGTGTGTGTATATATATAATATAGTTGTATAGTCTGTCTTTTTCAGGTATCTTTAGCAGTAGTATATTTGCATATATTATATTTTTTAAATATTTTAAATCCAAGTGGTATTCAGTATTAATCTTATTAGCATACATAACAGGATTACTCAAATTCTGAGTTATTCGCTTCTGGGGACGAGACAAAGACAGGCACTTATTCAAACGCTCCTCCATGTAAAGGACTTACATCTCACTCATGATGGCTGGCTCAGTCTCTGCTGGAAGTCCAATCCTTGAGATTCGGGTGAGAGAACCTGACGTAGAAGCATCACACTTACTGTTAGAGGATCTGACCCGGTCAGACACAGCCGCAAGCAGACTTACATTTGCTTGGCATGATTTGATTCTTATAATCATTTGATCTTGTTGTATGGGTCTTTTACATTGGTTGTGTTTTCATTTGTATCTAAGGTTTGGATCAGAATAACCAATCTATTCTGTATTCTGTAACTGTTAAAAGCATAATACCCCCCAACATGACATCAAAAGCATTTTGTCAAAGCAGCTTGCATATTAAAAAGCAGTTGTTTGTACATCTTGGTGAATTATAATGCAAAGAAGTATAATAGCATGTCTACTCACCTGTTGGAGGTGTTGATTCTGTCTTTCCAGAGCTAAGACTTCTACCTGCCAAGACTGACCAGAAACAGCAGTCAGCTGACTCCTCCCTCCTTTGATGTCTGGCATTTCTCAGATAGCTTTTCCAGGTATGGACCAATGGACCTCTGCAGGTTGTGTTTACAAAGTAATAAGTAGTTTATAGTCAGCTCTTGATATTTATACCTCTATTGTTATATGCTGTGTCATGCTGTTTTTGCTCAAGGCCTGTTTGACGTGGGAAACACATTCACTAAAAGTTATCGAGTCTTTGCTTTAAGCATTGTATTGTTGTTTTGATGTACATGGTGGATACAATAGCTTTGTCACCGGTATTGAAGTTGCACACAAACCAATGCTGTATGCACTGTAACATTTCAGCCCTCTCTTAGTAGAATCTATGCATAAAAGGCTGTTATTATAATACTTATATTATCCATACCACACTTGTGGTATTCAGTAGAGAATGCAATCATACAGTCTAAACACACAATCTAAACCCAAGGTTACTTGCTCAGCTGGTTGATGGAAGTGTACGGCTAATGCTCTGTTTTAAAGGAAACAGGGGAACAGGTCACTACATCAGCTGACAACATGCACACATGTCCGACAGGTGCCATAATGGCACAACAAAAGAGCAGAGCTTACATGCTCGATCTCACACACACACACACACACACACACACACCAAGTTATTATGACACACGCAAGCTCCGGGGCAAATCGTGATGCATTTTCAGTGCATGTGACTGCAGGGGTCTGTTGTGTGACATTGTTATGTGGAATGTCATTGTGTAATATATCAGACACATTAAAATGTATGAGCATAAACCTGTGAAAATGCAGTGTGTGAACATGTAATTGAAAAGCATTATCATGTGCGAACATGTTACTATGGAGGTAAGATGTGTAAATGTATTACAGCAGGTATGAAATGCGGGAACATTGTTCTTTGATGTACAATAAGTGATGATGTACTGTGGTTACAGTACCTGAGCACCTTGCGGATAAGGTCCAATACAGAGCGTACCTTTAAAAATATAGAACATTATGTTATGTCAACTCAAGAGGGACAAAATATTTAAGCTGTTTTTATATGAAGGCCGGGTCATCCTGTGCATCTGATCATTCATGTTTGTTACTGGCAGAACAGATAAATAGGTAGTATGACCAGAGTAACTAAGAAAGCGGCAGCATGAGTCGGTAAGGAAACCTGTGTCTCCCCTCGTGCTGAACACATTGCGAAAACAGGCTGGCTCGCAATCTAAGGTGAACAGAATTATGTGAAGAAACCTGGGAGGCTTTGGAACCAATTTCAGGACCTTGTGATGCAAAACCATTCCTCGGCAACAGACAGTTCCCATGGAAACACAGAGCTGCCAAAGTTCCTTGTTGACAAATGACAGCTCCCCTCACCGCAGTCTGGCTCGCGAGTCAAAGACGGCAGATCCCTGAGCCTTCAGGCGGCAGCGAGGGAGGCCGGAGAGAGAGAGAGAGTGAGAGGGGAGAGAGAGTGAGAGGGGAGAAAGACAGGGAGAGGGGAGAAAGAGAGGGGAGAGAGAGAGCCAGAGGGGGGAAAAGGTGGGGAGAGAGGGAGTCAGAGGGGAGAAAGAGACGGGAGAAAGGTAGTGAGAGGGGAGGAAGAAAGGGGAGAAAGGGAGTGATGGGGTGAAAAAGAGAGGGGAGGGGAGCAACAGAGGCATAGAAAGAGCAGGAGAGAGGAAGGGAGGGTAGAAAGAGCAAGAAAAAGAGCGAGAGAGAGAGAGAGAGAGGCCGCCACACTCTGTCAGCCGTGAGGAACACTTCCCTGTGGAGCCACATGCTCCCCTCCCTCTGTCAGGCATATCATTGTCAAGCTCTCACACCATTTAAAGCCATGAAGGAATGCAGGGCCCTCCCTTACTAATCTCACCAACCGGATTGCAAACTTGTAAAGAAGCGATACTGCACTCATGTATACCACATCTGTAATCGTATAACCTGCACAGTCACTGCTGGTGTGGGATGTACTGCAGCTCGGCACTGGGGCAATGTAAATGATGCATCATAATGGCCTCATGCTGACCACCCGAAATGATGGCTGCCACGTGGATCACACACGTTGTGGAGATTCTCAGGACAGCGTCAGCCCCTCTCAAAACCTTAAAGACCGTCAGCACTAAGACTCCACATCATTTGCAGGGCATGCAAGGGAGACAAAACAAGGAAACAATGCGACAAATGTAACCGCGCTGTCTGCACAGGAGCTGAGGGGCACGCCTCTCATGCACAGGTGCACCTTAAAGCACGGCGAGGAGCAAATCACCCGCCTCGCTTTTTTCCGAGCTGGTCTACGACGCCCTGGCAGCATAATAACACTCTAATGGCACTCCATCAACACAACAGTAAGTATCTTAACCATCTAGTGGCATCCGCTCCATAAAGCTGCCGCTGAGAGCCCACACCATTTTGTACAAATAGAGATGTTGCTGGGAAAGAGCTTTGGGAATATCCAGATGTGAAGAGAAAGAGTAAGGTTTGACCGTTCAGGTCTTACTGCTGTTTTGTTTGAATGACAAGAATTTGAAGTGTGATTATTCTATTATCTGACTAATTACCAGCACTGATGCTAATTTCCATTACAGTTAATTTCTTTTCAATCGAACATATTTCTGAAATCCACTCTAAGGAATATGTGTTCTTCGGTCCACTAAGCCCACACCATGTCAATGGACTGGTTTCAAAGTTATCCCTTTAGCCTTCAAACCCACAGTGAGTGATCGCCCCATGTGATGTGGCACAACATCACCAACACTCCAGGGCTCCCGTCAACAAGAGGTGAACAAGTCATAGAGAACGACTGCTTTAAAATTCAACTCCAAATAACCATGGGTTTATGCTATTGCTTTCACCATTACCAGAGAATGGTGAAACTACATTAGGCTTCATTTAGGTACTGTAGCTTTTCTAAAGCTAATCATGTTCCGCTTTATGTAATTGCAACGTATATATTTGCTTTGACGAATATATTCGCAGCTAAATATGTGGTCAGTAAAGTAGCACACGTGTGATAATAAATACATTGAAATCAGCTGGTTGTGAGAGTTATTTGTGTAGATTTATGTATTATTTGCCACTCTTCCTCTTTATTCTTCTCCACAATTATACTGATACACAGAACTGATTAAAATATAAATAAGGCGCATAAGCCCCCTCCTTTGTGGAAGGCCTGTTCTCATTCCTCAGTAACTTGTGGGAGGCCACTAGTGATTTCCCAAGTCACCATAATTTTTTCTTTTCCTGAAATTCTTATTTGAGTGCTGGTTTTGAGTTCCCTCACCTCTGTGACTGCACTTCAGAACCTCTCACCATTAGGGGAGTACAGCTGTGCCTCCCAAACTGAGAGCTTAGTGGGGCTTACAGCACTGATTTATGAGTGCACCGTTATGTCCAACAAAGCACTTTACCCTCTGTTCCTTTCCCCCTGCAACCTCCCTTGGTGCTTTTAAACTCTCCATCTTCTGTTTCGAACCACACTGGTTTAACATCACATTTGGCGTTCTGAGCGACGAGCCACACCCTTCACTCTGGGAGGATCCGTTCGCGCTCAGCGGAGAAAAAGGCGACAGAGAGTGTGAAATATGGGGCCTGCCTTTGGTGCTATTTGGCAGCAATGCGTTCCTTTACTTCAGTTGACTTGTCTGTTATTGCAGCACGGGGTTTATAAATGAATATTGTTACAGGCATCGTAAGCTGCACCGCTTGGCGGGGAGATGCAGGCCGATGTGCTACAGCCAGTAAATATTGTTTCCATAGAGATAATAGAGATGACACGGAGGGAGCCGGGAGGTGATTGCTCATGTGTCAGGAAGATTAATGAGCGGCGGGCGCCCAAGTGAAGCCTGAGTCTCCAACGCACTGGGTGACTGGGGGAGGGAGGAGAGAGACAGCCAGCTGCACCAACACGCTCATGCGCACACACACACACACACACACACACACACACACACACCATACAAATACACACACACACACACCATACAAATACACACACACACACACACACACGCACACACACACACACACACGCCATACAAATACACACACACACCATACAAATACACACACACACACACACACGCACACACACACACACACACACACCATACAAATACACACACACACACACACCATACAAATACACACACACACGCACACACACGCACACACACACACACCATACAAATACACACACACACACACACAAACACACACAAACACACACACACACACACACACACACACACACACCATACAAATACACACACACACACCATACAAATACACACACACACACACACCATACAAATACACACACACACACACACACACCATACAAACACACACACACACCATACAAATACACACACACACACACACACACACACAAACACACACACACACTCCTGTTGTTTCTGAATGTACTTCTCCTCCATTCTAACACCACAATTTCTCATGTCAATTATACTACTAATATTGTAATAGAACTGTAGTACTAGCATTACCTTATTCCCTGATGCTGATATTGGTAGCACTAGGGTAAGGTCAGAGGAACAGAGGAGCAGAGCCTGAGAACTAGAAATAGTCCCAGTGATATTATGCATTACTGACCCCGGTTCAGCATAACTGCTACAACTGCCATATTCACAGCTGACACCACAAAGAGGATCACAGTGTGACGGTGGGAATCTCTGTCACTTACTTTAGATTCCAAAGGAGAATCATGAGGGAGAATCATCCCTGCAAAAACCCCAAAGCTGTATCTTCATTCAAATATGGGTGCTGCTAACTACAAGGGGAATAAAGTCACAGAGAAAAGATACAACTGCTACGTGTTCAGTATGCATGTAAGGACATTCTATTTATTCATAATAATTCTTACAGTTGTCACAAAAAACAACATCACATAAAAACTGTTGATCATAGTAGATTTACTTCTAACCACATTTCTTATAAGAAAATGCAAACCGTTGTGCTTCTTTTAATGGTTGTATCAGATCCTGACACTGTTGTATTGCTCTTTGTAAGGGTTTCTTGTTTCTTGTAATGCTAGAAAGTTCTTGGTAAATAACAAAAAACAGGACCACAGAAGGCAATTGACGAAACAAACGATGTGCTAAAAACACTTTGATATGAGGGTACTTCCATTTGTACCTTGTCAGAGGGGAAAAAAGGGACTTAAAGAGCACTCTGATTTGGTCATAGTGACAAATGACCCACTGCGCCATGTGACTGAGAGAAATCCTGCATCTGAGCTGAGCCGTGCATTGTGACCGCGATGCCACCAGAGGGATGGCGATGCTGCATGTGAAGGTCTTTCAGAGGGAGGGTATATTACAGTACGCGTCAGCCGTGTCCTCTGCAAGCGTCAAGCTCAACCTTTTTTTTCTTTACGGAGCTCTGAGGCCGTTTGGGCAGTCCTTTTTCTCCAGCTGGAGAGACATCAGCCTTGGTTAGCAGAAATGCGCCGAGTGACAGGGAGAGGAAGAATGCAAGCTGTGAGGCAGGCACCCCCCCGTGAGCCGGGGGCCGGGAGCGCCGTCCCAACAATGTTCTGGTTTGAAGCGCGTGAGTGATGGTCGAATCTCCTGCCGAACCGCATGTTTTTCCTGCATCTCATTTAAACCATTTTGCCTCGCCCAATAGTACCATGACGCATTGAGTCGGATTCAAGACACTGAGCTGTAAGAGCGAGATGAGCTCTATAAACATTAGAAAAGTAAGGCACCGTGTGTTTCTCACTCCGGGGAAACTCAACGTCTCGAGTCTGCTCAATGACGCTGCGTGGTGGTCAGACTGATACATACTAATACGAGCCTTAGACCCACATGGGCTTTTCACTCCCATGGCTTACCATGTGGAACACCCACTGTGATTGTTGAAGGGATGAACTGTAGGAGCTTACCGATGCAGTGAAAGCAGACTCCGAAGGAATTAAAAAAGAAATTAAGGGCCTGACTTAAAGAAAAAAACACCAAACATGAAAACTGACCCACCCACTAATCACAAATGAAAAAACAGCATTAACAGCAGGCAGAAGTTTGGGGAAAAACAAACTGCCCTTTGACAAGTTAAAGAACTGTGATTAGCACCAGGCTAGCAATTTCTGATGGGTGGGTGGGTGGACGTTTTGTGATTTAATTACAGGCCTGGCGAAGGGGTCCAGCAATTCGCATGACACCGCTGTCTTCCCCAGCACGTTGACGTTATCCTTCTCAGCCCGTTTCCTTGGCAACTGCTTTCTTACAGTTTCCTGCCCATCTGGGCCCAGCTGGCGGGCTCCTGCCCTGGCTCCTCGGTGTCCGAGCTCCAGCACGAGTGACCCGCCGACTCGCCCCTCTCCTGCCTGTCCGCTCCCTTCCTTTGCCCGTGCTCCCCTTCCCAGGAGGCGCTTCTGTCCCGCTGCCGGGGGCGTTCTTTGGCCCCCGTTGCCGCTGCCAGTCTCCCTGCCTCTGGCAGGTCCAGGCCGGGGTAAATAGAGTCCAGTCGGCTTTCCCTGCCCTCCACTGGGAGCAGCTGAGGGAAGGAGGGAGAGGAGGAGGAGGAGGAGGAGGAGGAAGAGGAGGAAGAGGAGGAAGGAGAGGACGAGGCTTCCTCCTCGTAGATGGAGATGGGCAGGCGCAAGTAGCGGCCTCCGTAGAAGCAGCAGCAGGCCTGCAGGCACTCGGGGGCCTCTCCGCGGATCAGCCGGAAGCGCTTGCGGTACGGCCCCTGCGGGGTGAAGCAGGGGTGGGGCGGCTGCTGGACCTCCCAGGGGCACACGGGAGCGGGGGCGGGGACAGGGGCGGGCCCCGGCGGGAAGCACCACTCGCTCTGCAGGAGGATCTCCGCGCGCAGGCGGCGCAGCAGGTTGTTGACGAGGACGGAGCGCCGCAGGAAGGCCTCGGGGTCATCGATGAAGCGCATCTTCTCCAGGGACAGGCGCAGCACGTGGGCGCGTTCCTCCAGTACTGGCGCCACCTGCAGGGAGCACACAAGACACACAAACCACGCACCTTATATTCAGTGCCCTGCAAGTCACATGACCAGGTGTGACGTTCATTCAATAGGATGATGATTTCACAGATATACAGTATTACCATATTGCAAGTGGGTTTCTTTTGAATCAAATATTATCCTGTTCCACAACCTCCCATCCAAATGTTCCTGGCGTCCAGTCTAATTTAATTGTAATGGGCACCCTGATGTGATCATTGCTTTGAACCTTTTTTATCTGTCTTCTTTGAGTTTGAATAGCTTCATCTTTCCCTCTTCTAAATCACCAGCGGTGCTATTCTCTCTCTGGCAGTATTTACTGAAGCTGAGTGCTGTGTGTGTGGTACTCACTGTCTGGCAATAGTTCCTGAAGCACAGGTGGGGGTCCTCGTCCTCCACATACTTCCTTTTAAAGTAGGCGATCCTCGACGTGGTCACATGATCAGGCGGCCTTCTGCAGTGGGGCTCTGTGGAAAATGAAATATATGAACACAAGTGAAAAAACAGACACTGAAACAAACGGCATGCTAAGCTTTTTTTCTTCATTAGTGGTCTGGAAGGCCCAGAACATTTCTGACTTCCGATCCCCTCAGGGCCCTTACTTATCTAATTGAATGAACGTGTTGTTTGATTGAACAGGATGGAGCTTGTCATTCCTCGTGGGAGGTCGGAGGATATGCAAAGACCTAAATAACCTGTTGAGGCCCTTGGACACACATGTTGCACCCTGCAAGAGCAGACTGTGGGATGATAGGTGAAACCACTCCTCTCAGCCCTGGACACCCTTTGGCCTACTTGAGCTAAAATGTGTCCACTAGAGACTATGGGCTTTTTGGTTCTGGTTCAACTCAGGGCTTGATTACTCCCGATAAACCATTGATTGGATAGGGAAATTAAATCAGTTGTACCAGGCACTAATCAGCTGATTGGCATTGGCAAAAAGACATTTATAAAGCCCTCAGGATAGTGCATCTCCAGGAGCAAGGGTGGACACTGCTGCTTTACCCCCTGCTGAAGGCTTAGCCAGAACACGGCGAGTTGCCCTACCCTTAGCCAGCTGCTCCACGGCGCACTCTAATGGCGAGGGGCTGGAGACGCAGCTCTTGCTGCACCGCTCAGACTCCCAGATGGGCTGGTACTGCGGGAGCGCAGGGTCCCCTTCGGAGGCGGCGTGGTCGCAGAACGGATTCATCGACAGGACCAGGGTCATCTCTCACTCACTCCGGTCTGCGCACAGAGAGAGAGAGGAGCTGAGGCAAAGTTCCCAGACAGCTGCTTCAGTAGTTGAACACTCCCTGTTTTTTCCCTGCCAGCGCTACAGTTCATTCAGGTTATTTCTAACACACAGATAAAAAGGCGTGCCCTTCTCATTCAAATGCGTAGAGCGATATAGTATGACACTATCCACAGAGCCAATTAATGACCTGGGGGTGCTCAGTCTGAACAGTTGCATTTAAAGCATTTAAAGGTTATACCAACAAGACATTCAAATACATATTCCGGCTCAACAGATGATGTTATCTGAATCAATACATTTGGATACAATCAAAGCTGGAAAAGGGTAACTTCAACCTTTTCAGTTGAAACAATAAAATATTATCTTTACAATATGACACCATTCACACTTATGCCTGACATTTTGTTGCTCAATACTCTCTTTAAAGTAACACAAAGGCACCCTGTGACATTTTAGTACTATAACAGAAAGAGTCTTTTTTGTCAGGGAATAAAAGCTGTCCAAAAGGGACATACACCTAACAGCTTTAACCAATCAGAACATGTCTCCATTCACTACTGAAAGGAAACACATGAGCCTACTGTGCTGTGACCATTTTTAATGACCCTGTGAACCAAAATTTGGACCCTTTAGGAAAGGACACAGATTCACTGTCACCTCACACATTCAAATGGGCAGTGGCCCAAGGTCACACGAACACCAAGCTTCTTGTGCTCGTTAACTGAATCAGGCAAAACATAATCCGGCTTTAGAACTGAACTGCTCTCTGTCATCAAGATGGCTTTCTGTGCCTCCTTTCACACAGAGAAGCAAGCCCAGCTGTTTTTCGTGCCTGTTCCCACACCTCCCCACTCCCCCCCCCTCCCCCCCACCTCCTCTGAACCTGATGAGGCCGTGAGGCCCCAGGCACACTCTGACGATGTCACACTCTCGCTATGCCGACCGCCGACAGGCAGCCCGTCTGTCTCAGACCTCTGGCTGATTAAAATGCCAGTCGCAATGAGGCTGCCTGCCTCAGTCAGCGTTCAGTGCGTTTGCCACAATCGCCGAACTTCGTCTGGGGACGGTTCCAATGGCCCGTGACCACAATGTCCACTCTTCTCATACAACACCACAACATCACCTCTGGACACTGTATTTGCAGGAACATCACATTAACCAGCCCTCTGACTGGGACTGCAAGAACCAGGCACACTGGGTCTTGGGAGGGGAACAGAATGACAAAGAGGTTAGGATGTCAAACTGCCAGGGGGGTGATGGCAATGGGAGGGAGGAGGAGGAGAGAGATTGGTGTTCAGATGATTTCCCTGGACGACACATTGTCCAGATTGGCTGGTGAAAAATAACATCCCCCCACTGCCATTCTGTAGCCCCCCGACCACCAGCACTGCCTCAGTTTAATTAACTCGCATCTTACTGAATTGCGGAAGTGTCAGAGATAATTAACAAGCCCACTTCCTCCTGTAGCCGCCTTTTACCTTGAGCTACTCTCCTCCGCGACTCACTTGAAAACAACCGTGCCATCCTTTCCTCCTGTCCCAGAGGAGTCTTCTCCCAGCGTTTGCCTCCTCGGTTCAGCTTTCATCTAGCTCTCCCAGAGTCGCTGACATCCTTCCAACGCTATTAAATGTGAAGCGATGGCAGACAGCTTGCAATAAAAAAAAAAAAAATGAAATTCTGAAATTCTGGTTGCTTTCCCACATGTAGAGCAAAACTTCTTGTTCTTCAGAGAGAGAAAGAGAGAGGGGGAGAGGGTGAGAGAGAGAGAGAGAAATAAAAGGAGGAGAGGAAAAAATCTCCCTCAGGGCATCTCTCTCTCCCTCTTTCTCTCTCTCTCTGTGTCTGTCTCTGTCTCTGTGGAATGCGAGACCGAAAACACACGCTCGCCCCAAAGAGTGGCGTTCCCGTTCAAATAGTCCCAACTCCACTGGCGAAAAGCGCCCGTTCGCTCCTCTTATCTCCCTGGCTCCCTTGCTGGCTGTCTGTCTCCCTCTTCATTATTCTCTTTGATGATGAGAAGTTAATTGCAGTGTGAAGGCGCAAGGCAGGGCCGCGAGAGGGAGAGTGGGAGGGAAGGAGGGAGGGGATGGAGGGGAGGGAGGGAGGGAGGGAGTTGACTGCCGGAGAGCCTCAACAGGAATCGCGTCGAGTTCAGTCGCAGGGGTGAAGACGTGAGATTGGCTCTGATTTCGGCTTGCGTGATTGACTTTGCCCCCAGGACACAGACTGCATGCACACACACCAACAGTCGCTCCCACACATGCACACAGATGCACAACCGCGCCCACACACACACGCACACACACACACGCACACACACAGGCAGGCGCAGCAAGACATACGCACATCACTGCAGCCAATGGAATATTAAACGGCAGCTGCCGAACAAGAGGAGCAGAAGAGCAGGGGGACCGGGGACGCTCAATCAAAGGTCATCTCTGAGGACGCGCCTGCGCTCTCTCCTGTAGGTGCAGACAGGGACACTGCCACTCCAGTTGACCCCCCCTTGCATCAGTCTCCAGGGTGGTCCCAGCTTGAACCGTTTATATCCGAGCGAGATGCTGCATCGGCCATGGCCAACTAAGTGAATTCAGGCATGCAACAAATGTGTAAAAGGACACATGCTGACCAGAGCTGCAAACCCTATAACTTAATTTGGCAGCACGTGCCTCCTTCAGTGACATGTTCACAGTCACCCAGCCTGTCTTTTAAAAACAAATATTTTGAGGATACCAGAACTATTTCTCAATGTGTGTCATCTGTCACTTGTGTATGTGTGAGAGCTTGAAAATGGTACTGCCTCTTGCCAAAAGGAAGAAAATTTAATTTGGGGAAAAAAAAAATATCTGGAGCTGCATAAAACGACACCATAATAAACGTACTTTCTAAATCATGTTCTCCAAAGCCACGGATAGCAGTTAAATCAACATGCTTTCAATAAAAGGGAAATCAATCTTGCTATTTGTGATGGGTGTGTGAATGTTTATTCCACCCTGAGCTCCAGTAACTGCATGGCCCTGTCCTTGGCCCCCACCTCGTTATGCTTCCATTACAAATGCCCCCTCAGCCCCAAAACTCCCCCCCAGTGCTACCGCAATCTGCAGCACCGTTGAGTCTCTGTGTCTGCTGCTGCATCTGGGACTGACGGCTGTGCTCTGAGTGTATCTGCTACCTCAGGGACAGGGCTGTCTTAAGATCTGACTCTGTGTTCCAGGCTGTCTCAGTATGAAAATAAATGGCTGAACCTTAGTGTGATGGAATACAGGCTTCCTCCCTGGAGGATGAACTCGCAAACAGACAGGCACGCTCATTCACACCCACCCACACGCAGGCACACACACACACTCACCCACACACATACAACATGCACACGCACACACACACACACACATACACACAGACACACACACACACACACACACACACATGCACACGCGTGCACACACACACGCACACGCACACGCACACACACACACACACACACACACACACACACAAATATCTACACAAATTTACATCATCTACCCACATACACATGTGCACACATACTTCTACCCATCTACCTACATTCCCATGTACACTCATTTGCATGTGTGAACATGCACACATATTCATGCGCTTGCATACATACACATACATGCATGTACATACATACACACACATGCACAAACTGTCATTTGGAAAGTATTCAACAAATATGTCCCACCCAAAGTTCTCTGGCTGTGCATTACAGTACAGGATGATAAACTCTCTTGGTGGTGTCAACATTTTTTAAACTAAAGACACAAAGAGAGAGATTGTTTTATACGACAGAGGGTCAAATTTATTCCAAAAAGATCCCAAAAATAAGCTTTAGCTCACTCTTCACAGGAAAAAAATATATTACTGCTTAATAACCTAGAAGATGACAACAGAGTATTAATGGTGTATCATTAGTTACTGGTTATTATATATTAATGAACTATGCGTTCAGCTGTCCTAAATGACATGTCTTCTCTGCAATGTATCAAAAGGGCAGCATTTACATTATGCAAATTGAAATAACATTAACACTTGATCGGGTGACAGATAGTGTGGGTGCCTAGGCCCCCGAGGCTATTGTATAAAGCAAGAAATAGTCAACTCTTCAAAAACAATACCACTTCCCCCTTTCGTCTGTCTCCACACCTCACTTCACATCAGTCAGGGAGAGCCACGGCGGGGCTTTGAGGAAGACGTTTATCGTCAGAATAAAGTGGGCGTAGCGCTGTCACCGGTGCCTTTGGCTTGACTGACAGGAGTGACGACACCGCCTCGCAGCGGACTGTGATCCAACGCAGGGCTCTCCTTTGAATTCCTTGGAAGTGCCACGCCGAGGCTGGCAAGCGCTCTCTCTCTCCCTCTCTCTCTTTCCCTGCCATTCAGCCCACATCCACTCCGGCAGACACATGAAAGCGCGCTCAATTCATCAACGTCCTGCAGTCTGCGGGGGGGGGGCGGCGAGCGTCTGCCTCCCAGCACTTCGCACGCTCCCCTTTCAGCTCAGAGCTGAGGATTCCTACAACGGCCGCCATCTAATGTACGAAATCTTGTTAGTGAGACCGCAGGCCTGACGATGGAGGCGAAATCAGCGACCGCAATGCTTCATTATGTCGGAGCTGTTCTGAGGAGGCACAACTACGATTTGTTGACGAGTGGTGATCCATTTATCTTGCGAGTTGACATCACACAATGCTATTTCATCCTCTTCAAATTTACACACACACACACTATATATATATATATATATATATATATATATATATATATATATATATATATATATATATATATATATACTGTATATATACAGATGGATAGACTTCACAAGCACAATTTATGGAGGACCCCTTCTTCAGCTTATTTTCATGAACACTGTACAGACTGCACTTCCACCTCACATCATCGACACTGTGTCCTTGCCTTGACACAACATTCTGAGAACACCGCAGGTTAGCTGGGGAACCTATAAATAACACCTGACCTCAGACGCTCCACTTGAGCCTGGCAGCATGCTTCCGACAGCCACTCTGGAGCACCACTTGCACCTGGTCGACAAAAAGGCCCTTAGACGACAGGCTTTAAATCTCCGCGAGAGAAATGAAAGGTCTGTTACTGTATCCAAGAGTTCTGTGAGAGTAGCTGTTGAGCACAGCCTCTGCCAAGAGTCAAAAGGAGGCAATAAAACAGCAAACAATTAGTCCCCTGCTTGTAATTCCTGCTCCAAGCCAAGAAGGAGCAAGCTCCTCACATCCGCAACAACAAACACATTTTCAAACGGGTTCCTTAGCACCCCAAAGGGCCGGAGAAAAAGGCAAGAGGTACATTTTTTTCCCTTTGCTTCAAACATCTAACTATCAGTGCCTCGCAGAGCATTAATGTCTCCCAACCCCGCTAATAAAAGCTCTAATGAGCCTTTATCTCCTAATGGCTGTGCTTCGTTTGGGGTTCAAGTCACCACTTGTTTTAGCTTGTGAAGCACTGGTAATTTGGGCGCACAAAAGGCATCCCAGTCCAGTTCTAATCTGACAACTGTACATGAAAAATGTGCTTTACTGGGTGAGGACCTGTTTGGGTGTTTTAGTGAAGATTTGCATTGTGGCTGAAGATCTCAAAACAGAGCTTGGCTGTGGGCTGGCCATTCCCTGCCAGGGTGGCTCTGTGGAGTAGAGCTCACAGCACCAGCCATGCTTCCTACCAGGTAGCTGTTGGTTCAGAACCCCGAGGGCAACCTCTCTGTTGAACCCTTGAGAAAGGAATCAAGGCCAATGGAAACGGTCTTGTAAAGAATTGCCTCTCCCAATGTGACACCCAAATCGCATTTGCTATGGCTATGTAAAAAGAGAAGGCTGCCCTTGATAAGTGAAATAATGTCATGAATTGGCTTGAGCTGCACATGTCTTGCATAGATGATTGATGATTAATGATGATTTAACCATACTAAGGCACAAACACTAGACAACACAGCATGGGTTGACGATGTTTGGATTACCTTGCCCTGGCAACAGTTCAATAATATCCATGCTGTATCTCCAATGTTTTAAAAGGATTGTTGGCAGTTTTCTCGCCCCGTAGTTTACAGACCTGACCGCACTTAAGGCCAAGCCATAACAAACACTTGTGAGTACATTCTACATACATAACAGCAAACATCACTTGCTGTTTTTTGCCAAATTGTAACACAATGGGATTCAGAAGGTGACAGATGACTTGGTACAATAATTACGCATGAGATATTTTAGAATAACAGGACGACATTGAGGAGAGAGCCTTACAAAATGCTGATATGCAAGTAGCAATGTGCAATTTTTATAATTAGAAAGTACAATGTTTTTACTCTGGCAAACTAGTGACAGTTGAATGATCATGAAAGCTTCTCAAATGCTGTGTATTTAGACCTCAGAACACAACATCATCTCAAGGAGCACAGCTTTGAATGGAGTTACCGCATATAAGTGATTCGTCATTAATGAACAAAGGGCCAGATTCTGAGGATGATTCACAAATGGGCCTTAATGAACATCTACACGGTGTAACGCTGTTGCCTTTCAAAAAAAAAAAAAAAAAACAACTTCTGAAACAAAGCACTTTGGGAGATCCAAAGCCAGACGCACGTTCAGAGGCACAGTGTGTCGCGTTGCTATTTTCAGATGGTTTTTTGGGCTTCGCAGTTTTATCTGAACATGAATGAGCAATGCCTTTCCACACAGGCACACCAATTAGGCAGCTTCCAGCTAAAGGCGCAGTGTGGAGGAGTCGAGTGCCTCCAGAAAACACTGCGTGTTGGAGAGGAGTCCTGAGCTGTACAGATAAGAGCAGTCTGAGGCACAGAGACACTTCAGATCAGCAAAAGCCTTACGCATCCAGCCCGTCACCCGTAAGTCTTCTGGGTCCAAAGTACATGTTAACTCCAATGTATTTCACATCCATTGTTTTTAATGCAATCAGTCAAGGTCACTTCGTTCTCTGCTTGTGTCTATCATTTCTGTTGTGCTTCTGTTCTATTTCAAGCTGCATCTGTTGTGATTTTTCATTGTTTGAAATGCCCGCTGTGAAGCATTCTGTAATTTTTTTTTTTCTCAATAGTGCTAACTTATATAAAGCCAGATTTGATTTACTGAATAATATTAACCTTACATTTCTGGTCTCAGCAAGGTGCAAGCCATCAACATATATTGTTAACCTTGTAGCACAAACATCAGCGTTCTAGCATTGTCTTGATGAAGGTATTTCATCATGAATTCCGTCAGTTGACTCTCATCCAGAGTGACTCAGAAACAGAACTGCTCTTTTAAACAGCTGGAGTTTACCCAGATGTATTCAGGGCAAGCACCGCACTCACTAACAGTCTCAGAATAATCACCATGAATAATTCATCTTAGCCAACAGTAAAGAAACAAAAACCTAACCTTTGACCATGAAATCCTGTTGTGCCATACTGGTTGTGGTTATCCATAGACAGCTACCCCTCTTTAGCCAATCAGACAACTTCCACCTGCACCCAATTACAAACATTTGCCTGATGCTGATGTGGTGCTGTAGTGAGATGGCCATGCTACACCAATGCAGCATGTAAAACACTTGGTGTCTCTGCATATCTGTTACTGCAGCAGGGCAAGGACTGCGTCACACAGACACTGCGGTTTTGCAATTGCCCCGTCACCCTGCAACCATTTCAAGCAATGTTATGACGGCATTATGCACATTTCGAGGGACTTATTTGTAAAACTCCTCTGTGAGATTTATTCATGAATGTTGCATCCTTTCCAAACCCTCCCAAAAACAGCAAGCTGAAACTCAGAGCTCTGGTTTAGCGCATGTGAAACCTCAGATGCAGGATGGTAACATCACATGGTCACGATTTTAATCTAGCTGAGAAACACCTCAGTGATAAAAGCAAGGAGCACTGGGACACTACCAGGGGTATGCAGACAGTCTGCCAATAAGAAATGTGTCCTTAATAAAAAAAGAAGGCCTATTCATGGTAAGACGACTGATTGTGTAATGACAAACCTTGGGGACAGCTCTGTGTGGGCACTTGGATGGGACATTACGTGGGGTGGGTGTTTGGTGGTTTTGATGAGGATTCTTCTCTTCTCTTCTGCACTGAAGCCTAGGAAGTTTATCCCCCTGTCCCCTGCAGCCAATGCAGGCTCTGCCCCCTCAGGGGGCCCAACACTTTCCAAACAATAGCTCACTCCCACAAATATGAAATCAGATCACCGCAATCTCCTGTGCACTCGGTGCCTGAGAGACTATCGTAATTCCATCTTTAACAGTTTTCCTTCTAAGGGAAACAAACAGCAAAGGTTGGATTCCTGGCAAGTGACTCCAGATGTTGTTGGCAGAGAGCACTGTGAACCGCGTCCAACCTCAATACCAGTCCGCAGGGCTTGTGTAGATTATTCTTCATACAGAAGGGAGAGAGGGCGTGTTTGTGTGTGTGCGTGTGTGTGTGTGTGTGTGTGTGTGTGTGTGTGTGTGTGTGAGAGAGAGAGAGAGAGAGAGAGAGAGAAAAGGAAGGCTTTTTTTCCCTTTGCATGTCTCACTGAAAGGCTGCCAGCATTTTAAAAAAGAGCCTTCTGTGCTCTGTATGAACATGCTGCAGGTCCTGGTGCTGACAGTTTGCCAGGCCACCACTTGTAGGTGCATCTCTCCCTCTCTTCTCTCCAAACCTCTGCCCACTGACTGATTTACTCATTTTGAGGCAAGGGGGGCGTGACCCTGTCGCAGCCATATGATAAACCTAATGGTAAGATTTCATAGTGGGATCTCCTGTGTGAGGCTCTTCAGATGTGGGTGCCACTTCAAAAACCTCCTCTTATACTCCTGCGCAGACAGGGCCTGCCTGAAGAAAGCGAGAGTGCTCTAACAGATTACAGGCGGGATAAAGTGTGATACAATCTTAAACAAAGTGATTAACAGCGATTATACACCGACACGTGACAAAGAAGTGTGATAAAAAAGGCTTTAGTTCTTATCACTCCAGACGCATTGTTATCACTAGAGAGGAACGCCACCGCTTATTGGAGGTTAAAGCAGCTTTTCGTCTCTGCTTCCAACCACATCACGGTGCACTAAGCGAGGGAACAATGAAAATGTATCCTTTCTGTGTTTTCACCGATGCGAAAGAAAAAGCAGCCCTGTCACCGCAAGCGTCCATTTCGGCGATTGCACGGGAGTCAGGAAAAAGTCGGAGTGAACCTGCCTGTGCGTGCCGGGGGTTGGCGCTTATTGAGCAACAATTCAGACAACAGTAAGAATATTTTCATGCTGGTTCTTCACCAAATGTCTTTCATCTACAAGGGGGAACATCGTCGTGCAATTTGCAAACTGATTTCCTTTATATTAACTTATTCTTCGAATAATTGGAAATGTTGGAAATAACTTTATTTTGACTTTTTGAATTATACTTTACCACATTAATTGATATATCTAATTTTGACACGCATTAAGTTGAAACATATTTGATTTGGGTTACATATGACAATCTCGCTGGAGATAACCATAATAAAAACACAAATTATATCTTCGCCCAAATTAAACACGTATTGTACATTACCGCAAAACTGAGTCGGAATGGTGCGATGTCACATTAGACCACCACAACCGGAGTACTTAAGACTCAAAGCCCCCTGTCTTCAGCGAGGAATTTGAATCAGGGAGTATTTTTAATTAAGTGTTAAACTAAAATATGTTGTTGCACAGGTAGGATGCTTATCGGGTAGCGTCGCACATGCACGTTTACTCCCCATTCATGCACATAATTACCTACCTTGAATTGAGTTGATGTACTTGCGTCCACTTGTTTTCTTTTAGCAAATATTGTCTAGGTTCCGTTCGAAGAGAACACTTTGTTTTTTTTTTTTAGCTATCACCGTATGCTCTTAACTATCTCAACAGTGCTTTTAAGGTCGAAGCGACGTTGTATCGCTATCGAAATATGCAGTTCACGAAATATCAATATACACAAATATAAATAAAAAAACGAGTAACGAATCACTTCTATGCTACATACAACCGCGCTTCTCTGTCACCGGGGTCATGCGACCGCTGTGTCCGCGCTTCCTTCAGCAACGGAATGTGGTGGGTACCATCACTTTCTTGGCCATGTCAGAAATTGAACAAAGCCCTTGAAATTACACGGTATGTTGGTTTCGTCCATTTAGCCTTGTTTTCCTCGAGACAGAAAGGCTCCACTGGCAATCCGCAAAGGTGTAATGATGTTTGAGCTCCTTCGGTCGGAATGATAGTTGTGTACGTCTGGAGAAAACACGAACGTCGCCCCATCCCTCTCAGTCTTAGTAGTTTTCAAATCAGCTCTGTTCCGTTCCAGCGGTAGTCCCTAGCTGGAGCGCTTTCAGGCTGGAGATGGATTTTACGTGTGACCGACAAAGGGAGGAGGGGAGGGAGCGAGCCCAGGCATCTGTTCTGCATTTCCCCTTTGATCCAGCGTCGAGTCGTATTTTCCAGCGTTTCTCCAGAATGCATTCTGTTCTGCGCTTCCTATTTAGAGTAGCTTTGGGAGGTATGCCAATCCGTGCTCCCAGGCTCCACTCATTACTACCTTTTTTCTGTCTTACTCGGTGCAAGTTCCAAAAAACACACCCTGCTACGAGTCAGGGATAGACATTCGCACATCTGGGCCAAAACCATATATATATATTTTTCTTTTTGAAAGCGATCCCCTCATCAAGTTAAAAAGAAAGAAAGAAAGAAAGAAAGAAAAACCTTATTAGTTTTCCAGATGACGAAGAGTAGTGACCATTGGCAGAGAGGGATCTGCTTGGCTTTGGAAAGTTTGAAGTCCCCCATCAAATTTATTTATCTATGAGAACATCATCAAGCACACTCTCAAACTGGTGACGTCATCTGGGCATAACAAGATGAAGATCAGCTTAAAAAGGAACCATCATCTTCAGGAACATTACTACAAGAAAGCAAGAAAGTAACAGCGAATTTTGAGAGATGCATTGTCACTATACCTGTTGTATTATATCTCCTTCTCTCCCCCCCTCTCTCTATCTCTATCTCTATCTCTATCTCTATCTCTATCTCTATCTCTCTCTCTCTCTCTCTCTCTATATATATATATATATATATATATATATATATATATATTCTGATGGATGTATTATATTTATATATTACTCAAAGTGTAAAATTCAACTACACCCATGCTATACACTGACAAAGATGCACAAATAAAGATGTAAACATATAAACACAGACAGCTTGGATAAACAGACAGACAGCCAGACAGATAGATAGATAGATAGATAGATAGATAGATAGATAGATAGATAGATAGGCTCAGCAAGGGCACTTCTCTGCAGCAAGATGTAACTCTGGCTCCATCTGTTGATTAAATTGTGTTGGTACACATTGAATTGACTATCATTGTCCTCTGTGCCTGTGTGTTATTTTTGGGAGCACAATCATTAGTATGCATACATCATCTAATTATTACATCATTTAATTATTAAGACAAATTGCCATCCAACAAAGTTAAAGTCAAAATAATATAAAAACATATAAAATAATATATTACACTTTGAATAGTGTACTTCATACACAGTAGCAAGGCAAAGCTTAGCCCATTTTTTACTTTCTAGTTTTCCCTTTATTCTGTATGGATGCAATATGTCAAAACGGGAACTATGCCCACTGCATATTTTTGATGGATTACCACCATACCACCACCTCCACCAAAGTGTATTTCTGTGCAGCGTGTATGGGCGGCCGCACGTGCGAGAGAGCTTGAAAAGTGAGCGTGCCTGTGTTTGCCTGGTCTGGCTCCGGATCCTCACTGAGATGGTCCTAGCACTTAGACCGCACTCTCTTGACGGGTGGCCAGACTCACACTCATTTCGCATAACCACTCCACGGTCAGAATGCCAGAGATGCGGGCCGCACCAGTCGCAGACCTATAAAGTTACCCACCGTATAAATTAGGCACAGATACCCCTCTGTCTCAGATCTTTGTTTTATTGTTCCTCAGAAAGCAAGGAAAATAATTCATCTACCCTCCACCCTGGCATTCACATCTGCTATTGAGTGGTTGCATGACTGCGGTGGTAGCTGGGGTTAGATGTTGCTGACTTGAATAGATTTCTTTACATCATCAAAGTAACGTACCGCACTGATACTCAGAGTGTTGATGGGTTGCAGTTATACAGTACAGCTGCTGGTAGCAGCTGCAGGCGACTTACAGGGTATTGGCATGCCGGTCAAATGGTTATTATTTTCATGCAGTTTATTTTTAATGCGGTGTGGAATTATATTCTAACAAGCTGCATTCCATCACAAAGAAGGACCGTTTGTCCCAGATGACCCCTGCATCATGCAGTAATGGGTCTCAAACAGGGGCGTAACATATTTTGGTGAGTCTTTGTCTGAACTCTGTCTGAGGGATCTCATTGCAGTGACATCACAGACAAGAGATGCATCAGGCCAACAGGGAAATCGCCCTTGACTGGTGATGCTAGTGCTTCATGAAGGTAGCAAGGGTTAGAGTCACTGGACAGACTTGCTCATAGGCTACGGGCGTTTTGACACCTTTCTGGATTCGACATTCAAGACAAAAGGAAAGCGGTGATGGAAATACTGGCCTTTTTAACTTCTGAATTGGAGATTGGAGAAGCTTCATGTGGCATCTTTTTAAAGTTTGAAATTTTCATTTCTGGCACCATTTGTTCAGATCTTCCCTTAACTGCCACAGTCTGCATACTGGGTTTCCTGGAGAGTGAAACACCCAGACTACAAGTGAGCCCCTTAAAACTTGTGCAATTCAGAGGGGCTTTGGGAACAAACGTGCTGTCACCAGGTACCTCACAGGCAACCACATTTTGGTCTGTTTTGCTGGGCTGCTGATAACAATCTCATGGCTTGCCCCTCCCAGTCTCTGGATTGCAATGAGAGGAGCTTGCCAGCTCAGCGGTGGCAGAGAATAGCCAATTATCCACAGACAAACCAGATGGCATTCCAGTGAGCCAGTCCTGGCTATCACAGGAGAGGAAGAGGTATTACAGTATTGCAAGCGAGTAGGAAAACGCAGAGGGGGGAAAAAAAGCCCCCGGCAATGTGTGGCATTCTCGTGAGTTCAGCTATTCCTCTCCTCTAATTTGCCATTCTCCATCTTTCTCCATCTTTCTCCAGGGAAGGTGTTAAAGTTTAATGTGTTCCTCAGGCTCCTCGGCAGGAGCTCTCCTCCGCACCTCTCATACAAACCTGCCCTGCCCACCCTGGCACAAGGCAAGCACAGTGTGTCTCAGCATAGACGCATGTAAAAGACTGCCATGCCTCATAGTGTCTGTGCACCTGTGTGTGTGTGTGTCTGTGTGTGTGTGTGTGCACATTATGTGTGTGTGGGTAAGAAAGAGATAGGAACATTCTGATGTTTACTGTCAAAAAGTGAGTATGGTGCATGCACTCCCCCTAGTAGCAAGCTGGTTTGCTGCTGCATTGAAATAAGGGGGAGAAGAAGCATGGGGTTTATCCAGTATTGTGTTTTGAGGGAGGCCAAGCAGGAGCTTCATTTTGTAAATAACGGGGGAGAAACTTGCCTTTGCACGTGAAAATGATGTTTTGGAAAGGCGTTGTGAGGAAAAAGGCCAACTGGAAAAGGGAACGCCAATTAGCCCGGACCTCAACTGTGACATGCTGGTCCTCAGGAGCGCATTTCCCCGCTTGCCGTGACAAGCTGGCCTCCTAGACTTCAAAGGACGTCGCTGGCTCTGATGTGGCGCAGTGGTCACTCTCCGATGCACTCGGCGTCATCGGGGAGGGCGAGAGCAGCCCGACGTGGCGCAGATCCAAACGTGGATACAGATTAGACTGCAGGGCTGGCTCCAGTGATAAAGGGCTTAACCCCGGGCTTGTGTGTCACAGCTGAATCAGTGTCCTAGTGCTGAGGGTGTAAGCTGGAGTGTGTGTTCCAGCCCCAACAGCTTCCTGCCAGACATTAAAAATGATATTCATTCGTTGCTTCATGCTGCATAAATGGGGTAAACCCATGATGTGCCCGGGCTAAATGGTTCTCTCTCTGTGCCAAAAACTGGTGGAATTAGAGAAGGCATGATAAATAATGAACATAATGCCTTAACTGCTATCTGTGCTGGGACTGAGACCAAGGTTGGAAAGAACTCAAGTCCCTCCAACAAATAAGCTGGAACTACTACTAAAAGTGTATTTGGTCCTAGCCTAAACAGAACATAAAGTATATGTATCTGTGTCAAAATCCTTATCTAACAGTGAAGTAGAGTAAAGTACATGGCTAAATTGGTCATCAGTGTGGGAGTACATATAAACTAATTGAAATATGATTGTAATGCTGTACATGTAATAATTCTCATAAATGGAAAGTATATAGTGTTTCATGACTTTACAAAATTATGTGACAATACATTATTGGTTTATATCCTACAGTATTCTACAGGATTTTCAATTTGCCTAAATGAAGGACGTAAATGTGGGCGTTGGGAGTGTAACATATAGCTACGATGGAATTATGAAAGTGTTCATAAAGATTTTGGAAAACATTCAGCTCCTGTCATGCAGAAAGAAGATACCCTTGACACACAAGGCCATGGTAGAAGTGTTCTCTTTTAAAACAATGATATCACATACAAATCCTCTTTTTCATAAACCATCATGTTAGACATTGTTACAAATTAATTCACGTCCGAAGAGATACATTTACACACAGTGACACAACGTCATCTTAATAATAATGCTCTCAACAAACAAAATGAGAAAGTAAGTAAGGCACCGAAAAAAATCGGTGTTTGTAGGCAGTTTTTTAAAAGGAAGAAGAAAAGATAAGAAAAAAAGTTTTATTAACCCAGGTAATCAATAAACCAGGAAATAACAAATTAGCAAAGCATAATAACACACGTAGAAAATGTTACTTGTTCTATACCACAGTAGTAAGAACACACCTTGTGAAAGTTAAAAAAGGGTGCCAGTCCTGAAAATTCATGGTGACACAAAAAATACACACGGAACATCGTTTCTGTGCGCTGTGTCGCTTGTGCTAGCAACTGTGGGCTTGTTCAAACGTTTCTCAGGTAATGCTGGTGTAGTTCTTGGGCTGCACAGTTCCCCTGATAACCTTCTTTAATGTATCAATCCTTACAGATGTTACCTGCACTGCATCTCCCCTGTGGTAATGTTACGTAGTTTTTGCATTATTAGTACAAGCATTTTCATACCAGACTGCCATTCTAACTTTATAACCTCTGTAACTTTGTAACCTCTACATAACCTCTGTATAAAAGATTTGTTGCCCAAAATCAAGCTGAGATTCAGTCATCACTGTAGTTTCAAAACAACCCTATTATTGTCTGTTGTTTTTTTTAACAGAGATGTTAGGTGGTTCATGGGACTGCAATGCTGGTAAATGCTAACTTTTGACTAAATGCCTTTACTTTCATATCACCATCTGATGGGAAAGCCATTTGTATGTCTGTCCTTTCATAGGACAAAAAGCAGACAATGGCATATCATTATTGATACAAATATATAGGAAACATGACAAGAATCTACCAGCTGGAATCAGTAGTAAACTTAAAGCGTTATCAATGACACCAGTTTGAATTCCATCAAAATTTGTCCCTAACTTTTTTTCAAGTGTCACTTTTATCTCAGAGAGTCTGAAGAGTTCATCGATCACCTAAACGGATGACAATAAATTGTGTGTATAGAAAAAGCAACACTTCAAAAAAATTTGTAATTCTAATATAAGGACAAGTTATGTTAATTAAATCCAGGGGTGAGTATCATGTAGCCCCATTCAAGAAATCAAATCAAGCATTTTTTTTAAAGGTATTTTTAGCAGTCCTTTAAGCATGCAACCTCAATATTCTACAACCTCAATAATCTTTCCCTGTAGAGAAACAGTGATAAATACGCCCTTCCCTAAACAATCTGGCAATGTATATAGGATCAGGTTAACATGAAGATCACACATTGGCTGAATGTGTGTAATAGTCCAAAATTAGTATTAATCAGTGGCTGTGAAAGAATCCCTTCTCATGTTCTCTTAACAAAAGAAGAGCCCTAATCCCCTACTCCTGAGAGCGGAGGGAGAATGCAGTGGCTGTCTCATCTTTGATCAGAGCTAGACACGTCACCATCCCTCTGCCACCCTCAGCGGTGCCAAAGACAGAAGTGGGTGCCTGAACACATCTGTGTGGGGGGGGGGGGGGGGGTTTCCTAGGTTTACTGTCTGTCTTTCACAAGGTGCGTTTCACTGTTGTGCTGTAAATATGTGCTTTTGTCATTACAAAGCATACCAGTTCACAAGACTGGGTGACTTCATGTGGTTTTCTTTCTTTTTTTTTACTACATCAATGGGGATAGAGAACGAGACCAGAGACATTTCATTAGCAATATCACCGCTGACATCAGCACAACCGAGAAACAATATCACATTTAGGAACAATGTTTGTCCATACATTTTTCCCCCTTTTTATATATAGATTGTTAGTTAATCCCCATTAGGTCATAACAGAAAAACACATCACCAGAGAAGAAAATTGTGTTCAAAGTGAAAGCTTTCTGTAAGCTTGTTGGGTTTTTTCTGTACCAAATGTGGAAGTGACATAATTAATAAAATGAACAAACAAAAGAAAAAAACCCAACTGAATGAACGTACTAATCTCCAAACTCCTATTGCTCACAGAGCTTTTTAAACCTATACCAGATACCATCTTGATTCAGTGTTCTCATTGTTAATATAAAAATAGATAGGAAAAAATCTCTATAAAGTATACAGTATGCAACAATCGATAGGTTAGAAGTATCTTGATCAAAACGCAATAGTAGAATTGAAGGAGATTGCACAGAGGCTGTGAAACTTGCATGACGGAGGAAAAGTTATCGTCAGCACACTGGAAAAAGACAGCTATGTCCGGAGAGCAGACAGGAAACAGGGTACCGCCCTGGCCATCACTCAGCTCTCAGTAGCTGTAAAGACTGAGCTAGCAACCTACAGAAATCGTGTGCCACACCTCTACACTTGCAGTTGGTCTGCTTAAGTGATGAACATGGCCAGGAAGAAACTCTTTGTTAACCTCACGGCAGCAGTCTCAGCCAGTGTACTGCTTTACTTTATCTAGCTTGTGCCTGTTTTGGTACATTGACTCTGTTACTGCTGGAGGAGAGCATCCACCACTGACCAGCCACAACTCCAACAACAGGAGGAATTGTACTGCGTAACACAGCCTATGTCCACTCACACTCTAGGACTGAATTCCCAACTTTCCTGTGCCGTCCCCTGAACATAACTGTCTTGTTTACAAGAAGCCGGCTACGTGGCGCACTTGCTCTCCTGCCGTACTCCTCCATGCATCATCTCAACAGCAGTGTGCTTTTCTCCTGGTAGTTGGGATGCCAGTGTGCATGTGTGCAGGGGAGGGGGGAGGTAGGGGGGGCCACGCCTCTCCCCCAGAGAAAAGGATCACGGAATCCCTCCATGACTTGGGGCGGGATTCTCCCCCGTTGGACTCTGTGCCCGCCTATTGCGGGCAAATGCCCCCTTGGGTGCACTGGCCACACCCCAATCTAAGGCATGTGGGAGGGGTTCAGGCCGTGCTGCCACAGCCTACAGCACCAGCGCTGGAATAACCCTCCGAGCTGAAACAGTGCCTGCCAGATCATTCACCGTAACAACGTACATAAGGCTGTGACCGGATACAGAAACCTCAGCTTCTGCTATTGCAACACTGAGCTGTGCTCTACAGATCAGCAAGTCAACAATCACTATCTAGATAGCCTGGCCCAAGGGAGCTGAGCTCAACACCTGGCTGTGGCTCTTATGAGCAGTTGCTGACTGTAGGATGTTGGGCGTCAACCTTTTCACATCCAGCGACTTTTTTAGAGTGTCAGCAACAGTGACACACGGCTGGATTGGAATGGTTTGGGTTAAGCCCACATGCATCTGCAGGTCTCACAAGCCTTTGCTGTCAACTGGAGGTTTCATTTAGGCATTGCTGTGATTTAAAAGACAAAAACTCCTCGACCTTACCTACCCATGCCCGCTAATTTGTTGGTCTTCAGAGTATGAATTGTGATGATCTGCTTCCACACATCCATAGTGCTGTTGTACAGACCTCTCTTATTTTAGTGTCAACTAACAATGGTTTCCACAAAGGAACAGTTGAAAACATTACAGTTACTAAAGGTGCTTGTCATGCACATAATCAGCCTCTAAAGAATGGGATTCTACCACATTCAGCAGTTTCCCAAAAGTCCCAGCTACACAGCTTGCATAACATTAGGTCAGATATTGACATGATTTGAGGACATAAGTGTGATGTAACATTCACATTCATTGCCTACACAGCCAGGGCAGAGATGCCAATACAGCCATACAGTGTTGTTACCCTTCACTTTATCAGACAACTTTACAACACCTTCATGCCACGTCAATTTATATATAAAAAATCCCCATAATAATGATAATAATAATAATAAAGAAGAAGAAGAAAAGTGCAGCCTGAAAAAGCACATGTTAAAAAGTTTTCATTAATGAGTTAACTTAGTGAGTGAGTTAATGAGTTAATGGTATAATCAGCAGTGCAGTGAAGACTGTAAA
This sequence comes from Megalops cyprinoides, assembly GCF_013368585.1. Taxonomy (NCBI): domain Eukaryota; kingdom Metazoa; phylum Chordata; class Actinopteri; order Elopiformes; family Megalopidae; genus Megalops; species Megalops cyprinoides. Next base: position 17,314,975 of record NC_050594.1, on the reverse strand, counting down.
TATTTGTTTAGTAGACACCCTTATCTAGGGCAGCTTAAAAAGTCGCTATGCTCAGAATGATCTACCCTACACCTGTAATTCATTCACTGCTGAAAGTTTTACTGGATCAATTCATGTAAGCAACCTTGCAGTGAAGGGTTTTTAGTAAGGGCTGAACAATTTTACTGCACACCACTGAACTGTAGTAACTAATGTCCTTTGAAAATATATAAAGGAAATCAAGAAATATCAAATTAAGAAGTAAATAACATTGTGGAAAAAATGTGTAAAGAACATATCATGATTTATCAAGTATAAACACCACTAAAGCTGTTTATTAACTTAAAATTGACAAAATCTAATTTTTCTGTTTCATGTTTCATGTGGCTGCCTTTAAACCAGGCATGACTAATTGTGTCGCTAATCCTAATAAAACTGCTTTCTCTCAGACTCTCTTGAAGTGTGTGTCCTGTATCTTACCTCATGTTTACTTTCTGAGACTGAAGGTCAGCCACAACTACTGCAAATGTGTAGCTGTACGTGGCTTAAAGTTAAATGTACTGAATCATTACCACATATTTTTAAGACCTTTGGAGCTTCCTAATTAAAACAGGATACATAACCTCATAATAAGAAATTAAGGATTTACTTGCCATATTTAAGACTTAACTTCCAAGCCATTATGAAAGATACCTTCTGTCTGAATACATTATCAATATCTATGGATGCACAATAGATTTTTTTTTTTCCACTTTTATCAAAAACCTTGCTATTTGCCGTGAAAGTAAATGAAAAATTCCATGATTACAACAAATTCTTTGTAAACGCCTCCACCAGCCAAAGGAAAAAAAAAAAGACTGTATTTATACTAATTAATTGTCACTGTATAATTGAGAAATCCTGTGAATTTCAGTTTCTAAAAGCTCATGTTAACAGAAGCTGGGAAAACAATGTTAGCACCGAAAGGTTGCAGAAGAAGGTGCACTGTGTATGTGCTAATTGTTTTCCTCTGGGAGAAAATTTAATTTCCTATTCTAGTGGCTATGTATGTACGGCTGGCATTCGTAATGAGCGATACTTGCTCAGAGTAAACCAGACTGTTGGCCAGGAAGGTCCCATGATCATCTCACCACACAGTCATTGCTCCATGTTTTCACAGTAGAGGTTTGCCATACAGATTTAAATTTGTTAAGAAATTTAGGAATTGTCTAAGCCCTCTGCATGTGTCTCTGTATGCTCCTTCCCATTAAATTGTGGACTTAGTTTACTCAGTTAATCTGAGTTAATGTTACAATGATGACTTCCACATATTAACCAATTTACCCTGCTATTTCAAAGGATAGTTTTAGGCCCAAGGCTTAGTATTAGTTTGACAGCCCTCTAGGTGTGCACACCTGTTTGCATTTAACAGTGACAGTGACAGTGTAAGGTGGAAATAGGTAACATACGTATCTACCTGGAAACTCAATTGTTCTGAATCAAAAAGCAAAACAAACTGACTGAATAAAAACTTCAACAAATTTGGAGCGGATACTTCAATAGGCACTGGCACTGCTGGCAAGGCCTAATCATTACATGTACAATCATCATAGCCAGCCTGGGATTTTCAGAAGGATTGAATTCTTACACCTTCATGGGCAGAACTTCTCAATCATTTCACTTCTCAAATACTTCTCTGAGGCTGATGAGGTTATTTTTGGGTTGATACATTATACTCAGAGAGCCACCCCATCCGTTTCATTTAAATGGCGGTAAAAACATCAGGCTCCACTACTTGTCTTATTCTATTCTATCTGGGCCTGAAAGCCTGCTGGTCCTGCTTGGATTTCCTACAGCACTCATCTCCCACCAGGTCAATTCCTCCCACCCTGCAAGCCCAGTTGGTCACCAGAAGTAAGCAGGAGGTGCTCTCTTCAGCCCTGCCCAAGCCATACATTTAATCTGAATCTTTTCCGTGTGTGATTTGACAAAGAATCTTTGACTCTCAGTCTCTTATTTTCCAGGGCTGCCGTACCAACCTCCAGGTCGCTCCGCCTTTCAACTTTCTGGGGGACAGTTTGGCCTCTTCTAGAAGCTTCTGCCCCATCCCTCTTCCTTCTTCTGCCTCCTCTCCTCTGCCACCATCCTCCTAGGACTCTAGCAAACTGTGCCAACGACACACTTGCTGTCCCTTGGACTCCTTCATCTGGGTCCAGTGTGTGAGCTCTTCCTCACCGGAGCTGTTGAGGCCCAGCGAGATCCAGCCAATCATCTCTTTGCGCTTCATGCTGCGCTTGTTGTAGACAGAGAGGATGAGGGTCACGTCTGATAGCTGGAAAAGTGCCACTTGGAAAACAAAGGTCTCCTTGTAGGTGGGGTTGGGCTGCCCCCGACATATGGACGTCTTGCACTTGGACATCTCCTGGCCCATTGAGTTCAACAAGGTCAGCTTAACATAGGTATCTGACACAGGGGCGGGAGGGGGGGGAGAGAAGGGAGAACTAGTTAATGATTTACAATAAACATAGTTTCACAATTACCCGCCACCTTGCCATTGAACTGAATAAACATGGCCTAGCAGGACACCACAGGACTAAATGAATCTCATCATGACTTTGTAAAAATGTAATGTAACATGACATTTTGACCATTACAGAAGGTCCACTCACAGGGCGCTTTTGACTATGTGGCAAGAGGGACATATCAGAGGTCACAAATTCCATTGTTTCCCCTTTACTTCACAAATTTGTGGTCACTTCATCATTCGTCCTTTTTCTCGCAGCAATACACCCAGACAAAGGCCTTTCGTCATAATTGATCTGAGATGTCTGTAACTACTTGCTGTTTAAACAGAAACCAGGAAAGCATGTTGTCTGAGACCGCATTCTTGATAGAACTGTTTTTATATTTTTCTTTGTATAGTAATCTAATCTAATTCTACCACAAATAAGGATACCCATGCAAATATTAATTAGAAGAGATATTAAATACTTTGTCAGCAAGTACATTTTTAAACAGGAATATCACACTCCAATAATGTGGCTAAATCACTCATGATTAAATTTTTGGCTTGGAAATAGAATTAAGCATTAACATTGGATACACCTTTTTTATACAATCACGCATCGCAACCCAGTTTGATTTTGTTTCATTTTTCAAGTTGAGCCTGTAGGACCATACCAGACTTTGAAAGATAGAAGGATCTGACTCAGCCCCACAAGGGTATTTGATTTCCTGTTAGGAAAAGCCCAACCTTCGTGTGCCTTTCTATCTCAGTGTTTTTTTTTCTCCGACTTTCTTTTTAGTGACGTACGTCTCAGGGTTGGGATAAAGCACTTGATGATTTATTCATACAAACAAAAAGGACACCAGGAAGCAATGGGAAATCGGTTTGTACCTCTATTCATATGAATTATTTATTTTTTACAATCATGTGTATTTTGTTTTGTTTTGTTTTTTTTTTTTTAATTTCATGCCAAAACCCAGATGCAATGGTTGACACAAACTGATGCATTAAGTGAAGAGGCTGAAACTACAGTGAGTGCTACGATCACAAATGCCCAAGCAAACATGGTGCACATCTTTTCATGTTGTCTATGCCTTCATTTACAACTGTACTTAATAATAATGAGGATAATAATAATAATAATAATGCATTCTGTCAGAAGAAAAAAACGCTTGCCACAATTTTTGTTCTGTGTGTTAGGAACGTGCTGTATGACTGAGCTTTTATGAGTGCCAGCTGCAATTGAAGTTGTATCTCACTACTCTGCCTGAAGAGGCTCTCCGGCTTTCAGCGATATAAATGCGCAGTTGAAACAGCCTTGATTTCCATTCCGATGGCATTGAGATGGATCCGCTGCCGAGCTGTCAATGCTTTAAGTGGCCGGCACCAGTGGAAGGCGTCGCCTGCCATTGTTGCTAAATGAGTCGGGTTGTGACTGGCAATTAATGTGACTGACAGCCACAATCCAGCTGTGGATCTCGATGGATTTTTAATGGCCCTGGTCCCGTTTTTTTTTTTTTTTTTAACTCCGCACTCATTGCAATTTTTGAGGGCAAATCCAGAGTATATGGCTCAAAAAGCATTTCTCTTTTGTTCCAGAATGTCTGATGACTTCTGGGAAATAGGTATTCAAAAGCATGCAAAAAAATGCAGTTTTCCCAAAGTAGAAATCTTGGTTGTGTACTGGCTTTATGCATAACTGGAATATACAACAATGTGAAACCAATTAGCCTATTAGCATAAAATTATATTGAGACAGAAATGCTTTTTTAACAGCTTTGACCATTTCTGACTCCTTGTAATATGTTCATGTCATTCATGGCCTGTGACCTCTCCGTATTTTTGTCATTGCTATAGTAATTAAACTCAGCCTTCTTTGTGCACAAGCTTAGTCTCCAAAACACTACTCCTCTCTGCTGCTGAAGCTGCATGAAAAATCCATATGCTACTTGGGTAATACACATTCTCTCAAAGTTTCAGTAACTCAATATGGTTGTAGTTTTCCTCTTGTCTGCAACGATCATTTATTTGTTTAAGGCCACTTCAAAAAGTCTGCTGGTGAGTCTTGTTTGGTGAACTCAGCCTGAACTCTTGTCTGCAAAAAGGCAATGGATGCGATAAAAATTCAGAGATATGCTGCTAATTGACTAATCTGCTTAGTTCAGTAACATAACAAGAACAAGATAGTGTTAGGTCAAAGGAAGGCTGAGATGAATTCACCTTGACTGACAAATGGTGTCTACAATGTGCTCACACATTGATTTAAGTGTCAGATCATGCAATTTCTACAGCTATCTAGAATAATGATGAAACATGTTAGCTGGCTGTAGGAACAGCAAGTAAGAGGCAACAGCTCCCGACTTCTGATTTGTCTGATTTTCAGAGTTTTAATTACCTCTTCTAAATGGTTGTCACACAGCCTTGAATCTTGCCTTGCCTCTGAGCTTGTCCCGCTCTCTGTCACACACTAGTGTTGCATAGCAGGTGGTCACATTGAATTGGATTAAAGGAACTGTTATGTACGCGTGCAGTTAAAGCTTGACGGCTGCAACCAACCAGTGTAAGTGCTTCCACTGTGACAGAGCCACCAAACACGGAGCAGGCCTCAAAGCTGAGTGTGGCACGGCGCTGAGTGGAAGCTTTACCAGCGACTTAAGCGCAGTCAGGACAGGTGTTAGAGAGGCAAGCAGGCATGACTCTCAAGACAGCGCGGGGATTGCAAATGGAGCGAAGCCGGGAGCAAGCCAGAGGGGTTATGGGGAATGTGGAAAGAATGAGGGTGGGACACACACAGCTCACGTTTAGCAGTTTTCTTCATGGATGTGGTCTGTGTTGCAGCATGGATTAGGTGCTTTGGATATAACCATTACTGGGGGTTATATTTGCTGACTGTGCTCCTAGCAAGGTGATTCAAGTTCAGTACGGACAAAGCTTTATTGTTGACTTTCCTCTTGAGAATCATCATATCATGTGGTTAATTTCCATTAAATATGTCATCTAAAAGAAAAACGTTTTTTCTTCAGCTCACAGTAATTTAGATTCAAATGTTTCCAATTCCAAAATTGAAATCTATGTGTCTAAAATTGATGAGCATGTGCATGTTCACATTTGGTCAACGAGCCCTGATTATTGTATGGAGGGTATTTTAGCAGTCATACATGTAGTTGTAACTATAAGGTACAGTCAATATATTGTAGTGGTTACTAATTACAGTGCTTGTTTATCAAGAATGTCTGAATGTCGCTGAGTTTTGAGGGAGCCAGCACCCATGAGGAAACATTGCCAATGTCTAGTCTACTGACACTTGTGATAAGAGAGAGAGACAGAGAGAAAACAGAAAAGTAAGAATGACAGTGTCCAACATTGATAGTGGGGAGAACAAGTGGCAGACACTTCGGTCTGTCAGCAGAGACTCACCTCTGATTATATAAACCTGTCCACCTATCAAGTGTTTTAGACAACAGAACAGCCCGTCTGACAACAGGGGTTGGGAAGCAGTAAGAAAAACAATGACCAAGATGTCAATAGTTGGGTGAGAGATAAGGAAAAGGAGAGAGAGAGAGACAGGGTCAAAAGGTCAAACTCATCACAAAGGTCAACAAGAGGTCATTCTTGGAGAAAACTGACTGGAGTTCAGATGTTCTCAGGTAAAGACAGAAGGGACAAATTGCAGCAGGTGTGCTCAGGAGAGAGGATGGCTCCAGCTGACCATGGTCTGAATGGTTTACCTGATCCAGGGTCAGCTTCATTCTGCTTCAATGACCTCACATACAGGGCAAAATGTGATGGTTTATGAATAATATGAGCACCCCAAGACAGCAACCTAAGGGGGAGATTGCTGTGACATCATGCCAAAGCTGTAAACAACCCAGCATCCTTTGCACCTTTAACAC